>NC_073242.2:10000000-10612142 GCF_029281585.2 Gorilla gorilla gorilla
TGAAGTCATGGACAGGGAGGTAAACAGTATTCTCATACTGATTCTGTTCCTCTCTGAGAAGTTTTTAAACTGGTTGGCATCAGCTCTTTCACTGGAATTTTGGATCTGATAAACATCTTAAGCAATTCCTTTATTTTTTATGTTATTTTATTTTATTTTTTGAGAGAGTCTCACTCTGTCACCCAGGCTGGAGTGCAGTGGTGTGATCTTGACTCACTGAATCCTCTGCCTCCCAGGTTCAAGTGATTCTCCTGCCTCAGCCTCCCGAGTAGCTGGGATTACAGGTGCCTGCCACCATGCCCAGCTAATTTTTTTTTTATTTTTATTTTTAGTAGAGAGAGGGTTTTACCATCTTGGCCAGGCTGGTCTTGAACTCCAGACCTCATGATCCACCCACCTCAGCCTCCTAAAGTGCTGGGATTACAGGCATGAGCCACCGTGCCCAGCCCATCTTAAGCAATTCTTAAACAAAAGCTTTATGATTCTAGTATCAGAAATCCTATCTACAGGAACAATGGGGATGCAAAAGGTTGGTATCTAGTGACTTTCAGTTAGAAGGAAGTGGAACAAAGTGCAGCCTGATTAATACTTAATGATGACCATATTTCTGCCCAAAATTCTTGTTAACCATGTGAGGATGGCTTCAGTGCTAACAAGAGTGATGAATAGTATGGGTGCTAAGGGGTCATGAAACAGGCCATCCGACTATCTGCAGCAAGGGGACAGGAAGTATAGGGGTTGGGGGAGAGTTAGGCCTAGCTCACTCATGACCTAAATTAGTGACAGGTGTTACCGAAAATGGGTTTGGATCCAGACTCTAAGACAGGGTTCTTGGATCTCAAGCAAGAAAGAATTTAGGGCAAGTCCACAGAGTAAAGTGAAAGAAAGTTTCTTAGGAAAGTGAAGGAATAAAAGAATGGCTACCTCATAGGCAGAGCAGCAACAAGGGCTGCTGGTTGCCTGTTTTTATGATTATTTCTTGATGATATGCTAAACAAGGGGAGGATTATTTATGCCTTCCCTTTTTAGACCATGTAGGGTAACTTCCTGACGTTGCCTTGTATTTGTGAACTGTCATGGCACTGGTGGGAGTGTAGCAGTGAGGACAACCAGAGGTCATTCCCATTGCCATCTTGGTATTGGTGGATCTTGGCTTCTTTACTGCAACCTGTTTTATGAGCAAGGCCTTTATGACCTGTATCTTGTGCTGACCTCCTGTCTCATCCTGTGGCTTAGAATTCCTTACTATCTGGGAATGCAGCCCAGTAGGTCTTAGCCTCCTTTTACCCAGCCCCTATTCAATATGGAGTTGCCCTTGTTCACATGCCTATGACACAAGAGTGAGCCAGGGAAAGAGAGACATTCAAAGGAGAGGTAACAGCACTTCTGGGGACCTGGGGGATCACAAGCATTAGGAAAACCAGAAGAAAAAAGGGGAAGGGGTGGACAGAGAGTGGCACAGAATGAAGCCACAGAGATGGGCAGTGTCCACTGTCTCTAGGGTCTTGTAGGGCAAGTGTGAGCTTTCCACTGATGCTGCATCAAATGATCACAAATCATTGGTTTAAAACCATGCCGATTTTCTGTCTTACAGTTCTGGAAGTTAAAAGTCTAACATGGGTGTACTGGGCTAAAATCAAGGTGTCAATGGGGCAGCATTCCTTCTGAACTCTCTGTGGGAAAGAACCTGTTTCCTTGCTTTTTTTGGCCACTAGAGTCTGCCTACATTCCTTGGCTTGTGGCCTCCTTCCATTTTCAAAGCTGACAATGGCAGGTTGAGTCTCTTTCACATCAAATCCCTCTGATACTGACTTTTCTTTTACCTCATTCTTCTCCGTCTTGTGTAGAAGATGAGTAAAAGGAGGTTGAGACTTCCTGGGCGGCATTCATAGGAAGTTAGGGATTCCTAGCCTCTAGATATTTACAGTTAAGGGAACAGATTAATAATGTTTACTAAACAGACCCAGGCTCAGAATGTCCTGATATCCCCATATCTTGAAAACAAAAGGATTCCTAATTTTGCTTTAAAGATAATAATGCTGATTCTTGCAAAATATAGTAATTCAGAAAATTAATCCTTTATCACAAACCCTGATAGTAAAGCACATCTTCCCATTTTTTTTTTTGTTATGCTATATGTAAACAAGCATTGTACATAGGGTGGCTGGTTTCCTCCTCTTACATTATGAATGTCCTACTCTGTCTATGGAGTAGCTGTTATTTCACCAGTTAACTTTCTAAATAAACTTGCTTTTGGTTTGCATTGTGGGCTCTCCCTGAATTCTTTCTTACACAAAATCCAAGAACCGTTTATTGGAGTCCAGATCAGGACTGCTTTCTGGTAACACTTTTAACGATTCTCGTGATTCCACTGAACCCACCTGGATCATTCAGAATAATTTCTTGCATAAGGTCAACTGATTAGCAACCTTAATTCCATCTACAACCTTAATTCTCCTTTGCAATAAAACATAAAATACTTACAGGTTCCAGGAATTAGTATGTGGACACTGTTGGGGGGCCTATTATTCTGCCTACCACAGGGCACAGTAAGGATTTTGTGCAAATTCAAACAGGGATTGGCAAACTATCAAAGCCCTGCTTTGAAGGGGAGTGACGGTGATCAATCTGCATTTCAAAGGATCACTCTGCTGCAATGTGGGGATGGAGGCAAGCTTGTGTAAGGGATTATCAGTTGGGAAGCTGTTGCAGAGCTCCTGGGGAGAGATGGCGGCGGTCTGGACTAGGATGGCACCATGAAGATGGACATATGGAAATGCATTCTGGCTATATTAAACAGGGAGAATTGACATGAATTAGAGATAGATTAAAAACAAGTAGAAACGAAGGATCCCATGTTTTGCCATGGCAATCTTTTCACATTGAATGAATACAAAATGTCAAGGTGCTTAGCATAGACTAGCGCATGAATGGCACATAACAGAAACAACCTTGATAAGGTTCCTGTCTCTAAATTTAAAGATGTGCACAGCAACCTCACGAGATTCAAGGTTGAGGCATTGAGGGTAGAAGAAGTAATGAAGTTAGGTAGGTTTTGCTGAGCGGCATCCACGTGGATGTCTATTAGAGGGTTAGGTATACATATCTGAGGTTCCGAATGCACATTCCTGTCCATTTCTTCCAAATATAACGTTTATTCCTCTAAATGCTTTTGTGAAATGTGTTTGGTATTTGATAAATCTCTTCGGTGCGTATCTTCAAATTTGGAGATAGGAACCTTATCAAGGTTATTTCTGCTATATGCCACTCACAAGCTAGTCTATGCTAATCACCTTGACATTTTGTATTCATTTGGTGTGAGAGGAATGCTTTATCCTACATTGATGGGGACACTTGTTTCTAATGAGAAATCTGATGAAATCAGGTGCTTTGAATACAGATCATCTCCAAACTTCTGTCGCTTTATAATTTTTCTGAAGTTTGTCTCCTCCCTTTAGGAGACCATGGTTTTTGATACGAAATTCCATCTGATAGTCATTTCTGATAAGGATTTTACTTTTAAATCCATCAAAAGGGAGGAGAAGTAACATTATCAAGTGGGCAGATGGAAAAATGAGTCTCTTGGTCTTTCTTTAGTTCTTATACCCCTCTTCCTCTCTGTTCTTTTCACAAAAGATAGTCTCATCAGAAATTCGGGGAAAAAATGGCTTTTCATTCTTATTCTCATTTTCTGACGTTCTTACTCTAAAAGTCATTATTAATGTAGAAAACTCTGTCTATTAGGTAATCTGTGTCTTCCCCTACCCTGGTGGTATTTCATTATCATTTAAATATGCCACCCACTGCTCCTTCTCAAACCTTTTGAATAGAGGGTCATTAGTAGATTTTTCCCCCTAAATTATGCTCAGCAGTTGTTAAAGGAAGATAGTCTCCAGGGAAGTTCTTTCTACATTGAAGAACTGAAGTGAGGATTTGCGATAATTATCTGGATAACTCAGCCTCCTCTTATCCCTCCTGAGGTGGAACATATTTCCTGTTCTCTTTCATTCCTTCCTTCTTTCATTTCTTATGGATTATCTTTGCCACAAACAACAACAATAATAATAACCAAAACAAAACCAAATAAGGTATTCATGTTTCCATGCTTCCTATAGATGTAGAAAGTTTTTAAAAAGTGTTTTTTGAATTGCTAGCTACTGTTTAAAAATTAATACGAATGCATGTCAAACTTCCTATGAGACATTTTAAAGCAGGACTCATCTTGAGATTTGAATCAGTCATCTTTCTCAGTCATTTCGGGGGATTAATCCTGTGTTTTCCATGCATAATATTCCCTTTGGATTAAGGATTACTATGAACCTGGGCTTTGTCTTCATCCTTAAGAATCACCATCTCCTGAGAATTAAAGATGCTTCTTCTCATGTAAATTGCTTGAGGTTTTCACGAGTCTCTGGCTGTTACAAATGTCAGCTGAGCACAGTCTAATTCTAATCTTAGCAGAGTAACCTCTCCTGGGCATCGGAGACTGTGATGAAAGGAGGTAATCAGTCCTTCTTCATCTCTATTTCTCGTACCCAGTGCCACCTGATATGCATCATGGAAACTGTTGTTGGAGGATCAATGTCTAGGAGAGGCACTGCCTGATCTTATGCAACCTCCACCTCCCGGGATCAAATGATCCTCATGCCTCTGTAGCTAGGATTACAGGTGCCTGCTGCCACACCCGGCTACTTTTTATATATTTAGGAGACACGGGGTTTCACCATGTTGGCCAGGATGGTCTCGAACTCTGAGCCTCAAGTGATCCACCCACCTTGGCCTCCCAAAATGCTGCAATTACAAGCATGAGCCACAATGCCCGGCCTGGTATTATACAATTACACAATCTTTCTTTCTCTCTTCTTCTTCTTTTTTCTTTTTTTTTTTTTTTTTTTTTTTTTTGAGACAGAGTCTCTATCGCCCAGGCTGGAGTGCAGTGGCACAATCTCGGCTCACTGCAAGCTCTGCCTCCCGGGTTCACGCCATTCTCCTGCCTCAGCCTCCTGAGTAGCTGGGACTATAGGTACCCGCCACTGTGCCCGGCTAATTTTTTGTATTTTTAGTAGAGACGGCGTTTCAGCGTGTTAGCCAGGATGGTTTCGATCTCCTGACCTTGTGATTTGCCTGCCTCGGCCTCCCAAAGTGCTGGGATTACAGGCGTGAGCCACCGCACCCAGTTTTTTTTTTTTTTTTTTTTTTTTTTTTTTTTTTTTTTGAGACTGCTCTGTCGCCAAGGCTGGAGTGCAGTGATATGATCTCAGCTTACTGCAACCTCCACCACTTGGGTTCAAGCGATTCTCCTGCCTCAGCCTCCCGAGTGGCTAGGATTACAGGCATGTGCCACCATGCTCCACTAATTTTTCTATTTTTAGTAGACACGAGGTTTCACCAGGTTGGCCAGGCTGGTCTTGAATTTCTGGCCTCAAGTGATCTGACCACCTCGGCCTCCCAAAGAGCTGGGATTACAGGTGTGAGCCACCGAGCCCGGCCTGGTCTTACACAATCTTTGTGAGCATCAAGTCTGCCATTTGTAAAACAAGAACAATATATGGCAGCTTTTAGGGTGTTATGATGATACAATAGGGTGAGATGTTTGGAAGAGCAAGACACTAGATTCTTGTGAAGCAAAGCATTCTCCTATTTGCCACTTCCTTGTTCTCTCCTAGGTAGACTTAAACAGCTCCTGCTGCAGAGTAGATGAATCCCCACATTGGCACCTCATCCAGGAGGGTTCTTGGCTTTACCCAGAAGAGAATTCAAGGCTGAGCCAGGGGTGTTAAACAGTAGCTTTTATTGAAGCAACTGAGTACTGCTCCTTACAGAGCAGGGCTCCCCCTATAGGCAGTGTGCCCAGAGGCAGTTCTGCAGCAATATTTATGCCCACTTTTAATTACATGGAAATTAAGGGGCAGATGATACAGACATTTCTAGGAAATGGGTGGTCATTTCCAGGTGTTGCCATGGCAGCGGTAAACCAACATGTTAGGCTGGTGGGCATGTCTAATGGAAAGCTGCTTCTCCCCCAGCCCTGTTTTAGTGAGTCCTCTATCTGACCTGGTATGGGAATCCCCACATCCAGAGTCAGTTGCCACCTCCCACCTCACTTCCATCATCCTTTATACTTACTGGGTCCCAACTACATGGCAGACATAATCCTAGGTGCGAGGATGTATTGGGAGCAAACTCAAGTTCCTCCCTTCATGGAGCTTACATTCTAAAAGAGGGATCAGATGTTGACACATGTGAACCCATACAATCTAAGACTGGTCTCAGTTAATTTAGAAAGTTTATTTTGCCAAGGTTGAGGCTGTGTGCCTGTGACATGGCCTCAGGAGGTCCTGACAACATATGCGCAAGGTGGTTGGGGCACAGCTTGGTTTTCTACATTTTAGGGAGACATAAGACATCAATCAATACATGTAAGAAGTACGTTGGTTTGGTCTGGAAAGGCAGGACAACTCGAAACAAAGGCAGGAAGACTCAAAGCGGGGGGGGGGGGGGGGGGGGCGGGATTCCAGGTCACAGATAGGTGGGATACAAAGTGGTTGTGTTCTTGAGTTTCTGATTAGCCTTTCCAAAGGAAGCAATCAGGTACGCATTTGTCTCAGTGAGCAGAGGGATGACTTTGAATAGAATGGGAGGCAGGTTGGCCCTTAGCATTTCCCAGCTTGACTTTTCCCTTTAGCTTAGTAATTTGGGGGGCCCAAGGTATTTTCCTTTCACACACATATGCAAGTGAATACTTATTATATATAGTGCCAATAATGAGCCCAAAACAAGCAATCCATCTGAGAGAATAGAAGCGGCCAGAAGGTACTGCTGTAGATAGTGTTGTTAAATTTAACTATATTTGGCCTGAGGATGCCTCTGTAACTGAGTCCTTAGTTAACAAACTGCAGCCTAACTTAGTATGTGAACTAAGTGAAAGCCTAACTTGGGAATGTGAGTCTGTAACAGGTTGCTGAGTTTCAGCCAATCACGGCAGCTCAACTTCAGATAATCCCAGGCGGCCAAGGGATCAGGCACTGTTCCAACGAGGCAAGGCTGATCTGTAACTAATCAGGGTGCTTCCCTACCTCACTTCTGTTTTCTGTCCATAAAGGCTGACTGCCTGTGTTGAGGAGTGGAGCTCTCTGAAACTCTTCTGGTTCCGACGGCTGCCTGATTCTCGAATTGTTCCTTGCTCAATTAAACTCTGTTAGATTTAATTTGTCTATAGTTTTTTTATTTTAACAGTGTCTTGATAATGCCTCAAGAAATGCCTTTTTGAGGTTATGATGTTGGAGCAGAGAGTTGAAATAACTTCGTAATTGAGGCTTGTCTTGGCATGGTTGATGTTAATCATGTTAAACGCTGGATCTCTCATGTATTACCAGAATAACCTCTTGACAAGACAGAGTTTTCTGTTTAACTGAATTATGGGAGAGCACTACCTCAACAGAGTCTTGGTGGTGTCCCAGGAGGATGGGCAAATTCAGGATATTTATTGAGATTTCAATGTGTGTTGTAAGGTGGGTCTTTCCATGTACAGCCTTGTTTACATTGAATAAAGATCATGATATTATAGTTTAGAATAGATGGACAGAGCAAGGCAAGGATATTGGGCTGAGGAGTTCAAAGAATCTTAGGGTGAAAGTGGCCATTTGATGTTTTCTCTTCAAGACTAAGTGGGTCTCTGAAGAAGTTCCTGGAATGGGCAATAAAGCCATTTGGACTTTTAACTTTCTGGCCAAGAGTTTCCTGGAATAGTAAAGTGATGTGATGAAGAGAGTCAACTAGGGAAATCATGGTAATGTAGACAGTGAACGGGAGATGGTTCTCATCCTCAACCACCATCATCATCATTGTCTCTCATGTTTATTGGGGGCTTCATGTGTGCTGAATACTATGCTTGGTTCTAAAGATACAGCTGTGAACAAACAGGCATGTTCCTTTCTTCTCATTTGGCTTATAATCTACCCGTGAAGGTAGATGCTAAACAAATGCTTGCATGAGTTAATTACAAATGCAATAGTTGCTGTGAAAAGAATGTTCTTCACTGTGACAGTGTGGTGTCAATCATGGGGCGCTGTGGTGGCCTGGGAGTAACTGAGAGAGGCTTTGCATCTTGCATATGCATAGAAGCTAGCTGGGTGAAGGACGCAAGAGACGGTTGGGTGAAGGAGACTGAAGTTTATCTTAGAGCAAGGAGAAACAAAATGTCTCTGTATATCAACAATTATTATATCCTATGTTCACAGAGAACTTGACACAAATAATATCATAAGACACATTCACAGTACACAGTGACAGTGCTTGGAAACATCAAAATTGACAGTCTACCTGCGACTGCCTGGCCCATTCCTCTAACTAAACAGCAGTTGTTTGTTGAAAGAATGAGTGAATGTTGAATTAATCAACACCATTTAGTTCCTCAGTGACCTCCAACAGCTCATTTGCTCATGCAGAGCATACAGAAACTAGTGAGAAGATACGTTTGCATCTCAGCCTAGCTTACTCCTGAATACAAGAAAGCAGGAAAACAGGCCTTCAGGCATGAAAGTGGGTGGTGGAAACGCAGCCCGTTCATACCTCTTGGTCAAGTTTAGCTATCCTAAGTGTGGGAGGCAGAGAAGGGGAAAGAGGCAGGAGTGCTCTGAGGGAGGTTACAGCTTTATGGGTTTGTGTGGTTTGAGGTCTTTGCTCTTGGTTTTGAGCACTGTAGGAGAGGAGATAGGCTTGTGATAAAATGTGGGGCATGTGTGGGGTCAGGCCATCCAGGTTCACACTCCAGCTCCACTGTTTAGGAGCTGTGTAAACTCAGGCAAATCATTTAACTCCTCCTTGTCTGGTTGTCTCCTCTGTAAAAGAGAGATGGTATAGACAACACCATATGGTTCTTGGAGAATTAAATGAGATACTTCAGTAGAAAGCACTTATACAGAAACTTATATGACATTTCTATGGCAAATGCTGCCCTTATGTCAGGGGAAATCTCTTTGCCCTGTTGTAGCCCTACACATGCTTGGTGAGATGGTATATCAGCCTGTTCTTGCACTGCTATAAGGAAATACCTGAGACTGGGTAATTTTTAAAGAAATGAGCGCTAATCGGATCATGGTTCTGCACTCTGTACAGGAAACATGGCAGAATCTGCATCTGGGGAGGCCTCAGGGAGATTTTACTCATGACAGAAGGCAAAGCAGGAGGAGGCATCTCACAGCAGGAGCAGGACTGAGGGCGGGGAGAGTGCCACATGCTTTTAAACAACCAGATGTCCTGAGAACTCTATCAGGAGACAGCACCAAGGGGATGGTGCTAAACCATTCATGAAGGATCAACACCCTTCATCCCATCACCTCCCATCAGGCCCCACCTCCAACACTGGGGATTACAATTGAACATGAGATTTGGATGGAGACACAGATCCAAACCATATCAGATGGCGACCTAGGAAAAACAGATTTCAGGTGTACTATGCTTTTCTGGGGATAGAGATGGACAGAGGCAGATTTGCTCATTTTTGGAAGTCAAGCGCTTCAAAAGAAATTCTTATCTTGAGATTTGATTCCTGATTTTATCAGGATCTTACAGCAGACTTCTTCATGGAAAAGAATAACTGTTGGCTAGACGAGCTGATGCTGTGCCGTGGGTTGCTCTCTTTCAAATTCGTATCTGCAGTAACCTCTGTCTCTCTGAGGTTGAACCAAACACATACTTATTTTGAGCTGAATTTTAGACAGGTTTACAGCAGCCAGAAAAAAAGCAGAAAAGTGCCCTTCAGAACTCAAAGCAGATAAAACTTTCTGTTATCCCTTACCTTGCCGACGACTTGAGTGTGGAATTCACTTAGCTGATAAAGAGGCTGACATTTTACCTCTTAGAAGTTTTGTCAGATAAAAGATGTGTAAGCCATGTTTACCATCCACTCTGTGTTTCAAACTTTTGATAATAGATTAAAAAAAAACCGTTGAGATATGAATATTGTGGTAAAATAATGCACTTTGAAAAGTTTTAATGAGCATAAACTATGATATTGGTAAAGCTACCCCATAGAATTAAAATAATGAGGATCAATGAAAGGATGAAATTGTTCAACATCCTTTAAAAGGATCCCTTTGAGAAAAGCTCACTTCTTGACCTATGTCATTAGTGGTTGGTAAACAATTTGCATGGCTTACTAGGATTACATTAATGTTCCTGACTCCAGCTCCAGCTTGCAGAGAGTGCAGGTACAGTCCTATTGAGAACACATCTTCATCTCTAGAGAGCAAACCTGGCATTAACAATGGGAGCTAAATAGAAAATCATGGCATTTCCCATGAAAAAAAAGAGTAACGTTAAGTGCTGGGCTAATTGTCAAGTGGAGGGTTGGATATCTTCTCCATTTTTCCCCACGGTTTTCCAATACTTTATAGGAAAAATGATTAATAAGATATCCAACTCCAAGAATTCAGAGGTCCAAGGAGATAAGAAAGGAAGGCAAGTTGGTTTAGAACTCATGTCTTCTACAGGGGATGCCATGGGGGGCAGTGGTGAGCTTAACTGCTGGAGATTTCCACGGTGAATGTGTGTGTCTCTCCTTGGCAAAACATGTAGAAAAGAGACTTTTACTATTAATTACTTTGGTACGCTCAAGTATCCTTCTCAAAGCCCTTAAAATTTCAAAAAGTCCTAGGTTTGTGAAAAATCATGCAATTGATATTGGATTCAATTTATTTGTGGCATGTAGACAAAAATTCAGATGAAGAAATCGTAAAAAATACATGGTGTTTCACGCCTGTAATCCCAGCTCTTTAGGAGGCTAAGGAGGGCGGATTGCCTGAGGTCGGGAGTTCGAGACCAGCCTGACCAACATGGAGAAACCCTGTCTCCACTAAAAATACAAAATTAGCTGGGTGTGGTTGCATTGCACATGCCTGCAATACTATCTACTCGGGAGGCTGAGGCAGGAGAATCACTGGAATCCAGGAGGCAGAGGTTGCTGTGAGCCGAGATCACACTATTGCGCTCCAGCCTGGGCAACAGGATTGAAACTCTGTCTCAAAAAAAAAAAAAAAAAAAAAACCAAAACCAAAAAACAAAAAACACAGTGTTCTCTAGAATATACTTCCCAACTTCTAAGTACTTCATTTACCTAGTTTTAGGGAATGTTTATTTAACTAAGGTGATGCCTGGATGTCAACAATGGCATCCACACATCTATGAAAGACCTTTTACTGGTAACCTTTTAAATCACTTCTCTGTTGATAATCACCACCCTTTTGTGAGTAATTTCTATGTCCTAAAGCATTGTCCATGGATTTTCATATTTAAGCCTCATTAACAACACTAGGAGGTAGGTGGCATTAATTCTCTTTTATTAATAAGTTCAACAAAAACTTAAAGAGTGCAAGTCATACTCATCAGCAAGGACGCCTAGCTCACAAGTGGATGCATGGGGATTTGAACCAGGTTCGGAAAACTTGGAGGCCTAGGTTTCTATGAGGGCACTCTCCTGCCTCCCTTAGTGGTGGATGGCCTGGCACCTGGTCCTTACCACGAAATGCATGAAATGAAGACCACAGGCAGTGGGCACTTGGCTGACAAGTAGCAACCAATGCAAAGTTGTGATATGTCATCTTATCCTTTCAGTTTTCTCCTGTTGCCTTTCAACCACAGCAATGTGGCCAAAACTTACGAAGCACGAGTTTTATGACATAAAAGACATAATGGAGTCCCTGTCTTGACCTGGGGAGGCAGGTTAGCTTACATGGAAAGATACATAATCTTTATAAGAGAATATTTTCATGTGTGCGGATACTAAATATACAACTGTGTAATTATATATATGCATATGCGTCTGAATTGTATTCTAATATATACAAGAATATATATAAAATAATATTATATACATAAAATATATATATATAACGTGTGTGTGTGTATATATATATATATATATATATTTTTTTTTTTTTTTCTTGAGGCAGAGTTTTGCTCTTGTTGCCCAGGCTGGAGTGCAGTGGCATGATGTCGGCTCACTGCAACCTCTATCTCCCAGGTTCAAGCAACTCTCTTGCCTCAGCCTCCCAAGCAGCTGGGACTACAGGTACCTGCCACCCTGCCCAGCTAACTTTTGTGTTTTTGGTAGAGACAGGGTTTCACTATGTTGGCCAGGCTGTTCTCGAACTCCTGACCTCAGGTGATCCGCCCGTCTTGGCCTCCCAAAATGTTGGGATTACAGGCATGAGCCACCGCTCCCGGCCTAAGGGAATATTTTCATGTGTGTGTATACTAAATATACAACTGTGTAATTATATGTATGCATACATATATGTTTGAATTGTATTCTCATATATTAAATACATGTTATTTCAGAAATGGAAGGCAAAATAAGGACATTAGCATTTCTTGAGGTTCGTAAAATGTTGGGTGCTTTGCACGTCTGACCTCATTTATTTTACAACCTACCTACAAGATATGCATTATTTTCATCATTTCACCAATGGGGAGTATATGGGAGATGCTGTAACTGGTATAAATGCACAGAATTTATACACTGCAGAACCAGCATTTGAGTTCATGGCTCTATTTACCCAGACCTACCCTTTTTCAGTGCTTTTTTCTGTCTGTTGGGCAGGGAGAGACATTAGAATGAGCTGGAGGTATCACAGATGGATAAGGTACAATTGAGAGTTTGTAGAGGTTTCTCCAGTCACTTTATATAATAAAAGGCAACCAGCTATCTCAAGTCCCAGACCTCCCAGCCCTATATTCTCTGCTTTATTTTCCTCCTTAGCTCTTATCCTTATCTGGAATGTTGTGTATTAACTTGTTTCCTCCATTTAGTATATAAACGCTATTTAGGCAGGGGGTTTGTTTCTTTTGTTGCTAGGACCATTGTACCTAAAGAAGTACTAGACCCATCATAGATGAACTATCCATATTTGTTGAAATAATGATCCCATCTATAATCAAACAAATTCAGGACAAATGACCAAAATTTAGTGTTTATGTTGAACAATTATGACCATCAATGATCAATCATGAATGTGGATTACAATGGAATTTTACTTTGAAAATTTTCTAAACATTAGTTTTTGTTTTGTTTTTGTAGCCCAGGGAACAAAGGAGGGCACTGAGAGCTGTGAGTGGAGATAGCAAACAAACAAACAAACAAAATCGTCTATTTATCCTGTCCTTGCTTTGGGTTACCATGCGAAGTCATTCATTGCTTTTAGAAATAATTCATACATTGCTCAAAAAGGATATCCTGCGTGTTTGATACAAAGGGCATTTATCATATTGAAGCAGCTAAAACTTTTCAATCCCATCCATTAACTCACAAAGCTGCAAGTTACTGCGACGCTGCCTTGCCCATCTATTTAGTATTTCCAGGCAATCGTGGTACAGTACAAAGCAATTTGTTTTTATATAATTTCCTTCATGCTCGCAAACACAACATGCATCACAGGGAAAGCCAATCATGAACTAAAGAGAAAAAGGGATGATTTAAAGCGGGAGAGTGGTTCATTTGCTTTGGGGCATGAGAAACAATTATTTCAAGAGGCCAGGGTTTCTGCGGGAAGTCAGGTGAATAAGAATGCTAGTGCTGGCCGGCTGCTTTCTCGGAGAAACTGCTTTGCCTAAGTAACTTCTTCTTTTGAGAGGATTTCTTACTGAGCCATAAATGCTTCTAATGTGAGGAAGGCTAAATCCGCCTCCTATAAACCTGGGAGCTGTAGTTCCATTTCTCCCTATCTTTCCCAAAGATCATCTCCTCTACCATTGAAGGACAATGGGAAATGCTGCCGCTTTTATCATACGTCCTGCATCTGAAATGCACTTGGATTTCAGCCACGTTTGAGAACCTAATCTTCCAATAAACTCCTTTAGCTCTATGAGAGATTTCCATTAATTTATTTATTTCTGTGCTTGTTTGTTTGTTGGGATGGGTATTAGCTCATTTGCCATCCTAGATACCTATTTTTTAACTTCCTTGGTGTTTTATTGACAAATATAACTTGTCATTTATTTGATTTCTGTAATAAGCTGCAAAGTACTTATGGTCCCTTTTAAGTGTAGGGCATGGTGCTGGGTTTAGGCATGGGGATGGTCTCAGGAGACTTTGCTGGCCCTAGAGAGCTAGGTAGGATGGGTCCTTAAGCCCAAATGCATTGCTTGTGGGGGATTCAAAGACTTCTCTAAGATTCCTTTGAATTCAAAGGGGGCTTGTATCTAAGGACCCTCGATGTCTCTAGCCCTTTGTTCCCTGTAGTGTCACTTGGTTATTTCGGCCACAAAGTCTTTGCTACACTGGTTTCCATAAAATTCATGCAAGCCAACGGTGAGTTTAATCCACATTGAGGAAGATCTGAAGGACATTGGAGTGCCCCTGTCTCTTAAGGCACAGTCCACATGACACGTTCCTGGGCTCTGGTATTCTTCCTGCTTTTCCTGCCTTCAGTGAAGAACTTGTTCATGTCTTCTTTTCTTCCCACCTTTAGTCTCCTTTTCTAGAAGCATAAACTCATAAACAGTTCACGCCTGTAATCCCAGTACTTTCGGAGGCCGAGGCCGGTGGATCACCTGAGGTCAGGAATTCAAAACCAGCCTCACCAATATGGTGAGACCCCATTTCTACCAAAAATATGATAATTAGCCAGGCCTGGTGGCATGTGTCTGTAGTCCCAGCTACTGGGGAGGCTGAGGTGGGAGGATCGCTTGAACTCAGGAGGTGGATGTTGCAGTGAGCCGAGATCATGCTAGTGCACCCCAGCCTGGGTGACAGAGCGAGACACTGGGTCAACACACACACACACACACACACACACACACATAGATATATATAAAAAAAATACCAACAGTTTTCTGAAACATGTTTCAGAGAGCTTTTGGATTCTGTTGTTCTCTGTCCGTCACCAGTCTCCAGCAGGACCAGCCTGCTCTCCACCCTATCTTCATTTCTTTGTCTGACCACTCGTCACCTCTCCGCTTCCACTCTGAGTCTGCACCAGTCTCTTCTCCACACAGCAGTGAAACCAGTGTTCCAAAATACAGTCTCGATCAGGTTGATGTCCCTGACTGATAGCTTCAGAGGCTCAAGATCAAACATCTTTCCCAAGATCAGGACCAAACTCCTTCCTGTGATCTCGCAGGCCCCCGCCCTCTTCCTCTGGCTCATTCCCCTTCTGTTTCCTCTTCCTGCCTGTATACTAGCTCCAAGAGTCTTTCATTCCCTTGAAAGTATTTTGCTTCCTTCCATCACAGAGTTTTTGCACAGGCCGTTCCTGTACTTGGAACATTTCTCCTCCCTCAGTCTCACTAATCTCTGAAACCACTTGTGTCTGTAGTCTGGTGATGCATCTTCAGTGTTTAACAAAAATGCATGGCACTTATTAATAGAAAATGCTCATTAACTACTGAAAGAATCAGTGAATGAATGATCAATAAATGAATAAATAAACTGGGAGTCCTGAGGTTACCGTCATCTTGATATAGCAGCGTTCACATAAGGAGACCCAAGTGCTCTGCAGATATTTGTCCTAAAAAGCCATAGGTAGTTGCAGGTTATTGCAGGTTTTCTTCCTCTGACAGCCCAGAGGACATAGGAGCCTGACTTCCCAGTAGCAAAGAACACACTTACCATCCTCATCTTGGTTTCTAAGACCATTCTTCAATAACCCCTTCAAGGTATTGCTGATTACAGATATACATTCTGTATTCTTTTTTTATTATTAGTATACTTTAAGTTCTGGGGTACATGTGCAGAACGTGCAGTCTTTTTACATAGGTATACGTGTGCCATGGTGGTTTGCTGCACTCATCAACCCATCACCTACATTAGATAATTCTCCTAATGCTGTCACTCCCCCAGCCCCCCAGCCCCTAACAGGCCCCAATGTGTGATGTTCCCCTCCCTATATCCATGTGTTCTCATTGTTCAACTCCCACTTATGAGTGAGAACATGCGGTGTTTGGCTTTCTGTTGTTGTGATAGTTTGCCGAGAATGGTGGTTTCCAGCTTCATGCATGTCCCTGCAAAGGACATGAACTCATCCTTTTTTATGGCTGCATAGTATTCCATGGTGTATATGTGCCACATTTTCTTCATCCAGTCTATTATTGATGGACATTTGGGTTGGTTCCAAGTCTTTGCTATTGTGTATAGTGACACAATAAACATACATGTGCATATGTCTTTATAGTAGAATGATTTATAATCCTTTGAATATATACCCAATAATGGGATTGCTGGGTCAAATGGTATTTCTAGTTCTAGATACTTGAGGAATCACCACACTGTCTTCCACAATGGTTGAACTAATTTACACTCCTACCAACAGTGTAAAAGAGTTCCTATTTCTCCACATCCTCTCCAGCTTCTTTTGCTTCCTGACTTTTTAATGTTCGCCCTTCGTATTCTATATTCTTTCAACTAGAAGTTGGTATATACAAAATGATCACGAGCAACTTCTATTTCCAAAAAATAATGGAGTTTTCACAAAACAAAATGGGTGTAGGTCAAGGAAACACATGGGCCAAACTTAAAGAACTCCTAATGGGCAAAGCTGAAGCAATTTGAACAGCAGAAGAAAGTAGCATTAGATTATGACCCAAATTATTAAAATAAATATTCATGAGTCAATAGTGATAGAAATAAATGCATGGATAAATTAATACATGGAAGTAGAGAAACAAATCTCCTGTGCAGAAAAATCCCAGATAATGTATGCACAGCCTTCATCCTTGAAGAGGTAGAGCATGATTCTCCATCTTTAAGCACTGGTTTTACATGGTGGCTTTCTTCCAGAGAGTACAGCATGGAGAAGGGAAGGAAAGGGAGCAATGTTGCAGAGGCAAAAACCTGCCAAAAACATCCTCAGCCAACAGATCAGGGTCACATCAGCCAGCATGTCACATTAATTGTTGGTACCCTTGATCACTTAACCCCAGGAGATTGAGGCTGCCGTGAGCTATGATTGTACCGCAGCCCTCCAGCCTGGGCAACAGAGCGAGAACTTGTCTTAAAAAACTATTAATATATTGGGAGAAAAATGCCATTTTCCCTCTGCGGTTTTCCTCCCCAAACCTATAATTCCAGTCTGATTATGAGGAAATAAACATCAGATCAATCCAAAATTGGGGGACATTCTGTAAAGTACCTGAGCAGTACATCTTACAACTGTCAAGGTCTTCAAAAATAAAGAAAAACTGTGAAATAGCTGCAGCCAAGAGAAGCGTAGGGAGACAGGGCAAGTAAAGATACCATTACCGTGGTATCCTGGATGGAATCCTGGAACAGGAAAAGGACATTAGGCGAAAAACAAGGGAATCATTCCAAGTGCAGACTTTAGTTAATAATAAGGTGTCAATATCGGTTTACTAATCTGACAAATGTCCCCTTCTAATCAAAGATGTTAATACTAGGGAAAGTGAGTGTGGATATGTGGGAACTCTCTGTACTCTCTCTGCATTTTTTTCTGTAAATCCAAAAGCGTTCTAAAAATGAAATAAGTCTATGAAAGGAAACTAAAAGCCACAGGCAATCACTCCTCCAGCAGCCCAGTAATGGATTCCCCCTTTCCCGTGCCCTGGGCCAAGACTGAACTGTGATTCTGCTGTTCTGCACCCGGGGACCTCTATTTGGAGCAGTATTTGGCCAAGGGAAGCAGCGCTCACTCTCCCCAGTCCCTCCCCTCCTGCCCTGCTTGCGGATTTTATTTTAGTTTGCTTCCAATGGCACTCAGCTGCTGCTACAGGCAAATATCTGGCTGCTTTGCACGCTATTGTACAACATACTGGGGGGAAAATGAGCCTTCGTGCTAGAGTCTGGGTCCCTGAGCAAATAAACAGAGAAGAAAAATGGTGCATGTAGGGGTGGCGAGGTTGAGGGAGAGACTGGGGAGCGAGGTGATTGAGAAGTTGGTGGTTAATTCAGCTCAGAGTTTGGGCAGAAATCCTATGCTTCTCCCCATTCAATTTTCTTTATTCCCCGGACTCCTCAGAAACACCCAACTTGTTGGTGGGGGTAAGGAGGGTATTGTTTTCCTGGGGGTTCTGTTCCAAGGATAAGGGAGTTGGAAAGAGCTGTTGAGGGTGTCTAGCCTTTTTTTCTAGGTGGAGGTCGTCTGCACAAGCGCTCTCTCTCTTGCTTGCTCTCTCTCTCTCGCTGTCTCGCTCCCTCTTGCTCCCGCTTGTGCTCTCTCTCTCTCTCTCTCTTGCTTCCTGCTTTCTGAGTTCTGTACTGAGAGCTGGACACAGATGCAGTGGCTCATGCCTGTAATCCCAGCACTTTGGGAGTCCTAGGCGGGTGGATCACTTGAGGTCAGGAGTTCAAGACCAGCCTGGCGAACATCGTGAAACACCCTGTCTCTACTAAAATTACAAAAATTAGCCGGGCATGGTGGTGGGTGCCTGCAGTCCCAACTACTCGGGAGGCTGAGGTAGGAGAATTGCTTGAACCCTGGAGGTGGAGGTTTCAGTGAGCTTGAGCTGAGATCGTGCCACTTCACTCCAGCCTGGGCAACAGAGCAAGACTCCATCTCAAAAAAGAAAAAAAAAAAAAAAGAAATTAATGGGGCCAGAGACCTTTGGAAATTTCAATGGTTGTGTCAAAGCAACCTGAAGTTTTGGCTTCATAAACTTCCAGAACCCTTTGAGAGTGTAAAGGTGAAGAGGAGGCTCTGAGGCTGTCTAGATGTACCCTCCAACTGTGTGGCTTTGTGGAAGTCATTTAACCTCCATGAAACTCAGCTTCCTAATGTGCAGATCCATGAAACACTGACACCTGCTTCATGAGACTGTGCAAAAATTTAATGTATCAACCCATACAAGGGACTTTTAACAGTTTCTGGCATCATGTAATTTTCCAATACATGTTACCCCTCCTCCAAAATCAATTATGTATACTTTAATATGTTAAGTAGTAACATTTCACATTTTACCTTCTCTTCATGTGAGGAGGTGGAGAGCCATTGTCAGGCCTTGTCTCATCTTAGAAAAAGATTAGAAGTTGCCAGCTTCAACATAATTGTCATTGAGAGGGCTTAAATTTTGTTTGGATTAATAATTCACTAATTAATCCCATAGATAAAGATCCAGCTGAAGAGTCTCATTTTTTCATTATTAACAATTTGAATAGATTTCATTTATTGAGCAATTACTATGAGCCAGATTCTTTACAGAGTGCTTAAGGTGATTATGTCTAATCCTCCCAACAGCAGGAGGTAGATACTATTATTCATTTCACTTACCCTAATGTCAGAGAGGTTAAGTGACTTTCCAAGCTTGCAAGGCTAGTAAGAGGTGAAGCTGGAATTTGGAACAGGTTTTACAGAGTCCAGAGCTTGTCTCCTGATGGATATGCTACATTGCTTCTGTTTGTGAATTTAGAGAAGAGTGGTTTAAAATATCTTTTATCTCTCTGTTTTTATGGAGAGAGGGGAGAAAGTGCTGTTTGAAGAAGATTTATTGCTGGAGGGACATATTGAGTTCGAAACATGAAGCGTAGCAAAGCTGAGATACTGGCATCTGTTTTCTTGCTTGTTTATCCCATTGCTCTGTCGGCGCCTATAGAAGGTAGCTGGTTTGGTTTGAGTTCCTTCCAAAACCTGGCTCTAAGGAATTAATCCCTAATAACAAATGCTCAGCTTGTTGTTGAAAGGGTTTTTGTTTGTTTGTTTGTTTGTTTGTTTTGAGACGGAGTCTAGCTCTATCACCCAGGCTGGAGTGCAGTGGCGCGATCTCAGCTCACTGCAACCTCTGCCTTCCAGGCTCAAGTGATTCTCCTGCCTCTGCCTCCTGAGTAGCTGGGATGACGGGTGTGTACCACCAGGCCCGGCTAATTGTTTGTATTTTTAGTAGAGATGGGATTTCACAATATTGGCCAGGCTGGTCTTGAACTCCTGACCTCAAGTGATCCTCCTGCCTCAGCCCCCAAAGTGCTGAGATTACAGGTGTGAGCCACTGCACCTGGCCTAAAAAGAGTCTTTTGACTGTTTGTGATCTTCATTACTCGGTGAAGGCAGAGTCTTTCAGCCACCTGATAGGAGGATTTGCAGTGACTTGTCTTGGGATGGGAGCACATTCTCATAATGAAAGACACTCTTCCCAAAATGTTAATTCTTTTGGTAGCCACATGCTTGTGTTAACTATTGCTTTGCCACTGGTGTATGGATACAGGAAAAAGCACTTAAACCAGAAAACATCATACCAACACGTCCTGCAATGCTTTATTCCTATTGCTGGATGTTTCTGCAAGTAAGTCACTGTACCAACCATTCCAGCATCTACTCTCTTCCACGAAGGGATCAGGCGTGTATATAAGCCAGCCTTATACTTATACACAGCCAACTTACTGTGTTTGCGACCTGGCATCATCTAAGTCAAAAAAACTTCGGCGATATTAAAAAAAATGCACTCAAAACAACTTAATAGTATTTATAGAAATTATAAAGCTTCATCCAGTGCCTAAAATTAACATTGGGATATTAGATCATTAAATTAATGGGATGTGATCTATGTCCTCTGTGATTTCACAAACACCATTCTTTTAATTGTTAATTAGAGAATGTAGTGATTACAGAACATGAGGAACACTTTTGCTTATTTTCAATGTGCTGGTTGTGATTATGTGAATTATTAACTCTGAGCAGCATTCAATTTCGTTCATTTCCATGGCTTTATGAACTATTTCCAGTATGCATCTGTTCTTGTTTTCAATTAAAAAATATATAGATTTCAGCCTGTACCTTGTAATGAAAATAGGAAGAAGCAGGAAAGGACTTTCTTATACTTTTACATCATTGTGTAATATTTCTTTATAGATTTTTTTTTTCCAGTGTGGACCTGCCTGGAGACTTGTCCGTGAAAGATCATGAGGTGCCACAATTCTCGCAAGAAAAACTTGGACTGTTATTGGCCATGTATTTAATACTATTATACTTGCACTGCAGGGACCAAAAGTTTCTTATCAAATTTATTGAGATGATTTTAACATTCTGAAACAGATTGTCCACACTATATTTGGAAAAAAAATGTCCAAGTGATAGATGGATTTACAGCTTACACCTCAGGTTTTTATTATAGTTGACATTTACACAGTCTTGAAAGTCTCTACTCCTCTGTTTTATAGAAATGGCAATGCCACTCAGTCTCATCCAATATTATTATGGAGCTGTAACACTCTGGTGAAGGATGGACCATCTATTACTTGACAAACCCTTTGTCAAGTGTATCATGCCGTTTCAGAATTATCTGAAATAATCATCACAGAAATTCATTGACCCATCTTATGTTTTGCGAATGTATGCTTGAATGTTAAGAAGCTATTCATTTGTTTTTCTCAGATGACTAAGGATGGGGCCGTGTGCCACAGAGCTCCATGTCTGCTTTTACATAGTTATCATTGTGAATGGCGCCCCCTACAGTTGTTCAGTGTGTAGTCTGAAATTTTGGAGACCCTGAGTTTCTTTACATTGTTTGACCCAAAGACCGTTATCTTTACTTCAGGGGGGGTCCTTTCACATCTTTTTTATTTTATTTTATTTATTTTTTATTTTTAGGCAGGTAATTTTTGCATTTGAAGAGACTCTGAAATGACCAAGCTGAGCCATTGCCATTAATCCTGTTTGTCTAAAAGTTTAATCTTGAGCCACCCCTCTCAGCAATGCATTGCCACTTTCTCATACATTACAAGTATGTAATATGGGCAAAGTAACGAATGTCATGTTATCAGGTTATGTGTCTCAATCACTGAAACAGGCTCAAAAGGAATGGGACCCAGTGTCGAGGAGAAGAAAAGCACAGAGGAAAGATTCTGACACTTGAAGCACTGCTCAGCAGGGCAAATTTGGGGAAAAGATGTAGACAAGAACTTTAGACACCAGGAACAAGATTGAGAAGGTGCTGAGAAAAGATCATGGCTGGGCCAGGCACGGTGGCTCACACCTGTAATCCTAGCAGTTTGGGAGGCCGAGGCGGGTGGATCACAAGGTCAGGAGTTCGAGACCAGCCTGGCCAATATGGTGACACCCCATGTCTACTAAAACTACAAAAATTAGCCTGGTGTGGTGGCTAATGCCTGTAGTCCCAGCTTCTCGCGAGGCTGAGGCAGAAGAATCGCTTGAACCCAGGAGGCGGAGGTCGCAGTGAGCCAAGATCGCGCCACTGCATTCCAGCCTGGGTGACACATTGAGACTCTGTCTCAAAAAAAAAAAAAAAAATCACGGTCAATCATTCTTAAATCTGGCTAATTAGTGTTACCTGGAGAGCTTTACAAACCCCCTACCTTATCTTTATACCAATTGAATCAGAATGTCTGGAATGAGGGCACAGGTGTCATTTTTAAAGATTTCCCGAGATATTTCTTATCCACAGTCAAAATTGAGAACCGCTGGGCTGGAGGAGTGCTAGGGAAGGAAAAGGAATACAGGATCAAAAGAACCTTTCATTTGTTTATTGATCCACCCGTTTTTGTTTTTTTTTCACTCATTCATTCAACAAACACTTATCATGAAGTCCCTGTGTGATATACACTGTTCTATGATTTGAAGATACAGCTGAGAAGAAAACAAGCAAAGCCCTCATGCTCATGGAGCTTATGTTCTAGTGTCCTGAAGCAAATCCTTTCCGACTCATTAGAAATCAGGTTCAGGTGGCAATTATAACACATGACCTTTCATTAAAAGCATGACAGAATCATTTTCATGAGATTGTTAATTTGGACCACAAAACAAGTCCTGCCCACCCCACGCCCCCAAAAAAACAAAATTAAATTACTAAAATTTGATGCAATCGATACATATCACATCTATTTGTGAAACACTGTTGTTTCTAATGCCTGTCCTTCCTCTAAGTACTCTTCACCTTCATTTGCCTAATTCGTCAGGAGTAAACTTGTAACCAAAGGCAAACATCTTACAAATTTGATGATACTTAGACCTGCTTCCCAAATGCTTTGGAAATTTTCATAAAATTGAATTTACATAAATAATACATGGTCAGGGGTTCCGAGACTTAGGCAAGGTGCTAAATTTGTCCAATATGAGGCCACCTGCTCATATGTCATCTGTTGGCACTGGCTTACACATTTGTGTGCCAGGACATATGAAATTAAGTTTACCTGATGCTCTCTGACAGCAGCTTTCTGTTACAACGTGCAAATTAGATTAGGTTAAGGTAGAGGGCAGAGTAAATGGATGGCTTTATAGATTGATACTAGAATACCGACGGCTTTAACCAGAAGGTGACTGGTTCTGGTCTAGCTTGGGTCATTGGTAATCACAAGTTCCTGTTATTGATGCCTGTGCAGTGGCCTGTGGGGAGATGGATGGCTTATTTTTTATTGAATTTTGCCGTTATAGCCAAACATCACATTGGCAGTGCAACTTCATTGACCTTTACCCTCGAATTTGAGGAAGGAAGGTCGAGGTGTAAATAGACGATGGAGACTAAATAATGTAGTTGTCTCTTGAATGTTGCTTGATCCCCCTTCTAAGTGTGTGATACATGAGCAAGGCTAAAAGGTTGTACAGCCTGCCACCTGGGAACCACCTCCCTTGGGCTGAAGCTGGCACGATCACTTGGGTCTTCAAAGCAGGCGTGCACAGTTTTTCTCTCAATATGAAATGATCTAATGCAAACTTGAAATTCTACCAGAAGAATCACTTTTTAACTTTAAAGGAATATAGAGTTGTCTCTGCCTCATTAAGTAGCTCAATTGGCTTCAAAAGCATTTTTTATTTATATTGAAAATATAGAAACTGTCAACTGCATGGTAATTTTGAAGACTTTTTTCTATAATGTGGCCTTCCATTGTGTAATAAATTTTAATAAAGCATCTGTTGTACAACTCAATGGCATTCTATCCCAAGGGATGGTTTAATGGCATAAACAAAGGGCCGAGGGAAAAATAAATTCAGATATTTAAACAGACTAGGCACCATACCCTAAATCTTTCATTGCAAAGTTGACCAGTGATGCACAGAATGAGACAGAAATACTGTCAAAGGGACTGGAGACTGATCTCGAGATGTTCTAGGGTGGAATGGATTGGTTTACTTATTTGTTTAAATAATTGCGTTCTTTGGAATTGCCTAAATTTTGCACTTCTGCCGCTTTAAATAGAGTCGAATAGAGGTTGTTTCTGGCAAGAATGAGTGTCACATTTTTGAAGGCAACAGCAGTGACAGCACAACAACAGACAGTTCGGAGACTAAATACCATTTTTTAAAGTTTCCGAAGATTAAATAGAAAAGCACTCCGGGGCTTAGCTAAAAGGCTAACAGGAGGAACGAATTTCACGTAGAAATCAATCGCTCTGTTCAGTGACACCCAGTGACAGAACTAATAATTGTGTCCATGTAAAATCAGACCCTCTTGTTACTTTTTAATGAAGTCTGTCTGATTCTGTGATATTTTTGGCCTAGGAAATGAAAGAGATGTTTTATTAAATGAAACTAGGTCTACATAGGTGAAGTATCTGAATATAAGTATGTAATCATATCGTACAATAAAAAGAAAATATAAAAAAATTGGAAAGACATGAATGTAGTTCAAATAAGCTTATCCCTCCAAGAAGCCTTCTCCGTGTTTTCAATGGAATAGTGGCCTGTATTTTGCATTTGAACAATGGCACAAAGCCATTGGAAGGGGAAGAAAGGTTTAGCCTACCCCTCTTGGATCCTTATGCCACAACGTCTGTTCCCTGCTGTACTGAGAAGTCCAACTCTCCTTTGCAAGCCAGGAAAAATAGGACCTTTTTCAAATTGCGTGCTTCTAAGATGCTGGCAGAATTCAAAAGCACTTTCTCCACACAGTATAAAGCCCTTTACCTGATTAAAGCTGGTTATTTGGCTTGCCAAGGTGAAACGATTTCTTATGTTTTATCTTGCATTTTCCCTCTCTTCTTCCCTCATTTCCTCTCCTCTTCCTCTTTCTTTCTTTCTCATCTTCCCTCCAACATTAAAGACATTTGGTGCAACCTCAGCATTATTATTTTTAACACCCACCTTGCCAAGAAGAGTATAACTCCAAGGAAGCTTCTTTTTTAAGCAGACCCCATCTGTTCTCTGTTGGTCCCTGAGTGGTACCTTTCAGCTGGCCATTTTTCCCCAGCGTGCATGTGAACACATGTGCGTGTGTGCAGGCATGTGTGTACACACACTTTCATGTTGATGGAGACATATGGTCATATAGAGGATCTTTGTGGTCCATCTAGTTCTTTAGTTTCAAATGTGATGTGTTTTATCTAATATCTGAAAGGGAAACATCTTTCTGAGTAATTTCTCACCCTGAATTAAACATTTAAACCCCACAAATATCAGAGGACATTCTAAGAAATACCTTGTGGGTGAAACAGTTGACCTTTTGTTTCCCTCTGCCTGGTTGGCTGACTTGGGAGAGAGTAATTGAAGGCAAAGGGAATGTCAGAGTGGAGGAAATTCCCATCCGAGACTTGGCGAGGGGCAGGGGGTGTGGTCCTTTTATGATATTCACCCAATTCAGAGCACCCTACTTCTGTTCAAAACTGTGATAAGAAATATCAATATGGGCATATGACAGTATGTGTGGGAGGGTACCTCCTTCACTTGTAGCATCTCACAGGGAGAGGTCTTGGCAAAGGCACAGTCATCAAAATTGATGAGCCCAAAATGGGATTCACCCTTAAAAAAAAAAGGTTTTGATAAAATTAGCTTTCCTCTCAACAATCTGGGAGTGCTATCAGAATAGCAGCTATAAATCTGTCTGGTAGGGCCCTCTCTTCTTAAAATAGATGGATGGGTAGATGAATGGATAGATGGATAGATGGATGGATAGAGGGACAGATGGATGGGGGGATAGGTGGATGGATGAGTAGGTGGATGAATGGATGGGTGGATGGATGTTTGGATGGGTGGATGGGTGGATGGATGGATGGATGGATGGATGGATGGATGGATGGATAGATGGATGAGTGGATGGGTGGATAGGTGGATGGATGAGTAGATGGATGGATGGATGGGTAGGTGGATGGGTAGATGAGTGAATGGATGGGTGGATGGGTGAATGGATGGGTGGTGGGTGGATGGGCAGGTGGATGGATACATACATGTAATACATTTAAATTCTTAATAGGTACATCTTATGCTCTTCATGTCTCTTTCTCTGGGGAGGGGCACTAGGGTGCTGGCATATGCTATCTTTCTTTGTGGTTAAGACCATAAGGATGAGACCACTTCACCAATTCTTCTAGGCATGTTTTGAAGCAATGTGGTATAGTGGAAAGAACACAGGATTTGAATCACTGGAAGCCAGATTTAGGTCTGAGCACCATATAGCTTGAGTACCTTTGCTCAAGATGGTTAACCTCAGTATCCATGTCTGTAAAATGGAAACATGTTTTCTAACTTGCTGGATTGTTGAGAGAATTAAAAGATACCTAGATCTAGGCAGATAGTGTTTAACTCAATACCTAGAATAGAGAGAGCATTTTGATTAATGGGAGCTACAGCTACTACTTCAACTGCTGCTAAGGGTCTTTCTTGTTTTTACTTTCCCCTCCTTCTCTGGGTATTTTTTTTTCCACGATACATTTTAGAAATAGAAGCCACATTCTAACTTCTTTGGCTCCTTGCCTGACTTTCATATGGTCTCTGGTCGAGAATGGTGGCCATTCTACGTATGTGTGTGTGTGTGTGTGTGTGTGTGTGTGTGTGTGTGTGTGTGTGTGTGTCTGCCTGCCTGTATCTA
Source organism: Gorilla gorilla gorilla (assembly GCF_029281585.2). Lineage (NCBI taxonomy): Eukaryota > Metazoa > Chordata > Mammalia > Primates > Hominidae > Gorilla > Gorilla gorilla. The sequence continues at coordinate 10,026,695 of NC_073242.2, forward strand.
TGTATGTATCTAGAAAATATATATTTATACCTGGAACATATGTACGTATAAATAAAATTCTGGAAGATGCATCTTGCTGGAAGATATATGTCTTGATATGTATATCTGGAAGGTATATATCTTGCTTTTCCCTTGCTTTTGACCGATGTTCTAAACTCACAATACCTTTTGGATATTGGGCTATAAAGACTTCTACATTCCTATTTTATACATTTAGAATTGTGAATATTGTAATAAAAATTCCTCTGACATTTCTCACACACTACAGACATCATGTCCCCTACTTTTTCTTCATGGAGAGATATGAGACAGTGTTGAGCAACCCAGAATAAGCCAAAATATAAGGAGATAAGAATGGATTCGTTGTCTGAGGCTCAATATGACACCACCCGAATTTTCTCTACATCACCCTTCAAGGGGGTGAGGATGGCTAAGACCACTGATACTTATGTCATAGCATGAACAAATAATAACTACTTACCATGTGCCAGGTTCTTCTGCAGGCACTTTACATAGATAATTTTATTTAATCTTCATAGCAAACTTAGGGAGTAGATGCTAGTATTATCCCAGTTTTACAGAGGAGGCAACTGAGTCACAGTAAGCTGAAATGACATGTTCCAGGTTGCAGAATGATCATAAAGCAGAGCCAAAATTAGGCACCAGTGTCTTTTGGTGTCAGGAATCTCTGCTTTTGTGCTTTTCTGTCTCATGAAAATATCAGAGTGGCTCTCTCTATTGAGTCTCATTATTGCATGCCACTGTGGGTTCTTCTGACTGTGTGTCACCTTTAACAAGGAGCATTTCCTACATTGTGAAAGTGCACATGACAATTTTATGTACTTCTTGTTGAAATCCTTGTCTTCCTTATGCTGCCCATTGGTGCTTCACACTATTTTCTTCCTCATCCCACTTCCGCAGCTTGTAGCTCCTGCCTGAGCTTTGGAAGTGAAAGCCGAAGTTCCACCTTAATGCAGGTGATAAAACTAGGGCAAAATGAATAAAGTGAGAGCTTTGACGTCAGCACGTGGAACGCATACACGGGTTATGCTGAATTGTCAGCAGGACATTATGTCACTGTAGGTTTAGCCCTTCTTGGATTTTTTGTTTGTTTGTTTTGTTTTTAAGATGTAGTCTCGCACCGTTGCCTGGGCTGGAGTGCAATGGTGTGATCTTGGCTCACTGCAACCTCTGCCTCCAGGATTCAGGTGATTCTCCTGCCTCAGCCTCCTGAGTAGCTGGGATTACAGGCATGCACCACCATGCCCGGCTAATTTTTTGCATTTTTACTAGAGACAGCCTTTCACTATATTGGTCAGGCTGGCCCCGAACTCCTGACCTCATGATCCACCCATCTCGGCCTCCCAAAGTGCTGGGATTACGGGCGTGAGCCAATGCGCCTGGCCCCTTCTTGGATTTTCTTATGCATTTGAAATCAGGTAAAGCTAAAATTGTGAATACGTAAATAAAAATAACATGAGAACATGGGAGAGGGAGCTGGGGTGTTTTGCTTTCATATGATGGGAACCAATGCCTGCATGTTTTCTATTGTACCTTTTGGACAGGTAGAATGATTGCAATTGTAAAAAAAAAAAAAAAAAAAAAAAAAAAGGAAAATGGTGCCAGGAGCAGAAAGCAAAGATGTTTTCAAAGAGTCAGAAAGACTCTGTTCCAACCACAAACCATCCTATCTTCCCCCAGTTAATGGGGTTGCCTAAATCGTCAACTCCTACTTTGAAAAGCAAACCCTTGTTGTTTCAACTTAACTTTTTGCCCACAGAGTACTTTAGGATGATCCAATGTCAGTATGGCAGGTAGAAGTAGCACAAAGTAAGATTCATTTGTGTCTTGATTTGAGGGACATATTTTCTTTACGTGTCTTGGTCGCCCCCTCACACAGGCTCTCTGAAGTTGTTTCCGTCATTTTGTACCCTTCCTCTTCTTCTCTTTGTAAGCTTAAGTTTCGCATTCATTGGCTGTTTTTCTCTCTGAGGTTTAAGCTTCAAGGGATTATGCATATGAGACTTGTATTATATACCCTGAATGAAAAATATTGAAAATATCTCACAGCTAGCTGGATCTCTCTTAATCCAGGCTTTCCAGAAAAATGGTGCTGGGACCACCCCTGGAAGCTCAGCCTGCCCCAAACCCCAGGAATCTTCAGTCTGCAAGGGCAGAACCAGATAATGAAATGGCATGCTCGCAGGTAGTAGTTCTCTGATCTAACCACTGCCACACATAAAAAATGCTGCAGCTTTGATTTGGGTTTTATGTCCTGTGATTACGTGGATCATGCTGGTTCCTAATGTAGACCTTTTCAGTTCTCTGGGTGTGCACCTCTGCATCCACATCTCCTTCCAATTCATGGAACCTCCTTTATTTCTTCCCTGCCTGTAATTCCTCTGCTCTATGATCTGAACTTCCACTCATGCCCTTATTATTTAGCTCTTAAATTCCTAGAAGAGTATATGTTTATCTATTTTACCACTTTGGGCATTGTCATATGTCATAGGTTCCTTCACCATTCATTGAGCAAATAGTTATCAATTAGTCATATGTACCAGTCCATGTTTACACATGACAGGCACATCAATAGATAAGAGAGGAAGAGCCCATGCCCTCTGTTTCAATGTTGGTAGTAACATGGCTTGTGAAGGTTAAAAGAAAAACCCAGAAGCAACCTAGTCTGTCATCAAAATGAGAAAGTAAAGATGGATTGTGGTAAAGTAACGCAATGGAATACTATAGAACAGTGAAAAATAACCCAGGGTGAATCTCACAATCTTAGTGTTGGAAAAAAGGAATGATAGGATGTGTTATCCTCACTTGTATAAAATTGAAAACATGCTTGTGTAAAATTGAAAATACGGAAAATCATGTGAAACAAATTAGTATATTTGTTAGGGATATATGTATATATACATGTATGTATGTGTGTATATGTATATATGTTTGTGAGGGATAACTAAGGGATTCCTAATCTATTGGTAATATTTACTAACTTGGGCATAGGAAGCAGATACCTGTTGTATTAAGTATTATACTGCTTATGTGTCTTAAATATCTCATTTTAATTTTTTATAAACAAAATTGATATGCTCACTTCAAATTCACCTCATTTTAAGGGATTGAATTATTCCTTAGATGTATTCTGCTGAACTTGCTGGGTCAGATAGTGTAAAGATTGAAAGGATTGATTTAAAAAATGGAAAAACATTGTGAAGGAAAAAGAAAGGAGGCGTTGTTTGAGAACGTTTGTCTTAGACACAGCATCTCTACCCAAGAGTGCAACCACTCATTATTCCTAGCATTGAGGGAAGAATGGTTAATTTTGGTGGAAGTTCTAGTTCATATGAATTCCTCTCTTTAGTCCTAAAGTTGTTGGGAGGGAAGAGATCTTTCCATGTCCTCGAGAGCTGGTAGGAAAAATCTGTGTCTTGTTACTACCACGTTCCTCCACCATCTTTCCTTTATAAGTTTTAATTACCCTCCAACCTACACCTCACTTAGAGTTTTTCACTATCATGCATTTTCTACACCTTCTATGTACATAAATAAACATATATTTTTAATACTCTTACCTATCTTAGTGTCAGTTCCAGACATGTTGCCTGGTTAACTTTGAATACTTCAGTGTGTTCCTAAAAACAAGGACATAACCACAATACAATTCCAAAATTAAGAAATTTAACACACTGGTATAGTCCTCTGGTCTCATCCACAGTTTGTTTTCCAATTTCATCAATTGTCCCAGTAATGACCTTGATGACAGTTTTGTTCATGGTCCAGAATCTAATCCATCATGCATTTCATTTAGTTGTCAAGTCTCTTTAGTGTCTTTTAATCCACAACAGTGACAGTCTTGCTTGGTCTTTTATGATCTTGACATTTTTTAAGAACACATACGCTGGGCCGGGTGCGGTGGCTCACGCCTGTAATCCCAGCACTTTGGGAGGCCGAGGTAGGCGGATCATGAGGTCAGGAGATCGAGACCGTCCTGGCTAATGCGGTGAAAACCTATCTCTACCAAAAATATAAAAAATTAGCTGGGCGGGGTGGCGGGCGGCTGTAGTCCCAGCTACTTGGGAGGCTGAGGCGGGAGAATAGTGTGAACTCAGGAGGTGGAGCTTGCAGTGAGCCGAGATCATGCCACTGCACTCTAGCCTGGGCGACAGATAGAGACTCCGTCTCAAAAGAAAAAAAAAAAAAAAAAAAAAAAAAAAGAACACACCGTGGACTGCCCATTGCCGAATCACCTGAAGAGAGCACTTCAATTTTAACTAATCATTTTTGCAAGCTTAGTTGTTTCAGCTGCTACAAAAAAGCACGAGTCTTTTAAAAAGGAGTAAAATTGTGACACATGCTACAACATGGACAAACCTTGAAACATTACGCTAAGTGAAAGAAACCAGTCGCAAAAGGACAAATATTGTATGATTCTACTTATTTCAGGTACCTAGGATAGTCAAATTCATAGAGACAAAGTAAAATAGTGGTTCCTAGGGACCAGGGGGAGGATAGAATAGGGAGTTGATGTTTAACGGGTATAGAATTTCAGTTTTGGAAGTTGAGAAAGTTTTAGAGTACTGATAATAGTTGCACAAGAATGCAAATGTTCTTAATGCCACTTAAATGAATACTTTAAAATAATTAAAATGGTAAGTTTTATGTAATGTATATTTTGCTACAATTTTTTACAAGAGAGTGGGTCCTCAATATGTAAATATAATGTCAATTAAAATAACAAGAAAACACAGGGCAGTTATTTACTTTGTGGATGACCCGCAATTTGGGTTTTTCAGCTGTTTCCTTATGATCCCAGTTGGGGTGTGCATTTTTGCCAGGGATACCCCAAAGTAATAATGTCCTATTTTTCCCAGGGTGCCATATTAACAGACACATGATATTAGTTTGTCTATTATTGGTGATATTAACATCAGTCCTTTGGATCATATGATGTCTCTCAGATACCTCCACTAAAAACTTTCTCACTGTAATTAATGCGTAGTTTGGGGGTGGGAGGAATGGTTTTAGACTTTTAAAATACCGATTTGTCATCAATCCTTCATTCACTAGTTTTACCATTCGTTGATGATTCTTGTCTGAGTCAATTACGATTATTACAGCTATCAAATGATGGTTTTCTAACCCCATTGCACTTATATGTATGGGTTGGCATTCTATTTCCTTTCCTATATATATTCATTTAATTATTTATTTCAGTATAAAGTCATGGATTCATGTTTTATTCTATGAACTACAATCGGTTGCTTTCGTTATTTGTTTTGATGCTCAAGTTGTATCATATGTATTCACTGGGAACCCCTTCGAGCTGGCTCCTGTATCATTTTGACATAAACCCGTAAGTTTTTTTTTTAATAACATCCTTATTCCTTGGCACCAGAAGATATTCCAGGTATATCTTGACTTTTCTTGCCCCAGTCCTAGAGCCAGGCAGCCATTTTTCCACAGAGTAATCCTTCCTTTGATTGGAGAGTGGTGTTTAGAAACAAAGTTCTGGGCGATTATGGCTTCTGGACCCTCTAAATAGACAATATAGATAGAACTAGGAAAAAATACACACATGCACATACACATGTATATATAATTGTCTTTTCAAAGCCAAGAATTTGTTAATCCTTCCTAAGGATTATGTTCTTCCCAACAGGATACATTATCTAGGTTAAAATTTCCCTGCCTATCTGATATCACTTGTTATTACTAGTTATCTTTTATCTGTCTGTTAGGCTGTGAGATCCTTCAGAAGAGAGACTTCATATTTTTTGTCATCTTTGTATCCCCATTGCCTAGGAAGATGTCTGGTACAGATTCGATACTAATATTAATTCATAGGATTGTTGGGTGAAACGATGGTTGAATGAAAGGATGGTTAGTTAGGATCATTGGGTAGGAGGGTGGATGGGTGGAGTGGAGATTCGATGGAAGAGTATAGTTGGGTGGGAGGATAGTTCTTTGGGATCCTGGGTAGGAGGGTTGTTGGGTAGAATGGAGATTGGGTGGAAGTATAGTCGGATGAGAGGGTGGTTGGTAAGGATCTTTGGGTAGCAGTATTGTTGGGTGGAATAGAGATTGGGTGGAAGTATAGTCGGATGGAAGGATATTTGGTTAGGATCTTTGGGTAGGAGGATGGTTGGGTGGAATGGAGATTTGGTGGAAGTATAGTCGGATGGAAGGATGGTTGGTTAGGATATTTGGGTAGGAGGATGGTTGGGTGGAATGGAGAATTGGTGGAAGAGTATAGTTGGATGGAAGGATAGCTGGTTAGGATCTTTGGGTAGGAGTATTGTTGGATGGAATGGAGATTGGGTGGAAGTATAGTTGGATGGAAGGATAGTTGGTTAAGATCTTTGGGTAGGAGGATGGTTGGGTGGAATGGAGATTGGGTGGAAGTATAGTTGGATGGAAGGATAGTTGGTTAGGCTCTTTGGATAGGAGGATTGTTGGCTGGAAGTATAGTTGGATGGAAGGACAGTTGATTAGGATTATTAGGTGGGGGCATTGTTGGGTGGAATGGAAATTGGGTGGAAGTATATCTGGATGGGATGATGGTTAGTTAGGATCTTTGGGTAGGAGGATGGTTGGGTGAAATGGAGATTAGGTGGAAGAGTAGAGTTGGGTGGAAGGATAGTTCATGGGGATCACTGGGCAGGAGTATTGTTGGGTGGAATGGAGAATGGGTGGAAGTATAGTTGGATGGAAGGATAGTTGGTGAGGATCTTTGAATAGGAGGATAGTTGGGTGGAATGGAGATTGGGTGGAAGTATAGTTGGATGGAAGGACAGTTGGTTAGGATTGTTGGGTAGGAGTATTGTTGGGTGGAATGGAGATTGGGTGGAAGTATAACTGGATGGGAGGATGGTTGGTTAGGATCTTTGGGTAGGAGTATGGTTGGGTGGAATGGAGATTTGATGGAAGAGTATAGTTGGATGGAAGCGTAGTTGGTTAGGATTGTTGGGTAGGAGGATTGTTGTGTAGAATGGAGATTGGGTGGAAGTATAGTTGGATGGGAGGATGGTTGGTAAGGATCTTTGGGTAGGAGGATGGTTGGGTGGAATGGAGATTCAGTGGCAGAGTATAGTTGGATGGAAGGATAGTTCATTGCAATCACTGGGTAGGAGTATTGTTGGGTGGAATGGAGATTGGGTGGAAGTATAACTGGATGGGAGGATTGTTGTTTAGGATCTTTGGGTAGGAGGATGTTTGGGTGGAGTGGAGATTCAGTGGAAGTGTATAGTTGGATAGAAGGATAGTTCATTGCGATCACTGGGTAGGAGGATTGTGTAGAATGGAGATTGGGTGGAAGTATAGTCGGATGGGAGGATGGTTGGTAAGGATCTTTGGGTAGGAGGGTGGTTGGGTGGAATGGAGATTCGGTGGAAGAGTATAGTTGGATAGAAGGATAGTTCATTGGGATCACAGGGTACGAGGATTGTTGTGTAGAATGGAGATTGGGTGGAAGTATAGTCGGATGGGAGGATGGTTGGCAAAGATCTTTGAGTAGGAGGATGATTGGGTGGAATGGAGACTGGGTAGATATATAGTTGGATGGAAGAATGGTTTTCATGCAAGAGCATTTGGGTTAGGGGATGGTTGGATGAGAGGAGTTAAGTGGAAGAATTGTGACGATAAAGGATCATTATGTGGGAAGACGGTTGTGTGGGATGTGGTCTGCATGTCTTATTTAGCAATGTATGTCTTTTTTGTTATACTTCTGTACTCATTGCATTCAGGTGCTGTTTAAGAAGTTATTTTGGTTCCTTTTGGTCTTTCAGATAGTAGGTTTTCATTCAGTATCTATTGACTGTGTGACTATGACTTTCAGGGACAGGAATGGATGATTTATCTTTCGATTCTTTGCATTCTCCATAGTGCTCAGCTTGGCATAAATACAGATTTAATATTCAGTTTGACAGTAAGTCAGTTAGAAAACCACAGCAACATAATATCTGCCCTATTTACCTTTTCAAGAAAACTAAGGCTGCTGTATTATTTTCTTCAACACTGAGTGTAGACTTGATTCATTCTCTCTGGATATTCAGTTGCCCCAAAATTATTCAAGTAGTCACTTGGCAAGTATTTCAAGAATGGAGGGCATTGTTTAGCCTTGTAATTATTCATTGGCTCATGTAATCAGGAGACAAACTTTTCCTTTGGAATAAGGGTTACACCACACAATTTGGGATCATTTTGTGATCAGGCAATTGAATAGGCTAGAAAGAATTCCTTTACTGATGGATAGACATTCTGAATACCTGTTTTATCCGTTTCTATTTTCTCATACTAAGAAAGTAAGTAGCAAATTCTTCTCACACTGATATTGTGAACAGAAAGGAACTCCACTATTTTTGGCCATATATATGCTTTTTAATTTTGGATCTATTATGTGTTCTAGTGTCTTTAGAGAAAATTTTCGTAATTGAACCTTAGAAGAGAAGACAAATGCTGTGTAATGTACATAAGAACAAGAAGACATTACTCTAGCTGAAAATGTCTTTTTTCCACAGTACTTTATATCCTGGCCAACTGCTCTTGTGCAAGGCGACCAAGTAACATTTTTCCCATTCAGCTGTAAGAACGAAGAGACTGTGATTGCCACTGGCTGGTATTGAGTAATCGTACATAGGTGAGGTGAGTTGAAGGCAATCTGAATTATAAAACGCCTTCCTTTGAAGTCAAATCAATTTTTATTCTTAATCTGTGAACATGAGATAGGAACAAATAACTTCTGAGTGAAATAAAGATTTCTTAGCCTGTCAAAATTTATCTTATCAGGCTGAAGAGGTGGGATTCCTGTTAGCAACTGGCAGTTTTAAAAATCCATTCGCCTGAGGAAGTGTGAAAACAGTCTGCAGAACAAAGACACTGAGCTATTGCTGCATTGAGTGCTTATTTGCTCCTTTTTTACATTTCCTGCTTGAGACCTCGCCAGGTCCAACTTTAAAACATTTGCAGGCTAATGGGAGTGTGTGCACAGGGAGTATCAGAAATCATTTCCTTAGGGGAGGAGGTGTTTTGTGGTGCAAAATGTTGAGGTTCTGTTGCCAAAACACCAACTGCAAGAGGGTATTTTCTGTGAACTTCATGGGTGGCTTTCATAGGGAATTCTCCATGTCATTCTCTGATGTCTTTTATTGGCCCTTGTTTAGGCAGAGTGGGGAAAACAAAACAAAACAAAAACAAAAACCACCTTCCCTGTGTCATTTCTCTTTTAACAAAGAAAGCCAAAATAATTCTCTAAATGAAAGTCATGCACATGTGGAACTTTGGGTGCAGCGCTAGAGTATTTTTTTTTTTTTAACCCTCCTGGGATGAAGCCAAAAGAAAAAAACTGGTTGTATTTCTCTTAACATTTTTAGGCAGATGATCGTTTCTGGGCAGGGGGAAAATGCCAAAGCCTGTGCAGTTTCTCTTTCGGCTCATTTGAAAATACTCTAGGAAAAGACCCCTGTGGATTCTCTGCCCCTTCTGTGATGTGTGGAATCATGTGATTGCTGGACAGCCCCCTTGGAAGCCGGCCAGCCCAGCCTCTTCAGCATCCAGATGGGAACCCAGAGGCGCATCTCACAGCGGACCGTTGATTAACCCAAGGTCACCTGGCTCTGGTTTCTGACGGAGCGAGAACGAGTACCCAGAGGTTTCCAGAACCTCAGCACAAAGAGTATCCATGATGAACAGACGTCTCCCTATCCCTTCTCTCTCCTGTCCCCTGCATAAACAATGCAAAAAACACATTCCCTTCTTGGCCGGCACCCAAAGACCTATTATCCTACACATGTCTTTCTGTGCTTTGAGGGATCAGCAGGGGTGCCAGTGAACTTGGATTACTCTTTGGATCACCCTGCTGCCTCCAGCTCCCCCTCTGTTTTGTTTCATGACTCAGTCATCCTATTTGAGCTCATTTACCACTTGTATAGGGGTACATTCCTTGACTTCTCAGAGCAAACCAAGCCCCCGTCCACGATTTCTTCTTCTTTTACAATGAGCTCTCATATCACATTTATCCCAGTGGAAATTTCATATCAATATCTGTGATTCTTTGACTATTCTCTCTTTCCCCTACACTCCAGGATCCTTGGGATCACTGGCCTTGTCATTTATGTTCCTGCTTATGTCCTATAGCCTGGCACTTAGTGAGGCGATGTGTTGTGTTGTGTTTTGTTTGTTTGTTTGTTGTTGTTGTTGTTGTTGTTTGCAAGGGCCCCAGCAAAGTATCACAAACTAGGTGGCTTAAAAAAACAGACATCCGTTCTCTTGCTGTTCTGGAGCCCAGGAGGCTGAAATCAAGGTGTTAGCAGGGACATGATCCCTCTGAAGGCATTAAGGGTGAATCCTTCGTTGCCTTTTCCAGTTTCTGGTAGTTGCTGGCATTCCCTGGCATTCTGCGGCTTGCAGCTGCGTTTCTGAAAGCTGCCTCACTCCTAACCTCTGTTTACATTGGTGTTTGTTCACATCACCTGTCCTCTATGTGTGTATCTCTGTGTCCAGATTTTCTTCCGTTTGTGAAACCAGCAGTCCTTGGTTTAGGGCCCAACTAATGGTTTCATGACTCCTGTGTTAGCTTCCTAGATTGCAGTAAGAAGTATCACAAGCTCAATGGCCTAAAACTACAGAAATATATTTTCTTACAGTGCTGGAGGCTGGAAATCTGAAATCGGGGTATTAGCAGCGCCATGCATTCTTCAAAGGACCCAGGGAAGAATTCTTGCTTTCCTCTTTCAGCTTCTATAGTCATTAGGAATCTGGCGGCCCTCAGCTTCGAGATGTGTCACTCCAATCTCTGGCCTGGGCATCACATAGCCTTCCCTGTGTTTCTCTGTGTCTCCAAACTTCCTTCTTCTTGTAAAGGTATTGGTCCCCAGACTGGGCTCGGTGGCTCATGCATATAATCCCAGTACTTTGGAAGGCTGAGGCAGGTGGATCACTTTGAACTCAGGAGTTCGAGACCAGCCTGGGCAACATGGAAAAACTCCATCCCTACAAAAAAAATTAAAAATTAGCTGAGCATGGTGGCCTGTCCCTGTAGGCCCAGCTACTCGGAGGCTGAGGTTAGAGGATCACTTAAGCCCGGGAAGTGGAGGTTGCAGTGAGCCGAGGTTGCAATGAACCAAGGTCATGCGACTGCACTCCAGCCTGAGTGACAGAGTGAGACCCTGTCTCAAAAATAAAAAGAAAGAAAAAGAAAAAAAAAGGTATCAGTCCCTGTATTTAGGCCTCATCTTAATTCAATATGACCTCATCTTAATTACATCTATAAAGACCCTATTTCCAAATAAGCCCACATTCTGACATTCTGGGGGGCCATGGATTTCTGGGGGTTGTTATCCAACCCAGTGTACAAGGCGGTACACATTTATTGAATGCATGAATGAATGATAATGCTCTGGGCCCTGGCAAGTCTCAGCCTGGAGAACTGAGTCTGCCTGCCTGCGTAGAGTCAAGAACAACATGCACTTCAGTGGAATTTGGGAAGGGTCAGGGTCTGTGTTGACAGAAATGGAAAAATCCTCCAAGCGCCTCACCCTCTCTTAAAAGACTCCTCAAGATTGCTTTGCTGTTCTACCCTCTACAGTGTTTTTAATATGTCTATTTAAATGCAAATTTTGACTTTCTGTCTGTAATCATATAAAATGTTTGGCACTAAAATTTTAATCAGGAATATAATTTTATATAGAGGCGGTAATGGAGTGGTAGGCCACACATAACAGAATGAAGCTTCCCCAACGTGGATTCCCAGACTATGGAAGTGCTGGCCTCCCTGCTCCCAGCTGAGCCGGGAAAACCCTGCCCCACTCCAAGAGGTGCTTCTCAAAGATGATTCCTGATCCCAGACATGTCCTGTGTCCTGTCACCAATCCTGGTGCTTCATCGTCCTTTAAAATCCAAACAAGGTGATCTAGTGTTCTTCCTCTGCATCCTCTGGTCTTCTAGCATCCTGGATAGGCCGTGTATGTTTAGAAAGAGGGGCTCCACCCTGCCCCCGCCTAAGATGATGGCTCATTTATCAAGACCAGGCTGGAGGCTCAGCTACCAGAGCTTCTGTTGTTTGGGAGGAAGGCTGCCAGCAGCAGATGTTTGTCCTCGCCTCAGCTCCCTGCAGCCTTTGAGCTCCATCTGCCGCACACTCGGGCACAGCTGCCAGTGCTTCCCCTCCGTGCTCACCTTTCACCTCTCACGGAGGCTGGGGTTTCATGCATCTGGGCCCAACAGAGAGATGGTGACCCAGACCCTGCGACCCTGGTGCCACGATCCTTCCCAACAGCTTGCTGGGCGTCTTTCTGCACTAGCCTGTCAGCATGCTGGAAGCAGCACCAGTGGAGGTTGTTGAGCAGGGTTGCAATTGCAGCCCGTCACTTTGGTCTTGGTGTTCCATCTTGTTAGGGCAAGAGAGTCAGAGCACACACAGCCGTCTCCTGGCTGGATCATCTGGTGGAGTGGGAGTGTGCACATGCCCACCCCCATTTCTAAATAAGATACGCATTGTGTCAGGGTCAGGGCCTTTGCAATGTCCACTCCCTAGTCTTCAATGCTCTTCCCCATTGGTCATCCCAGAGCTCATCTCAAATGTCACCCTTTAGAGGGGCGGCTGTCAGTCTTCCCAGTTAAAGCATATGCCAACTCCCTCATCACTCATGGTCTCAACAACCTCTTTATTTCCCTCATTGCTGTTATGTTCATCTGTAATTCTCATCTTTATAATATCTCTTGAATGATTCTTTAGGAGGATTACTCTTCCTAGAGCGTGCAAAACGGATTGCAGGGATGGTGAGAGGTGGGAGGAAATGTTGGAAAGGGGACAAGGGTGGAATTGGTAGCACTGATCTTGTTGAGAGAGGATTGGCCCTGGAAAAAGAAAGTAGCAATGGAGCAGGAAGTAATTAGACATAGAAGAGAGCTCTTCACGTGGGAGGTGAGGAGAATCGGTGTTGTGATTGTGTGTTAGGACTGAGGAAGGAGGAGGAGGATGCCCAGCTTTCTAAACTGGGTATTTGAGTGGATGGGGGTGACTTGCCGAAAATAAAGAATGGTTTGAGAAGAAAGATGCTGTGCTCATCTTGGAAATGTTGAGTTTTGGGCCCCTGTAGAAGACCCAGCTGAGATTTGCAGGTCTGTATCAAATGGAGAATTCATCAGAGAGGCAATGGTACTCAAAACCATGAGAGTGAAAGGTGCTTCCCTGGGAGAGAGGCAGGATAAAAAAATAAGGTGGCCCAAAATTAGGATGGCCACACATCCCAGTTAGCCAGGATATTCCTGCCTTATACCTGTTGTTCCACCATAATTTCTAATGGCCCCCGCCCCCTACTTTCACTTTCACTTGTCTCAGTAAACTATATCGTCACCCTACCCGCATGAGAAGGTTGGGGAAATTCAGAGTTCATAGGAGGGCATAAGAACCCACTGAAAAAAACTGAGTATGAGCAGAAGGGTAGAAAGAAAAGCCAGGGTAGTGTTGGGTAATGTATGCCAAGGGTAGAAAATTGACAAGAGAAGAATCATTCATGTCAAATGGGTCACAGAGTTGAAGTCTTGCAAGTATCAAGAGCTGTGCATTGGATTTAGCTACCAAAAAAAAAAAAAGTCTTGATGACCCTGTAATCATGATGGTGGGAATATGCCAGAGACAGGTGGCTCTGAGGAGAAAATCGTTGATGAGAAACTAGAGACAGTCAGTTCCACTAAGTTTTGTTGTGCAAGAAGGGGGATATGTTAGAGGAGTTTGCAGACGGGCATGAGAGAACAAGAGAAGGTTCATGGGATGGGAGGCATTTGAGCATGCCTCAGTCCTGGAAAGGGGCCTGATGGAGAAAGCTTCAGGAGAGGGGGTGTCCACATGATAGAGCAGTGTTCCCAAGGGAGAGAGAGCAGATGCAGGAAGGGACACCTTCCCTGTTAACAGGCAAGAAAGAGCAAGTTGGGGTGTAAGGAAGTCCGTAGGCTTTATGGCGGGGATTTGCAGAGAGTAGCATTTATTTTCTCCTCTGAGGTAGGAGGTATCTGAGAGGTGGGGGAGGTTGAAGATGGGAGGGAAGTAGACAGTTGCTTTAAATAGCCACATGGAAAATGGGAGAAGGAATTGGCTCATTCAGAAGACTTTCATTGGGTGCCTTCTGTGCTCCAAGCCCTGGGAATCAACTAGTGAAGAAAACAATCCAATGGGACTGATGTTCTCCTTGGAAAGAGAACAGTGACAGTGGTGGAGGGAGCAAAGGGAACAATGGAGGCTGAAGACCTCTGCCCAACTTATAATGATGCGGCTGTGAGTGGTGACTGGTGGGGATTTTTTTTTTTTTTTTTTTTTTTTTTTACTAGAACTCAGCAGCTTGGGTCTAGACACAGAGAAAATGGACAACTTATGGTCTAGAGATGGCAGCACAGAAAGGAAGGTGAGTTGAAGTTCTGGGGGGAAAATAAATGGCAGGTAAAGTTATGGACCATTTGATCCAATCTCGGTGTGAAATAAAGAGCATACTTAGGATATGTCTTTTGTTTTTTCTTCTTTTCCTCTGACATGCATTGCTATCATGAGTGTCCTTGAACAAATCTCTTTGGGGGCATACAAAACCATTTCTGTAAAATAGGTGTTAAGTATACGAACTCTGGGTCCAAAGGAGAACACATAATCAATTTAGATAAATATTGCCAAATTGTCTGTTGCACATTCCTCACCAGTTTGTGCTGCCTTCAGCAGTGCCCAAAGCGCCTCCTTCCCTTCACATACCGTTGCCAACATAGGCCATTATGTTTCTGAGTTTTACCAAGTGGAGGAACAAACCAAAAGTCCTCATATTTTTCTGTGCATTCTGGTGATTGCTTGTCTTGGCGAGCATCTTCTTTTTTAAATAATCTTGCTGGGGGACTTGTGGTATGCAATGATGACTGTGGAAGTATTTTAGGGGGCAGGTCAGAGAGGAGATGCCTGTCAGTTTGGGGCAAGGGGATTTGGGAAGTTTTTGGAGGAAATCAAATGGGAGACAATAGAATTTATCTGAGAGCTGGAGAAGAAGGGATAGATCCTAGAGACATTTTCATTTTTGTTGTATTTTATTTTTATAGATTTAAGATGTATAAGTACAAATTTCTCATGTGCATATATTGCGTAGTGATGAGGTCTAAGCGTTTAGTGTACCCATCACTAGAATAGTAAACATTGTACCCAAAAGGTAATTTTTCAACCCTCACCTCCCTCCCACCCTTCCATCTTTTGCGATCTCCAGTGTCTATTATTCCACTCTGTATGTCATGTGTACCCATTGTTTAGCTCCCAGTTATAACTAGAGATATGTTGGAAGTAAAATGCAACGGGCTTGATGACCTTGCAGGAAGTCAGCGAGGAGTGATCAGTTCTGATAGAGGCTTATATCTTTGGAGTTTGAGTGACCATGCTAACGTTTAAACAGGAGGAATGATACAAAAGAAGATGCAGGTTTGGGGCTCTTTTCCAAGGTCTTGCCTTTACCTATTGGATGTCAACTATCTTCTTGGGTCATTGAACAGGAGCTCTTCCTCTTGGCTTGTGGCACAGATGAGTTTGCTTCTGTCATGACGCTGGGGACGTGGGGTCCTGTGTGCTAGGCCAGGCATTGGGCCGATGTACGCCTGGGGCTACCGCATCTGCTGCTGCTGGAACTGGGTCTGCCCTGTGTCCCTCGGGATTCCAGCAAGTGGACTTCATCGCATTATCATGCATTCACCTGGTCAGTTTCTGCACGGGCTGTTTATAGGGCACGGGTTTAATAGCTGTCTCCCCTGCTGCACTGCAAATTCCACAAGGGCAGAGACCATGTCTGGCTTGTCGATCATCCTCTCCTAGGAAAAGGCTCTGCAAAGTTTTCCTATAAAGGGTCACACAGGAAATATTTCAGGCCTTTTGGGCTGTGCCATGTCTGTTGCTACTCAACTGCCTTTGTAGCGTGAAAGCTGCCTTGATGATATGTAAACAGATGGGTGTGGCTGTGTTCCAATAATACTTTATTTATGGATGCAGAAATTTGAATTTCACATCATTTTCATGTGTCGAAGAATAGTATTCTTGTGATTCTTTTTCCCCAACCATTTAAAATTGCAAGAGCCATTTTAGCCTGTGAGCCATACAAAGACAGGCAGTGGGCCTGCGGTCTGAAAGCACAGTTTGTTGGTCCCGTCCTAAAGTTTAGCACAGGGCCTGTAATGGCAGTAAACACTCATTTCATATTGTGGAAGAAAAGAAAGAAGGTGCGTAAGTTGTGTTTTTGTGCTTGCTTTCTCCTGCAGAGTGGGTAAAGGGACCGTACTGAGGACTAGTAAAATGCAAAGATTTGGTATCGGTAGGTCTTCATCCTGCTCCTAATGCATAGTGTGACCTGGAGCCAGTTGTTGCAGCTCTTTGGGCCTCAGCTGTCCTATCTGTGTCATGAGGAGAAGCCTAGTTTCATTAAGGGATGTGAAAATGCTTTTAAGACTGGGTGCAGTGGCTCATGCCTGTAATCCCAGAACGTTGGGAGGCTGAGGCGGGCAGATCATCTGAGGTTAGGAGTTCTAGAGCAGCCTGGTCAACCTGGTGAAACCCCATCTTTACTAAAAATATAAAAATCAGCCAGATGTGGTGGCAGGTGCCTGTAATCCCAGCTACTTGGGAGGCTGAGGCAGGAGAATTGCTTGAACTCAGGAGGTGGAGGTTGCAGTGAGCCGAGATCATGTCGCTGCACTCCAGCCTGGGCAACAGAGTGAGACTTTGTCTCAAAAAAGAAAATGCTTTTACTCTCAAGCCCACTGAAAAGTGTTAAGTTATTACCCAAAGCAGGAGAAGCAGCACAATGGACCAGGAAGCTCTAAATCCTGACAAGCCGGTATTTACGCTGCAACCAGCCCAGGGCTCAGCTGCAGAGGCAGCGAAATCCTAACAGTGAGCAGGAGGATTTGACATCTGGTGCCCAAGAAGTTTGTTAAGGTTGCCCAGTCACTTGGTGACATGTGCTAGCAAATTCTCATGCTTTCTCCAAAAAAAGGGTATACTATGGGCTTTGCTCCCACAACATTTTGGTAAATCTTCCAAGAAGATCTGGCTTTCTTCTTGTTAAAGGAAGCATTTGATGGCAGCCTGGATGAAATAGATATCAAATCTGAGTGACATTATGGCTGTTGTTAAACTAAAGCTGAACCTCTTAAACTTGGCATCAGTTGACTCTCCTCTTTGTCAGAAAACCTATGCAGGATGCCATGTGATCTGGAGGACACAAAAGCATGATTGTGTCATTTCTTTCTGTATGGAGTCTGTGCAGTCAGACAGTTCTTTTCTATCTTGCTTTCTTCCTTGGGTCAGGACAAGTCCAATTCACTGAATGCACCAAGCCCCTTCTAGAAAAACAGCACAGGGCTGGACACATTGGTTCACGCCTGTAATCCCAGTATTTTGGGAGGCTGAGGCAGGCAGATCACAAGGTCAGGAGTTCGAGACTGGCCTGGCCAACATGGTGAAACCCCGTGTCTACTAAAAATACAAAAATTATCCGCACATGGCGTGTGCCTGTAATCCTACCTACTCGGGAGGCTGAGGCATGAGAATTGCATGAACCCGGGAGACAGAAGTTGCAGTGAGCCAAGATCGCAACACTGCACTCCAGCCTGGACGACAGCGCGAGAATTTATCTTGGAAAAAAAAAAGAAAAGAAAAATAGCACAACAAACAAGAAGAGTTCAGTGGTTACAATCAAATTTTAAACCAATTGTCAAAGTACAAGCCACCACTAAGCAGAAGGTGGGATCTGGTTTTTATTTTGTTTTTTGAAGCACAATGGATCCTCTATGGTATGGGAATTTTAGGGGGAAAAAAAAGAGAACAATTTCTCCTTCTCTGCAGTACATTTACTGCTGCTATCACTCTCTTTCTACCCTGAAATGTTTCTGTTTCACCGCCATTCATCTCTCTTGATTGGTTTTTTTTTTTTTCTTCTAAGATGTTGCTAAATTTGCTTGTAAAGTTTTGTTTATTCATTGGCGCTCGGCTGAAAGGTGCTGGATCATTAATCTAACTATTCAAGGTTAACCATGCTTTATGCTGAAATTGCCTTTTTATGGAACAGATTTCAAGGTTTTGCAAGAGTTGAGTGCTACCTCATTTTTGACATTTCAGCAATGAATCCTGTTTGAAATGTGATTTGAATCCAATCATCATCTTATTTGTGGAGGAAGATAAAAATAATATACAAATATTGCAGTAAAATTGCATTTTTCCCTGCCCCCTGTTTTGCATTTCAATTCAGCTAGATTCTGCTAGGGTGGCACCCAGCAATGGCATCCCTGCTTTAATTCTATCTTTCATTTTTTTCCTTCCCAGAAGGCTTAAACATATTTCCTTTCTATCTAACATAAGTTGTACAGGGCTTCTGAAGAGTGTGCATTGAAGAAATGGAGCTTACAGAATTACTTCTATACCTTATTATGGAATCTGAGGGTAAACAGGGCTTTGGAGGTCATCTAATTCGTCTCCTTTTGCAATTACAGAATTATTTCTTTGAAGGAACAAATGAAGAATCTCTTCTTCCAGGCCTCTTTGTAAATGGTGAACAAGTTTATAAGTGCCTCCATCTCACAGTGTGTGGATGTGGCTTTTTAATTAAAGACCAAGGCTTCAAGCTTTGCTGTTTTCTCCGATCTGATATAGCCACTTTTCCCACGTCACATCATGGAGCTCTTGCTCAGCCTGTGACCTGGGAGGTTTCTTTTCTAACTAAAGTGTACCCTTCCCTTAGAACTAGTCTGCAGGGGCTGGTACCAGGCAGCCTCTCTTAAGAAACCTACATCCAGAAACTGCTCCATTTCTGTGTAAATGGTAGCCGTGTCCGAGTGGGTGTCACTCACCCTATTTCAGCAGCACCCCCTCCCTGTTTCCTATCTACAAATTATCTCTCCCCTCATTAAAGTTTGCTCTTCCAAAGCTTTTCAAACTCTCAGACTCTCATTCACTCTAAAATATTTACAGATTAACCATGTTCAGCCTCAGCATGGTGTCATCATGGGAAGATGCTCTCAGTGTGGACAAGATAAAGCTGATAAAGCTGGTTGAGCCAAGCTTTTTCATATTTAAATAATGGAAACAGAAGCAGGCAGTATGCGTAGTTAAGGACGTGGGTCTGGGTTCGAACTCTGCCTTTTGCTACGTCCCAGCTGTGCCCATGACATTATTTAACCTCTCTTGCCTCAGTTTTCCCCATCTTTATTTTTGTTTTATTTTATTTTATTTTTTGAGACAGAGTCTCCCTCTTTTGCCCAGGCTGGAGTGCAGTGCCGCCATCTTGGCTCACTGCAATCTCCTCCTCCCAGGTTCAAGTGATTCTCCTGCCTCTGCCTCCCCAGTAGCTGGGATTACAGGCATGCACCACCACACCCGGATAATTTTTGTATTTTTAGCAGAGACAGGATTTTACCATGTTGGCCAGGCTGGTCTCAAACTCCTGACCTTAAGTGATCCACCTGCCTCGGCCTCCCCATGTGCTGGGATTACAGCAAGTTTTTCCCATCTTTAAAATGGACACAATAACAAACCTACTTTCTAACACTCTTGGGAGAATAGAACAAGGTAATGCACAGAAAGTGATAAGCACAGTGACTCATGCGTCACGTCTACACATCGTATTTAGCAAAAAGCTAAGCAAATTATTCCCTTGCTGTGAATTATCAGATTCTAGTACCAGGGAGCTGAAATACTAGTCTGGGGGAAGAGTATGCCAATGAGATCTTTGTATGGGACAGCTTCCCCAACATTAGTGTGGGAATTCCATTAAGAACTCATTTCCTTTTTTTTTTTTTTTTTTTTTTTTTGAGATGGAGTCTCGCTCTGTCGCCCAGGCTGGAGTGCAGTGGCGCGATCTCGACTCACTGCAAGCTTCGCCTCCCAGGTTCACGCCATTCTCCTGTGTCAGCCTCCCCAGTAGCTGAGACTACAGGCGCCCGCCACCACGCCCGGCTAATTTTTTGTATTTTTAGTAGAGACGGGGTTTCACCGTGTTACTCAGGATGGTCTCGATCTCCTGGCCTCGTGATCCGCCCGTCTCGGCCTCCCAAAGTGCTCGGATTACAGGCGTAAGAACACATTTCTAAGCTTCACACTGCTGTCCTGTTGTCATGATGACAGGTCAAACTTACTGTAGCTTAGTTTGGGCAGGACATTTTGGCTGGGAACAGCAATACCCGTAAAGGTCATGTTTACATTCTTGTGTGAGCCTTTCTTTAACCACTGAGTGTATTTTCTATCATGACTTATCATCCACTTCTTGCTGTGTATTGGCATGAGGGAGTCTTTGTCCTCCTCCATTTGTTCATCCAGAAATTACTGAATAGCTAATTAACCCCGATGCTGGGGATACACTAAACATGATTCCTGCACCTTTTCGAGCGTATATTTGGTGGAAAGGATAGAAAAAGCAGCAACAACCAATAAATGGAAAAATAAATAAAGCCATCACAGGTGGTAAGATGTCTGTAAAAGAAACCAATGCGTCCCAAAGAGAGAAAAGAAGTTCTTTTAGTATCTCCAGTTGTTAAAATAGTGTCTGACAAATAGTAGGAACTCAGGTGATTATTCACTGAATAAATGTTTAGGGTAAATGGAATAGTTTAGGTAGGGGAATCCACAAAGATTCTCTGGGGATCTACTATTTGAACAGAAATATAAAGAATTATTCATGAGATGATCAAGGGGCCAGATAGGGCTGGGAGGAAGGGAAGTATGGGTGGCGAGAAAGGCGGAGAGCTGGAAAGATATTGGATTGTTTGAGGAATTGCAGAATAAAGAATCTCTATGGTTGAAAAATAAAGAGAGAGGTGTTGGGGTAGTTATTGATTATGCAAAGATGAAGCTCAGAGAGTACCCAGGAACATGACTGGGGTCATAGGTTCTGGAGAGGAACTTGGACTTTAATTGAAATGCAAGGGGAAATGACTAAACTCTTGGTAAAGTCAAAGTCCATTGGCAACCATTCAATGAACTTCAAATCCATGCCTTTTAGGGTTGGTGACCCTGAAGGATGAAGAGTTGGCCTTGAGAATAAGGGAGTTCTTGTAAGTTCAACCACTGGCTTTCAGTTACAGCCTTCATCACATCTCTCACCCCCTGTAAGCATCCATAGCCTTCATTTTCAATGGAGAAAAAAGAAGTTGAGATGCATTTCTCCCCATTGCTATTTTGGAATCCACTCAGAGCACTCAGCGCCTGCTGTTGTTCTCATTGGAATCTTGCTGTCCCATGCAACTTGACTTCTATTTACACTCCTCGGATTGGTATGTGCAAGTCTTGCTTGTGAGGGAAGAGCCACCCTAGATATAAAAGGACTTGATTAGGAAAAAAAAAAAAAAAACCTTTTGAAGAGAGAGGTGTAAAAAAAATGAAGCCATTAGCGTCAACTTAAATTCAAGATATTTGGGATGATACGTCTGCTTATAGGCTCATAAAACAGGCACCAGCTCAAGGTTATGTGAAACAAAGAAAATATCTAGCATTGCTCAGCTGTTTTAGGCTACCTAATTATATTTTTAGCTTTATGCACTTGGGATTCTCTTTTCTTTTTTATTTGTTTTGAGGGTGTATAGTGGGCACCTGTCAATTCTGCAGCCCGGAATCCATGCCCCTACTTCTCTAAGAGTGTCCATTTTTCCCTCTGGTGATCATTCCTCCCCATTCTCAGTCCTTGTGACTTCCAGGAGAGCTTCGTCTGTCTCAGTCTACAGGGAACAAGTGTGTGGCTTCCACCTGGCTCTGAGAAGCCCTGTGTACCCCAGTCACTATGACTGTTGAAAGGTGAGCATGCGCACCTATCAGAACCAGTGACATGAAGTTTGTGGAACATTTTTTTTTTTTTTTTTTTTTTGGAGACAGAGTCTTGCTTTTGGCCAGGCTGGAGTGCACTGGAACAATTTGAGCTCACTGCAACCTCTGCCTCTTGGGTTCAAGCGATTCTTCTGCCTCAGCCTCCCGAGTAGCTGGGACTACAGGTGCATGCTAATGTTTTGTATTTTTAGTAGAGATGGAGTTTCACCATGTTAAGCAGGATGGTCTTGAACTCCTGACCTTGTTATCCACCAACCTCGGCCTCCCAAAGTTCTGGGATTACAGGTGTGAGCCACTGTGCTTGGTCCTGTCTGTGGAATTTTTAAAATGTGTTTGAACTTGGGGGATGTAGGTCTGAAGCTGTTTGCAGCCATTTTGGCACCATGTGGAGCGTAGGAATGAAACTCACACTCACAGAAAGTGTGAAGAAGAGCAGAAAGCAAGAAATGAAGACCAAGGTTCAATGGCACCATTTAATGGTGATTTAAAACATGTGTTTGTTTTTATTTTTACTTATTATTTATTATTTTTAATTAATTTGTCTTTTAGTTGACAAATAAAAATTGTGTATATTTGTCATGTAGTATATACATACAATGGAATACTACTCAGCCTTAAAAAGAAGGAAACCTGGCTGGGCACAGTGGTTCCCACCAGTAACCTCAGCACCTTGGGAGGCTGAGGTGGGAGAATTGCTTGAACCTAGGAGTTTGAGGCTGCAGGGAGCTATGATTGTGTCACTGCCTTCTAGCTTGAATGACAGAGCGAGATGCTGTCTCAAAAACAAAAACAAACAAAAAGGAAATTCCATCATTTGTGGCAATATGGATGAACCTGGAGGACATTCGGCTAAATAAACTAAGCAGGCACAGACATACAAATACATCATCGCCGTTATATATGGAACCTAAAAAAAGTTGAACTCACAGAAGCAGAGAATAGAATGGCGGTTTCCAGGGGCTGACAGGTGGAGATAGAGAGTTCAGGAGATCTTGGACAATGACATCACTTGAAAGGTCCCTGGATCCAGCTAAGCCTTAACCCTTTTATTCCTCTAACTATTGAGTTACCTAAACTAGTAAATTCCCTTTTTTTAGTCTTTTCACCCAGCTTGGCTTTGCACTTTTGCCAGCTGCAACCAGAAAAGTTCACACTGTGGCAGGGTTGCTCATCAGTACGTTCAGTTCATGAGGAGGACTCGGATGATGCATGCTGCAGGGATTCAGAGGGAGAATTTCTTTTCTCCTTCATAGATCCCATTTTTCTGTGTCTGTGGGCACAAGTTGGGAAAGGAGAGAATAATGAAACGACATGCACAGATGCATACAGGACTCTGCAGAGATGGTGCAGGCATTGTCAAGATGACCTGCCCACCACTAGCTTACTCACGTATCCTTCATTTTTTTGTGTGTGTTTCTTTCAACACTCTTCGATCATGAAACTACATCTTTTATTTTCCTTGACAGTGCTCAAGAAAATGTGGTCGTTAAGTTTATCATCATGAAAGCAGGCACCTGGTTTCTGAAATACTAGACTTCTTCATGTGCATCATCTCTGTGGTTTTTCAGAATTCTAAAATGAAGGTCCACTTGGTCCAATTGCTGTTCTAGGAACCTGTGATCTTTTAATCTTGGATGTCTCTACCTAAGCTATGGTGTGAGGGTGGTGTACTAACAAGCAACTGAAGTTGAATGACAAGAGTAAACATGAGGTAGGTTTTTCTCAGTGCTAATCAATGACGACCCTCGTGCTCAAAAATTCAGCTCAGGCTGTAGCCACCAAACAAATCATGGGCCAGAGAGGCTCAGGGACTCAAAGACATGAGGCTGTACCGAGGAGAAATCAAGCTATGGACTGGTAAGGCTCAGAATAAAAATTGATGCTGTCTTCCCAGTATTTGGGATAATAGGATTGTACCTCTTTGAGCTACTTATGTGTACTGCCATCTGAGTCGCTGTCTCAGCATTTCCAGTAGAAATGCAGCAGGGCTGGTGAAGTGTCCAGGAGCGAATGACTTGTAAGCCATTAGGAAGGCCAGGGAAACTGTGTTTGGGCTAAATTGCTTTTGGTCAGGAGCTCCATCTTCTCATGGCTGTGAAATGACGGATACCTGAGAGAAGTCCCAGCTGAAAGCCGTGTCTGCACCGTTGTTCTCTAAGTGGATGCTAATCCATTAATTAGAAGGTTTGCAGTTATCCTTGGCACTTTATGCGTGCATTCATTAGTGTTTCTATTTATGCACATGCAATGGATGTATTTACATATCCATAAACCTGAGTCTTTCCACCTACCTCTTAGAGGTGCCATTCTGATTATTTTCTGGTTTAGAGGTGGAAAGACAAAATCTGCCCCTCCCAACCCCCAAATCCTGAACTTGAGTGGAGCTGTGGTGATAATACTGAACTGAAGGGCTGTGCAGGTACCTAGTGTTTTACTTTGTGCCAATTATTTGTTAATGCAGGTATCAATTTTTTAAAAAATGTGTTGGATGACTTCAGTGTGCCGGGCACTGTGTTTGTTTCTAGGAATAAAATAGAGAACAAAAAACAGAGAAGGTGTCAGCCCTTTTGCAACTTATAATTTAGGGAGGGAGTGAGAAAAAAAAAAGCATGGAAGAAACATATCAGATAGTTATGATTTAAATTAAATAAAATAAACTATGAATTAAAATTAGTTGATGTGACAGTATATGGCTAGGTGAGTCTCTAAGCTTAGGTTATAAGTGATGACTTTTACAAAGAGACTACCCTTAAGTTAAAATCTGTATTATAAGTAGGGAGCACCTATAAATATCGGGGCAGGGGGTTAGTTTTGAGCAGGTGGATCAATTAGTGCAAAGATCCTGGGGTAGGAAGGAGGCTGGAGTGGTTTGGGAACGAAGAAAGAGCCAGGCCAGGGTTGCATTTTAGTGGATGATAGGGAAGGCAGCATGGCATGAAGTGGAGACGTGAGTGAGAGACGGGCTTTTGGGGCCGGGTTTCTCAACCTCAGCACTACTGACATTCGAAGCTGGAGAATGCTCTTTGGTGAGGGCTGTCCTGTGTATAGTAAGATGTTCAGCAGCCTCTCTGGCCTCTACCCACTAGACGATAGTACCTCGCACTCCTCCAGTTGTGACAATAAAAATGTCTCCAGACATTTGCCAAATGTCCCCTCCAAATGTGACAAAAATCTCCCTTGGTTGAAAAACCACTGAAATTGGCCTTGCCTGCAAGAAGTTTGAGTTTATTCTAGGATCCATGGAAAGCCACTGAAAGTTTGAAGCAATTAAGTATCATGATTTGGGCCAGGCACCGTGGCTCACGCCTGTAATCCCAGCACTTTGGGAGGCCGAGGCAGGCCGATCACGAGGTCAGGAGATCCAGACCATCCTGGCTAACACAGTGAAACCCCGTCTCTACTAAAAATACAAAAAAATTAGCCAGGCGTGGTGGCGGGCACCTGTAGTCCCATCTACTGGGGAGGCTGAGGCAGGAGAATGACGTGAACCTGGGAGGCGGAGCTTGCAGTGAGCCGAGATCGCACCACTGCACTCCAGCCTGGGCAACAGAACAAGACTCCGTCTCAAAAAAAAAAAAAAAAAAAAGTATCATGATTTGATTCACATTTTTAAAGATCATTCTATTTGCTGTAGGCAAATGGGTTGCAGGAAGGCAATGTGGAAAGGAAAAAAGTTCATGGTCCCAGAGAGAGGTTATAATTGCCTTGATGGAAGGTGATAGTCATGGGAACAAAGTTCTGTAGGCAGATATGATTTGGATAAAGTTGGCAGAATTTCTTTGCGGACCAGATGGGTGGGCAGGGAGAGAAGGAGAAGATTAAGTACAATTCTTAGATTTTTAAATAACAAATAGGATACCCCTCCCATCCTCGAAGAGCTCACAGTGAAGTAAAGGAAAACAAACATATATATTGCACTCATTACAGTGTGCTCTAATAAATGCATGAACAAAATGTTTTGGCAGCACTGAGGAGAGAGTGAATAATTCTTTCAGAGAAAGTCAGGGAAGATTGCTCAGAGGCTGTAAAAGCTTTTGAAGAATAAGTAGGATTTTTCTAAGTGGAGAAGGAGCTCAGGTTCCTGGTCTATACTGAGAGGAAACCATAGGAGATAATCCCTCTTCAATAATTCAAACTGCTGCCAAGGAAAATTATGCCCAGAGTGACTCTGTTCTATGGCCTGGGAGGGAAACTGGGGTGAATGTCCTAAATTGTTGTCTTTGAAAAGACTGTTTTTAAAATTCGTGGCCCAACGTAGCCTTTTACTGGTTAACTCTAAGTATTTAAGGTGTTCTCCAAGTCTTTTAACTGAAGACACTGCGTCTTATTTTGTCTTCATTGAATTTCGAAGAAGCATCTGTAATAAGAAGAATATTTACACGGTTTTTCTAGATAATTGTTTGTCTCCTGGACCATAGAGTACCTTAAATACATTACATTATATAATTTACTAATAGTAATACAATTTTATGAAGATATCTAGAGGTAACAAATTCCAGATTATGTATTTCTATCTCTGGAATAATAATTACTGTTTTCATTTGTAAAAGAGATTGTAAGGGAAATAAAATGTAGAGTTAAAGCTAAATGTCATTGTATTCTATGCTTGCTGTAAGGTCAAAATACGTGATCCTGATGGAATATGGTAATATCCCCTTTGCTCTCCTCCGCGCCCTGAGGAACCTTTTCCTGGGACTAATAGACCCCCCTAATGGGATGCAGACAGTGCCTCAGAGTAGATGTTGTTCTATAAATATCTGGGGGCACTCCAGATTGGGACCTTGAGAACTAGATGGTATGCTAAATTCCCTCCTTCCTTTGCAGGAATTAAAAAGCATCCCTCAAATTGACAAGAAAATTGGATAATAAATTAACCATTTACAGTTTAGTAAATATATGCACAATTGAAGTTCCACGTCATGGGGCATATTTTTATCAGACGCAACACCAGATGAAGGATAAACCATATGACCCACCCTCTTCTGCCATGAATAAACAATGGACTGAAGTCTTTCATAATTGCTTGTTTCAAGATGCTCACTAAATCAGACAAGGAACTCCTGTCTTGTGTCTTTAAGGGAGGTTGAGCAATAGGCTGGGACACTGGAGTAAATGGGGCACTCTGCCATACTTACACTTCCCTTTGAAATTTATGTTTGGGAGGCTTTAACTATGAGTATATTTTGCAGCCAAATGCAGTTAGCTTTTTGACTAATGGAGCTGGTGTGAATTTTACCCCTCCATCTGTAGATGCTGAAATGTCACATTATTTCATTTTTCTAAAACAAATTAAATGACTCTGAGCATCCAGTCATTAGGGTTTTAAGAAACTCAATCACAACTATGAGTATAGGGAATGGGGATGAACAGGATCCCTTTCCCATATGCTAGATAGACAGTCACCTGTGGAGCTTAGCAGTGCTTCGGATACAGGGAAGGATAGCTGGTCTTTGAGATATTGTGGGCATTTGGGTGCTAGGATTCTTATTACTTAAACCTGCCCAGTCCCTATAAAAAGGGACCACTTTGCAAATTCTGAGCCATGCATGGAACAAGCAATCTTTCTTAATATTTAGATGCTTCATGCATTCAAATCCTTGAAGATCCAGCACATGCCCTGCACCCTTCTCAGTTCCCTTTCAGTCTTGGGGTATCTGCCCTTTCTGAGAATTGACTGCTGTTGCTGACCTCCTTCCACTCATTTCCTTCCATCTTCTCTTACTTTCTTAATGTCCCACATTATCTCTGCTGCTGACTGTGTCTTTAGACACACAACACTTTTCTTTAAGGAAAGGCAAGGCTATGTGTTCCTTACCTCATCATGTTATATTAGAGGTCCATATGTTTTATGGGTGGCCAATTAATTCATCATCTGGATGACTGTTGAAAGCAAAAGCGGGATCATTGTAAGAACTGTGTCAGGAAACCAGCAAAAACAGGCCTGTCCCAGGCAAACTGGGAATTATGATCTCTCTCTGGAAGGAAAGAAGAAGAAAAGTGGGAGAGGTAGCCTGTTCTTTTTCCAGCAAGAATCTTGGAAGGCGTTTTCATTTTGGAAACTGTTGAGAAGACTGTACTAAATTGTTACTCCTTATTACCAACATGCATAGCATCCTGCAATGCAGACATCCATGACTGTGCATCTCCACTGCTTCAAACAGGGCACTAGTGTTCCAAGCCTTGTGTTTCTATTGCCAGCCCTGAATGCAAAAATATGGGATCCTGAGTTCAAATCGGGCTCAGAAGTTGACGTATTGTTTGACCTTGAGCAATCTGCTTAATTTCATAGTGTTTGTTTGCTCATCTGAAAACAAAAGGGATAATGCTGATCGAGGCACATTGTGGAGATTAATTAGTTTCTGAAGTGCTGAGATCAACAGATGAAAGGCTTTAAGTGGAAATTATTTTGTTTTTAAAGGAATAATCGATGCATGTGAATAAAAGAGAACTAACTGAACTGAATTACAGGCACTTGGCTGCTGGTGGGAGTGGGGGAAGAAAGAATATTGCTTCTTGCAAAGAACCTTAAATTTACCCCCCAGAATAGCAGTGGGAAAATTGCTTTTTTTTTGTGATTCTGAAAGGATGAGAAATTATGCAAAAGAAACGAGCTAGAATAAGAGGAGAATATATGCAGTTAAGACATATTTCAAAGTAACTTTCCTGGATAAACAACTAGGTATCTGATATATATATTATGTGTATTAGATATATATATATGATATATATGATATATTAATGTAATAGATAATGTGTGTGTGTGTATGTATGTATATACTCCACCAGTCCTCTGTGATTAGGTCCTTAGCCAAATGCTTGTCTACCAAAACAGCTCAGCCACGATCCCCAAAGAGCCTTAATGACCCCTAAGTCCTTGGTGAAAAGATCAGTTTGGGAATGAGAAACTAGCTGTTTAAAAATCTCACAGCTGTGTATCGTGGTGAGAAAACTAGTACTATTGAGCGTGTTACTGTTTAAAACCACTTTTGCTCTTGTTACATTTGGTCTTTTCTCCAATAAATATTATTATTGCCCTTGATGTACAGATGGGAAAATGATAATCAGGGAAATTAAATGGCTAGCCAATGGCCATTTGTTTGGTTAGGTGGTATAGGCAATATTCTGACCTCAACATTATGACTCGAAAGACTTTGACCATTTCACTGTCACGGAAGGGTCTACTAAAGATATGGTGACATTCAGCTGGCATATGGAAATCAATTATTTTCTAAGGATTACAGAAGAATTGGAATGAAGACAGGATTTTTTTTTGTCAAAGAAAATAAAAAGTTCTGACTATTAAACGAATGCATTTTTATCATAGACGTGGTGGAAAATGCCAACAAAGTAGGATTTCAAAATTGGCTCAAAGTCTCCTGAGTCAAATGAAAACTCTGTCAAAGCCATGTTATACTTCTTCTTAGTGTTTTATCCATGCATTTTAATAATATAGTTATGGTCATGTTATCCCAAATTCTTTTCAAATGTTGTTTTAATGGCTCTGTAACTTTCTACCTTGTGACTATTGCATGGTTGTTTTGACCTTTTTCTCATTTTTTGTAGATATTTAAGTTCTTACTTTATTTTTTACTTTTATAATTAGCTCTGTAATGAGTTTTTTGTGTGAAAAAACATATAATTATATACAGAGTTATTACCTTACTACAGATTCATAACATTTGGATTATTGCATCTTGGGAAATAAATATTGTGGTGTTCCTTGTGTATGTATCAAGTTTATATCAATACCATCTATATACTTATATATCAAATTTTATAAATTAAATATGTGCAATTTATTGTGTACCAAATATATTTCAATAAAGCTGTTTTTTAACACGAGGGCCTTGCACAGTAGCTCACGCTTGTAATCCCAGCAGTTTTGGGAGGCTGAGACAGGCGGATTGCCTGAGCTCAGGAGTTCATGAGCAGCCTGGGCAACACAGTGAAACCCCATCTCTGCTGAAATACAAAAAATTAGCTGGTCATGGTGGCGTGCACCTCTAGTCCCAGCTACTTGGGAGGCTGAGGCAGTAGAATTACTTGAATCCGGGAGGTGAAAGTTGCAGTGAGCTGAGATCGCACCACTGCACTGCAGCCTGGGTGACAGAGCAAGACTCCGTCTCAAAAAAAAAAAAAAAAAAAAAAGAAGGACAACTAACACCTTAACTCTTATGGCAGTAACAGAGTAGCTTGTTTTGGAGTAATCCTGTCATAGATAGCAATTATAAATTCTAGATAGGATAGTAAAAAAAGCACCTTCTGTTTGATGGTACTCCCCAACAACCATAAGTAGGCAGAAATGGAAGGGGCTTTGACCCTGGAAAGAGAGGTACTGTAACTTGCTAAAATGAGATGCATTTGGTATTCACCCCCAAAGTACACACCAATCCATGTGGTGCAAGGAAGATGAGACTCAGGAAGGCTACAGTCTTACTGAGTTTGAGAAATAAAAGACAGATGTCCAAAATAGTTAGATAGTATCAATGAAAGACACATAGATAGACTAGGAAGGAAGATTCAGATTTACCTATAAAATCTACACAGATTCTGGTGGATCTCTGAAGCATGTTTATATAAAAGAGGCTCTAGGGGAGCCCGTGGGAAGCCATAGCTGGACGACTGAAAGAACCGAGTGGATACTCGAGTTGCTAAACAGGCAGAGGATGCAGAATGGGAGTGTGAATCCAGGAAGTTGACTGCTTGCTATAACAAAAATCAGCACTCTTCTGAGTAAGTTAACAAAATTCAGCCTCATTAATATATTATCCATGATGTCCTTTTAAATAAAACTTACTAGATGTGTGAAGAAACAGAGAAACATGACTCATAGTCATGAGAAGAAGCAGTTAACCTGACATAAAAAAAATGTTGGAATTAACAGATAAGGACTTTGAAACAGCTGGTATAAATGTGAATAGTAATTAAAGAAATAACTAGTTATATAAAAATGAAAATTTTAGAATTACAAATAAAATATTTGAAATGACAGTTTTACTGTATGGGCTAAACAGGAGAATGGGGACAGCACAACAGATCAGTGAATTTAATATAGATTAATGTATATCATTCAATTTGAAAAAAAGCAAATGATTTGATTATTAACAGAAGACTAGTGATTTATGGGATAATATCAAATGTATACAGCCTTTAGGTACTTGGAGTCCCAGAAAGAGGAAAGAGAAGATAATGCATAAGTAATAGTTGAAATGTCTTCAAATTTGGTGAAATACTTTCAAGAAGCTCAAGAAACTTCAAGCAGCCAAAATATAAAGACAAGAACACCTAGTATGATTTTAATTTCCACATCATAGTCACAGTGATGAAAATAAAAGATAAAAACATCTTGAAAACAATCAGAGTGAAAAAGAGACATTTCATACATGGGGCATAATGATATCAGTGATGGTCAGCTTCTCATCAGAAACAGTGGAAGCAAGAAGACAATATAATGGCATCTTTTAATGATTGACAAAGAAATCTGCCCACCCAGAATTCTGTTTTCATAAAAAAAATCCTTCACAGAAATTAATAGGAAGATGCATTCAGACAAATGAAAATAGATGTTTTATTGC
Organism: Gorilla gorilla gorilla; assembly: GCF_029281585.2. Lineage (NCBI taxonomy): Eukaryota > Metazoa > Chordata > Mammalia > Primates > Hominidae > Gorilla > Gorilla gorilla. The sequence goes on from NC_073242.2 coordinate 10,058,093, forward strand.
CATTAGTCCTGTAGTATAAGAACTGTAGCTTTAAAGGGGATCTTCAGAGTGAAAGGAAATGATGCTAGGTGAAACTTAAAGAGATGAATGAAGAGCAGGGAACATGGTAAATATGTGGATAATATAAAAGGTTATAATGCTTCTTGGAAAATATATGTAACTGTTTAAAGAAAGATGACATCACTGTTTTTTGGAGTTTGTAACATATGCAGACACAAATGATGAGAATGTGAAGCAAAACTATAGTTGAAAATTTCTTACACTTGACATGAAGTAGCACTGTATTAATGCTACGTAGACTGTGCTGTGTTAAGATTACATAGTTAATTCTGAGAGCAACTACTAAAAATATTACAAAGGTGTATAGTGAGAAAGATATGGAAGGAACTAAAATGAAATAATAGAAATATCACTTAACCCAAAATGAGACTGAAAAAGGGGAATAGAGAAACAACGGCATAACAAAAACAATAGTAACAAAAAACAAACGGAAATTAAAGAGGAAATGATAAACATAAGTCCAACTATGTCAATCACTACATTAAAGGTAAATGGACTAAACATTCAAATTAGAACACTATTATCAGGCTGGATTTTTAAAAAAGAGCCATCTGCATGCTGTGTACAAGAGACGCACTTTAAATACAAAATACAAAACTCAAGTAGGTTGAAATGAAAGAATAAAAAAAATATACATTCTAAACATAGCAATCCCAGAAAAGTCAAGAGTTGCTATATCAATATCAAAAAAGTCTACTTCAAGACAAAAGATGGTATTATCAGAAATATAAGGGGAATTTCATAGTGAAAAATATGAGTCATCAGAAACATATAACAATCATCATGTTTATGCCTAATAACAGAGCTTCAGATAAATGAGGAAAAACTAACAGAACAGAAAAAATTCAGTAAGGGTATAGATGATATATTAGTCCATTGTCATGCTGCTATAAAGACCTGCCTGAGACCGAGTGGTTTATAAAGGAGAGAGGTTTAATTGATTCACAGTTCTGCATGGCTGAGGAGGCCTCAGGAAACTTACAGTTATGGCAGAAGGGTAAGCAAACACGTCCTTCTTCACATGGTAGCAGGAAAGAGAAGTGCTGAAGAAAGGAGCAAAGCCCCTTAGAAAACCATCAGATGTCATGAGAACTCACCATCATGAGAACAGCATCAGGGTCACCGCCCCCATGGTTCAATTACTTCCCACCGGGTTTCTCCCATAACATATGCGGATTATGGGAACTACAAGTCGAGATTTCGGTATAGCCACAGCATATCATTCTGCTCCTGGTCCTTTCCAAATCTCATGTCCTCACATTTAAAAACACAGTTATTCCTTTTCAACAGTCCCCCAAAGTCTTAACTTCTTCCACTATTAACCCAAAAGTCCAAGTCCAAAGCCTCATCTGAGACAAAGTAAGTCTGTTCTGCCTATGAGCCTGTAAAATCAAAAGCAAGTTAGGTACCTCCTAGATACAATGGGGTAGAGGCATTGGGTAAATACACTCATTCCAAATGAGGGAAATTTGCCAAAACAAAGGGACTACAACAGGTCCCATGCGAGTCCAAAATCCATTAGAGCAGTCTTTAAACATTAAAGTTCCAAAATGAACTCCTTTGACTCCATGTCTCACTTCCAGGTCATGGTGATGCAAGAAGTGGGCCCCCATGGCCTTGGGCAGCTCTGCCCCTGTGCCTTTGTGGGGCACAGCCACCCTTCCACCTGCTTTCATGGGCTGGCATTGAGTGTCTGCAGCTTTTCCAGGTGCACAGTCCAGGCTGTCGCTAGATCTACCATGCTACCATTCTGGGATCTGGAGGATAGTGGTCCTCTTCTCATAGCTTCACTAGGCGGTGCTCCAGTGGGACTCTGTATGGGGGCTCCAGCCCCACATTTCCCTTCTGCACTGTCCTAGCAGAGGTTATCCATGAGGATTCTGCCCCAGTAGTAGACTTTTGCCTGGATATCCGGGCATTTCCACACATCCTCCGAAATCTAGGCGAAGGTTCCCAAACCTCAATGCTTGTCTTCTGTGCACCCACAGGAGCAATACCACATCAAAGCTGCCAAGGCTTGGGGCTTGCACCCTCTGAAGCAATGGCCTGAGCTGTACCTTGGCCTCTTTTAACCATGGCTGGAGCTGAAGCCGCTGGGATGCAGGGGACCATGTCCCGAGGCAGCACAGAGCAGGGTAGCCCTGGGCCTGGCCCATGAAACCACTTTTCCCTCCTAGGCCTCTGGTCCTGTGATGGGAGGGGCTGCCATGAAGGTGTCTAACATGCCCTGGAAACATTTTCCCCATTGTCTTGGTAATTAACATTCAGCTCCTTGTTGCTTATGCGGATTTCTTCCACCAGATATGCGAAATCATGTCTCTCAAGGTCAAAGTTCCACTGATCTCTAGGGCAGGGGCAAAATGCCACCAGTCTCTCTGCTAAAACACAGCAAGAGTCACCTTTGCTCCAGTTCCCAGGAAGTTCCTCATCTCCATCTGAGACCACCTCAGCCGGGACTTCATTGTCCATATCACCATCAGCATTCAACAAGTCTCTAGGAAGTTCCAAACTTTACCACGTCTTTCTGTCTTCTTGTGAGCCCTCCAAACTGTTCCAACCTCTGCCTGTTACCCAGTTCCAAAGTCAGTTCTACATTTTTGGGTATCTTTACAGCAGTGCACCCCACCACCTCAATAACAACTTATGTATTAGTTCATTCTCAAGCTGCTATGAAGAAACACCTGAGACTCGGCGATTTATAAAGAAAAGAGGTTTAATTGAATCACAGTTCCACATGGCTAAGGAGGCCTCAGGAAAGTTACAGTCATCATGGAAGACACCTCTTCACAGGGCAGCAGGAGAGAGAATGAGTGCCCAATGAAGGGAGAAGCCCTTTGTAAAACCCCCAGATCTTGTGAGAACTCACCCACTATCACGAGTACAGCATGAGGGTAGCCAGCCCCACAATTCAATGACCTCCCGTCAGGTCCCTCCCACAACATGTGAGGATTATGAGAACTGCAATTCAAGATGAAATTTGGGTGGGGACACAGCCAAATCATATCAGATGATTTGAACAACACTATCTACCAACTTGACCTATGACATTTATAGAATAATGTATCCAACAACTACAGCATGCACATATTTTCAAGTGCTCATGAAATATCCCTTCAAAGCAGACCACATGTTGGGTATAAAATCTTAATGCATTTAAATTTTTGAAATATTGTTAACTATGTTTTCTGGCAACAATGGAATACAGTTAGGAGTCTGTAATAATGTACCTATAAAAGTACCAAAATTTTGGAAATTAAATAGAATACTTCTAAATGACTCTCACATTAATGCAGATATCACAAGAGAAATTAGAAAGTATTTTGGACTGAATGATGATATATCAAGGCTTATGGGATCCGGCTAAAAAACAGAGTGAATGTACAGCTATAGATGCTGTAAATTTACTGGTTGAAATGTTAGAGAGATGTAAAGTGAATAATCCAAGTGTCTCCTTTAAAACTAGAAAAAAAGAAAATTAAACCCAATATAATAAAAGGATGGGAATAGTAAAGATAAAAACAGAAATCAGGCTGGGCCTTGTAGCTCATGCCTGTAATCCCAGCACTGTGGGAGGCTGAGGCAGGCAAATTACTTGAAATCAAGAGTGATTTCAAGTGAAATCACTTGAAACCTGGCCAACACGGTGAAACCCTGTCTCTACAAAAAATTCAGAAATTAACCAGGCTTGGTGGGCGCTTGTAGTCCCAGCTACTCAGGAGGCTGAGGTGGGAGAATCACGTGATCCCAAGAGGCAGAGGTTGCAGTGAGCTGAGATTGTGCCACTGCATTCCAGTGAAAGAGCAAGACTTTGTCTCAAACATACAAACAAAATCAGCATTGATAGTACCTGATGGTGTTGGATTGAAATTGGAGCTATCAATATCAATTTAGTTTTCTTAAAGTATATACATAATTATAGAAATACACAAAACTTGGAAACTCCAGGAGTAGTCAGCACAACTAGCTCCCAGATCTTGGTTTCTAAATATCATTAATCATTAAAAGGAACCAAAACTTATTGGAGAAAGGGTGATTCCAGAACTGGGGCAAGGAAAGAAAAATATGAACCTGGAACAACTCTTTCTTTTTGCCAGAAAGTCAGGAATACTCAAAGAATGATGGGAGCATGTCCAAAGGACACAGGCCTCAGCTTCAAGTACCATCCACTGGCCAGATCTGGGATAATCTGAGTATCAAAATGTAAATAATAGCAAGAGATTGGAGCTCACTGAATGAAAGGCAAATGCATAAGTGTACACTGATATAAATAAATTAGAAAATGAAAAATTCTTCTTTACAATATAAACACTACTACTAACTTATAAGCATAACTCACACCTGTGAAAATGAGTTAGGGTAACTTCACTTATGATAACCTCACTAACATTGGACTGTGATCATTTTAAAACCTACACTAATTTGATGGGCGTGAAATGATCTTTTATTTGGATTTATAGGACTTTGGATCATTAGGGGACAGCAGTGTTTAGCCGTATGTTTATAATGTATCTTTAACTAAAACATGATCATTTTTCAGTCATTTTGTAGCTTTCATTTACCCATACCCCATTTCAAATCCCTTGTATAATGGAAGCCACTATTGCTATTCCCAGAGTGACTCCATTGTTCTTAGACGCAGAGAACGAAGGAAGAAATCAAAGTTTAAAGATAAGTTTACTGTTCATTGAAAACATTAAATGATAAACTATAGGTTATTTAAAATAGAAAATGATTATTTCTTGGGCAAGTATTACATTTATGGGATCCATTTTATATGTATCTAGTAAATCCGTCAGTAACCCTGTGATGGAGTAATTAGAGAAGAGAAATTGCTATTGTTTCCACTTTAATGATGAGAGAAGAAAATACCCAGGGAGATTAAGATCATAACTGATCATCATGGCTGAGCCAGACCAGCTAACTGTCGAAACGTGCCTCTGGCCCCAACCGTGATACCTTTGTCTAATGGTGGGGCCAGGGAGAAGGGTCAGAAGGATGAGATGACTGGGGAGAAGAAAACAGAAAAAAAAAAAAAGCATTTTCTTGTGAGTCCTGTCCCAAAAAAATGCTAAGCATGCATGCGGACACCCATTCATTTTATAAATTTTGCTTGAGTCACTGCAGTGTACCAAGAGCTAAACTAGGCATATAGGAATGACCCTGACATTCATCCCCACCCACTGGTCTCTGGGGTAGAATAAACTTCGGAAGCTTCATATGTACAGGCGACCATAGTAGAGAACTGAAATCTCACCCTTTGTTATAGGAGGATAAGAGAAAATAAACATGGATATTTAGGTGTGTTCTTTTCCAAACAAAATAGAAATGAACAAACACATTTGCTTGCTTTTTTTTCCTTTGGATTTTTATCTTTTAATGCGCTTTCATTGGAATTCAATCCGTACGTACTGAAGGGCGGCGGTTGAAGTTATAAATACAGTCTTTTTCTCCAAATGGTACCCAAAATGAAAGCAAAGTACTGCTTTCTGCTTAAGAATATTCAGTTTGTCCTTGACCTATACATTTACACTGGGTTTCTGTCCTCTGCCTCCTTCCACTACTGTCCACACAATACCTTTGTAAACACATACACACACAGGCGTAAATGATGAGTAAGGCCCATTTATTTAGAAAACATGGTTTGAAGAATATGTTAAAATCATTTGTAGATAAATTGATATTTTTATATTATTACTTCTTTCTTGGGTTTCTGCCTTTGATTTAGACTGTAGCCAGTTGTGCCTGCTATCAATTCTGGAACCTAAAATTCATGTGGGAAGAATTTAAGTGTAACTGAGATGTAATTGTGATTGAAGCAGGGAATGAAATATAAACACTAATCAAAGCTTCAGTAGACATGTTTTTTTTTTGTGGATTAATACATCACATTTTAAAACCTTCAACCTTTGCCTTCTCAGTTTTTTCTGTTTATTGTTTTGTTTGTTGATTTATTTGTTTAATTCATGGGTTAGAGGCTTGGGTGCTGACAGAGTGGATTGTGTTAAAAGCTTTAGTGTGGAGGTCATGAAGAGGACTGAGAATGTTTGATCTTTCACTGTGGGTGCTGGACCAGCAGCATGAGTATCACCTGGGAGATTGTTAGAACTACAGACTTGCAGGCCTCTATTCAAAATCTGCATTTTAAACCAAGATACTCAGGTAATTTGTAAACAAAAGTTTGAGAAGCACTAGGTCAGTTTACTCCAGCTGTCTAAACCAGACCTGCCACTCAGGTGTTAAGAACCTAAGCAATAAGGGCTGGCTTGCTTTTGATAATCTCCCTCTAATCTTATCAGAGACTTTTTTTTTTAAATAGAGGATTCTACTCCCATCATCCAGGCAGAAGTGCAGTGGTGTGACCACCACTCCTTGCAGCCTGGACCACCCGAGCTCAGGTGGGCCTCCCTCCTGAACCTCCCCAGTAGCCGGGACTACAGGCGAGTGCCACTGCAGTTGCCTAATTTTTAAATTATTTGTAGAGATGGGGTCTCACAATGCTGATCTCAAACTCCTGGGCTCATGGGATCCTCCTGTCTTGACCTCCCAAAATGCTGGGGTTGTAGCCATGAGCCACCGTGCCTGGCATCAGAGACATTTCTGATGAGACCAATATATTTCTAATTATTGGACTCTCAAGTGCATCTGGAGAGGACACCGAAGGACTGTGGAGGCATCGAGCCCTATGTTCATGCATTGACTCAAGTGTGTCCCTCCAAAATCCATATATGGAAACCCTACCCCTGAGAATTACTATATTTGAAGATTGGGCTTTTAGAAGATAATTAAGGTCAAATGAGATTATAAGGGTGGGGTCCTGATTCAATAGGACTGGTGGCATTATAAGAAGAGGAAGAGACACAGTAGGAAGGTGGCTGTCTGTAAGCCAGGAAAAGAGCTCTCACCAGAATCCAACCATGCTGGTACTTCAATATCAAACTTCCAGCCTCCAGAAATCTGAGAGTGTAAATTTATGTTGTTTAACTCACCTAGCCTATACAGCTGGCTCTCCATGTCCACGGACTCTGCATCCATGGAGTCAACCAACCACAGATCGAAAAAATATATATTTTAAATTGCATCTATACTGAACATGAGCAGATTTTTTCTTGTCTTTATTCACTAAACAATACAGTATAAAAACTTATTTGCATAGCATTTGCATTTGTATTAAGTTTTACAAGTAATGTAGAGATGATTTAAAGTATATGGGAGGATGTCTGAAACTTGTATGCAAATTCCATGCCATTTTCTGTCAGGGACTTGAGCATCTGTGGATTTTGGTATCTGTGGAGGGTCTTAGAACCAATTTCTGTGGATACTGAGGGACCACTGTAGTATTTGTGATGGCAGTCCAGGTACTCAAGGAGAATTCAGTTACAAATGCAATTTTCCCCTAAAGTAACTTGGTTCCAAAAGAGTACGCATTTGTAGTTGCATACTACAAATGGAGTGCGTGTGTGTTCTCTACTCTAATATTTCATGCCAGAGTGAGTTATTAGTTGTTGATCCTTTTTCTTCTTTTTCCTTCATGAGCAGCAGTCCTAGTTTGCTTGGGACAGGGAGGTTTTCATGGACGCATCATCCCTTCAGTGCTAGAACAGGGAGAGTACCAGGCAAACTTCGGTGGTTGGTCACCTTTTGCTGTTCCCAGATTCTTTCCTGAGCTGAAGATCTCAGCTCCCTTATGAGAACTTGACATTGCTTCAAAGAAGAGCAGATCTCATCAGAATCCAGCAATGACATGAAGCATTTTGGTGCAGAGTAACTACCAGATTAGAGCTCCTGGAATACTTAAACCTTCGTGGATCCCCGATATGGAAGGAAGAAGCCTGGCTATCTTAGCTTGAATGGAATTCAGCATTGGTAGACGGAACCGCAAATGCCTTCTACTTCTTCCCAAATATCCTTTTAGAACTTCGAACTAATTCTAGATAGAGTCTTAAGGTCAGGTATAAATGAACTGCTAAGTATTTATGCCTGCATAACACAATGATCAAGAGGCTTCCTGTGAGCTCAACATTCTCATGCTTTAATAGAAAACTTATTGTAAAATTTGCACTCTACTCTATAACATAGAAATGTCTATCATTTCTATAAATACTATTCAGTCTCTTCTGATATATCTGTTATCCTATCATACAAGAGCAGATGGCTGGGATTTTTATCACAGTTAGAGGGTGTTTTGAGATGGGCTGCAAATCCTCTGGAGAATTTGATTTGGAGACTCGATTAGTCGTGACAAGTTAGGTTATGCTGCAGTAACAAGTTGGCTCCTGAATCTCAATAGCCTCATAAAACAAAGCTTTCGTATGTCCATTGTTGGGCATTGGGAAGTGCACCAAATAGTGCCTCAGGGACTCGGGCTATGGAGGCTTCACCATCCCACCACTGTATCATCTGAACGCACAACTTCCTTTGTCAGCATGATGGGAAAGAAAACATGGAGAATTGTACACCAGCTGATCCATGCTTAGGCCTGCAAGTGAAATTCCTTGGTCAGAACTAGTGAAATGGCCCCACCTAACAAGGTGGAATGAGAATGCTGCTCTTCTGTAGCCATAAAGGGAAGGAATAGTAAAAATGAAAGTGAATAGGCATAATATCTAACACAAGGGTCCAAGAGGTAGACCCTATACATGACAAACTGTAATTCCACAGAACAGCTGGAGTCACTGATTTGGGAACTAGACACTTTACACATGGGCTATTTTTACATTTGTTTCAAGGAGTAGTGGCAGGGATGTATTATTTAATAATGATCAATAAAACTCATAAAATATTGAGGGAGAAAACAACTTTTATTACAAAATGCAATGGTTTAACCTCTTTCCACAGAATAGAATTGCAAGTGCATGAGAATTATCACATATGTCCAAGGATACACATATTCCTACCTTGGATGCTCACATACTGTGTGCAGGAAGGTGAGAACGCAGAGGAATTAAGGACTCAGAACTTGTCTCCTCTCATTAACAGCCAATGTCTCCCATATGTCCTGGTGGATCATACAGGGCTCAGCCTGAATGCTTCTCTAAACTTTTCCGCATGTAGTAAGGCTAAAGACCATGTGTTTTACAAGATGGCAACACTCAGTCCTATGCTTTTCACTGAAACAGAATGCTCTGTCATTGAAGCATTTCTCTGGGGAGCTAAGATTCTCTTTACAGAGGCAATACCCATTAATTCTAACGCAGCCTCCTGTCATCTGGGACTCATGAGCTTCCACCGCAGTGGTCCCTTCCTATAATCAAACTGTAGTAGCTTCTGTCTCCATAGAAGATGTTAGACATGCCCAGAAGCCTGGTATGCAATGTCACACTCTGCCAAAAGAACATAAAACTTAGACAAATATGGAAGTCATTAACACTGCAGAGTTCTTTGCTATTAAAAATATGAAAATTTTATTACTTTCCTACAAGAGGAGAATATATAATACCTTTAGGGTTATTTGGTCATTTGGAGGCTAGCGTCTTCTCTTTTCTCTGTTTGTAGAACTATTTTTGGAAGTCGGACTTTTTTTTTTTCATTTTAAGCACCCTATTGATACTTGGCATCTCTGCAGTAATAGAGTTTTCAAGAGCTCATCCTGTTCCTATGCTCGGCCAATTTTTGGATAAGTCTGAAAATGATGCTGTGGATTGAGGATGCTGGGACCCCCGTCATGGCAAGCATGCATCATTGCAAAGGGGCTTCGTAAGGTTATGTGGAGGCTACCTGGGGTCAGGATCCATTCAGAGCTGGAAAACTTAAATAGACCAACTGATGTTAGAAATAGAATAGATCCATGGCTTGAAATGAACAGTTGTGTGTTTATATGCTGGCTGACCCCCCTACTGACTGTGTGACTATGGAAAAAACAAAACTCTGCTGTCCATTGGTAAAATGGGATTATGATCCTTGCCTAACTTCATGTTTATAGGGTTCTGGAGGTCCCAATGAGATAAACTCTTTTGAAAGAGGTTTGGAAAATGATGCATTGTTTCACAACAACGTGGTGTTACGGTTGAATATCAATGATAGAGAGTAATTGAGATGGCTATGTAACATAGTGGCCAGTCATCCATTTGCCTAGCAACCATCTATATTATTTGTATCTGTATCTATCTATATGTCTACATGTCTATACATCTATAACTATATTTATATACCTATATCCTTATCTGTATCTGTACCTTTATCTGTATATATGCTATGGATTTGCCTATGTCCAAGTCTATATCCATATCAAATATGTACATATACATTTTCTATATATGTAATCCATCTCTATATGTCTATGTATATATCTATATCTATATCTTTACCTATACCTTATGTATATATTTGTGTTTGTGTGTATCTATGCTTATATACTATCTCTGTATTTATTTTTATGTATATCTATGTCTGTATTTATACACACACACATATATAGAGAGAGAGGCAGAGACAGAGAGAAAGAGAGGAGAAAGAGGGAAGGAGAGGGGTGTGTATGTGTGTGTGTGTGTCTGTGTGTGTGTGTGTGTGTGACAGAGAGAGAGAGAGAACTACGTTCTATCCTAGGAAATGGGAACAGAGCCATAATCGAGCCAGCATGGTTTTGACTTATAGTTCCCAGGAGAGACTTTCATTAAACAAAAATATCTTGAATGAATTGCAATTGTGGTAAGTGCTATGAAGGAAAAGTACCCAATCACAATATAAATCTTATCCTGGCAGGGACCATCAGGGAACACAAAAGAAATAAAACACTAAATCACCAATCCTCATGCAGCATACATGGACCGTAGTTGTGGACCCCAGTCTTTGTGAGTAGATCCCCACTATGTTCTCAATGTTCGCTTTTCCCCAGAATTCATATATTGAAGCCTGATTCTCAGCACAATAGTATTAAGAGCTGGAGGCTTTAGGAGGTGATTAGGCCGTGAGGGTAGACCTCTCATTAATGGGGTTTGTGCTTTTATCAAAGAGGCCAGAGGAAGCTCGTTCACCCCTCCCATCATTTGAGGACACACAGAAGGCACCATCTATAAGAAATGGGCCTTCGCTGGGCATCAAATCTGTTGACACCTTGATCTTGGATTTCCCTGCCTGCAGAACTGTGAGACACGCATTTCTGTTGTTAATAAGCCACTGTGTCTAAGGTATTTTGTTATCACAGCTCAGGCAGACAAAGACATTCCCTAAAAGAAAAGCACTTTATTCTATAAAGTGCTGTTGTTTGAACTTAATAAAAAGTTAAAAAGGCCCTTTACAGAGGTCTGTCTTAAGGAATAAGGTGTGTGTGCGGGGGGGGACTTTAATTACCAGTGGGATGTATTTAATGTATGATTTCATTTAGAATCCTGGAGCCAATGGTTAGTGTTTTTTAATAGACTGAAATTTTCATTGGGGTGAGTTCTGGATCTTTATGCAGCAGGTGCTCAGCTCATCTTTGACCTGCCTGGGTCCTTTTCTCACCCATTCCATGGTGGGAAGCAGACACTTTGACTTTTCAGAGCGTTATTGATGGAACAAATCTAGTTTGAATGAGCTTATTAGAGTGTCTATGAAGTGTCCTCTGTTCTTAGGCAACAAGGCCAGTTTCTCTCCTCTTCCCTCCCTCTCTGACACTGTAGTGTTATGTTGTCTGTAACACGTTTTGTTACGGTTTTAGCAAGTTTTCAAGGCAAAGGGCATGGCGTTAGGAAAATTGAATTCACAGGTCAAACAGCAAGTCAGGTGACCTCAGGAAAATGACAGTGATTTGTGTTTGCATTTTACTTTAATTCAGTCCTAAAAATGACCCATCTTGCTGCTATTTTCTGTGATCACAACTTTTATGTTTTCTTGTAGCTCTTCATGTAATTAATCATTGCCTGAATTTCTATTTTATCATTTTCTTTTGGTGTCATTTCACCACCCCTTCTGTGATGTCCCTGAAGGTAGAAAACTTTTCTGTTTTGTTCATCAATGCATACTTAAAGCCTAACACATATTTGACATTTTATAAATATCTGTGACTTGAATAAATGAATAAATTCACAGTCTCTCCCTACATACTACTTCAAATACTAATGTTTTATAACAAATAAAAGTTTACTGTCTGGGCGTGGTGGCTCACTGTAATCCCAGCACTGTGGGAGGCCAAGGCAGGTGGATCACCTGAGGTCGGGAGTTTGTGACCAGCCTGGCCAATATAGTGAAACCCCATCTCTACTAAAAATACAAAAATTAGCTGGGCATGGTGATGCGCACCGGTAATCCCAGTTACTCAGGGGGCTGAGGCAGGAGAACCGCTTGAACCTGGGAGGCGGATGTTGCAGTGAGCCGAGATCACGCCATTGCCCTCCAGCCAGGGCAACAGGAGCGAAACCCCGGTCTCAAAACAAAACAAAACAAATAAAACTTTACCAAACACTTTGAAACTGGAAAACCTTAAAGTTGTTTTCCATTTGAAAGTTAAGATGCCTTTGAGTGTTAATTAGATGAGTCTGTTCAATTGTATGTTTTTTGATAATATACCTCCATGAAAAGTTGTGGGATTTTTTTAAGCTAAGACACATGATTTAAAATACCCTGTGAAACTTTTAAAAAGGAAAGAACCTGAATGAACAAAATAATATGGTCCCCAAATGGCTGTTGTAGTGGAGGGGAAAAAGGTTTCGGCTAAAATTTATCCAGCTGCAAACCACTGTCTTAAGCCAGCAAGAAATTTATATTCTTCCGAAGCTGAGGGAAAATCAAAATCCACAAGTGACTCTTCTCTTCCCCTAGCTGTTTCATACACTGCTCAGTTTCCGGAGATCTGAGATAATCATTTTGTCCTTGAGAGTCTCGTGGCTGTGCTCTTGGAGGGTTTGGGTTTAAAATCTTAGGATTTGATCCCATTCAGAAAAACAAGGCAGGAGCACCCGAGAAGCATCTAAAATCAGCCACTGCCAGAGGCTGCTTGCTTTACCTGTCTTGCCCGTTCAATTTGTCCTCTACGAGGCAAAGGTGAGACTAGGAGCCCTGCTTCTGGGAAAATGCCTCTGTTAAAGAACCATCTCACATTCCTGGAGTTTGTTTTGGGATCACGAAATTGGCAACTTTCTTTTCTTTTTCATTGCAGTTTAGAGTTTTAAGCATCATAAGGCTGTGTGTGTGTGTGTGTGTGTGCTGGTGCATATGAATGTGCTTTTACAGGTACAAGAAAATAAATAATCCAAAGATAGCCTTCTTCTTGGGGTGTCCTGCTGAAACGATGATCTAGGGTTCTTTTTTTTTTTTTTTTTTTTTTTTTTTGAGACAGAGTCTTGCTCTGTTGCCCAGGCTGGAGGGCAGTGGCAAGATCTTGATTCACTGCAAGCTCCACCTTCTGGGTTCACACCATTCTCCTGCTTCAGCCTCCCGAGTAGCTGGGACTACAGGCACCTGCCACCATGCCTGGCTAATTTTTTGTATTTTTAGTAGAGACAGGGTTTCACCGTGTTAGCCAGGATGGTCTGGATCTCCTGACCTCATGATCTACCCGCCTCTGCCTCCCAAAGTGCTAGGATTACAGGTGTGAGCCACCGAGCACCTTCTATTTGAGGCCCTGCACTAGGAGAACTGCATTAAGACCAAGGCGTGTGGAAGCACACTGATGTTGCTGCCTCTGGTAGGTGCACGTTGAATCACGTGTGACTATCCAAGAGGAATTTGTATTAACTTCTGGTGCATTTGGGCAGAAAATGCCATGAGAATCAGTGGAACATGCTGTGTAGGCTGTTGGAGTGGAAACAAACCTACCTGGAAGTAGGCACTGTGGTCTGCACCATTCTGCATAAGTCACTTAGCCTCTCTGAGCTTCAGGTTTCTCATCGCACAGTTGGGGATAAAAAGGGACATATTACTCAGCATTTGTGGGCTGGCTAAGGACATAGCAGGCATTACCTGAACATCCCCACAATAACCCCGGGATGTAGTTATTACTGCCCTTATCGTTCTCATTTAGACAGAAGAGGAAACCATGGCTCCTGCTGCTCACAGGAGAAGCTACTATTATTCCCCTACTCTGAAAACCATCTGGATGTCCCGCAATCATGGGAATACAGGTGCAACCCATCACCTTTGGCCAATTGTTTTTAAATTATTTTTTGTAGAGATGGGGTCTTGCAAAGTGGTCCAAGTTGGTCTTGAACACCTGGGGCAAGCAATTCTCCTGCTGGGACCTCCCAAAGCACTGGCATTACTGGGGCAAGCCACCACACTTGGACCCTTTTTTTCTAGATAACCATAGGTCCGGAGATGACTGTGACAAAAGAGCCATGTGCTGTACATAGCTTGATCAAAATGGCAAAAATATATATGTTTATGTCTCCTGTTTTGTGTATTCCCAATGAACACATGCCTTTGTTGTTAATTCTTCATCTATCTTCCAATACGATTTTAGGTCTGGTGATAATTTCTGGATTTCTCTATTTATAGAAAACTTTGAACTTCATAAATATTAAAATGTCCTATTAGCTACATGCAGACTGCTTTTTCTATGGCCATGGACATTATGCAATTATTACCCGAGCTATTAATTAAATTTGAAAATAGATAAATAATGGATAGGGATGCTATTTATGAGTTAAAAGTGAGAAAATGAAAATTATTCTCCATTCTGTTACCTTGGATGAGTCTAACCTACTGCATGCTCTCAGCTTTTATTATTGAAAGTTATTATGTTACTTTGCATAAAATAAACAATTGGTTGTAACAAGTCAGCCTTGTACAGTGACCAGTTTTCAGATGAGGTGATTAAAATATTTTCTCAATAAAACAATCAAAACATGGCCCTTGGCCAGGTGTGGTGGCTCACGCCTGTAATCCCAGCACTTTGGGCGGCTGAGGTGGGTGGCTTACGAGGTCAGGAGTTTGAGACAAGCTTGGCCAACATAGTGAAACCCTGTCTGTACTAAAAATACAAAAATTAGCTGGGTGTGGTGGCAGGCGCCTGTAATACCGGCCACTCAAGAGGCTAAGGCAGGAAAATTGCTTGAAACCCGGGAGGCAGAGGTTACAGTGAGCCAAGATCGTGCCCTTGCACTCCAGTACAGGCAACAGTGCAAGACTCCATGTAAAAAAAAAAAAACATGGCCCTTTCACAGTAGTCAAATACTGGGTAATTTCCATATTATACGAGTTAGAAACATGAATCTCACCAGAGAAAAGGTGTGTCCCCAAGAACAGAGTCAACATGTATTTTGGGAGTTACTGCAGAAAGCTTTCATGAACTCTTTCTGATAATATAATGCACTGGTAGATTTCCTCTGGTCAACTTGGATTTCAGTCTTCCGTTTCTACCTTTTAAAGGAGGCCTTATTAGTCTCTCTGGTTGATAGAGGATGCCTGTGTGTTCAATTCACACTATTCATGGACCCCTATATGCCTTTCAGTGATCATCCTATAAAAGTTATCTTTCTACTGCGTTTACTAGATTTGAGTTATCAAATGGAAACTCTCACCAATGTCTTTGAAACCTTTTTGTTTTCACCATGCCCCATAATAAGAAATACATTTTACATGGAGGCAGCATGCACCTGCAATAATAAGCAAGCGTTTCACATGCACTTTGATGTGCTCCGTTTTATTTCTTTTTAGAAGAAAATGTTGGTCACAAATGACACTCCCAGTTTTGTGGCTGCTAATGGACATGGGAAGCACTTACTTAGTTGTCTCGGAACCATCTATTGATCTGATTCAGTGAGTAAGAGTGTGGAATTGTGAGCCCGACATGCTTACACATTAGTCTTTCTGCTGTTGCAGAGTTACTGGAGCGGGCAGCTGGCATTTGTTGAGTCTCTCTTTGGATGGTTTGTGTGGCACTATCAGAAACGGAACTTTCAAAAATTGATAATTTTGGAAGATAAATAATTATTGAATACTCTTGCCTCAGATACTTTAATATTATTGAGAAAAATTACAACACCAGGCCCAGCTATTTTTAAAAAAATTTTTTGGCCAGGTACAGTGCCTCATGCCTATAATCCCAGCACTTTGGGAGGCCAGGGCGGGCGGATCACCTGAGGTCGGGAGTTTGAGACCAGCCTAACCAACATGGAGAAACCCCGTCTCTACTAAAAATACAAAATTAGCTGGGTGTGGTGGCACATGCCTGTAATCCCAGAGACTTGGGCGGCTGAGGCATGAAGATCACTTGAACCTGGAAGGCAGAGGTTCTGGTGAGCTGAGATGGTGACATTGCCCTCCAGCCTGGGCAACAAGAGCGAAACTACATCTCAAAAAAAAAAAATGTAGAGATAGGTGGTCTTGCTCTGTTGCCTTAGCTGGTCTTGAACCCCTGGGCTCAAGCAGTCCTCTCATCTTGGCTTCCCAAAGTGCTGGGGTTACAGGTGTGAGCCACTGTGTCCAGCCAAAATTTATTTTTAATAGATAATGGTTAGGACAGTGAAATTTTTAGTCGGCTATCATTCCAAATGACTGTTTGCCATATGAAACCTGTGCTTTTGAAATGAGGGTTTTTATTCTCATAATCAGTCAAAACAATTGACAGAGAAAGAAAGAAAGAAAAAAATGTTTGTGAAAAGATTCTAAATACAGAGTGCATTGAATGAGAGCAATTTTGTTGGAAGAAATCCGGGATCTTTAGATGTGACTACTGGAAGAACAAGACCCACATAAAGGTTTATCTTTTGATGCTTAATTAACTAAGAATCAGGTATTTCTCAGTCTCTCATCTACAGCTCTCCTCTACACACTCACACTAGCCCCTGCATGTTCTTTTTTGTTGGGGGGAACTATGGCGACAACTAAAGGCTGAAAGAGTTCAGGAGACAAAGAGGAACTCTTAGCGAGGTTGATGGGGACCTGCAATTTAAAGGGTGAATGCGTGTTCTCCAGCTGGCCATATCTTAAAGGCTGAACATGTATTCTATAGGTGGACATAGACGAGAAGGAAATTCCAACCACAGGGATCATTCCGTGCAAACACAGCAAGTGCAAGACCTCAGAGAGTGCCAAGAACACCCAAGTACTGTGGAAAGGGGCTGGAGGAAGATGCCTCCCAAGAGAGCCAGCACAGGCCCTTGGACAATGAAAAACTCTTGGAGGCTTTTTAAGCAGGGGAAGATGATCTGATTTCCATTTTGTGAAGAATCATGGAAAGGTGGATGAAAGCAGTGTTTCTAATATCTGCCTGAATTGATAAGTCACCTAGTGTACTTGTGTATGCAGACATATGTACTATATATGTATATGCAATTTCCCAGTCCTCTTTTCTGGGATTGCATGTATGGCATTTGTCACATCCATTTGCACATGTATTTCCTGGGCACCTACTGTGTTGTCTACTCTGCCGCAGATGTGGGAATTAGGCAGTGGCCATGACCAGTAATTCTGATCCTCATCCATCTTATGTGCTGTTGGGAGAGAGCCAGGTATTAATAAGCAAACATCTAAATAAACAAGATAGTTTCTGGCAGTGACAAGTGCAAAGAAGAAAATAAAGTACTGTGTAAGTTCGTTAAGCAAAGGGGTCTCATTTGATTCAAGCTTATATCCCACCCAAATATCTAGCACCATGTCTGGAAAATAATGATAGCTGTGCCCAAGGATTGTAGACTGTGTGCCAGTCATTGTCACCGGCCCTGTACATATAATACAGTCTCTTTTCAAAACCACTCTACAAAGCAGGGATTCTTACCCAGGGTCAATTTTACTTTTAGTGGACATTTGGCAATGTCTGTCTTGAGACAATTTTCATTGGCACAACTGGAAGAGGTTAGGGAGTGCTGCTGGCATCTAGTGGATATAGGTCAAGGATATAGTCAGACATCCTGCAAGGCATGGGGTAGGATGCAGAGCAAAGAATGAACCAGTCCCAATATCAATACTGTTGAGTCCTACTGGCCAGGCACGGTGGCTAACACTTGTAATCCCAGCACTTTGGAAGGCCAAGACAGGTGGATCACCTGAGGTCAGGAGTTCGAGACCAGCCTGGCCAACATGATGAAACCCCAAGACAGGTGGATCACCTGAGGTCAGGAGTTCGAGACCAGCCTGGCCAACATGATGAAACCCCGTCTCTACTAAAAATACAAAAATTAGCTGGGCGTGGTGGCATGTGTCTGTAATCCCAGCTACCAGGGAGGCTGAGACAGGAGAATCGCTTGAACCAGGGAGTCGGAGGTTGCAGTGAGCCAAGACCATGCTATTCACTCTAGCCTGGGCGACAAGAAAGAAACTCAGTCACAAAAAAAAAAAAAAAAATAGCGTTGAAGTTGAGAAATCCTACAGTGTAGCAGGATACTAGTGTTACCCCATTTTCAAAAGCACAAAAGATGCATGTGACTTAAGTGACATGCCCAAGCTCATACAGCTAGGAAGAAGATGATGCGTTTAAAACTGGAGAGTCTGGGCCGGGCGTGGTGGCTCACACCTGTAATCACAGCAGGGAGAGATTTGGGAGGTCGAGGAGGGCGGATCACGAGGTAGGCGTATGAGACCAGCCTGGCCAATATGGTGAAATGCCATCTCTACTAAAAATAAAAAAATTAGCTGGGCATGGTGGCAATCACCTGTAGTCCCAGCTACTGTGGAGGCTGAGACAGAAGAATCGCTTGAACCCGGGAGATGGAGGTTGCAGTGAGCTGAGATCACACCACTGCACTCTAGCCTGGGCAACAGAGCAATACTACGCCTCAAACAAACAAAAAAAACCAAACAGAACAAAACAGGAGAGTCTATGTGCAGAGCTCCAATATGTAACCCCCACAACCTCAGGATATCTGTGAGATACACAAATGCAGACGCAAATGACTGTTCTGACAGCTAACGCGGGGACTTCGAAGTCTCTATCGGTGTGAAAAATAAGAAACATTTTCTGCAGATGGGTGCCAGGTAAGATGGGTTCACTTTGAGGACCTTGGTTTAATCAGGATATCAAAATTTGTTGTTTCCTTGTGCTTGTCACAATATCCCATTGTTAACACCCGCCAGCGTTGTCATCCTAAACTGTTGCTGCTGTTTCTGAGATGAGCTACAACAGGTGTGCCAAATATTGAGCCATTAGCAAGCGATAATTCACCTGCATGAATATTTATCGTCTTGTAAGAAGAAAACAAAAGCCGTGTCTACTTTTTGGAACATGGTGCAGCAATGTCCTCGAAACCAAATTGTTTGAGTCTCTCGCTTGTGAGGAAGGAGAAGGGCTCCTCTGTAATTTTCCATCGGGTGGATTTATTTTCTCAGCCGTCTCCACATCAAAACACAACACTGACAGGTGCTTGATTTTATTGAGCCGGTAAGATCACCCAACAGTTTAGATAGCTCAAGCCTCTGATTATCAAAATATCTATTCTTAAACTGGTTTTGAAGCCAGTCGCTTCTCCATGGGGAAATGGCCACAGTGATGAGTAGGACAACTTTTTGCTTTTCTCCACTCTAATTCTTTCCCTCCCTGCCTCCTCCTTCTCCTTGTTTTGTTCTATTTTTCTTCTATTTTTCCTTTTTTTACTGAAAGAGATTGTACTAATGAGGAAAGAGGAGAAAACTCAGAAATAGATAAGAAAGAGTGGCACCGAGGCTTCTTGTAAAAGGGTGATTGCAAATTTTATGTCCTCAGTAAGAACCCCAAGGGGTGTGTGCTTTTAAACAAAAAGAAAGTCTAAGGGAGAATATGCCATTTCCATGCCCATGTTACTGCTGCATTTGCACCTGTCAGCACTGTGGCCTGTACCTCCCTGTCCAGCAATACCATACTAATAAAATACCTTACAGGATACACGGATACATCGAACAGGTTGCAGTGCTGGTAATCACTGACTTAGAAACCAAATTTGGTCTCCTGAATTTTTAAGTATTGCCATGACTAAGGAAGTAATGATGGATTCCCAATAAGTGTGTTTGCCCTTTGTGTTTGGATATCATTACTAACAGTAACTTTCTGTGCATATTTTATGGTGATCACTTATGGGATCATTCCTTACCTTAAATTTGTGCAGATCATTCCTCTTTCTTTCCTTTTTTTTTTGAGACAGAGTCTCTCTCTGTCACCCAGGCTAAAGTGCAATGGTGCAGTCTTGGCGCACTGCATCGTCTGCCTCCCGGGTTCAAGCGATTCTCCTGCCTCAGCCTCCCAAGTAGCTGAGATTACAGGTGTGCGCCATCATGCCCAGCAAACTTTTGTATTTTTAGTAGAGATGGGGTTTCACCATGTTGGCCAGGCTGGTCTCGAACTCCTAACCTCATGATCCACCCACCTTGGCTGTGGAAAGTGCTGGGATTACAGGCGTGAGCCACCATGCCCAGCTGAATTTTCACCTTTCTTTCCCTTTCCATCAGCCCTCTCTACTGATTCCATGTTTATACTTGATCAAATAAGAGTTTCAGTTAGTCAAATATAAATGTGTTTATTCAACTGTTCAATAAAGAGGGAAGCTTTTTAAACTCCCTTCCTTTTTTTTTTTTTTTTTTTTTTTTGAGACTGGAGTGCAGTGGCACTGTGTTGGCTCACTGCAACCTCTGTCTCCTGAGTTCAAGCAATTCTCCTGCCTCAGCCTCCCGAATAGCTGGGATTACAGGGGCCCACCACCATGCCTGGCTAGTTTTTATATATGTAGTAGAGACGGGGTTTCACCATGTTGTCCAGGCTGGTCTTGAACTCCTGACCTCAGGTGATCCACCCACCTCAGCCTCTCAAAGTGCTGGGATTACAGGTGTGAGCCACCATGTCTGGCCTTAAACTTCTTTCTTTTAAAAAAAAAAAAAAACTTTTAAGTTCAAGGGTATAAGTGCAGGTTTGTTGCGTAAATAAGCTTGTGTCATAGGTTTTTTTTTTTTTTTTTTACAGATTATTTCATCACCCAGGTATTAATCCTAGTATCCGTTAGTTATTTTTCCTGATTTTCTTCCTCCTTCTACCCTCCATCCTCCACAAAGCCCTAGTGTGTGTTGTTCCCCTCTCTGTGTCCATGTATCTCATCATTTAGCTCCCACTTATCCTTGAGAACATGTGGTAGTTGGTTTTCTGTTCCTGTGTTAGTTTGCTAAGGATAATGGCCCCCAGCTCCATCCATGTCCCTGCAGAGAACATGATCTCGTTCGTTTTTATGGCTGCATAGTATCCCATGGTGTATATGTACCACATTTTCTTTATCCAGTCTACCATTGATGGGCATTTAGATTGATCCCATGTCTTTGCTGTGGTGAATAGCACTGCAATGCACATACATGTGCATATGTCTTTATAATGTATGCATATATCTTTATATTTCTATGCCTTTGGATATATACCCAGTAATGGGATTGCTGGGTTGAAAGGTATTTCTGTCTTTTGCTTTCTTTAGGTTAATGATGTACATGTGTAAAATGAAGTTTCTTCTAAGAAAGGATGTATGTTTTCCCTTTTGGAAAGTTGTATTAATAACATCTAATCCTTAGGGTGTGCTTAGAAATTATTTTCTGAAAGAATGAATGAATGAATGATCAAGATCAAATAAGAGACACAGGCCAAGCCTTCAAACAAGTTATACTGAACCCAGAGGGTTCCCTCAGGCTCATTACTGCCATGACTAAGTACTAATGGTAAGTAACATTTGCTAAGGACTTACTGGGGAGTGTCATGGTTTATGCCATTTAACCTCATGAGGGAGGCACTTATATTTCCCCTATTTTACACAAGGGTAGCTGAGGCTTGGAGAGACCATACGGCATGCCCATTTTAGCCAATGAGGGGCCGGGTCTGGAAGTAAATCTAGGAGGTGTGTCCTTTAACCACTTTATAGAACCATTCTCATTATAGTAATGGAGAAAGAACAGAATCTCTTATGGTGACTTCTAGGACTAAGGGTACATAATAAGAGCTGCTATTTGGGGAATATGTCTATAAACCCGGGAGTAATAAAGTAGGGTGAGAAATGGGGGTGCATTATGATGTTACCTGAGAAGGACTTGGAATTCACATCATCTACAATTTTGGACAGTTGTCTTTCTGCAAGCCTTTTTTTTTTTTTTTTTGACAGGGTCTGGCTCGGTCACCCAGGCTGGAGTGCAGTGGTGCAATTATAGGTCATTGCAGCCTCTAACTCCTGGGTTCAAGTGATCCTCCTACATCAGCCTTCTAAGTAGCTGGGCTACAGGTGCATGCCACCACACCGGGCTAATTTAAAAAGTAAAATTTTTATAGAGATGGGATTTCACTATATTGCCCAGGCTGGTCTTGAACTCCTGTTCCTTAATCAGTCCCCCTGCCTTGGCCTCCCAATATGCTGGGATTACAGGCATGAGCCACCACGTCTGGCCCTTCATGCAAGCTTGATATGCTTTTCCTTCACTGGGGCTTTCTCCCTGAGTATTACCTGAAAGTCAAAAAGGTTCTATGTGGAAGAACCATTGTATTGCAATTACTGGGGAGCAGAAGGAAAGTGATTTTGGAAAAAGCATATGTATGGGCTTGGAAACTTTTCCCCAGAACAGAGACCATTTGCAGACTTTTCACTGTGGCCGTTTCTCCCAGTCTTGATAGCCTTTCACACATCTCCAGGGTTATCTTTGCAGTGACTCAGTCATTATTCTACAGGCCAGCATGATTTTTCTTAAATTTTCTAAACCTTTTTCCAAACCTTCAATTTTCTAAAATGTGACACACATTTTGACTTCTTTTATAAGACCTAATTCGAATGCCCCCTCCTTTTTGAAGCACTCCATGATTTTTTTCTACTTTCCAGGTATATGCTGTGGTATCGTATTGCACAGTCATTACTCTTTGCCTGACTGGCCTGGAATTGCCTGTTGACATACAGTTTCCCTGCTGGAATGTGTGAGCTCTCTAAAAAGTGTGGAGTGTACGGCTTGGTTTGTTCATTCTTGATTCATCATTCACGTGTGTCTCTAAGTAGCAGCTGCTCAATAAACATTGAAGGGAGGCAGAGACAAGACAGTGCTAAGAAAGGAATGAACACAATAAGCAAAAGTTAATTCAAGTACATTTCTACCAAATTTCTGGAACCAGATTCCTAAACAGTGGAGGCAGAGGAGAATGAAAAGGTAGAGTGGGCCCCGTGCCAATTTCGTTTCAGAAAACATTCAGAGAGGTGCTTCCCTGCGTGGTGTGGTTGCAGAGAGCCCACCTGTACATCTGGGATAGCTACAGGCATCCCACCATTCCCATTCTTCATAGACTATATGACATATCCCAGTCGTGTTCTATCTTTTACACGCAGCACACACACCACAATTTTTGCCTTGTTGAGCTTTTAAAACTCTTATTATCTCAGATTATGAAGACAAGCTGTGCGGGGTATAGGCATGATCTCAAACTGAGTTAATTGAAGGTGGAGGTCAGTTCAGCTTTCCTGGACCATCAATCAGTAAAAAGTTTGCTTGTTTAATGCACGGAGAGTCAAAGACATGCTGCAGGCCCCCCCATCCCTTCCCTTCTGGCCTGTCAGGTAGATGTTAGATTTCACTGAGCTGTTAAAAATCTTAATGGATCCCACTGAGCTGTTTCAGGTTGTTTGTGACAATCACTTAATTTCCTTGTTTTGCAGCTAACAATGATTTTAATCTTCATTTCAGATTCACCACATAAAGCCTCAGTGTCCTTTTCTCCCGTTGTCTTGCCTGCTTCAATTCTGCAGTCGATGAAAGGGAGAACTCTTTCCCTTTCTTTTCAGCAGAGCCTGAAAAAAATGTACCTTCAGCAAAATTATAGATGCAGTAATTTCTCATATATGTTAAAAATGCACAGTAGCAAAGACTGGAAATCCAGCAAAGTAGTAGTAGCAATTGCCTCCAGGTGTTTAGAGTGTGGGGAGATTTTTTTTCCCTACCTCTTTCGTTTTTTTTTTTTTTACACTTTCAACATTTTCTGTGATGCACTTTATTATTTTTACAATAAGAAAATGTAAATTAAAGAATTGGTGTTTCTGAATCAAGGATGAACAAAGAAAATGTAGTCTTTTGATGAGATGTTAAGACAGATATTTTTCTACTTTAAAGGGTGGAGAAAAACCACATCAGGATAAAAGAGTGAGGCTGCAGAATTAGCTCGCAACTTGAAGGATGGGCCCTATTACAGATAATGCCGCTGACAGCCTCAGTTCATCACGTTTCTCGTTTTTAGTGTATTGGTGTTTGCTCATAGGAAAGTCCCCAGCTTGTGCTACTAATTATTTCATCACCATTCACTTGTACAATTGACAGCCTTTGAACCAATATCACTGCAGAGACCAGAGAAATGATTCTGAGAGAGAGAAAGATGATTCAAGAGGCAAAGATTGGGGAAATGAGGAAGACTTATTTGGCACTCTCTGAGTGCTTTATGTGTGGGATGAGGGTGACATAGTGCAAGGAGTAAATAGTGTTGTCATTTTAAAAGGCTAGACCTACATCAAAGGGCACTTACTGTAAGCCTGAAAGTGGGAGGACTGAAGGGCTCTTTCTTCCAATGGCCCCTTGTTGCAGCGTGAACATCTCCCATCTTTATATTGTGATCGTACTATTCCTCAATGGCTAATTGCTAGGCAATAGAAGACATAATTTAGACTCCAATTTGTAAGTCAATCACATGAAGGCTGGATGTCAGCAAGCTTGGAGATAAATGAACCATGGTGTAAACAAGAGAGGCCCAGAGGCTTCTTGATCCAATTTCAGGAATCCCAGGCCACCCTGATGTGTTGGTTGAGATTACATCCTGTCCTTCGGGAGGGGACAGAGGGCAGCCCGCATCTCTGCTCTTCCATCTGGAGCTGCTCTCTATGGGAGAAGGAGTCTTGAGCCCTTTGTTGGCTGTTGATTTGATTTTTAAAAGGAAAATCTGACAAATCATGTTGAATGAGAAAAGCGTATTATGTGAATGCAAAAATGTTTGCACATCTGAGGACCACGCGATTTTATTCAAGGAAGTTCTACTTTTAAGGAGGTTATGAATTCTGAATCAGAATTTTGTCGTCAGGGGAATGCTTCTTAGAAGGAAGGAAATGTACTTTTTAACAAGATTTTCAGCAAACGTTGACACATTCATTATGGTCATGAGCATGGAGGTGGCTCAAATATATTTTGCATAATGTGGAAATAATATTGCATTCTATTTGTTCCTGCCTCCTAGCGTCACCACGAATGACACTGGCACAGAAGAAAACATGGATGCTTTAGATCACACACAAAAAATTTGATCGGGATAAATTTAACACACTAATCATCGTGAAGGGGCTTCTCCATGTATCTTTTCAATACGCAGGTTTATCTCAACCTTGGCTCAGCTCTGTGCAGTTTTATACCATAAATCCCGTCAGACTCCGTCTTATGCTAAAAGACCTCCCCCCCAATCACAAATCCCATCAAATAGACTGTGGTCCCATTTCCTGCTGTTTAGGGACCAGACCTTTTTTTTTTTTTTTTTTTTTGGTGGAGTCTCAGTCTGTTGCCCACCCTGGAGTGCAGTGGTGCTATCTCGGCTCACTGCAACCTCTGCCTCCAGGATTCAAGCAATTCTCATGCCTCAGCCTCCCGAGTAGGTGGGATTACAGGGAAGTGCCACCATGCCTGGCTAATTTTTTTATATTATTAGTAGAGATGGAGTTTTCCCATTTTGGCCTGGCCGGTCTCAAACTCCTGACCTTAGGTAATCTGCCCACCTTGGCCTCCCAAAATGTTGACATTACAGGTGTGAGCCACCACGCCCGACCACCTCTCCTTTTTTTTTTTTTTTTTAACTCAACTTTCTTTAGATTCAGGGGTACATGTAGGTGCAGGTTTGTTACATGGGTGTACTGTGTGATACTGAGGTTTGGGGTGTGGATGATCCCATCACCCAGGTAGTGAGTGTAGTACCCAATAGGTACTTCTTCAGCCCATGCCCTCCTCCCTCTCTTTCCCCTCCGTTGGCCCCCTTGTCTATTGTTCCCATCTTATGCCCATGTATTAGTTCACTTGTATTAGTCCATTCTCGCACCACTATAAAGAAATGCCTGAGACTAGGTAATTTTTAAAGAAGAGAGGTCCATGGTTCTGCAGGCTGTACAGGAAGCATAATGGATTCTGCTCCTGGGGAGGCCTCAAGAAGCTTCCAATCATGGCAGAAGACAAAGGGGGAGTAAGGTGTCTCACATGGCAGGAGCAGGAGCAAAAGAGAACAAGAAGGAAGGCACTGAACGCTTTTTAACAACCGGATCTCAGGGGAACTCACTCACTAGCACAAAAATAGCACCAAGGGGATGGTGCCAAATCATTCCTGATAAATCCACCCCTATGAGCCAACCACCTCCCACCAGGCCCCACCTCCAACACTGGAGACCACAATTTGACATGAGATTTGGCAAGGACAGAGATCCAAACCATGTCAAATGCTTAGCTCCTACTTACAAGTGAGAATATGCAGTATTCAGTTTTCTGTTCCTGGGTTAACTCACTTAGGTTAATGGCCTCCAGCTGCATCCACATTGCTGCAAAGGAAATGATTTTCTTTTTTATGGCTGCGTAGTATTCCATGCTGTATATGTACTACATTTTCTTTATCCAGGCCACCGCTGATGGGCAGCTAGGTGGATTCCATGTATTCACAATTATGAACAGTGCAGAACTCTCCTTTCATCATTGTTTTTCCTCCCAGGTTGCTGCTGTTCACTTCTCTGTCCAGTCTGTCAACACCCAACTTTCTCTGATAACAATACAGTGTTTGTTGTGAGTATCTGACCAACATTTTGTTCAGCCTTCCGCAAGCTGCAGAGAAACTTTTTGAGAGTTTGATAATAAATCTTGCCATGATCCCTGTAGGAATCATGTCTTCCTGACCAGGCGTGGTGGCTCAGGCCTGTAATCCCAGCACTTTGGGAGGCCGAGGCAGGCAGATCACCTGAGGTCAGGAGTTTGGGACCAGCCTGGGCAACATGGTGAAACCCCGTCTCTACTAAAAATACAAAAATTAGCCAGGTTTGATGGTGCATGTCTGTAATGCCAGCTAGTTGGAAGGCTGAGGTGGGAGAATTGCTCGAACCTGGGAGGTGAAAATTGCAGTGAGCCAAGATTGTGCCACTGCACTCCAGCCTGGCTGGGTGACAGACTGAGACTCTATCTCAAAAAAAAAAAAAAAAAAAAAGAAAAAAGAAAAAGGAAGTATGTCAAGTATGTCTTCCTATACAGGGGAGCAGATAAAGAAAGACCAAGAGCAAGACACAGTGGAGGAGCAGCACTGATGGAGAAACGTGTCCCAGAGGATGTGGGGAGGTGTAGGAATCCCAGCTGCCAGATGAGAGTTCAGCTAAGATGCAGCACTGCAGGTCCAGGAAGGCCATGGTCCAGAGGGAATCAGAACAGATGAGAAATGAGGAGCCCAGATAAGAGATCCACACTGAATGCTAGTAACACACAGAGGGCGGGGAGCTCGGGTCTTGAGGGTGGGAAACAGTCTTCCATTTGGGCAAGTTGTCCTTGTAAGAAGTGCCAGTTGTGGCCAGGTGTGGTGGCTCACGCCTGTAATCTCAGCGCTTTGGGAGACCAAGGCAGGTGGATCACTAGGTCAGGAGATCGAGACCAGCCTGGCCAACATGGTGAAAACCCATCTCTACTAAAAATAACAAAAATTAGCCGGATGTGGTGGCATGTGCCTATAACCTCAGCTACTCGGGAGGCTGAGGCAGGAGAATCACTTGAACCCAGGAGGCAGAGGTTGCAGTGAGCTGAGATTGCACCACTGCACTGCAGCCTGGGTGACAGAGCTAGACTTGTTTCAAAACGAAACAAAACAAATGAACAAACAAACAACAACAACAACAAAAGTGTTGCCTGCATCAAGGAGGCAGTCTAAGCTGTCTGGCAACTTGGAGGACAAGTATCAAAGATAAATCGAGATTATGTCTCATTCCACTGGGTGCTTCCATTATAATATTGCAGTGGTTATCAATAGGCAGTAATCCCGTGTCCCGTGGAGGACATGTAACCATGTATGGAAACATTTCTAAACATTAAAAGTGAAGGAAGGGGGCTCCAGGAATGCTGCTGCTCAGCATCTTGCAGGACAGCCCTCACCTTAAAGAATTATCCAACTTCACTTGTTAACAGTGCTGAGGTTGAGAAACCCTAGTACATCTTAAGAGCACTGTGTGTGTGTGTGTGTGTGTGTGTGTGTGTGTGTGTGTGAACGTGGGGAGATAATTATAACTTTGTAAAGATGGATCTACAAGGATGTTCACTGCAGCATTGTTTACAGGGCTAAAAGCATAAGCAACCTAAATGTTCAACTATAGGGATGTGGAAAGACATGTAATAATTCCTCTTCTAAGATGAAATGACCTTGCAACCATGGTAAATAATGCCTTAGCTTAAAGTTCAATGGGATGGAAAAGTGTTCCTGAGATGCTATTAAATGGAAACAAACAAGTTATAGAACACTATTTGCACTATGTTTTACTTTCGTTTTGAAAAGGCTATCTATAGATATTCGTATTTATTGCAGCTAAGTCGATATGCCAAACAGAATACAGGAAAAAATACTCTACAATATTATTATTACTTGGATATTGAAGATGTGGATGAATAAATATTTTCACTATGTGTTGTTTAATATCTTTACAGATTTCCACAAATAACTTATTTGACTTTAATAATAAGGATGAAACAACTTTATACCTTTTAGTAATATTATTTTTCAAAGCATGGAGCTGAAATCTGAGTAGATAGAGGAACCAGGATTTTCTGTCCTGGGTTGATTTTTTAGCCAGAATCTACTTCCATGTGCAGACAGGAAAGAGAGTATGGTCAACAGGTATGAAGTTTGGGGAGGGTAACATTGGGCTCTCACTTTAAGCATTGATAGCTAAGCTGAAGGAGGAATACTCTAAAATCATTGTCTTCTCATTTAAATGCTCTTGATCTAGTTAACAGCCTCTCCTGAATATTCCAATTATATTAAAAATTGGCAGTAGTGTTCAATTTACCTTCTGCACACCCCCTACCCAACCTCTCACCATTTCTGTGGGTTTGGGATTAGGCAGTGCTGTGTTGTGTATAAGGGTCAGTCTTATAGGGCAGGAGCCTGGGCTAATAGAAAGACTGTGACTTCATGTTCCTACCAAAGAAAAACAAGTTTATCTACTGTATGTGATTTATCACTTTTTTTTTTGTGAAGAAAATTGTTTGTTTTGAAAACAGTTTGATGGACTTTGTAGCCATTCCTGTGGGGAAGATTTGTATTGCCTGGTTTATTCTGTGGATCTAATTCATACACACACACACACACACACACACACACACACACACACACACACACACGAACGTTTTGATAGAGTTTGCAGAGTTTGCTTCTGTTTCAGAAGGGTTTCAAATTTCTTTTATTCAGGGAGAAAGAGTTTAATCACCATTACTCTTTTTACCTTTTTATGGCGGGAAAATTTACATAGCATAATGTCAATCATTGTCAAGTGTACAGTTCCGTGGTATTTAGTACATTAGCTTCCCAAAAAGAATCCCATGCCTATTAAGCAACCCCTCCCCATTTACCCCTCCCCCAGCCCCTGGCTACCACTAGGTACACCTCATCTATTTAATGTTTCTGAATTGTAGAATCTTGTTGTCATTTTACTTTCTATTGTAGCTAGCTGTTTCTCTCTCTCATTTCTCCCTCTCTCTCTCTCTCTGTCTCTCTCTCTCATTCTCTCTCTCTTATTCTCTCTCTCTCTCTGTCTCTCTTTCTCTCTTTCCCTCCCTCCCTCCTCCCTTCCTTCCTTCTGTCCCTCTTTCCCTCTCCCTCTCTATGCAATAGACAAACATAGAAAGGCAGGTTCAAAAACAGATGGGGAGATGAAGAGAAAGACAGAAGGGTGAAGAAGGGAGAGAGAGAAGGGAGAAGAGAGAGACAGAAGAGAGAGAAAATGAAAGTAAGAGAAAAAGAGAGAGGGAGAAGGAAAGTGTCCCAGAAAGAGAGAGAAAAGAAAGCAGAGGACAAGAGGAGGGGAAAGAGATAATCTAGGAGTCAGAGAAAGGCAGGGTAGGTTTTGAAAGAAAGGACTAAAATAGGCCTGGTGTGGTGATGCACACCTGTCGTCCCAGCTACTTGGGAGGCCGAGGTGGGAGGATCTCTTGAGCCCAGGAGGCCGAGGCTGCAGTGAGCCATGATTGTCCCAGTGCACTCCAGCCTGGGCAACAGAACGAGACCTTGTCTCAGAAATCAAAACAAACCTACTCCTTCTCACAGGCACACCTCAGAAAGACAGGCAGAGAGGCCCCTATACCCCTATTGAGACAGAAGCAATTTGAAAGAACTGTTCTGAAATTTCAAAAGTGTCTGATCATCCAGAGAATGAAAAAAGGAAAGTAGGTTAGACCTGTCTTGACCCCTGCAAATTCCTGCCACATGTCTCCTGGGTTCTGCCCATAGCAGGCTCTAGCTGTCAGTGGTGTAAACTTGTTGAGCATTTGGGGGTCACACTGTCATCCCTGGAGTCCTTTCATTAATGTCCTGAAACCAACTCTCCATCAGTGTTTTGCCTTTTCAGTGTTCTATCTCGCTGTATAATTGAGTTTCTGTGATTCCGATGCAGACTATGGGGTGAACTCCTGTGTGTCTAGTTATTATAGATTAGCCCTGCTGATATTGTGAGGTAGGGAAGGGTTGATATGCTGTAGAGTGACACAGAAACCCGATAACAATGGGAAAAGAGAGTTTCATATAAATCTTCTTAAGTATAGTATTTCCATATTAAATCTTATAAAGTGAAGGTCTGGCTGCATTGATCATGTGCCCTCTGCTGATGGAATGTGCTTCTGCCCTCTTGGCAGGCTTCCTGTGGATCCTAGGTGATAAAAGCCGTCCAGAGTATTTCTTCATTATCATCGTCATCTTACGTTTACATTATTCTCCTTGTCACTGAGAACTCCAGACCCCAGTCTATAGGAAACGGTTCCCACATTGTTGAAATATGGCTGGTGGTACGGGGAGTAGTTCTGAACGCTGAGCATGGCCTCATTTGGAATATTTTATGCAATGAAAGTGGCGGTGAGAATTTAGACAGCAAAGCTTACCAGTATGAAGCAGAAAAAGGCAAAATAAAGAGGCGTATGTATGGACATTGCATTCATGCATTTGTGCCCAATGGTGTTGAATTCTCAACACCTTAATGAAAGAGTAAAAATGTTGAGGAGGACGTGGAGCTGCCAAGTGAGGTGGATTATTTTTTGCAAACAATTGTATTACCATTATGATATAATGTATTACTAGTATGGCATAATTCTATGTGCCATGATGTGATATGATTTATGATTTAAACAATTGTATTATCAGTGTGATACAATGGTAGGATGATTCTATAGAGACATAGCGATTTCAGAGTATTGCACAACCTCTGAAGGCAGTTGGCCTGAGTTCATGCTCTGGGTTCACCCGTTACCAGGTGTGTGACTGGGAGCAAATCACACCCTGGTCCTCAGTTTTCTCATCTGTAAAATGGAATAATAAGGATAATTTATAGTATTGCTGTGAGGGCTCAGGAGTTAATGCATGAAAGCACTTAGAAATGTGTTTGATGAGAGGCCGGGCACGGTGGCTCATGCCTGTAATCCCAGCACTTTGGGAGGCCGAGGCAGGCAAATCGCTTGAGCCTGGGAGTTCAAGATCAGCCTGGGCAACATAGTGAGACCCCATCCCTACAACAAATACAGAAACACTTAGCCAAGTGTGGTGGTGCGTGCCTGTAGTTCCAGCTACTTGGAAGGCTGAGGTGGGAGGATCACTTGAGCCTGGGAGGCAGAGGTTGCAGTGAGCTGAGATTATACCACTGCACTCCAGCCTGGACAACAGAGGGAGACCTTGTCTCAAAAAAAAAAAAAAAAAAGGCTTGATGCCTAGTTAGCGTTCCATACATTGACTATTACCATTTTCATTATTATTAAGTTCATATACTGAAACCTTCAATAAAAGCAGTATTTACTGGGTGGCATACAAAACTAATGTATGTGTATGTAGTTTATTTATATTGTAATTTTTTATTCTGTATAATAGAGGCATATTCTGTTATTAAGGAAGTAACTTGTGCTTTCTGTGCCTTGGTTTTCTCATCTGTAAAATGGAAGTAATTCTGTTATTTTATAGGGTTGTTATGGTGATTCTAGGAATTAATATATGTAAAGTACTTAACACACACTGGATAATAAGCTTGCTGTCACCATCACCATCATTGCTGTTACTATTATTTGAAAGCAGCTCACGTCCTGAAATCTACAGTGAGAAGAATATTCATTGGGCTATGTAAACAAAATATACATGCTCATCTATATAGTTCTTTGATATAATCGTTTTTATTCTATATAATACAAGAAGTTCAATTTTTGAGTCAAAATGGCAATGGGAAGTCTAAATTAATTCAACACACAAATGAGGCTGTGATTGCTTGTTTTACTAGAGATTTATTAGCTTTATCAGAGTGTGGTGTAGAAAGTAGTAAAGCGTATTCTTAGATCACAGCGCATTTGAGATGTGGTTGGGTTTATGGACCTGAGGCGTGCACAGACTTGTCTGGGAGGTGCACATTCGGTGACATGCACCTGCTCCATGCTGTTTCCTGGAAGAGGAGAAGGTGCGCCCCTCCCGCTGATTTGGCAGGCATCCTTGTGGGGGATTAAGGAGCATATTCAGTTATTAGCTGTGAAATGTCGTGGCTGCCTCTGGATTGCCAGCTGTGATTGGTACTGGATTTTAATTATCATCAAGCAAGTTCCAAATGTTTGAAATGTGTCTGTGGAGAGAGCTTTGGTGGAAAGTGGGAGAAAAGGTCTTGATGAAGGAGCAAAACCTTGGCATCAGCCATGCACATGGCCCTGGGATCTTTGCCAGCTCCCATCACTGCTGCTGCAGGGTTTCTTGTTGACCCTAGGGGCTAGCCCCTTCCATTATAGAATAACAACAGTTGTCAGAAAGCAATTTCTCATATTTACCCAACATTCACTTTTCTATAGATCCTAAAGGCCCTGGTATTTTCTCAGGTGCAATGCAGATGATTCTTCATTCATTCATCCATGTGCACCTCTTTGTCTGTTTGTTCCTCCTTCAATAAATATTATGTCAATGCCTGCTGATATGCTTTGGCTGTGTCCCCACCGAAATCTCATTATGAAATGTAATAATCCCCATGTGTCAAGGGTGGGGCCAGGTGGAGATAATTGAATCATGGGGGCAGTTTCCGCCATACTCTTCTCATGGGAGTGAATAAGTCTCATGAGATCTGATGGTTTTATAAATGGGAATTCTCCTGCACAAGCTCTCTTGCCTGCTGCCATGTAAGATGTGTCTTGCTTTCCCCTTTGTCTTTCGTCATGAATGTGAACTGTAAGCCAATTGCACCTCTTTCCTGGCCGGCGTGGTGGCTCATACCTGTAATCCCAGCACTTTGGGAGGCCGAGGTGGGTGAATCACCTGAGGTCAGGAGTTCAAGACCAGCCTGACCAACATAGTGAAACCCCGTCTCTACCAAAAATACAAAATTAGCCAGGTACAGTGACACATGCCTGTAATCTCAGCTACTTGGGAGGCTGGGGCAGGAGAATTACTTGAACCCACGTGGTGGAGGTTGTAGTGAGCCTAGATCACGTCACTGCCCTCCAGCCTGGGCAACAAGAGCGAAACTCCATCTCAAAAAGAAAAAAAAAAACAGAAAAACAAACAAACAAAAAAACTCTTTCCTTTATAAATTATCCAGTCCCCGGTATGTCTTTATTAGCGGCGTGAGAACAGACTAATACACCTACTGTGTGCTGGCTGAGGTTCTCAACGTTGTGCTGGGCACCAGGGAATATAAAAAAGTAAGACTTAGTCTCTCCTCTTGAGGAGCTCAGAATGGATGTGGCCGGGGAATGACAAAATGCTATGATGTACAAATGTGAACAATTAGAATTTGTACAAAGAAAGGAAGTTTGGATTAATGCTGTCAGAGTGCAAGAGCTTGGGGATGCTTCATGGAAAAGATGATGCCAGAGAAGAGCTTTGAAGAAGGAAACGGGTGTTGTCTAGGCAAACTCAAGTGGAGTTGAATTAGGAGAGAAGAGGGAAGACATGATGGATGGATGGAATGACACAGGCCAAAGAACAGAGTCAGGAACGATGTGCTGTGCTTGGGAGCTGCAAGTTCTGCTGACGGGTGGAGAGTAAGGCCAGGTGTGAGAGGAAACAAGCCAGATGGGGGAGCGGGATGGTCACATAGGCTTTGTATGCTGTGATGGGAAGTTTAGACTTTACCTGGCAAGACATAGACAACCACCAAATGCTTGGCAACAAGATTCTGTTTGCATTTTAGAAAGGCCACTCTGGCTGCGGTGTGGATGATAAGTCAGTGGATACAAGATTAAAGGCAGGGAGACTAGTCAAGAAGTTACTGTGGTCAGGAACAGTAGCTCATGCCTGTCACCCCAGCACTTTGGGAGGCTGAGATAGGAGGGTTTATTGAGGCCAGGAGTTCGAGACCGGCATGGGAAACATAGTGAGTCCTCATCTCCAGAAAAAAAAAAATACAAAAATTAGCCAGGTGTGCTGTTGTGCACCTGTAGTCCCAGCTACTTGGGGGGCTGAGGAGGGAGGATTGCCTGAGCCCAGGAGTTTGAGGATGCAGTGAGCCAGGATTGTGCCATTGCACTGCAGTCTGGGTGACAGAGCAAGATCCTATCTCAAAAAATAAAATTAAAAAGATGCTGCTGCAATGGTCTAGGTGGGGAAAGGCAGGTGATTGCACTAAGTTAGGGGTAATGGGTTTGGGAGAAGCAGGTGGTTTCAATAAAGTTAGGAGGGAGAATAGAGGATCCTATGGCAGTGGATGTGGTGCAAAGAGTCAAGAAGGATACCTGCTTCTAGCATAGGTGAGGCAGGTGGATGGCAACAGAGGAAATATGGAAAGAAAAGTCTTTCCACAAGCCCTGGTAGAGGGAGGGAAAAGGAGTGTTTTGGTGGCATGCAGTGACGGTCCAGCCCACTACCTAAGCCCGGGAAGCATCACGTGGTACTTCTCAACAGGCAGACCAGGTATCTGAGTAAATGTCTGCTCAGATGGCAGGTGTCAGAGAAATCTACAAGCAGATAAAACGGGGGCTCCGAGGGTGTAAATGGTGGGATTTGAAGGGAGGTAAGTACAAAGATGATGTTGGGGGTAAGTGGGAGATGTGAATGGCATGAGGTCTTGGCAGGTATTACAAGGACTTGGGCACTTAGTCTGAATATGATGGGAAGCCAGCCATCACAGGATTTTGAACTTCCAGTGGGGTGCTCTTGTAGTCCTGGCTACTTTACCAGCTTTGTGACTTGGAGCAAATCATTCTTGGTGACTCAGTTTTCTCATCTGTAAAATGGAGCTAACACTGGTCATTTACAGAGTTATTGTGATGATTTAAGGAGTTTATTTATGAACATGTCCAGAAATATGCTTGCTCGCTTTCTTTCTTTCTTTCTTTCTTTCTCTTTCTTTCTTTCTTTCTTTCTTTCTTTCTTTCTTTCTTTCTTTCTTTCTTTCTTTCTTTCTTTCTTCCTCTTTCTTTCTTTCTCTTTCTTTCTTTCTTTCTCTCTTTTCTTTCTTTCTTTCTTTTTCTTTCTTTTTCTTTCTTTCTTTCTCTTTCTTTTCTTTCTTTCTTTCTTTCTTTCTTTCTTTCTTTCTTTCTTTCTTTCTTTCTTTCTTTTTCTTTTTTTAAATAGAGACAGCGTCATATTCTATCACCAAGGCTGTAGTGCCACTGCTCAACTATAGCTCACTGTAGCCTCTAACTCCTGAGTTCAACAGGTCCTCCTGCCACAGCCTCCCAAGAAGCTGAGACTATAGGTGCATGCCATCAGGACTTACCTATTTTTGCTTTTTAAACTTTTTGTAAAGATGGGGGTCTCACTAGTTTTCTAGGCTGGTCTTGAATTCCTGACTTTAAGCAGTCCTCCCACCTGGGCTTCCCAAAGTGCTAGGATTATACGTATGAGCCACGTTGCTCACCCTGAAAGTGCTCAGAAACATGCTTCAGGCATAGGTAGTATTTAACAAATTTGCTATTATCGTTTACATTATTTTACCTGAAGCTTGTATCTCAGACTCTTCAATAAGAATAATATTTAATGAGACCGGGCACAGTGGCTCACGCCTGTAATACCAGCATTTTGGGAGGGCAAGGCGGGCGGATCACCTGAGGTCAGGAGTTCAAGACCAGCCTGGCCAACAGGGTGAAACCTCATCTTTACTAAAAATACCGAAAAAAAAAAATGAGCCAGGTGTGGTGGCAGATGCCTGTAATCCCAGCTACTGGGGAGGCTGAGGCACAAGAATTGCCTGAACCCAGGAGGCGGAGGTTGCAGTGAGCTGAGATTGCAGCACTGCATTCCAGGCTGAGTAACAGATTGAGACCCTGTCTCAAGAAAAATAATAATAGGCTGGGTGCAATGGCTCATGTCTGTAATCCCAGCACTTTAGAAGGCCAAGGTGGGCAGATCACGAGGTCGGGAGTTCGAGACCAGTCTGACTTATGTGGTGAAACCCCATCTCTAATAAAAATACAAAACTTAGCTGGGCGTGGTGGTGCATGCCTGTAATCCCAGCTACTGAGGAGGCTGAGGCAGGAGAATTGCTTGAATCTGGGAGGTGGATGTTGCACTGAGCCGAGATTGCACCACTGCACTCCAGCCTGAGCTACAGAGTGAGACTCCGTGTCAATAATAATAATAATGATAACAATAATAATATTTAATGAAATAATCATGCTGTCTTACTTGTGAGATGCCATCCTTCAGGCTGTTTATTTGGGAACAGAGAGAAAGTCAGGGGAGAAAGCCAGGAGCTCAGATGGAAGCCATTGCAGCGGTTCAGGTGGGAGTTGATGCTGCCTTGGCCCCACATGGGGCTATGGATACAGTGAAAAGCAGTCAGGTGTTGTGTAGGTGTAGCTGATGGGAATTTTTGGCATAGCAAATGAGAAGTCATAGAGAAAGACAAGAGTCAGAAATGAGAAGCAGAGAAGGTTTGCTTCATTTCAGCATTATGTTCTGTTGGATGAGCAACTTTTAAAAATGGAGCTACTATTTCAGTTATCACTTCCACCAGACACTGTAGAGCCTCTGTCTTGAAGCCCCTGACCTGTCCCTGGGTGTAGCCCATCACCTTTCTCATGGGACTCAGACATGAATGCAAGTGTGGGGCCAGAGGCCAGCCTAGGAATGAGATAGACTCGCTATTGTCAGAATTTCCCATTCCTCTGTATTACATAGTTTCTCACTGGTGCTGTAACAAATTACCACAAATTCAGTGGCTTAAAGCAAGAACCTTATGAACGTATTATCCTCGGGTTCTAGAGATCAGATGTCTGGAAAGAGTCTTAGGGGGATAAAATCCAGGTGTTAGCAGGGCTCAGTTTCTTCTGGAGGCTCCAGGGAAGAATCTGTTTTTTTGCTTTTTCCTGTTTCTGGGGACTGCCACTTTCCTTGGGTCATGGTCCCTTCCTCCACCCTTCAAAGCACATCACTCCAACCTCTGCTCCATCATCACACCTCCTTTTCCTCTAGCTCCAACCTCTTTTCATTTTTCTTTTTTTTTTCTGAGATGGGGGTCTCACTCTGTTTCCCATACTGGAATATAGTGGCACCATCTCTGCTCACCGTAACCTCCACCTCCTGGGTTCAAGCAATTTCCATGCCTCATCCTCCCAAGTAGCTGGGATTACAGGCATGCGCCACCAAACCTGGCTAATTTTTGTATTTTTCATAGAGATGGGGCTTCACCATGTTGGCCAGGCTGGTCTTGAACTCCTGACCTCAGGTGATCCACCCACCTTGGCCTCCGAAAATCTTGAGGTTACAGGTGTGGGCCACCGTGCCTGGACACTTGTAAGGGCACTTGTGATAACATAAGACACACCTGGGTAATCCGGAATAATCTCCCCAGCTCAATATCCCTAATTACATAACATCTGCAAAGTCCATTTGGCTATGTAAGGTAACACATTCACAGGTTCTGGAGATGAGGACATGGACGTCTTTGAGGAAGGCCTTATTCCTCCTACATCTCCAATGGCCAAGGCTTCCTTACTGGCATGGGTTCCTTCCCCAGCTTCCTCTTCTCGATGGCCATGAAGGCTCCTCAGCCTTCCTGCAAATAGACCCATCCCACAGTTTTTCCCCCGTGCCTGACTCTCCCTTAGTCTTGAGCTGAAAGCCCTCATTTATGAACTGTGTATTCATTTAACTCAATTAGCTCACGTATGTAATGCACGTAGCATAGTGCCTGGCACATAGGAAGCAACTTCTAAAATAGAATTCAGTCTATAAATATAATTTTGAATCATGGTTCTGTCACTCTGCTTGCAAGCTAACTATGGGTCTGCACCATCTGTAAATATGATAAACACATCTTCTCAGGTCATCCTTTCCATCATTGATAAAAATGTCCAACTAGACAGAGAACTCTGACTTTGCTAACAGCCTATAATCTGTTTATAAGTATTTTATATATTTTTTAGAGAATGACCACCTGCATTTCCAATGTATTCTTCTCTTCCAATGATTTGTACCTGATGATCCTTCATTTGGCATTTACTGAGTTATTACTATGTGCTAGGCACCCCAGGAGGTTAAATGATAAATGACAAACATGAGGCCAGCTTCCAAGGAGCTTGTGAATCATGCTGGAAGATACGTACATATACATGCACAGCTGTTCCATTTATTAACATTCTTTGGATAAATCGATGGATCAGCCTTGAGTCTAAGCTCCAGCCCACATTCCTCATTAATTCCATTAATACTGCAATACACTCAATCTACAGCATTAGTCAGTCCAAGTGTCTAGGACCTTAAAGGAATGGAAGAGGATTTGCTTACCATCACTTTTTCATAGTGAACGCATGTTACCACTGAAGGATCACCTTTACTCATTCAGAGTGGTTTCAAGCCACCAATTAGCAAACTGTTGTATAACAGATGTTTTGTGTCACAGCTAGCACTCATTTTGTTGTTGTTGTTATTGTTGTTGTTTTTTGTTTTGTTTTTGTTTTTGTTTTTGTTTTTGAGACGGCGTCTCATTCTGTCACCAAGGCTGGAGGGCAGTAGTGCGATCTCGGCTCACTGCAACCTCTGCCTCCCGCATTAAAGTGATTCTCCTGCCTCAGCCTCCCGAGTAGCATGCCATCACACCCAGCTAATTTTTGTATTTCTTTTTCAATAGAGACGGGGTTTCCCCATGTTGACCAGGCTCGCCTTGAACTCCTTACCTTCAGTGATCCACTTGCCTTGTCCTCTGAAAGTTCTGGGATTACAGGTGTGAGCCACCATGCCTGGCCAGCATTCATTTTATATAGCATCTACCCCCAGCCAGATTTATAGACACTGGGGCATTTACCCATTTCCAAGTGGTTTGCCTTCTCTTCAGTTACCTATAATCACTGCATCTAATTCTGAAATCTAATGCTTGCACGATTTTATGGCACCTGGGACACAATTGATTGGGGTCTAGATTGTTCATTTTAATCAAAGTAGGAGCTGGTGCCTGTGTGGTAGTCAAACAGTAGATGGACTTATCTCACATATGCCATTCATCAAATTCCAATGTTCCATACATTTATGAATGATTTGTGACACACACCATGACTTCTGTTGCATCGTTTTCCCACCACGAACTTCACTTAGCATGTGATGGTTTTCATTCTTCTCTTTGTTGTTTGGAGGTCATTCTCTTGGGGCAAAAGTTAAAAGTCAAATTAGAAATGGTTAAAATCTGCATTTTCAATGCATTGGAGAAAAACTCTGGCTCCTGGAAACAGAATGAGGAAAGCATGAAAATGTGGTGAATACTTTAAAAAAGAAATACACATTTTCTCTTCTGGTTAAAAAGATAAATGCAGCTCAATACAGTTAAGTAAATGTTATACCTACTTTAAGGGTGATATTGACCATGGGAATGCAACAGCTACCCGAATTAAAAATGGCTGTTGGAATGGTAATGCAGTATCTTGAATTACCAGTGAAATTACTTTTTCTCCTCTTCATGCCTTTTCTCTGTTAGTATATTTTACACCACCAATAGCCATAAGCACATAAATACCGGGAAGATTCAGTCCTGTCCTGTGCTAGGCTCTTGCTCAGAAAACAGGTATTTAGTTCACGTATACATGATACAGACCAAATTGCAGTTGTTGTAAAACATGCTGTGAACAATTTTGACAGTGTCCTGCCTGGTTTTTCTTCACTTTTTTTTTTTTGCCTTAAAAAGTTTTATTTCACATATAGGTCCAAGTCGAAATATTATTTTTTCTGGGGGGAAAAATGACCACCCCAAGCCCAGTTTCTTCTCAAGACTTACCATCTTTATAATTAATTAATTTGTTGATGATTTTTCTGTCAGTACCCCAATAGACTGTAAGTTACATAAGGAAACACATGATAATTTGTGTCCCCAAACCAAACACAGTTTCTGAGTTGTAGTAGTAATTCAGTGATTATTTGTTGGATGAATGAAAATAGACACAAAATGGTACACGTATATTGAATAAATTAGGGTTATGGAAAAGGTCACATTTCTTTAGGAAGTTTGTAGAGGTGGTGACATTTAAGCAAACTGATAACATAGGGGGATTTATTATAAATTTTCTCTCCAGTCGATGGGCATAGACATACTTCATCCCTTGCAGGCCCAGAATCCGAGATGTCTATTTTTGACTTGCTATATATAGAGAGAAGAAACAGTCCCTCTGAATGTGAAGTTACTCAGTATTTTTGGCTCTTTGGCTATTTTCAAGGTTCTTCATCTGGACTTAAAAACCAAATTAATAGGCGATCGTTTCCTCCCATCTTTTGCACAGACACTATTTTAGGAGAAGAAGATCTATCACCCACAGCATGTCAGTGAACGAAGAGGCTGTTTTTACTGTTCAATCGGGAATGAGCGTCCACAGCATCATTGCTCACATACTCCAGTAATTCCCTACTGACCTGTATTTACTTTATTTAATTCCATTAATTTAAGCTAAATGAATTTTATTTTTAAAATGTGTCTGTGCAGAACTAAGCACAGAGAGCATATTTCTGTTTAACTCGTTTTGTTTGCAGCTTGAAAACCAATTTGGATCTTTTATTTTCTTTTCCCTTGGTTCTAAGCTTTGCTTGGTCAGTGTCTTCAGCACCTAATTTGACAATTAAATGTATTTCACAACCCATTGACACTGCTTCATTAGGTTCTCTAGGAGTCATCATTTCCCTGCAGCCTCATGCCAGTCATCTCTAATAGATGGTGTGTGTATTAGTCCATTGCCACACTGCTATGAAGAACTACCTGAGACTGTGTAGTTTATAAAGAAAAGAGGTTTAATTGACTCAGAGTTTCACAGGCTGTATAGGAGGCATAGCTGGGAGGCCTCAGGAAACTTACAATCATGGTGGAATGGCAAAGGGGAAGCAAGCACATCTTCACATGGCGGCAGGAGAGAGAGTGAAGAGGGAAGTTTTACGCACTTTTAAGTAACCAGACCTCGTGAGAACTCATTCATTATCAGGAGAACAGTAGGGGGGAAATCTGCACCCATCATTCAGTCACGTCCCACCAGCTCCCTCCTCCAACATTAAGAGTTATAATTCAGCATGTGATTTGGGTGGGGACACAGAGCCAAACCATATCAGCATGCCAATGAGGCTCTTCTGATGGGACAAGGAAACTGCCAGGCTCCTCTTGGTCTTGACTCTTGTGCCAGGAAAGAGTAGCTGGATTTCATCCTAATGCCGTTCACCCTGGGGGATACCTGGGTTAAGAGAGTTTGTATTTCTACTGATGTCTCGTCAAAGACCTTGCCATTTATGCTGTCCATATCGGTGTCTTTCGTAAACCCAAGTTGGAAAGAAATGTTTAAAAAGACCATACAATGTAATAATTACTAATTACTTGATAGCCAGCACTTAATAAATGCCTGACGCTGTGCTGTGTGCCTCACAGGTATTAATTAAATTGTATCCTGAGACAAACCTGTGAAAGGTGTACTGTTGTTTCTATGTTAAAGATGAGGAGAGTGAGGCTTAAGGAGAGTAAGTAATCTGGCCAGGCCACTTACCTAAGAAGTGGTGGAGGTGGACTCACACCCAAATAGTCTGATCTCCAAACTTTGCTTGACCACATCCTGTAGCCTCTTGGTTTCATGGCATAGGGCTGGATGCTGTGTGCTTTGCAAGTCAATTTTAGTAAAGACTTTAGACTGTGTTTGGTAGTGGACTGGGATCCTCAGGAGTTAATCACTTTTACTGTTTTTAAGTTACCCCCGGATTTATCAAATATATCAAATTACTTACCGTTCTTCCTCTAGCTATAACTTCTTTGAACTCTCTGAGTTGGGGTTGGCGTTGTTTGGTCACAGATGAGGAGGGCAAAGTCAAGAGGCAGATGTTCGGGCTTTCCATAGACATTTCCTGAGCCTGTATAAGAGCCTCACCATGCATATAAGCAATGCAGTGGTAACTGAGACATGCGTAATGCTACTAGGACACTATGCATGATAAGTGTTTTTTCTGTGTGTGCTCACCACTGTACCTGAGTATTCTTAACATTGTGCATGGTGCTTTGTTAGTTATCTGTAATATTATATGTGCTGAATTTTGCAACTCATAATATGGACAGTTGATGATTTAGTGTATGACATCTTCCTTTTGCATTATCACTGCTAGTGGCTTGAAGTTCTGCACCCTTAGAATAGCCTGGTTTTCTGTGGGTGTGAGAGATGTCCTGGAAACTGACCCCAGTTGAAAATCAATCTAGCCTGTTTTTGTAGGACAACTCTGTTGTGAAAACCTATGCACTCAAGGGCAGCTGGATCCCACTTGAGCGTGCCGATGGCCCCTTGCAGTCTGAAGTTTGGGTTGTCACGAGGTCAGTTGCATACAGGCAGTGACGATGAGACTACAGGACAGGCAGGGCAGATAGCACATCCTTCGGCCTCTGATGAAAGATGCAAATGGAAACTGCAGTCAGGAAGGTATAATCAAACACCATCCACCCATGTTAATGCAGATTGTCAGGACAGCCAACCTCTCCTTTCCCCGGGAGTGTCACAGGCATGATTAACATGCTCTGAGTTCAGCAGAAACCACTGTGGCTCTTACCCCAGGCTGTGCCTTAGCTCAGGCCTAGGTGAAATGCCTGGGCAAGTGACGGGATTGTCGAGGAATGTGGAACATCCCCTGCTTCCCATCTTCCCCTTTCCTCATGCCTCCTGAGTTGCCCCAGTCATCCAACCTGCAGTTTGGGTACAGGAAAGTGTTGACTGGAGTTCAGTGCAATATACCCTTCCTGATTTCTTGACAAATTGTTTCCCAGAACCACTATTCTCTCCTGTGTGGCTCAGAACTACTTCTAGTTGCTAAGCAACCCACAAGCAGCTGTAGCCCACAATATCTTCTAGAGGGGTAGACATATTATTTGGGATACTTCTCCAGTCTCATCTTTCCCTGGGAGATGCCCCTTCCCAAGCTCTGGCCTTCCACATTACAAACACACCTGAATGAACCAAGGTGAGCATCTGACCCAGGGATGCAATTCAGATGGGATGCAGAAAGCTGGGCCAATTTGATATCCTGTTTAAAATTTCAATGAAAATGCAAAAACAATACTCAGAAGGTCTTAAACTAAAATACTGTGTAGACTTGGGACTTAGGTGGCCATTTCTTTCTTTTTTTTTTTTTTTTTTTTTTTTAGACGGAGTCTTACTCTGTCGCCCAGGCTGGAGTGCCTCAGCTCACTGCAACTTCCGTCTCCTGGGTTCAAGCAATCCTCCTGCCTCAGCCTCCTGAGTAGCTGGGACTACAGGCATGCACCACCATGCCTGGCTAATTTTTG
The DNA here is from genome assembly GCF_029281585.2 of Gorilla gorilla gorilla. Taxonomy (NCBI): domain Eukaryota; kingdom Metazoa; phylum Chordata; class Mammalia; order Primates; family Hominidae; genus Gorilla; species Gorilla gorilla. Next base: position 10,101,889 of record NC_073242.2, read on the forward strand.
TATTTTTAGTAGAGACGGGGTTTCACCATGTTGGCCAGGCTGGTCTCGAACTCTTGACCTCGTGATTCGTCCGCCTCAGCCTCCCAAAATGCTGGGATTACAGGCGTGAGCCTTAGGTGGCCGTTTCTAAATATACATGTATTGATGAGTAAGCAGAGAAAGGTGTGGTATACGGCATGAAATAGGATATTGAAGAGAAAATAAAGAAGATGGGGCCTGTGGGATGGGAGAAGATGGAGAGAGTAGTACTCATCTATGTCTGCAAGGTAGCTGGGCTTAACCAAGCTTATAATTTGTGCAGGGGAATCTGGGTACCTGCCAGGAAGTGGTTTCTGTTCTGGCCTATGGTATTTAGGCTGAGAAATTAGGAAAGAGACTATATGACAAGGGTAGTAAAGACTAAAAGGATTGGCCGGGTGCAGTGGCACATGCCTGGAATCCCAGCAATCTGGGAGGCTGAGGCGGGCGGATCACGAGGTCAAAGAGATCAAGATCATCCTGGCCAATATGGTGAAAACCTGTCTTTACTAAAAATACAAAAATTAGCTGGGTGTGGTGCTGGGCATCTGTAGTCCCAACTACTTGGGAGGCTGAGGCAGGAGAATTGCTTGAACTTGGGAGGCAGAGGTTTCAATGAGCCGAGATCATGCCAATGTGCCTCAGCCTGCGTGACAGAGCGAGACTCCATCTCAAAAAAAAAAAAAAAAAAAAAAAAATCAGTAGTAGAATCAAGAGGGTGGTGATATCGAATGAGTCCAGTCAAGTGCAACAGTGAACAGTGTGGATGAGCTGGGAGAATAGAAGGCAATGCTCTAAGAATGGATGCTTGATATTCAGAGCTGGAGAGAGGGTCTAGGCTGCATCTGTGGAGTGTATGGCTGAGGTGGAGTTGGAAGCAAACATGATTGGAGTCAGTGATGAGAAAGACAAGGGAGAGCAGGATGTTGACTGCACCATCCAAGAGTGATGACCAGAACCATGGCAGACGGAGAGGCAGTGAGCCCAGTGCCGTTGCTGTCATTGAGTGGGATGAGGGAACATGCACTGGGGGGTGGTGAGTGGATGGCAGCTGCATGAGGGATGGGGCTAATAATGTCTAATGCCGCTGATCTCAAGTGAGCCAGGGTTCTAAGGGAGGCAGGTGAAGAGAGAGTTGTAAGTATCTCTGGGGAACAAATAGGACCCAGACATCCTAAGGGAACGAGCTCTCTCCGGTGTACATAGCTTCCCCTAAAGTCCTCTGCTAGATTCTTTCTCTCTGACTGCTTGTCAGCTTCGTTTTATTTTCTTGTTTTTTTGTTTTGTTTTGTTTTGTTTTTTCTTTTCTTTGAGACGGAGTTTTGCTGTTGTTGCCCAGGCTGGAGTGCATTGGGGCAATCTCGGCCCACTGCAACCTCTGCCTCCAGGATTCAAGCAATTCTCCTGCCTCAGCCTCCTGAGTAGCTGGGATTACAGGCGTGTGCCACCGTGCCCAGCTAATCTTTTGTAATTTTAGTACAGATGGGGTTTCGCCATGTCATCTAGGCTGATCTCGAACTCCTCACCTCAGGTGATCCACCCACCTTGGCCTCTCAAAGTGCTCGGATTACAGGTGTGAGCCACCTCGTGCAGTCAGCTTCATTTTCTCTTATTTCTGACTGTCTGTCTTCACGTAGCCAGGACATAGCCCATGTTTTACATCTCACAGCTTTAGCCCTTGAAGAGAGATGGACTAAACACTCTCTGTCTCATCCCAAGTCTGGGGAAGACAGTCCTTCTCTATTGAATTGGATGCTAATCTCTGACTCAGGCAGTGGTGGTCAGCATGGTGGGAGGGTCTTCCTAATTTGCTATTAGGATGAATTCCTAGCAAGATATTATGGAATGACAATTCCACATGTCTGTGAGAGTCACTTTCTAAAGATTGCTCTGAGGAATTCATAGGCTTTGTTTCCAAGCTTTTAATTCTTCCAAGCCCTTAACTCTCAGTCTCTAACAACCTTCCCTCATAGGCTGCCAGGTGATAGAAAGGGTCATTGACATCCAGCCCTTCAGCAGCCAGTGAGAATAGCAGGGGACAGAGCTTGACTTAGTGGTAGCGTCTCAGAAAAATTCCTGGGTGGGACTTTGGTGCTTAAAGGGGGACACATCCACTCGAATGTTTGTCTTTCTGGTTAGAAATAAACACTGTTGGCTGTGCACGGTGGCTCACACCTGTAATCCCAGCACTTTGGGAGGCCAAGGTGGGTGGATCACGAGGTCAAGAGATTGAGACCATCCAGACCAACATGGTGAAAATCCTGTCTCTACTGAAAATACAAAAATTAGCTGGGCATGGTGGCACACGCCTGTAATCCCAGCTCCTCGGGAGGCTGAGGCAGGAGAATCGCTTGAACCCGGGAAGCGGAGGTTGCAGTGAGCTGAGATCACACCACTGCACTCCAGCCTGGGAAAGCCTCAGAAAAAAAAAAAAGAAACACTGTTCCTCTGCTGTCTTCCTTCTTGTAAATTAAAACTCCCTAAGACACCTTCTCTTCAGGTATGCAGAAGTCGCCAGAAACAAGTGTTCTGTGATATCAGTCTCCCTGTCTTTTCTCTTTGTAATTCCCACCAATTGAGGCTGTATTTCTAGGAAGTGCTTTGAAAGACAGCCTCCCCTTTTCTTGTCCTGCCTTCATTGGTCAAAACATTTTGGGGAATTGCAAGGGAGTAGTCAGATTCATCTTTTAGCAGAAGAATATGAAAACCTTGGAATATGATATCAGTTTGGTGCAAAAGTGATTGTGTGTTTGCCATGCGAAAGTAACCACAATTACTTTTGCACCAACTTAATAAAACTGTATCTTTCTGAGTCCCACCCTGAGACATTCTCTTGTGAATGTGAGTACCAGGAATCTGTACTTGGAGCCAGGGCCTGGAAATTCAGCAGGACACACTTTGGAAATATTGCTTTAATACTTTATTAGAATGGAACTTGGAAAATAGTTCCCAGCCCCCAGTTTTCCCTGAACACCTACTGCCTGTTTTTCACATAGGCCTGGGTGAGCTATTGTATCCCTTCCATGTATATGAAGGAAGCATATATTCCTTTCCGGCTGAATCTTGGCCATCTCAAAGGTGTGAAGATTTCTTTCCTCCCTTGTTTTCCTTCCTTTCTTCCTGTAGGATTCCTGCGTGCTATCTCTCACGTTCATTCTATTTTCCCTACTACTACAAGCAAAGCAAACACAAAGTAAACTGAAATGCCCCTTGTTTTATAAAAATATTTCTTCTGTTGCTCATTTTCCCATCCCCCCATCCTGGCCAAGCATGCCTTGTTTCGGAGGTTTTGCATTGTTTTGATTTCTCCTTGTGAAGCATTTATCCCCAGAAACTCTCTAGTACACAAGGACCTTCCTGAAAATCTCTCAAGGATGTGAGCAGGAGCCTTAGCAATACTTGAAAATACCCACTGTGCTCTGTAACTTCTCTCCCACTGGTAAACGATGTCCTCACAAGCTCATTGATGAGAGTCTCTAAGATGTACTTGTTACCAAGGATGCAATTTTAATCAGTGATTTATAAAACTGAAATGATAGAGAAAAATGCTCTTTCATTTACTAAGTCATTCTTTAATTTGTTCTTCCAGCCATCCTTCCATCTGTCCATCTACCCATCTACCCACCATCTACCTGCCAGCCTACCTATCCATTTACCCATCTCTCCATCCAGCTGTCCATTCATCCATGCACCCTTCCATCCATCCATCCATCCATCCATCCATCCATCCATCCATGCACTCATTCAATTAACATTTATTGAATCCCCATTTATGTTCTACAGTAGAGCCAAAAGTGATGATTTGAACAGTGTTAGTACTCAGGAAGGCCACTGTCTTGGTGATAGGGATATATAAATATATATGTGTATATGAACAGATATTGTATAATGTAGTGGCCCTAAGCACAGAGTCACTGATATTCACAAAGCATCATGTGAAATGAGGAAGTTATTCTTGTCATGCACTGCATCCTCATCGGTTGCTGTCCTGTTGTGAACCACGGTTGAAATCAGGTGTGTTTCTTTACTTGGTTTTGTCAGTGTGCACTGGGCAGGTTGTAAATACCACAAGAGCAGGAACAGTGTCTGCTTAATTGAATATGCTCTCCCCAGGACCCGGCACAATGCCTGGCACATGGTGGACACCCAAGGGCTCCAAAAGCCAATGTTCCAAGCAGAAGGTATGACATGGTTTGGCTGTGACCCCACCCAAATCTCGTCTTGAATTGTAACTTCCACAATTCCTATGGGTCATGGGAGGGAGCCCGTGGGAGGGAATTGAATCATGGTAGTGGGTCTTTCTCATGCTGTTCTTGTGATAATGAATAAGTCTCATGAGATCTGATGGTTTTATAAAGAGAAGTTTCCCTGCACAAGCTCTCTCTCTTTGCCTGCTGCCATCCATGTAAGATGTGACTTATTCCTCTTTGCCTTCTGCCATGATTGTGAGGCCTCCCCAGCCATGTGGAACTGTAAGTCCATTAAACTTTTTTTTTTTTCCTAGTCTTGGGGATGTCTTTATCAGCAGGGTTAAAATGGACTAATACAAGGCACAATAAGAAGAAAAGGCCAAAGAGGCCAAAATGCAGAGTCTGTGTGGCTCAGGAGAGAAAGAAAGGTATAGGGAGGCAGGGGAGGAACCAAAACTGCTTTTGTTAGTGGGTAAAATGCAGAGGTGACCTTCTGAAGGGCTGGGGCTTGGTTCTGTGTGAGAGCAGGGAGTCACACACAGGTTTGAAGCAGAAAAATGGAACAGCCAGGTTTTCGTTTTCTATGGGTTCCTCTGAAGGCTGAGTGGAGAATGGATTTGAGGGAGAGTAAAGCTGATGGAGGGGAGGGTGTCAGAAGTCAGGAAGCTGTTTTAAGTATTCCAGGCAGGAGATGATGAGACCCTGTTGAGGTGGAAACAGAGACGAGAGATGTGTGGGAGGCATTCATGGCCCAGGCAGAAGGAGAGTAATGCAGAATGACTTCTAGATGTTAGACTTGGGATGACAGGAGGATGCAAGTGGATCAGCAGGGAACATGAGAATAAGAGAGAACAGACTGCAGAAATAATGAGGTTAGCCCGAGATTTCCTTTCTTTGTTTTAAATATAATTTTTTATTATACTTTAAGTTCTAGGGTACATGTGCACAATGTGCAGGTTTGTTACATATGCATACATGTGCCATGAAGATTTTCTTTTAGAGACTTTTGAGAATATCACAGGGAGACAGCTGGTCAACCATTGCCTTTATGCATCTAAAGCTCAGAGAAAAACTCTCTCTTGGTTGAGGTTATTGCACTGAGATCAACAGTGTGGTGTGGTTTAACTCATGATTATAGTCAGTTCCTGCAAAGAGATGGTATAGAATGAGACAAGCCAAGGATAAGGTGGGAACCAGGGAAGCTTATGGCATTACAGACATCCCAGCCATCTATTATATTATTTTTGTGTTTTTATTAACCGTGCCTCTGAACTCTTTTTTTTTTTTTTTTTTTTTTTTTTTGAGATGGAGCCTCACTCTGTTGCCAGGATGGCGTGCAGTGGGACAATCTGGGCTCACAGCAACCTCCACCCCCTGGGTTCAAGCGATTCTCCTGCCTCAGCCTCCCGAGTAGCTGGGACTACAGGCACACACCACCATGCCCAGTTAATTTTTGTATTTTTAGTTGCGACAGGGTTTCACCATTTTGGCCAGGATGGTCTCGATTTCCTGACCTCGTGATCTGCCCGCCTCAGCCTCCCAAAGTGCTGGGATTACTGGTGTGAGCCACTGTGCCCAGCCGTCTCTGAACTCTTTAAAGGTGAGGCTCGTTTGATTCAGAATCCCTGTTAACTATACACAGAGTAGGTCCTTCACTTTTTTTTAATTTTTTTTTTTTTTTATTTTTTAGAGATAGGGTCTCTGTTTGTCATTCAGACTGGGAGTGCACTGGCGCGATTATAGCTCACTGCAGCCTTCAACTTCTGGGCTCAAGCAATCCTCCCACCTCAACCTCTCAAGTAGCCAGGAATACATGTACGTGCCACCTAATTTTTAAATTAATTTAAAAACGAATTTTAATTTTTAAGCCTAGTTAATTTTCAAATTATTCATTAGAGCCAGGGTCTTGTCGTGTTGCCCAGGCTGGTCTACAACTTCTGGGCTCAAGCAATCGTCCTGCTCAGCTTCCCAAAGTGCTGGGATGACAGGCGTGAGCCACCACACCTGGCCGATAGGTGCTTTTAAAAATATTATTGGTTTCTGGACTATTGGTCGAAAGTTTTAAGATTCCCATTGCATCTTCAAAAGGTAGAGAATTTGGTTTAAATCACTTCATTGTTTTTAGAAAAATATAGATTTTAAACTTAAAAAAATTTCTCATGTAAGGGACATTCAAGTAACATAGAAAGGACCAGGACTTTGGAGTATGTTATTTATTTACTCAATATACATGTATCAATGCCTTCTGTATTCAAGTGATGAGTGTGGGACCCTAGGGGGCAGCGCTGGCTAGGAATTATGGCCAATGACTTAAACAATTACTTACAGAGCCTTGGTTTCTTCATCTGTAAAATGGGAATAAGAACATCTACTTTTTAGGATTACTATTCTAATTAATTTTAGTTAATATGTATTAAATAGAGTTAGTTATATTTACTATAAATGTTATTCTAAATCATTTTATTTATTTAGTGTCTGCATTATAATAAGGGCTGAAAGAAAACCAAAGAGAGAGGCATCCTGACGCAATTATGATTACATTACCTTTGCTAGTCAGCCACATAGCGCTCTTTTTCCTGAGACCTAAAAGTGTTTGGATTTCCCAAACCATTGCCAAACTGGTAGGTGAGGAGCCTCTGTCTAGCATACTAATAAGCTAAGGTTTGTGTTTTGCCTGTACTTTTCCTTTTCCAGGAATGAAAAATACATTTTCACTCTTTGTCATTTTAATTAAATCAAGTCTAGGGAAACATGAAACGCAAGTCACATTCCTTTTCAACGGGAAAACTTTGAAAACCGCACACCAGATTGCCAACTGTTAAAATTCATTCATTAAAAGTTCATGGTCTATTGGACTTTTTTTCCTTCAAGCGTTGCATTATGTACATTTCCTATCTGTGTTTATGTGACAGATTGTCTAACAGATTTCTTGTACAGTGGAGTTACAGAGTCTGCCAGAAAGGCCTAGTTTGGAACCTGTGGCCATCGGTGAAAGGGATTTGGAAATGCCATCTTGTTAGCTACCGGATAATTTAGTAATCATGGCCTAACAGATCCCTCAAGACCAACAATTACATACCTGTTTGAAGCTAACTGGACTATACAGAAATGGGAGTTATATGAATTATATGTTATAAAAATGAGGTAGGCGTTAAGTGGACTGATATTACATTCTGAAACCTAGAATGACTTTCAATCATTTTAGTGCACAGGCTTAGAGTAGCCAGGATGCTTGGCGGAGGTTGTCTGTCATATCAGAGTGCCTGTTTTTAGACTGTGTGCTAATTCTGTGTGTCGCTATATGCATATGAATGCATACTGTGTATCTCTACGTGCGCGGACAAATCACATATTTGTTTACCCTTAAAGTTTGCTGATAACAAGCGTTAAAAATTAGAATTCATAATCCAGATTTTGAAAGCCGCCTGTATGCCACACCAAATGCTGCTGAAGAGTTATGGGAAGGCTTTTATTTTTAGCACTCAGTAAATTAAACCTTTTATTCATCATTCCCAAAGAAGAGAACATCCGTTCTTATTAATTTAAGGAAGGGGAAAGACAGCCGTCCAATCGGAATGAACCTGTGTGTTAGGGCTTGTTCAAGGGAGTGACATCACACACGCTGTCATCCTCACATCAGTTAATTAATTATCTGTGTTACAATAACAAGATATTTCAGACAAGAGTCTCTCTTTCTCTCTCTCATAACAACTTTAAGCATGGTAGTTAGAGTGTTGAGTTCTGGTTGCAAAGACATTTCCCTTAATTGAATGCATTTTCTCTGAATAATTCATGTTTGTTCGTTTGGTTTTTTATAACATATAACTGATCAGACATTTTTCTTTCTTTTCTTTTCTTTTCTTTTTTTTTTGAGATGGAATCCTGCTGTGTTGCCCAGGTTGGAATGGAGTGGCACGATCTTGGCTCACTGCAATCTCCCCCTCCTGGGTTCAAGCAATTCTCCTGTCTTAGCCTCCCGAGTAGCTGGGATTAAAGGTGTGTGTCACCACACCCAGCTAATTTTTTTATTTTAATAGAGGCGGGGTTTCACCATGTTGACCAGGCTGGTCTCGAACGCGTGATGTTGTGATCTGCCCGCCTTGGCCTCCCAAAGTGCTGGGATTACAGACGTGAGCCACTGGCGCCCAACCAGGCATTTTTCAACCACAGCAGTTTTGACATTTCGGGCTAGATGAATTTATTTTGGGTGTGGACATTTCTGTGTATCACAGAATGTTTAGCAGCATTCCTAGACTTTACCTGCCCATAGCACCCTGTGCAGTTGTGACAACCAAAAAATCTCTAGATGTTTCTTTTTCCCCCTAAATGTCACCTGAAGGACAAAATCACCCCTGATTGAGAACCCATGCTGTCTACTCATGAGGCTGTCATTTAGGTTATCATCAATTGAAAAAATGTTAAAATGAAAGTATATGTGCTTCAGTTGTATTCACCCTGCAGTATTTTTTTGTGCCTTCAACCACCCTATCCTATTAAACATTTTCCAAATGTAAGGTACATATGTAGCCACTATTTTTGTACTGGTTCTAGACAATATATTTCATTTTGAGTTGAGAGATAGCAGCCATTTTCAGTCATTTTAAATTTGATTAAGATTTAATGAGAAGAGAAAAAAGGCATACATTTTCGTAAACTAATTTCAGCAGGTGTGTGGATGCTTTTATATAAAACTACATTGAAAAAGAACGTAGGGGTTATCATTAGGACAGAAAGACATAAAGTCCTGTATTTCTGCCATTGTAAGTATATGTACATCATACAGGTCTGGAATAAAAAAATGTAAAGTGTTTCTATGACCCTTCACTAATCACAGAGGACCAAGGAGGAGAGAGGAATGGAGACTTTGGAACAGGTCAAGTGCTGCACATAGCATAATATAGCTTCCCTAGATGGCTCTGTATTAAAATCTCGGAATTAAGTTATTCTGTCATCAACTCATTCCGAAAGAAGTCATGCTTGCTCGTTTCTCATGTCTACCCTTACTGCCTTCTGTGGGGCATCCAGATGTTTCAAAGGTCTGAAATGTAACAATTATGTTGCGGGAATTGCAGTGGCTTTGTTTCGGGGTAGAACATTCCAGGCTGTGAGTTTCTTTGGAAGGCAGGCTTCTGATTAGGTGTTGCCAAAGGCTCTGCCTAAACGTTTGTTTTCTGTTGATGGAGTCTAAGAGCTGAGTGGTTTTATTTTCCTAGAAACAGCTGCTTCCTTTCAGTTGGCTGAATCGGAGGATTTATTCCCCTTTTCCACTGCGCACAGAGCCTTATGATGGGCACTGGGATGCGGAAAGAGTGGTATCAAAGGAAAAGTCATCTTGTCTTTCAGTGTTTAGCGTCAACACTGGGTTAAATGTCTAACGTTGCATTCTTGAGTGCTGTTTAAGAGTGTTTTTATATTCTTTGAATTCCAGCATACTGGAAAGAAGGGGTACCTGGTGGCCCATATTTTATTAGCAACGTACTGCAGCCTCCTATCAGCTTCTTGCTAATGAAGGTGGCATGGTCCCACTGCCCCCTGAATCTGCAGGAAAGTGGATATGAGAGGCAGTATTCAGGAAGATTTTGAAAAGGATGTTTTCCCTTCATTTCTCCAGATGCTGTAAAACTTCATGCTGGGTGATGCCAGGTCAGGAGAGAGCTGTGTGCATGGAGTGGATTGCATTAGTTCCCTGCTAGAATTGCTTTTATTGGATTGCAATTTGGGGTAATATTAGGAGCCCATCTTTAAGGAGATAGTAAGAAACAGGCATGCCTTTTGTGCCTCTTTGAGGAGGTGGTGGGGATATTTACATCTCAGGTCCTCTGGCATGGTGACTATAAATCCTGGCTTCCCTGTGTTTCAGAACACGTGGATCCAAATCCCAGCTCTGCTTTTTTACCTAAGTATTTTTTGACTCCTATAAGCATTTGCTTCCTCGTCTATAATATGAGGGAAATAATAGCGCCCACATCACGAGTTGTGAAGCTCCCGATAAAGAGAGTGGGTTAGTCACTTACCTGCACTGAATGTTCAAAAATTGTCACTATCCTGCTTGTTACATGATAAAACCTCCATTTGCTCCAGCCTTAAGGAATAACTGTGCTAATTTTATTGGTTATTTATTGGTTTATTTTCATAATATAGGTACCTGGAATGGTGGATATCAAGCATAAGATTTCCTTCCATGCCGATTGGTAGGAAAGCCAGCAGGAAATGTTGGCCTCTACCCAGCCAACATGGAGTGCTTTGAGGTTTGTGTGTGGGTATTAACTTCATTCCTGGCTTCAGTGTGTTTCCAACCCCTGTTTCCATTTCTTTACTTTTATCACCTCTTAACAAGATAGATAAATAAATCTATTTTATGCTGCTGTATTGTGTTTGTCAATATGAAGCAAATTAATCCTTTCTTGACCTGTGGTGGCAGGGGAATAAATTTTATATATATATATATATATATATATATATATATATATATATATATATATATCCTCTGAAATATTGATCTTCTTTTATTCTTTATACCCCCTGAATAACAGGAGCCACAAACTCAAACACCTAAGCAGATAGCATCAATGAGAAAAATGGGCCCAGTTTAAGACAATAGGGATTAGTGGGTACTGCCATAAATAGACAGGATATTTTCCATTCTCCAACCACACCTCCATATTTCTTCACCATTGAGTGTCTCAGTTACCCCGATGTCCACTCTTTCTTTCTCATCCCATGTCTTTCAATTCAACACAGTATTCTTTTGATCCAGTGCATGCTTGCAAATTTTGCTAAAACTCTACCTATTATTCTTTTATTTTTTTTTATTTTTGAAGCAAAATAGCATGTTCTGAGGTAGCCTAGAAATGTGTCTCACACGAAGCATTCTGTGGGGTTAGAATAACAACTAATAATTATGGTCGTATCAACATTAGGAATAGTGGTTGCTGACATTTATGAGTACTTGCTATGTTCTGCTTAACTATGTTGCATGCTTTAGATGATTTTTTTGACTTTCAACCCCAGGAGTTAGGTAATCTTCTTATCTCCATTGTTATCACTAGGAATATGGAGATGCAAGGAGACAGAGAGACTCACTCGGGCCAAAATCCAGTTGCTCAACACTTCCACTTGTCAGCCTCCTGGGCGTGACTTCCCCAACGTGGGGAAGATCTGATGTGTGTTTTGCAGGTATTACCACCTTCACCTGGAAATAATTCACCACTCTCTAACTTAGATACTTCCTGGTCATCTTTCGAGACTCAGCTCTGTGCTATCACCAGCCTTAGAAGCCTTCCCTTACCACCCTTTACTGGGGCAGGTGTCCCCTCCTATGTTTCTTGGCTCACACCACCACAGACAGAGCACATACAGTATTATGAGCAACTTTTGGCCCTGTGCTGCTCTTCCTCCCGTGACTCCATCCATGACTCCTTCCTCCCATGACTCCATCCATGGCTCCTTCCTTCCATGGTTCCATCCCTGGCTCCTTCCTTCCATGACTCCATCCATGGCCCCTCCCTCCCATGACTCCATCCATGGCCCCTTCCTTCCATGGCCCCTCCCTCCCATGAGTCCACCCATGGCTCCTTCCTTCCATGACTCCATCCATGGTTCCATCCATGGCTCCTTCCTTCCATGACTCCATCCGTGGCTCCTTCCTTCCATGGCTCCACCCATGGATCCTTCCTTCCATGACTCCATCCATGGTTCCATCCATGGCTCCTTCCTTCCATGACTCCATCCATGGCTCCTTCCTTCCATGGCTCCACCCATTGATCCTTCCTTCCATGACTCCATCCATGGCTCCTTCCTTCCATGGCTCCATCCATGGATCCTTCCTTTCATGGCTCCATCCTTCCATGACTCCAGTGCCATATTTTGTAGGCAAAAACTCATGGAGAGAAAAAGACCCTCTGAGAAGCATCTACCAGGATGTACCTAGAGATCGTCAAGTGATACCTGAACAATAGGGGCCACAAACTCACGTATCTAAGCAAATAGCATCAATGAGAAAAATGGGCCCAGTTTAAGACAATAGGGATTGATGGGAACTGCCATAAATAGACATGATATTTGACTACAGGTGGTTCACAGTTTAGCCTTTGCAGTTAGACTGCTTGAAAGTGGATCCTTGTTCCTTATTTCACTAGCTATGTGACCTGGGGCAATAATGAGTCTCTCTGTGTCTCAGTTGCCACATCCACAAAATGAGGAATATAATTATGCCTACCCTAGGGGGCTCCTGAGTGGATATGAGATGGTGTTCATAAAGCCCTTAGCACACAGCTTTGCACCTAGAAGGTGCTCATTAAATTAGTTCCTGTTCTCCATGCTTAGTATAACTTCTGTATGATGTTCAGCATTGCTTTGGGGCAACACTGCAGGCAGTTAAATTGTCTTTCTTTAATTCTCATTTCTTCCTCTTATTCCACAGGTATGTATTGTACAACTACTCTGAAGTGGGGCACAAAATAGACAAAGCCCCTGACTTTCTTTTTTTAATTAGTATTATCCTTTTAACTTCTGGGATACATGTACAGAACGTGCAAGTTCGTTACATAGGTATACACATGCCATGGTGGTTTGCTGCACCCATCAACCTGTCATCTACATTAGGTATTTGTCCTAATGCCATCCCTCCTCTAGCCCCCCACCCCTTGACAGGCCCTGGTGTGTGATGTTCCCCTCCCAGTGTCCATGTGTTTTCGTTGTTCAACTTGTATTTATGAGTGAGAACATGCGGTGTTTGGTTTTCTTTTCCTGTGTTAGTTTGCTGAGAATGATGGTCTACGCAAATAAACTAGAAAATCTACAAGAAATGGATAAATTCCTGGACACATACACCCTCCCAAGACTAAACCAGGAAGAAGCCGAATCCCTTAATAGACCAATAACAAGTTCTGAAATTGAGGCAGTAATTAATAGCCTACCAACCAAAAAAAAGCCCAGGACCAGACGGATTCACAGTAGAATTTTACCAGAGGTACAAAGAGGAGCTGGTACTATTCCTTCTGAAACTATTCCAAACAATAGGAAAAGAGGGCCGTAACTCATTTTATGGAAGCCCCTGACTTTCTAAGCTTATTGGTTTCACTGGTGTTGTCTGTAATGGCAGCCATGAGCCCTATGTGACTGTTTAAATTTAAATGTAAAAATTCAGTGCCTCAGTGGGACTAGTTACATTTCAAGTGCTTAATGACCACACAGGGCCAGAGGCTACCATACTGGATGGCATGGATATGTGAGTTTGCTAGAGCTGCCATAGTAAAATGCCACAGACTGTTTGGCTTAAGAAATAGAAACTTAATTGTCTCTCAGTTCTGGAGGCCGAAGTCCAAGTCCAAGGCGTTGGCATGGTTGGTTTGTTCTGAAGCTTTCCTGCTTGGTTGGTAGATGGCCATCTTCTCTCTGGGTTTTCACATGGTCTTTCTGTGTCTGTGTCTTTGTCTTTATGTCCTCTTCTTGCAAAGGCGGCAGTCATGTTGGATGAGGGCCCACCCTATGACCTCATTTTAACTCAGTCACCTCTTTAAAGACCTTCTCTCCAAATACACATTCTGATGTACAGGGGGTTAAGGCTTCAATATATGAATTTGGGAGTGGGGCAAGTATGCCATTCAGCATATCACAACAGGATAGAAAATTTTTATATTTACAGATGGTGGCTCATTCCTGCAACTGTAGCACTTTGGGAGGTCAAGGCAGGTGAATCTCTTAAGCCCAGGAGTTTAAGACCAGCCTGGGCAACATAGCAGAACCATGTCTCTACTAAAAATACAAAAATTAGCTGGGTGTGGTGGTATGTGCCTGTGGTCCCAGCTATCTGGGAGGCTGAGGAGGGAGGATCACCTGAGCCTGGGGAGGTCAAGACTGTGGTGAGCTGAGATTGCTCCACTGCACTGTAATTTATGTGACTGAGTGAGACACTGTCTCAAAAACAAGGAAACAAAAAATGAAAACAAACAAAAAACACCTTAAACAAGTAAATGTCCATGTTATTTACTAATACTGAATATATACTTCAAACCAGCACTTCACCTACATGTGCATTCTTCTGCCTGGGAGGTGTTGATAGAGTGACCTTAGGAAAATGTCTTTGTCTGTGGTTCAAAAATGAATTGAACTTGAGTGAGAAGAGGCACACATCGTCTCTCCCCCTCCCTCCCCTTGCTTCTTCCCATTTCTATGTTCCGTCCCCTACTATTCTCTCATACTCTATTTCTCCTCATATACAGGTTTTTTTTTTTTTTTTTGAGTTGGAGTGTCACTCTGTCACCCAGGCTGGAGTACAGTGGCACCATCTCGGCTCACTGCAACCTGCGCCTCCCAGGTTCACGCCATTCTCCTGCCTCAGCCTCCTGAGTAGCTGGGACTATAGGCACCCACTACCATGCCCGGCTAATTATTTTTTTTTGTATTTTTAGTAGAGACGGGGTTTCACTGTGTTAGCCAGGATGGTCTCAATCTCCTGACCTCGGGATCCACCCGCCCTGGCCTCCCAAAGTGCTGGGATTACAGGCGTGAGCCACCATGCCCGGCCTAGCAGGTGTTTTTCTAGGCCCTATTTTAGAAGAGGAAGAAAAGATTTTTACCCTCAAGGAATCTTCAGTCTACTGGTGTCTGAGAGACCTGAACAATCTAACCACGATGTATTGCCAAAGCTGGTGAGACAGAAGCAGGGGAAAAATGAAACAGGATCCCCTGGAAGGGAGATGTCACTCCTGCTGTGTGGTCATGGGAAAGGCTGCAGAGAGAAGGCATTTCCTCTACACCCAGCCTTGACCTTCAGCAAGTCCCTTAGCCTCCCATTGAGTGGCAGGCAACACGTAAACAGCAGCTATCTCTTAGAGGGCAGGAATTCTATGAATGCAATTATTAATCACTGTGAAGCTGATATAAACTATCACCATAAAACTATGACACACTCCTTTTCTTTTCCAAGACCAGTAGTACTGAAAGGCCTTCTTGTCCCAGGCTTATCGTATAGACAGGTAACTCATATCACCATAAATATATGATGACTTTTTAATCAAGTGTTAATGGTCTCCTACACTTCACAAAGCAGGAATGGAGGGGGTCGTTGCAGCTGGTAATGACCGTATTTGCTTTTATTGTATGATTACCTTTATTCCATCTCTAGTTCCAAAAAGGGTTTAAGATGGCTTATAATAAAGGTGCAGATTCAATAAACCATGAGATTATTAAAAGAAATTACGTGGTGAGCCTAGTAATGAAATAATTGGGGGGTGGTGAGAAAATATTCACAGAAATCTTAAGATTTCATTTTTTCCAATTGATTAAGAATCTTAGGCTAAAGCTAGCCACTGGAACTGAGCACAAAGCTTATATCTAAGGATTCTGATAAAGTGCAAAGAAAAGAAGAAAGAAAAAAGAAACAAAGATTATATGTCTTTATATGTCGAGCTATATTGCTTTCTTCTTTCAACAGTAATTTATTTAGCACCTACTCTGTTGCTGGGATATTGATAGATGCTGGGGAGTGGAGGGAGAAAGATATAAATACTATTAAGACCAAGTCCTTTCAGATAGAAGAATTATGCATTTCTGTAAAAGAGAATTGCGTATTTTTAGAAAAGAACATGAATTAGTGTGTGTGTATGTGTGTGCATGTGTAAGAGTGTGCATCTATTCAAGCTTTGTTTTTCCCCGTAGATATGGGGGTCTCACCCTGTCTTCCAGGCTGGAGTGCATTGGCATGGTCATAGCTTACTGCTGTCCTGAACTTCTGGGCTCAAGCAATATTCCCATCTCAGTCTCTAGAGTGGCTGCGATTATTCAAGTTTATCATTGATGATTGGGAAGAGCCACAGTCAATGAACCTAGAGACCACATAACTTAGGGCCCTGTTAAGGCAAGTTAAGGAGTTTAGCTTTTACTTTAAGGACAATTGGGAACCGTTGAAGTGGATCAAATTTTCTATTTAGAAAGATAACTCTCCCTGCAGTGTGGAGAATGGATTGCGGTGGAAGGAGAGAGGAGAGGAACATCAGTTAGAGGGCGGTTGCAGGCTGATGGGCACTTTGGGTGGGAATAATGGCTATGGGAATGAAGACAACTGAATGGATCCGTGAGACACAGAGCAAGATAAACTATTTAACTTGTAGATCAATTGTACATGAAGAGTGAAGTTATGAGAGGAAGCAATGTAGACTCAAGTTTCATTCTGGTACCTTCTAGTTGGATTCATGTACCTTTTAATGAGATGGCAGAATTAGAAAAAAGAGAAAGTATTGGGTGTTAGTGAGAAGATGATGTATTAACTTGTAGGTATGATGTCTGAGATGTTTGGAAGACACTTAGGAGAAGATAGATGTTAAGTAGGCAGCTGAGTATAAGAATCTCACACTGAGAAGTGAGAGGGTATTGGTGATTTGGGAGCCTTGGAGTATAAACAGGTTTTAAGCATGGGAATTGATGGAGTCCTCTAGGTAGAGTTTGAAGAGTGAAAAGAAAAGAAAATCCAAGATGTCTTTGGACCCCAAACATTGAGAAGTTTCCCAGAGGAGAAAGAATTTATAAGACAGTCTAAGCACC
The DNA here is from genome assembly GCF_029281585.2 of Gorilla gorilla gorilla. Classification (NCBI taxonomy): domain Eukaryota; kingdom Metazoa; phylum Chordata; class Mammalia; order Primates; family Hominidae; genus Gorilla; species Gorilla gorilla. The sequence continues at coordinate 10,118,640 of NC_073242.2, forward strand.
AGTAGCTAGAGACGTCAGAAAATCAGCAGGAAATAGTGGTGTTATGGAAGCAAAAGGAAAACTATGTATTACAGAGCCTGTGATGGAGTGGCCATAGGGTCCCTTGCCAATGGAAGCCATGGCATTGGATGATAGACTCAAGAGGTACTCAGAGTGAGAGAAGATGAGAGCCCAGGACACATCTCTGGGCCCTTGTGTTATTTTCTGGTGACTGTGAATTTCCGGAAGTCCCCCCCCCCCCCCCCCCCCGCAATAGCTTTGATTTGACATGGAGAGAAGTGTGCCCTTCCATGATACACTGTGAATTACTGACTACCGTTCCAGGCATCTTAACTATAACTTTAATCATCTGAGCTCTAGCTCCCATCACCATTCGTGCAGTGCCCCAGGACTCATTAAATCGCCAGGGGTATTCGAAGACCTCCCAATTAAGGACCCGTTTTATGAGCATAGTTGAAATCCTGGAAATTATCGTCTCTTTGAGGCACAGGAGTAGGTGCTGGTATCTGCTAGGATGAATGATAATGTGGACCCCGGTGATTTGCTGTCCTTCATAGTTTGATCTGCTTTAATGACCAGAGAGTAATTAGTCCGTTGTTGTGTGCAGCTAGGTGTTACAAATGGAGTTGTAAATTCAGCGCCTTGGAATAAAAAGTGGCTATTAGTTTCTCCCCTGCAATTCAGTTTACAGATAGTTCTGGGGCAAAGTGAGAAGAAGCCCAGCGTGCCCTTTCAGGGGTGACATGGTGGTCACGTACATGTGCAAACAGATGCGTGTGCACACACATACATAGGTTTGTGTTCTCAAAACTGAAAAAAAAGAATCTCTTTGATGTAATTTCTTTGTAGCATGTTTTTAAATGAAGATATTGAAGCCGATGGCATCCAGGGCTGGGGAAGTTTGAAGAAGGGAACAGAAAATTTTGCAATTGGATTTCCAGCAGTAACTGTGTCCAAACACAGCCCCTCCCTATATAGCAGAACTCTGTGTTATCCTGAGCTCTGGAAGTTTGTCTGCAGCATGAAGTTTTTTACCTTGCTGGCATCACTCAGGACCACAGAGGGAGCATGCCTGCTGGTTAAGGATCTGTAATCTGTGGGACTACCTGTGTTCTCAGTCTGGCTGTACTATTTACTATTGGTTTCACCTTGGAAAAGACACTTAATGCCTCTAAGGCTTCATTTCTCCATCTATTAATGAAGATAGCCGTAGAACCAGACTCATTGATTTATTAGAAGACTCAAATGAGAACATTCACGGAAAGAGCTTGCCATGACACCAGAGATATACCAGGTGCTAAATAAGTTGCTTATTATTCTCACATCTTCATCACAGTAAACACCTTGGAGAATACAGACAAACCAGGCTTCAACCATTGGTGTTTCAGAGCAAGAGAATAACTGACATCCAGTATCGTTTCCTAAGTTGATCAAACTGTTCCTGACCGTGTGGCGATATATGCAGAGGCCCCTCAGACCACAGGGAAAACAAGGTAAAGTGGCCAGAGCTATGCTCATTTGACCTGGGAGTAAGGAATGAAAAACGGTATCTGTGTTAAAGCAATTACAGATATACGACAGAGTTGCATGTAAAATGCATGTGGATTTCTAGGACAAACACATCATATCAAATGCATCTTGCCCTTGCAATACTTGATTCCAGTTGTGTTTCCCAGAATTACTGGAGGGTTAGGTCACTCTCCTCTGGGGGCAGCTGATTTTCTCCACAAAACTGGTGATTAGGAGGACTGTGGAAATGTGCCCACACTTCCCAGTAAGCATTTCTTCTTGTGCTTTATTGAAGATTCCACTAGAAATTAAGTGCTTTGGAAATTGAAGTTTTGAAATCAGCACATTTTCGGTGAAGCGTGGTGGCTCACGCCTGTAATCCCAGCACTTTGGGAGGCCAGGGCGGGTGGATCCCGAGGTCAGGAGATCGAGACCATCCTGGCTAACACAGTGAAACCCCGTCTCTACTAAAAATACAAAAAAATTAGCCAGCCGTGGTGGCAGGTGCCTGTAGTCCCAGCTACTTGGGAGGCTGAGGCAGGAGAATGGCGTGAACCTGGGAGGCAGAGGTTGCAGTGAGCTGAGATGGCGCCACTGCACTCCAGCCTGGGCGACAGAGGGCGAAATCAGCAAGTTTTCTTTATTCAGGATACTCACTTGGCTTACCATGCCATCCTTTCAAAAGAGTTTTAATTTTATTTCTCCTCTCTGCATCCCCTCAGTATGAATTTAGGTACACCAAGAATTTACGAAGCTTCAAAATAATCTAAACTATTTGAAATGGAAGACACCTAAGAAAGAAAATCACTCTAGAACTGATCAGTCACTGACCTCTATATCTCATCTGAAAGATTTTCTTTTAATTACCCTATATCTCATGCTTCTGATATCTTTAAAGATTAATAAGGCATCCACATATCCAAACAATATAGATATATGGAATATAGAAAATACCAATGTCTTTAAAGTCAATACTTAAAAAATCTTGCTTTTGCCGGGCACAGTGGCTCATGACTGTAATCCCAGCACTTTGGGAGGCTGAGGTGGACGGATCACCTGAGATTGGGAGTTTGAGACCAGCCTGGCCAACATGGAGAAACTGAGAAACCCTGTCTCTACATAAGATACAAAATTAGCTGGATGTGGTGGCGAATGCCTGTATTCCCAGCTACATGGGAGGCTGAGGCAGGAGAATAGCTTGAACCTGGGAGGTGGAGGTTGTGGTGAGCTGAGATCGTGCCATTGCACTCCAGCCTGGGCAACAAGAGTGAAACTCCATCTCAAAAAAAAAAAAAAAATTCTTGCTCTTTCTCATGAATAGCTATAATGTAGGTTATATTAGATTGCTTGGGGCTGCCATAATACAGCATTGCAAACTTGGCAGCTTAAGTAACAGAAGTTTATTTTCTCATAGTTCTGGAGGCTGGATGACCAAGATTAAGGTGTCAGCAGGATTGGTTCCATTGATTCTCTCTCCTTGGCTTGTATGTGGCCATCTTTTCCGTGTGTTTTTCCTTCTGTGTGTGACTGTGTCCTAATCTCTTCTTATAAGAACACTGGTCATAGTGGACAACCTATAGGATGAGAGAAAATTTTTGCAATCTATCCGTCTGACAAAGGTCTAATATCCAGAATCCACAAGGAACTTAAGGAAATTTACAAGAAGAAAACACCCCATAGAAAAGTGGGCAAAGGCTATGAACAGACACTTCTCAAAAAAAAAAAAAAAATACATGCGGCCAAACAAACATATGAGAAAAAGCTCAACATCAGCGATCATTAGAGAGATGCAAATCGAAACCACAATGAGATACCATCTCACACCAGTCAGAATGGCGATTATTAAAAAGTTAAGAAACAACAGATGCTGGTGAGGTTGTAGATAAATAGGAACACTTTTACACTGTTAGTGGGAATGTAAATTCATTCAACCATTGTGGAAGACAGTGTGGTGACTCCTTAAAGGTTTAGAACCACAAATACCATTTGATGCAGCAATCCCATTACTGGGTATATATCCAAAGGAATATAAATCATTCTATTATAAAGATACATGCACGTATATGTTAATAGCAGCACTATTCAGAATAGCAAAAAAAAAATGGAATCAACCTAAATGCCCATCAATGACAGACTGGATAAAGAAAATGTGGTACATGTACACCATGGAATACTATGCAGCCATAAAAAGGAATGAGATCATGTCCTTTGCAAGGTCATGGATGAAACTGGAAGCCATTATCCTTAGCACACTTAAGCAAGAACAGAAAACCAAACACTGCATGCTGTCACTTATAAGTGGGAGCTGAACAATGAGAACAGATAGACACAGAGAGGGGAACAACACTCACTAGAGCCTGTTGGGAGAGGGTGGGGGGAAGAAAGCATTAGGGAAAAGAACGAATGCATGCTGGGCTTAGTACCTAGGTGATGGGGCTGATAGGTGCAGCAGCCCATCATGGCACACATTTACCTATGTAGTGCACCCACACATCCTAAACATGTATCCCAGAACTTAAAAAAATTAATTAAATTTTAAAAAAAGAACACTGGTCATAGTGGATTACAGCCTACCCTTATGGATTCTTTTTAACTTAATTAACTCGTTAAAGACCTTATCTCCAAATAAGGGCACATTCTGAGGTTTGAGGGATTAAGACTTCAGCATGTGAATTTTGAGGGCTACTGTCAGCCCATGACTTAGGTGTATGTAATTTATTTAACTATATTCCCATCCATGATCTTTCAGGCTAATTTTACTTGTTTTGTATTTCTTCACATTTAACAATGTCATATCAACTAATCCAACCATAACACTTGTGTGGCTGGATAAAACAGAAATGTTTTATTGTGATGTGGAATTTTAACTTTGTCTTTTTTGTTCCAAGTAAGAATGGCTTATGTCTCCCCATAGGGATAACATGATTTTGTTTTGACAGAAATCTTTAATGGAAGATTATTTTTTTTCTCAGTGGCAATCTGCAGATTAATGGGATAATTTTAGGTGAACTGAAGAGAATGGAGGGCTGTTCTGTTTAAGCTATCTTTGTGCTTATGTAGGGACAGTAATATCATCCAATAAAAGGACATATGCATTTATATCAGCTTTGTGGTAATTATATGGATATTTTCATTGTTCAGTACATTTAATTATGCTTTGTTAAACAGCCTGTATTAGCTTTTGGTGGGGCAAGCTTTGACTGGATTAATGCCAGGGGCTTGTATGTTGAATGTTTCACATGATGCAGCTTTCTGGAAGGAAAGAGCAAACAAAAATTAAGAAAAAGGGTCATGATTACCTTTCCCTTATTTTTCCTTTTCAACAACATTTTTAATGGACAGTTCCAGAGACAATTTCATCCTTTATAAAATCCCTATATTAGTCATTTGAAAGAAAAGCAACTAATATATGGTTTTGGAGCCATTAACCCAATACAGAACTCTTTAGAGTTAATGTGTGGCCTCCTCCCCATCTACCTTCGCGGTCCTCCAGTCTCACTCTGGGAGCGGCAGAATTTCCATTGACAGCCCGGTGCATGCTCTTCTGTATTGTCCCCTTTGCTGGTACAATTATCCATGTGCATGCTTATGCTTTTTAAAGGGTGGCCTCATACTCCACCTTTTATTCAGTAACTTGCCTTTTTTGCAAGGCATGGTTATTGTCCACACATGCCAATTATTAAAAATCTACTTACTCCTTTTACATATCTGCATAGTATTCCATAGTATGGATGCATCACTATTTGTTCAGCCATCCTTCCACTGATGTTCTTTAGATTAATTTTTCGTTGGATTTGTTTATTTTTTTCTTCTGCCAAAATAAGCATTGCTATAAGAAACATTTGGCATGTATTTCTTTCATTTTGGTACTTTCTGTTGGCTAAAATTCTCTGAAATGAAATAATTAGTAAAAGCTCACCAATTTTTTAATTTCAACAAATATTACCATGTTTTTACCCCCCACTCCCCACACACACAAAATTGGAGCAATTTGAAGTCTTCCCAACGCTATAAACTACCTGAACAACACTGGATGTTAGCAGTCTTTTAAAAAGTATTGAGTATACACATGACACATTGTTGCTTTAATTTTCGTGTTCTCGGCTACTAATTATACACAAAATCTTTCCTCTTATAGGAATTATTTAGGTACAATATTTGTTCATTTTCAATTAGTTTATCTTTTTCTTGTTAATCTACAAATTCTTCGTATCTTAAAGCTGTTCACCTTAGCTTGTGAAACTTGTTATAAACACATGCTATGATTTACCTTTTGAGTTTATCTACAAGATCCTAGTCTAGTTAGAAGTACTTTGTGATCACTTTTATTAATAACTTAAGGAGCTATCCTTCCCCTGTTCAACTTTTATAAAAACAGCCTCTTGTAATACTTTATAGTTTTTTGCTTTATCTTTAGGTGTTTAAATTTACCTGGAATTTACTTTTGCAAAGTTAAGTATGAAATCTAACATGCATTATTTTTCTTGTAAAGGGTAGTCAGATGACCTAATGACAACATTAATTCCATATTCCACCCTTTCTGTTAACTCGTATGTGTGCATATACTCACATCACAATTTCTGAACTCTCAGGTCAACTATTTATTTACTGTTGTGTATTAAAGAGTTTTGCCTACTAATATACTTTAGCCTTGGCAGGATGCTATGAGATGACATAGTAATGATAAGAATTCCTTACTTTAAAAGTTGGGCAGGTAACATTTGGGGTCAGAAGCTTTTTGAACTGATGAACTAGTTAGATTTGACGGGGGGTCGGGGCGGAGTGTAAGTGGCAGAAATCTGACCCAAGCTGATGGAAGCAAAAAGGAAGAGTATTGACTTTCAGACAGGAAAACCAGGGGTTGCTCTAAGCTTACTGAATTCAGAAGCTCAACCAATGTCATGAGCACTGGTGTCGTTCACCATGTCATTTAGCTCTCTTACAGCCATGTTTAGCTTGGCTCCGCCATTATAAAGCAGAAAGATGCTTACTAACCGCCCCAAGTTTCATCTTATTCCCTGAACAGCACCAGCAAAGAACACTGAATCACGTGCTCATCACTAAACAATCCCCACTGTTAGAAGGAGGTGAGTTCCTCACTGGCTAGACTAGCTCTCGCGCCCACCATGACCTAGGAGGTGTAATCAATCCTGCAGGAACCACCCAGCTTGATAGTTTATCCTCCCAGAGAAGAGGAAAGCCACTAAGAAAAAATCAAATGCTGTTACCAGAAAGAGGGGCTGACCATTTGGTAGGCTAAAACTAGTGAATTTCACTGTTGCTGATTAATGTGAATCAAATTTTCATGTTAGTTCCGAAAATTTTATCCCAATGGGATGAAGGCAACTTTTTCATCGAAATGTGGGCCACATTTAATTCCTGCATGTAAATGTTGGTATCCAGAGAAAAACAAATTAAGATAACAATGAGATGCGATCTTTACAACTTGAATTGGCAAAGATTAACAAGTTGCTAATAGCCATTTTGGTACCACCGTGAGTAAAAAAAAAAAAAAAAAAAAAATCATATATTAATTGTTGGAGTGCAAACTGGAATAATCTTTGAAGAGCTGCTTTTACGAAAAGATATACAGCTTTTATCAGCAATGCTTTTTTAATGAATTAACTCCATAGCAAAAATATTTTCAATTGGTTTGAAAATAGCTATGCCAATACACAAAAGTATGCTTGTGAAAGTCTTGGATGATAACAACAAGCGTTGTTTGTAATAACGAAGTCCTACCCTGATCTAATGCATACTAGTAGTGAGCTGATTATAAAATTGCTGTCTAGTTATGCATTTGCCTGACATTTGAAGAAAGGACAATTATACCTTTTAAATTAATACCGTTGTTTAAATGTAAAGAAAACAGCTACTTAATGAAGATTTAGCCCTAACATCGCTGCTATAGTTAATTCTTCGCAATGATTCACCCTAGAGTGGTCAGGTCACCTCTCTTGTGCTTTGATTACACCTTCCATATGGATTACGGATCATATGCAAAACATTTAATTACTGAGCTACAGCATTAATCACTTGGCTGAATATATTTCACCTTTTCTCCTTCCTGCAATGTTTAAGCCAAGTTAACTGATAGCAGTGCGTTAAAAACAGGTAGTACTATACAGCAGTAGGAGAATGTAGCCTCCAGCACAGAGATCCCGGGGGCAATTCTGGAGCTATCATTTATTAGCTCTGTTGCCCTCGGGCAAATCACTTACTAGCTCAGGTGAGTCTGTATCTTCTTTTGTAACATGGTCATAATAAACACAGTTTCTCATATCTAGCCTGATTATCGTGAATTGTCCATACAGTATATATAAGCCCTGAAGCCCTGGACACAAATGTGTAAACATTGTTCTCATGGAACTGCTGATTATTTTTATTAATCTCCATCTTCTTGTTTTTGTGCGATCAGGTTTTTACCCATGCAAAGTTGTTGTCTAAGACTATATAGCTGTGTAGAGAGAGGCAGAGTAGGTTATTTGGAAAAAGAAAGTGGTGGAGTGAGGTTTTGTTGTTGTTATTGTTGTTAATTATTTTATTTCGCAGGGAGAAGGAGGGCACTCTCTGTGTACCTTCGTAAAGAATAGTACATACTCTTTATTTTGACAGTGTAGGTAAACCTGTAAGAGTCAAGAAAGTAACAGATTTGATACTACCCTTTAGTGGCTATCTTGCATGTTAATGTATATCCTTTCATTTCTGTCTGAGTTCAGCAGTTAGACTCAGCTCGTGGGTTCCTACAGCTCAATTTCTAAAATCTACGTAGGAAGTAAAATGGTGCTTAGTTTACCTGCACTTTTAGTGTACAATCAGACCAGAGTCTTCTCAGTTATAGATGTATAGGGCTGTGTGTGTGTGTGTGTGTGTTTGTGTGTTTGTGTTTGTGTGTGTATTTATGTCCTTAAATTAAGCACTATTGGAGCATGGCCCTGCATATTTGTTTCTGTATTGCCTGTGGTCATTTTTGTGCTAAAAGGGAAGAATTGAGGAGTTGCAACAGAGACCATGTGGTCCAAAATATTTACTATATGGCCCTTTGCAGGACAAAAGAAATGTTTTCTAACTGTTGATTTAGGCTACAGTTTACTAAGTCACTGTTACATCAATGAAAAACTTGGAAACTAAATACATTTGTGTGTTCGTGTGTGTGTGTGTGTGTGTTCTTTAAACTTTTAAGCTAATCCTTAGTTTAACCAAAAAGAAAGACTGGGTGTGGTGGCCAGTAATCCTAGCATATTGGGAGGCTGAGGTGGGTGGATCACTTGAGGTCACGAGTTTGAGACCAGCCTGGTCAACATGGTGAAACCCCATCTCTACTAAAAATATGAAAATTAGCCGGGTGTGGTGGTGGGCACCTGTAATCCCAGCTACTTGGGAGGCTGAGGCAGAAGAATCACTTGAACCCGGGAGGCGGAAGTTGCAAGTGAGCTGAGGTTGCACCACAGCACTGCAGCCTGGGCGACAGATTAAAACTCTATCTCAAAAAAAAAAAAAAAAAGGATTAAGGATTAAAAAAAATTGAAATCATCCATGGTTATAATATTCTTGAGTGCATCTTAACATCATTGGTTTGTTTTTCAAATATTGTTAGGTGCTTACTGTATTCCAGTTATGGTGCTAGGTACTTTCCCATATGTTATTTAGTTTTAGAATCCTCTCAGCCACCACCTGAAGTAGTTGCTATTAAACCCATTTTAGAGGTGAGGAAACAGATGTTCAGGAGGATTTAAATAACTTGCCACGTTTCTTGAAACTTCCCAGAGCCAGAATTCAACCTTAGATATGTATGAATTCAATCTGATGCTTGCTGGGTTAAGACCATTGGAGACACCCTCTCTCCTCTGTCCTTTTGACAATTCCATGGGCAGAATATCACAGGAATGGCAAATAGAGGGATAAAGAATGTATGTGACATGCACCCAAAGAGTCTCCAGGCCCCTTTTCATCCTTTCAATCATGTTTCTAAGGTATTTTGAACTAGGCGAGGCTCTCTTAGTTCGAATAATAGCATGCTGTTCAACGTGGACATTAATAGTCAGAATCTGGTAGTGCACCTACAGAAGAGGCAAAGAAAAAAATGAAATCCTCTCATTGATTTCTAGTCAGAGAGGTGCAGAAACCCTAAGAGTCCTTATGTGAGAATAAGTGTTTTCTCTCTATGTCAATCTTAATATAACTAAATGCAGCAGATTTAATCCTTTCTATAATTTAATAATTTGTATTAATTACACTTAATGAAATATAAATTAATTACATTTAATGAAATATAATAAAGTTTATTTAATATATTAATTACATGCAATGTAACATAATGGGATTTTATTTAATATACTAACTACATTTAATTTAATATAATAAAATTTACTTAATATATGAATTACAGTTAGTATAATATAATAAAGTTTACTTAATATATTAGTTACAGTTAATGTAATATAAAGTTTACTTAATACATTAATTGCAGTTAATGTAATATAATAAAGTTTTCTTAATATATTAATTACAGTTAATGTAATATAAAGTTTACTTAATCCATATTTAATAAATTGAATTCAATTAATATGTATTATGTGGGTTAACATACATACACTGTTGTAACAACACCAGGACCTTAGTTTACATTAAAATAGTGCTTATTTTTATAGTATTGTTATTTTAATAATTATTTATGTTACTGTTAAATAAGTTGACATATATTTATGTCCAGGCAAGGTGACTTTATAGTAGCTGGGTTTTCCAAAGTGCCATATTTATATCCCCTAGAAGTATACTATGCTGAGACAGGAGTTCTTAGCTGTAGAATAAATAGAGCTGGTTTCGTAGAACATTAATTTTGCTCAAAGCTTTTGGAGGAAAACTGTTGTTTCCTATTAAAAGGAAACAAATATACAGGAAACAGACAGCTAATGTGCATGCAGTTTTTAAGAGAAAGCCCGAAACTGCAGTCATCCTGTGTGATATGCCATTGGACTCTTCCAGCTATGGCTCTGGAGCCTCTAAGGGTAAGGATTAGACCTCATCTGCCATTAGCTAGCGGTACTTAAGTGGGAAATTTTGCAAAGCAGTAAATTATAACACTACTCAAAAGTGGTTTCTATTTTTGTAATATTATGATGTAAAGTTACTGAGTTTGATAATGCAATCTACATCCCTTTGTTGAAACTGTAGAATATGGCCAATAAAGGGTTAATGGGAAAATCCCAGAATCTGCTTTCTTTTTAATGTTTCTAATGGTCATCTTAGCACCAGAGCCTCTTTGAGAGTTAAGAGAAAGGAATTACCAGAGAAAGAGAGTCTGTGTCTCCTGGGAGATGGAGGGTTTGGGGGAGTGCGGAGTGGGGATGGTGATTTTTCTCTGCACAGAAATACTTTCTTGAAGTCAGCCCTTTACTGTGCAATGTGGGATAGAATTCTAACACCTCCAGTATAATGGCAGGAGGAGGAATGGTTAGGAACATTGGAGAGCTATTTGGCCTATGTCTCTTTGTTATGAAGGGCCCACAGTTTACGTTTTTGACTTTTTCACCAAATAAAGGCTTATAGCAGGTTACCCAGGTACGTTGGCAGAATGGCAAGGCTACATTCATCATAGAACTTTAAGCTTGTGCCCCACTGCTGGGCCATACTGCCTGTCAGGCCCAAATTAATATCTTTTGTAAGCCCCAAAACGATATTGTAAAGAATACAATTATAGCTTAGGACATTGCCATCTGTGGTGGGACATTTCAAACAGAATTAAGTCTAGAGATTATGAGTGACGCATCATTGTCACTCAAACTGAAATTGGTATAGCACCTTCTGTTTTATTCAAAATTCTAAAGGGAAATTATTCTGCCACAAAAATTCTCATCTGTTAAGTAGCACTTAAATGACTTTTTTTTTTGCCTTTGCAAAAACAAATAAAACCATTTTATTTGTGTGTGCGTTAAAACATTGAAATGTTGAGCCTAGATTTTTAAAAGTGTCGTGATTTTTGCTTCTCTTGCTCAGTCCTCTTTTGTACTTCTTTCTGCCTTTTTTATTTCTAATTTTATTTTATTATTTTTTAATCTTTTAAGTTCAGGGGTACATATGCAGGTTTGTAACATAGGTAAACTCGTGTCATGGGGGTTCATGGTACAGATTATTTCGTCACCCAGGTATTAAGCCCAGTACCTACCCACTAGTTATTTTTCCTCATCCATCCTCTCCCTCCTTCCACCCTCCACCCTCAGATAGGGCCCATTGTGTGTTGTTTCCCTACCTTTTCTTAGGAACCAGAAGCCCCAGGCATTGGAAGTGGTCAAGGCATTTTTTTCTTTGACCCCTGGGAAGGTCTTTTCTTAGTACACAAGCAACAAGAACTTCAGACAGAGAGTATATGATGCTGCATTACAACCTGAACCGATGGAGTTCTGTCAAAAGAATATTGAAGAGATCCTGGTAGAAAAGAAAATAGAGTCAAGAAAAAAGAAAGTGTGGAGTAAAATATAGAGAAGTAGAAGGAAAATAATGTAATGCTGCTAATGCTAATAACAGTACTGAAATTGTTGCCTCTCACAAGCCAGTGACTTTCTCAAGTTACAACCAAGGTGTGGGATTCAAATGATCCCACTGACAATCCCTCTGGAATGTCTCCAGTTGAAGCCTACCCTATCATTTCTTTAAGAGACCCACACAGACAAGTTTTCTCCAGGTCTGAGCTGGATTTCCTTCGTTGGTTGAGCACCAGATGAGGAATTGGCCTGATTTGAAGGGCCACGTGCACTATGCGAAAAAGAGTTAGCTTTGAAAACAAGACAAATACGGGGTGAGATGAGATGCAAATGCTCGGAGGTATCTCAGCACCCAAGAGCAAATGCACGTTCACATCTCCTGTGTTAGGCTTGCTCGCTGCTTTGATAGCCGGTGGAATCACTGGCAACGTTCACATTTTTTCCTCCTCCTGTTTTCTTACCTCCTCATGTTTTAGTTGAATGCGTGTAACTTGAGTAAGATTAAAAAGTGATTCTCAGAATCGGAACTTTGAGCTTCCTGCAAAAGGAATATTTAAGCATCTCTGTATCCCAGAGTACCATCTTATCTCACTGGCTCACTAAGTGGGAGTCAGGAATCCTACAGTTCCCTTCAAGACCTATAGGGCAGTAGATTTGAACCTTACAATCTTATATTGTATTTCATGTTGACCAATCTGTTAGCAGGTAAAGAACTGCCATCTTACTGGTGATAAAGGGTTTATGATGTTAACTGAGTTCGCATTCTAGACAACAAAGTAATCCAGTGTCCTATTCAAACTTAATTCATAGTTATCAAACACTCATTAAGTATCTACTTTGTGCCTGATAGACATTTCTTTAACCAGAGTGCTTTGCCACTGTATCCTCATTCATTTAAAATAGAGTATATAGAAACCGGATTTAGATACTGCCTCTAGTTGAAATTCCTGCATCCAGGTAGCGCTGGCTGTCTGTCTTAGAGAATATGTCCCTTTATCTCCTGTCTGGATAGGTGGAAGGTGAATATGTTTAACAAGTAACATTTGATCCAGGCATTTACAGTAACAGTTTGTTATGGCTGGAATTTGACCATCTCAATTCATTTTACTAGGTGTAAACTAGTCATGGATATTAAATGTGTGACTATATTGATATATGAAAGCTTACTGATGGCACAGTTTTATCATCAGTGCCTTTATTCAAATGAGTTTTAAGAGTTGATTAGCAACTGCATTCTACTATGTTGGCTTGGACATGAATAGTGCAAATATATCAGTCTTTCTATTCTTCCAAGATGACCTTCATTCAGATCTCTATGTGCATGAATTCCAGTTGGCCTTTAGCCACTCCTCCAAGTACAACACATATCTATCCAGTTGCCTCTTGTGTAACTCTAACTCTTTCTGGAGCTTCCATAGCCCCTACCCAACTTGATGTGGTCAAAATGAGCCTCTTATCTTTCCCAGGTATTTTTCTGATGCCCCTGAACCTGGTCATCGATACCACCATTTAGTCAGTAACTTGTAACAGTGATCTAGGAGTTGGCCTTGACTTTTTGGCTTCTTTTACACTTGTTTTTATTCTTTTTTTAACACCTCCAGTTATACATGTCTTCTAGTCTTTCTTTCAGTGAGTCTTGTCAATTCTATTTATCAAATATTTATCAAATCCTCTTTTCCATTATATCCTTACTGCTGTGTCTTTGTGCAAACCCTCATCATCTTTTAGGCTAAGATACAATAAAATAATCTTCCAGAGGCTCTTCCTGCTTCAAGTGTTCCTTTCTGCACACACGAGGGTAGCCTTCCTAGCACTGACTGTTCCATTTTCTTATAGAGGAATTAAATCTAAATTTCTTGGCATGACACATGGGCCCCTTTATCCTCTTACCTGTGCCCCCTTGCCCTGCCTGGTCTTCAGACCTCAACCCTTTCCATCGGTTCACCCAGTCACATCTCTGCACCTTTGCATAAGCTGTTTCCTATGGTTTGAATGCCTTTCTCCCCTGACTATTGAACAAACTGCTATGCATCCTTGGAGATCCAACTCAAGCATCATCACCTTTTGAATTCTCTGAAAGATGCCCTTTGCCTTTAGTTAGAACAAGAGGCATCCTCTACCAAGTAGATGCATAGCACAATTTATTCCATTCTGTCATCTAGTACAATAATTATACTACTAGTTTCTATTATAATACTTGTTTGTTATTTTCCTTCTCCAGTAAACGTATTCTACTTTGCATTCTCCAGGCCTAAAAGAGTTCTGGAATGCAATGGGCATTCATGTAAGTAATGTTAAAAGAATGACTCCATCAATTATATTTCTGTGACATTCTCAGGTAGGAAGATATCTTTATGCTTACAATTGGAAAAAAAAAAAAAAAACCTCTAGTGGCAGAGAATTTGTATTTCTGTTAGCTCTCAGTGTTGGGATTGTATTTCTGACAGGCTGGCCCACCAGCTATGCTTCATGAAAGACCATGAGCCACAGGGAAGAGGTTTATTCATCTCAGCATTGGGGTATTTTGCTTTTCTTCAAGGCAAAGGGATCTGGAGACTCCTTTGCAGGCTGGCCATGTCTTGTGCAATCCCAGCTGTGTCTGGAGATTCTAGCAGGGATGTGGAGTGTGGTTGGGACTTCACAGGAAGTCGACTTGCATCAGAAGCACATAGGGAAAGGGAAGGGAAATAGAATGAAGGAAGAAAGCTTTCAGCAGCCAAGGCAACAACTTCCCCCGTCTCTGTCTGGCTCTGGGGCCAAACAGACTCCTGATTTCTCTTTATCTCCTTGTCTCTCCACCTCTATTCCTCTGAGTTCTTTTCCCATCACCCCCCATTCTTTCTCTATATACTGTTTCGCTGACTAGTCATCAGACTCTACCGACAAATTTACCTGATCTTCCCAGCCTAGCCCTTGAGCTTAACCATTCCATCCACTTCTCAATTCCACATTTCTTGGAGAGAATCTGATTTGACCAGGTAGGGGCATGTGTCTGACCCAGGTCCCTGGACAAGGGACCGATGAAGGCCGGGCTGTGAGAGAAGCAGTTTCTCTAAGAAACCCTGCAGCGTTAGGGAGAAAGGATTGTTATCTCTATGGTACACGTGGTGGAGATGGTGGCTGCACATCCCAAGAGCCATCCCTAGAAGATGGCTTCCTTCCCATCCTGTAAACCCAGAGTCAGGGATGCCCCCAAGCATGTGAGATGTTGACCCTATTTCTGCACTTGGCCCAAGTCAAATCCAGTCATTGCTATTGGGGGTCTTGTTGCATCCTCTTGTTTCCTTTGGGAGATGACATACTGCTGACATCTGTGGAGTGAAGGGATTTGGGGAAAGTGTGAGTCATCATCTCTCTGATGACGTTTTATTCTCTTATTCTCCAAACTCTGCCTAGCTTCTTTCTTTTTTCTTTCTTCTTTTTTTTTTTTTCAATGGAATCTCACTTTGTTGCCCAGGCTGGAGTGCAGTGGCACAATCTTGGCTCACTGCAACCTCCGCCTCCCGGTTCAAGTGATTCTCCTGTCTCAGCCTCCTGAGTAGTTGGGATTACAGGTGTGTGCCACCATGCCCAGCTATTTTTTTGTGTTTTTAGTAGAGATGGGGTTTTACTGTGTTGTCCAGGCTGGTCTTGAAATCCCAACCTTATTTGATCCACCCACCTCGGCCTCCCAAAGTGCTGGGATTATAGGCGTAAACCACTGTGCCTGGCCCAATTTCTTATTTAGGACCCTCAAGGAAGAATTGTTGTAAGGAAGACAGCATGATCATATAGGGATATCTCCAAGTGAAACTCTTCCACCTTTACAAGATGTATGCTGGTATAACAGACAGGAACACCCATGATTACCTATGTACCTCTCCCTATGTACCCGTAGTATTCTGCCCGGGGATCCCAGGATGCCCTGCAACACATGGAAATAAAATTTCCCTCCTGACTCTTGGCTCTCACAGCTCTTATCCTGAATCTTTTTTTTCTAGCCCTGCCTACTTATCTATTTTGTTTTCTGGTGATTAGTGAACATGGATCACCCCCCGAGGCTTTTTGTTGGCAGGGTATGTGTCTGTCTCATTTTTATAGTTCTGTAGTACAAATCAGACAGCAAGTGCTCAATTAATCCTTGAACGAAACAAAAGAAAGGAGTCAGTTCCTGCAATAATGGATGCTGACAACCCTAGCATCTTATCGAAGGTATTTATCTCCACTGACTCACCCCCATTTCATCACAAGGCTATTTCCCACCCAACAGTTGCAAAAATCTGTCATCTTCTTGTTTCTTATCTGTCTCCCTCACTAGAACATAAGCTACATGAGGGCTCTTGTTTTGTTAATCCTGTTGACAAAAACCATAGCTTCTGTTATTTTTATTTGGTTGATCTTTATTGCAGAAATAAAGACCAACCAAATAAAAATAAACAGGGGCTATTTATTCAGAGCTTGCTATAGCAAGGAGTCAGCCATCCTCGCTTGCATTTTGCCAGAAACTCAAAGGCAGGCAGAGGAGTAGGAAAATTTTATAGTCGAAAAATAAAGGGACAGCTTCAGATATGGCCTGGCTAGAGGCTGTTTGCGTGGGGAAGCTGCAGATGGGCTAAGTAGAAAGGGGTGTTCCTTGTGATTGGTTAAGGTGCACACTTGGCTTTCTCTGATTGGTCCGAAGTTGGAGGTGTGGACAAAAATTAGGAAAGCTGTCAGTTACGAATCTAGTCCTGATTGTTTCTGAGCCAGTGGATTTTTGTCTGGTTTCCTGGACCAGTTACTAGAGATAGTAATCTGACTTCCTTGAATCGTGACTTGTGGATAGCAGGCTGGCTTCCTGTAGACAATAAGCTGGTTTCCTGGGCTGGTTGCTGCAAACTGTGGGTCAAATTTCTCTTTTTCTATATGGTCTTGCCAGTGTCCATTTGTGTATGCAGTCTATCCTTGATGGGAGGGAAAATTAAAAAGGAAGGAAAGAAGGGAGGGAAAAGGATGGGGACATCATAGTACTATTATCCAGTTTTTATTATCCAGATTCTATTTCGAACACTTTAATGCCATTTTGATGTGAGGGAATAGTAATTCATCCCAGAGCGGACATGGCGTCTGTTTTCAGGACCCTTTAATCATATCCCATGGTCCAAAGCTATAACACAGTGAAGAGGAAAAAGACTCTTTTCCTGTCAATCGCCCAAACGGGAGCCAAAGGCTTTTGAGGAGGCACTTAAAGAATTTTCACTTTGCAATTGTGCAGAAGCTGTTGTTCAGGTAATTTAACATTGATTTTAGTTTAAAAGGCAATTAAGACAAAATGGGCAGCCACTAGCCACTTATGTTAAATAAGCTTAGATTTAAATTGCTCCTCATCACCACCTTTGTTTTCTATGTCTGGGCTGTTCTATGCTAATTTAGCATGGGATGGTGTGGTGCCCCAAGTGGGGCAGGTGGATAGGCGAGGGAACCCAGCCAGGGAAACGGTTGTTGAAAGAGAAAGAAGTTGGCCAAAAATTGTTCTCAGTGGTGAGATGAGTTCCCTTTCATACTGCTGCTGGGAATATGGATTCATGTAAGCTTCTAGAATTCTGGTTCCTTAGATCTAAAAACTTAAATATGGTGCCCACTTTTTTGACTCATCGGTTTCACTTTTAGGTATTTACCCTGAGATAAGGTACAGAGAAAAATCTCATAACATCAGGGACTGATGTTCATTGCAGTGTTATTTAACGTAAAGAGAAACTGTGTATCATTAGAGTGGAATACATAAACTGACCTTGTAAATTTTTTGTCCTTACAGCAGAAAATGTTCATGATACATTGCAAAGTGCAAAAGATGAAGGCAGCTTATACAGTAACATCCCAATTGTGTGCTTATAATGTTTTAGTTATATATGCAATAGAAAATGTCTGAAGTGGGTAGACTTCCAACAAAATAGTACTTGGAGCTCTCTTTGGGTGGTAAAATAATGTTAGCTTTTCTGGTGCTTTTTGAAGTTTCCTAAACTTTCCACAATAAACACTCATAGGTTTTATAATTATAAAACACATTGAAAACAATGTTTGTTGTAATGCTATTAGAAGAATATTCCTGTCAGCAGTGTGCTTGATTCCTGCCATCTCAAGGATGAGGCTATATGTGCGTGCTAAATTATAAGGAGATGGAATGGATATTCGGTTGCAATAATTCTGTTTCTTGCTTAAAGGAAGTCTGCTACGCTTCAGGAATGAGGGTCATTCACCTCGTCTTTGTTTAAATTTGTAAGGTGAACCATTTTGTAGACAATGCTTTGAAAATATGCCCAGGTGATTCATGCATTTGTCTGTTAGAAAACGTGGTCACTTACCAGCAACCAATATAGAGCTAATGGGATTCATTTAGAAATGTAACCACAAGTCCACTATAAATCGTATGTTCTCCCATCTCAATATGCTTCATTAAGCTCACCTTTCTTAATGTAACTGGATTATTAGGTGTCAGGACAAAGAAAATCAGTAGGTCCTAGTGTTCTAATCCTGCAAACTTTCAATGTGGTTGCTATGTAATTTTATTTTTTTAGGTGGAGCTTGCTTTGTGCTTTTCTACAGGAAAATATTTTCAAACTGGTAAAGAAGCAATATTACTGTATTGTGAGGCATATTTCAGTAGGTCATTACCATAACTTCTAGCAGAAAGGATAATCTACGTCGCATTTTACTTCAAGGGTAAGATTGATTTTTATAAAAATCTTTAGTGCATTGAGGCTTAATGTCTTTTTTTCCCCCTATGAAGAAGCAATTAGATGCTGGAGTTTTCCAGAAATGTTAGGTGGGCATAAACCAAACCTTGATGCTTTTCTTTTTGAAGGTTTTATCATCCAGCGTTTGAAGAGAACAGGCAGTTCCCAGGTGAAAAAAAAGTGTTATTGGTACAATGTCAGTCATCGACACTCACATGGCCAGGGACTCCACCCTTTTCTTATATTTACATCTGTTTGAAAAATAGAGAAATACAGGAAATGACAAAGAAGAAAATAATAAGCACCTATAATCTCACTAGCAAATACTATCCATTTTGTATGATTTCTTCAAGGGGTGTGTGTGTCTACAAATATCCCTAGAGACATACACATACACTTTAAAAAAATAGTAAATACACATCTTTTACACTTAAAGCGAGACCTATAGATGTACAGGCACACCTTGGAGATACTGTAGGTTCAGTTACAAACCACTGCAATACAGTAAATATCATAATAGAGGGAGTCACACTATTTTTTGTTTCCCAGCGCATATAAAAGCTGTGCTTTTGTACCATACTGTAATCTATTAAGTGTGCAATAGCGTTGTATCTAAAACACGACGTGCATACCTTAATTTAAAAAGACTTTATTGCTAAAATAAAAATGCCAACAATCATCTGAGCCTTTAATGAGTTCTAATCTTTTTGCTGGTGGAGGGTCTTGCCTCGGTGTTGATGGCTTTGTACTGGTCAGGGTGGTAGTTGTGGTAGTTGCTGAAGGTTGGGGTGACTGTGGCAATCTCTTAAAATGAGGAAACAGTGAAGTTTATCACATGGATTGATTCTTCCTTTCATGAAATATTTCTCTGCAGTACCTGATGCTATTTGACAGCATTTTACCTAACGTAGAACTTCTTTCAGAATTGGAGTCAATCCTCTCAAACTTTGCTACTGCTAAATCAACTAAGTGTATGTAATATTCTACATTCTTTGTTGTCACTGCAACAAGGATGACAGTATCTTTACTAGATGTAGATTCCATCTCAAGGAACCACTTTTTCTGCTGATCCATAAGAAGCAACTCCTCATCTGTTAAAGTTTTATCACAAGATTGCAGCAATGTAGTTGCCTCTTCAGGCTCCACTTGTAATTCTAGTTCTTTAGCTATTTCCTCCACATTTCCAGGTTCTTCCTCCACTGAAGTCTTGAACCCTTCAAAATCATTCTTGAGAGGTGGAATCAACTTATTCCAAACTCCTGTTAATGTTGCTATTTTGACCTCCTTCCATGAATCTTGAATGTTCTTAATGGCATCTCAAAAGTGAATATTTTTTGGAATATTTCAGTGTACTTTGCCCAGAACCATCAGAAGAATCCCTGTTTATGGCAGCTATAACCTTATGAGATATATTTCCTAAATAATAAGACTGGAAACCAAAATTATTCCTTGATCCATTGGCTGCAAGAACCTATATTGCATTAACAGGCACGAACAGAACACTTATGTCCTTGTGCTTCTCTATCAGAGCTTTCCGGTGACCAGATGTGTTGCCAATGAGCAGTAATATTTTTAAAGGAATCCTTTTTTCTGAATAGTAGGTCTTAATAGTGGGCTTAAAATATTCAGCAAACCATGCTATAAACAGATGTCCTGTTTCATTTCTAGAGCATAGGCAGAGTAGATTTAGAGTTATTCTTAAGGGCCCTAGGAGATTCAGAATGGTAAATGAGCCTTGCTTTCAATTTAAAGTTACCAGCTGTATTAGCCCCTAATAAGAGCGTCAGCTTGTCGTTTGAAGCTTTAAAGCCAGGTGTTGACTTCTTTCTATGAAAGTTATAGATACCATCTTCTTCCAAGAGAAGACTGTTTTGTCTACACTGAAAATCTGTCATTAAGTGTAGCCACCTTCATCAGTGATCTTAGGTAGATTTTCAGGGTAAGTTGCTGCAGCTTCTCCATCAGCACTTGCCTTTTCACCTTCCACTTGCATGTTACAGATACTCCTCCTTGCCTTCAACCTCATGAACCAACCTCTGCTAGCTTCACACTTTTTTTTTGTCAGTTTTCCCACCTCTCTCTGCCTCCATAGAATTCAAGAGGATTAAGGTCTTGATCTGGATTAGGCTTTGGCTTAAGGGAATGTTGTGGCTGGTTTGATCTTCCATCCAAACCACTAATACTCCACACTAGCAACAAGGCTGTTTTACTTATTAGTAGTGTGTTCAAGGGAGTAGCACTTTTACTTTCCTTTAATAACTTTTTCATCACATTCACAACTTGGCTAGTTGGTGCAGGAGGCCTAGCTTTTGGCCTGTCCCAGCTTTTTTTTTTTTTTTTTTTTTTGAGACGGAGTCTCTTGCTGTCACCTGGGCTGGAGTGCAGTGGCGTGATCTCAGCTTACTGCAACCTCCGCCTCCCAGGTTCAAGCGATTCTCCTGCCTCAGCCTCCCAAGTAGCTGGGATTACAGGTACCTGCCACTACAGCCAGCTAATATATATATATATATATATATATATTTGTGTTTTTAGTAGAGACAGGGTTTCACCATGTTGGCGAGGCTGTTCTCGAACTCCTGACCTTGTGATTCACTTGCCTTGGCCTCCCAAAGTGCTGGGATTACAGGCACTGTCCCAGCTTTAAAAGTGTCTTCCTCATGAAGCTTAATCATTTCTAGATTTTGATTTAAAGTGAGAGGTGTGTGGCTCTTCCTTTCACCTGAACACTTAGAGGCTATTGTAAGGTTATTCATTGGTCTAATTTCAAGATTGTTGTACCTTAAGGAATGGGGAGGCCAAGGAGAGGGAGCGAGCAGGGATGGAATGGCCCATCAGTGGAACAGTCAGAACACACACAATCTTTATCAATTAAGTGTGCCATCTCATATGGGCACAGTTTTTGGCACCCCAAAACAATTATAATAGTACCATCAAAGATTGCTCATCACAGATCACAGTAACAGATCTAGCAATAATGAAAACGTTTGATATATTGTGAGAACTACCCAAATGTGATACAAAAACATAAAGTGAGCACTTGCTACTGAAAAAAAGTGGCACCAATAGACTTGATCAGCACAAGGTTGCCACAAAACTTCAATTTGTACAAAATGCAATATCTGCAAAGCATGATAAAGTGAAAGACAATAAAATGAGGTATGCCTGTGTGTGTGTGTTTGTGTGTATGTGTGTATACAAGTTTAAAAGTTTCATACTGTATTAATCTGTTCTAACACTGCTATAAAGACATACCTGAGACTGCATAGTTTATAAAGAAAAGAAGTTTAATTGACTCACAGTTCTGGAGGCCTCAGGAAACTTTCAATTATGGCGGAAGAGGAAGTAGACACATCTTACATGGCGGCAGGTGAGAGAGAGCCAGCAAGATCAGGGAACTGCCTTATAAAACCATCAGATCTCAGGATGCTGAGGCAGGCAGATCTCTTGAGGACAGGAGTTCAAGGCCAGCCTGGCCAACATGGTGAAACCCTGTCTCTACTAAAAATACAAAATTTAGCCCGGCATGGTGGCACACACCTGTAGTCCCAGCTACTCGGGAGGCTGAGGCAGGAAAATCACTTGAATCTGGGAAGCAGAGGTTGCAGTGAGCTGAGATCATGCCCCTGTACTCTACCCTGGGTGATAGAACGAGATTCTGTCTCAAAAAAAAAGAAAAGAAAAGAAAACCATGAAACCATCATATCTCTTGAGAACTCACCCACTATCATGAGAACAGCATGGGGGAAACTGCCTCCATGATCCAATCATCTCCCACCTGGTTTCTCCCCTTGACACATGGGAATTATGGCCTCCTACAGAAAAAAGTTCACCAATCACCAGTCTAGGCCAGGCATGGTGGCTCATGCCTGTAATCCCAGAATTTTGGGAGGCGGAGGCAGGCGGATCATTTGAGGTCAGGAGCTTGAGACCAGTCTGACCAACATGGTGAAACCCCATCTCTATTAAAAATACAAAAAATTATTTGGGCGTGGCGGCGGGTACTTATGATCTCAGCTACTCGGGAGGCTGAGGCACAAGAATTGCTTAAACCCAGGGGCAGAGGCTGCAGTGAGCTGAGATCGTGCCACTCCCCTCCAGGCTGGGAGACAGAGCAAGACTCCATCTCGAAAAAAAAAAAAAAAAAATCACTGGTCTAGAAAAATGTGACTCAAATTCACAATAGTGTCATCTCTAGGAAAAGAGGGAGGAGGCTAGTTTTTACTTGAGGTTGAGAGCTCCTTTTCTTCTTTTAAGAGAACACTTATGTACTGGCTTTATGCTTTTAAAAGTGATACACATGTACACACATATAACATATAGAATATATATACATATGCACTTTTCACTTAAAACAAGTTATATGTATATATGTTATATGCATGTAAAGGGCCAGAGAGTAAACATTTTAGACTTCCTGGGCCACTTGGTCTCTCACAGACACTCAACTCTGCATTTGTAGATGAAGGCAGTCATAGCAACCCATAAACAAATGGGCATAGCTATGTTTCAATAAAACCTCATTCATGGATGCTGAAATTTGAATTTCCTACATTTTTTACATATCACGAAATATTATTCTTCTTTTGACTTTTAAAAACTATTTAAAGTATCAAAACCATTTTTAACTAGCAGGCTGTACAGAAACAGAGAATGGCTAAGTTTGATTCTTGGGCTGTAGTTGGCTATCTTCTGTTTTGGACTGTTCCCAGTACATTCACAAATATTTATATATCTATGGAAAACCTATAATATTATATTAGTGCATTCTCTTTCAGAAACGGTGTCATAAGTGTAGAAGTCATTTAAAACTTGTATTTTTATCTCAGCAATTTATTTTTGCTGAGAAATATTTGTATATATATTTGTACCTTATAGTGTGTATTTTTATTTCTGTTCCTACATATTCATGTCTATATAGCAATGGAAGTATTCATATGTGGCTTTATTTGATTCTTTTCACTGCTATATGGTATTCCATCATATGATATGCCATATTTTTAATGCTAGATGGGTATTTAGTCTGTTGCCTCCCCCCACGACCCCATCCTGTATCACAAGCAATAGCAATTATATCCAAACATATCCACAAACGTATCTTGTGCATGTTTCTTAGGACAGACATTAGAAGTAGAGCTGTTTGATAATAGGGTATGCACATTTTCCATTTTAATAGGTACTAGTAAATCAGCTTCCAGAGAGACAATATCAGTTTACAGTGCTCATGGGAGACTCTACTGCCATTCTTGGTTTGGGAGGTTGCATCCCTTCCTGTTTTACTTATGGGGTGGGAGCAAGAAAACAACCTTCTCTCTGTATCATCTTGCCTTGTAGTTACAGCTGTAAATGTGGGCCTTCATGTCCCTTTGGGTGGCTGCAGACATGGTTTTAACTCTTTGCTGTGCCCCTTGCACATGAGAATAGCAATTTATATCAATAACCAGGTCTGGCAACATCTGCCAAGGTTGTCACACTCTGTGATTAAATGGCCACATGTGCTGAGAACACGAGGACAATGGGGTTGTAATTAGGGCTTGCTGTCTCTCCGTCGGCCACCCGCACCATGCGTCCCTTCCTATAACCTTGCTTTTGTGAACTGATTTGTGAATCAAATTATTCCACTGGGGATGCCACTGTGTGCTGGGTTAATAATAATACTCTATATTTGTGAATCTCTGTAATTGTACAGGGTTCTGGATAAGCAAAAGTCTAAACCTCTTTTTGCCATTTTACCTGGTGCTGTTGGAAAATGTGTCAGGGGATCGTACAAGATAACATTAGAAGTTAACTTTAAAAATAGTAGGGAGTAGAGCATGCTCTTCATGGCATCATTATTGTGAAATAAGGTTTTACTTTGTGGTTATCTCAGCATCCTTTAAATGCCACTGACCCTGTAAGAAAGGCAGGCAGAGAGAACACAAATAGAATTTTGTTAACTCTGCAAGGAGAAAGTTAAACACTGTGTTAATATCATATTAAAAACATTCTTAATGCATAGAAGAAAAAAAAATCCCTCCTCGTTTTGTTCCTGGTACGACAAAGATGGATGATGGTTACATAAGGAATTGGCATGTTAAAAAAAGACACACTTGAAATATTGCCTCTAGATATGAAGTTGTAACAAATGTGAAAATATTTGAAAGATTTATTAGCATTTTAAAATTTGCTTACCAATGCATAAAATCCTAATCAGTTGTATACAAGTCGTATACTTTAACTCAAATAAAGTATCCAAGAAGGACACAGGCAGGAAGCCAATGAATATTTCACTCATTGTTGATCAAATATAGGAGGGATATATCTATATTAAATTTTCTTTCCCATTTAGATCCTTCCTGTTTAAATAAGTGCTTGAGGTAGCAAAGCCATCTTAGTGCATACAGCTTGCAGTTCTAACTGTGAAGAGAAAGGAAAAAGAACAAACTAGTTTTTCTACATCCAAGAGTCATTTCCCCAGCCAATCAATTTTTTGGTCCCTACCAAAATCAGCACTTAAGCTGAAGATAGCTAGAACCTGTGTAACTCATTCCTATTAACAACAACAAGCACAACAACAAAAAAAGTGAAATAGATCTATGAGGACTCCTTGGGAAAATAACAGGAAAATTACTTTGATGATATTATTATTCAAGGTACACATATTTAAAAGGTGATCTCTAAATTTCAACAGAGACGACAGTTGTTTTCCTCCGAAAAGCAGGCTGAAACCTCAGCGCAGTCTCATTTAGTACGTAACGTGGAAAAAGAGTTGAGATCCTAAAGCTTCGCTCCTAAATAAAGTGCAGCTACTTCTCGGAGATGAAATAGGATGAAAGCCTGGCTGTTTGGGGCGGGAGGCGAGATTGGGGGCGCCGTGCTGGGGTCTTCGATGTTTTACTAGTATTTCTAGGTGAAGTAGCATATTGGAAGTCATAAATACTGTCCCGTGGACATTTTGAATAATGCAGGAGTAGCGTAAGTAATTGGGAGTGCTTATATCCGCCTTTAGACATTTGATTGCTCGTGAGTTAAAATTGGTTGTCAAGTGCGGACTCAGGGGACCCTGCAAGGTGCCCTATTCTGTCATGTGGTACATATTTAATGCCTGAAAGAACAAGGGAAGGGACACGTGCGGGAAAGAGAGGGCGAGCGGCGAGATACCGCAGCCAGCTCGGAGCTTTGCAAGTGCCTCCGACCCGTAGGGGCGGGACCCACGCAGCCCCAGTATCCACTGCCTTCCCCCAGCTGCAAGAGTTTGCAAAAACATTGGGCGTCTAATTTGGCGAGCGTTTTGGCGCGGACAGAGGCCGAGGCCGGCCGGGGAAGCCGGACCCGGGCGCTGGCGCCGCCGTGGCCTCCCTTTGTGCGCGCCCGGGTGTTGATTGCCTCCTTGCACGGGCTGCTCGCTCTCGCGCCCGCGCGCTCGGGGCGTTCTGCACCTGCTGGCGGTCGTGCCAGGCAGCCCGGGCGAGCGAAGGCGCGCGGCGCGCACGACAGATGACTGGAGTCATTTACATTGCTAGCACGTGGGTGCCGTTTGCTGTTGCCTCGGACTTCTCCCGTGCTGTGTTCTCCCGGTGAGGAAACAGGAGACACTTTGCAGCCGACAATGAAATCTTGGCAGCTAATTGCAGTCGTGGGAGATGCCCTTCAGGTAAGGCGAGCGAAGAAGACTCTAAAACACTGTCAGGGAAGGAGAGAAAGAGGGAGAGAGGGAGGGAGGGAAGGGAGAGACCAGGCAGCTTCTGCAGAGGCTTCCTGAAGCCCACTGACTCCGCGGGAGGGGGTTGCAGAGGGACGGGGGCGGGCGACAGGGGGAGGAGTGTGCAAATTGACATTTTTGGCTGCCTGTGGCAGAGGAGCAGCCGTCAGCCGCTGTCCAACGTTAGCGCAGACACGGTGGCGGCGTGTGCGCCTCCGGGGCTGCTGATTAGAATAGGGGACTTGGCCGTGGATGGAATCCGGGAAACCCAAACCGGAGATGGAAGGATGAGGCTGCGTTTGCAGCGCGTGAATGGGACGCGGTATGTAAGCCGAGCTCCAGCTCCGGGGACCTCGGAGAATGTGCTCAGGGCTCGCCTTGGGTGCCCCGTTGTGGGGGTGGTCTGGACACTTGGAGAGGGCGAGGTGGCGTTTAGAGGGATTGGGGAGCCCGGAGATGCATCGATTTTCTTTACCCACTGGAAGTTAGTGGGCAACTTCCTTGCCAATGCTCATTGGCTCCGTTTAACTTTATTCCCAGAGATGAATAAGCGTTTATTAAGAACCGATGTAAAAGTCCCAATAGGCTAGCCATGGTTTTGCAAGAGATGCGCGGCTCTGGAAATGAGAGGTTTATGAAATGAATGGCCAGATGGGTCGTGCATTTGCGAAGTTGGCATGCTCACGTTGCAAGGGAGCATGTGTGTGCAAATGTGAGCATATGCGCTGCATATCTGTGTAAACATGTCCACCATGCTAGTTGCGCTGGTGTACTCTCTATCTTCTCTGCCTGTTTCCCATGGAAGAGAGATTAAATTGACAATACTGAACACGCTTCGACTTGAGAAATAAGCTCTGTACTATTTTATGACATGGAATAAGGGTTGCCTTTTTCTGAGATCAAATGGGAGAAATGTGCCTTGCCTTCTCAAGTGATGGAATGAACTGTTATGCATTTATAGAATATATTATATACAGAGTGTCGAATGTGACATCCATCAGTCTACAAGGATCACCTAGCCTCTCAAGCACAGCTCATCCGGCTAGCCCTTATTTTCAGATTATGGGGAAATTGGGGGTTTTATTCTTTTGACAAAAGAGCTGCGTTTTCCACCTTCCTACTTAAGAGGGCTCCAACCAGAATTGTGAATCCAAAAGTTTTGTTGGCAGTGTCACCTTAGTAAAACGTTATGAAATTATTTGCTAAAAGAGTCACTTTCTGAGTGTCTTCACATAGAAGAATTTACTCATTGTTGACATGGTTTCAATTTTGGTTACACAGAAATGAATGCGGTTTATTGCTGAAGCAGGCAAAAATGATTGTGTAATCCTCCCTTTATTAGGGTAGCTGGGTAGTAAATTGTTTGGCTTAAAATTGGAACATCTTTCTCCACTGTGTTCCCTATTTTTTGATCTAAATGTGTGCTGGAAAATCCAAAGAATGTGAGTAAAAGGGTGTTTGTGGCATGGAGTAACTTGCCTTTGTGGTTTGCTATGACTAAGTTTGAGGAGGGTTGTTTGTCAAGTAAGTGAATGCAAGTCAATCAGCAACAGCTGCTTGCCACTCAGGCTCACAGGAATCTAGGCTTTTCATTTAAGAAGCAAGATTTTCCAAGTCTTATCTGCCCACACACTTCCCACACGTGTGATGCCTCCCCTCTATTAGAATACTCAGAGGTTATGAAGGGGGAATTGTTTATCTGAGGAATGAGGTAGGGGGACATATAGAAGGAGCTCCTCCCTCCCTCTCTTACCCCTCTTCTCTTCTCTCTCTTGGTCTCCCTCTGGGTATTTCTTCCTCCTTATCCCGTTTTTTTTTCATCTATGTGTGTTTCTTTCTATCTTTCTGTCTCTACTGTTTTAACTGGTGCACAGAAACCTTTTAGGTATCTTTGCTATACTTTAACAAATGTTTTGCACGCTGGAGGATTACCAGAGCCTGTTTTTCTTTCTTTCTTTCAGGAATTCTCCGCTCACCTGCAAGAATTATTTAGTATCAGGCAATTCCACTGTACATCAGTCTTATAAAAAGTGAATATTCAAACTTTTTTTATCATTTCATTTTAACCAAGCAACTAGACTCTTTGAAAACACTTTTACTGTGTGAAAAGAGCAGAATCTTTTCTGTTACCACAAATTGAGGGTTTATACGAAAGTACTTTCTGTCTCATGACTTTATTGGACTAAGCTTATTTTTACATTTCTCTCTTAAAATCTTATCCTTCAAACTTCTGTTTTTCCTATCACTTGTCTTAATTTTAGAGTCTGGATTGATTTTAATCTGTATTTACTCAGACTTGGTGGAAATAACTATCAGTGCTGACTTATGGGCCAGGTAATTGAAGTATAACAAAAATAGTTTTTCTTTTTTGTATGACATTGTGTTCTTTTTTGCTCTTAAAAAGGACCAGCTAATTATTTGTCTTTTTTTTCCCCCTCTCTCTACTAGGAGTATGATACAAAAGTTGAAGTAGATCTCAGTAAAGGGCTTTTTTTTTTTTTGGCATTGATTGCATTCCTATAAACTATAGTTGCAATATTTGGAAAATATATTGTCATATTTTATGACACTAATTGATGTATATGACTTTTATTTTGAGAATCCAGGTTCACACTCCTCATTGTTGTCTTTGATTTGATTATAGACAACCTGCTTGAATGGGTCAATCTTGAGCTAAATAAATATTACAACATCTAGTGAAGAACAAACTTGGTCTTGTTTTCTGTCTAAATTTATAATTTTTATATTAGATTTTGAGCAAAGTTGTAATCTGGTGAAATGAAAAGTCATCTAAAAGAAGAAAATTTCTGGACTAATAATAAAATGATTATTATTAATTAAACTTAGTTGTGTTTAGCTTTTAGCTTTTATTTTAAAATCTTCACGTGTGTTAGTCTCAAAGTTATCAAAGGGAGTTGGCGTAAGTTCTTGGAAAGTATTTCTATTGGGATTAAAAGTCCTCTCTATGAGACTTCACTCTCCATCTTGTGTTGATTTTCTGACGAACATAAAAATAAATGAGGAGGAAAAAGCTTGAACCCTTAACTTTATTTTTTTTTTGGCATTTTAGACTTTACTTTGTCATGGATCCAAAAACTTTGGAGTGTGTTAAAATATTAAATCTTTGTTTGCATTTATGGGTGTGCATTTTTGCTCTTTTTGTTTTCTTTCATTTTCATGCAGGGTTGTGTGTTTGTGTGTTTTATGAGCAGTAGTCAGCAGGAGCAAATGAGAAGAATTTTACAATTATGAATTCTCATGCATAATTTGATTTTAATTAAATCACAGATAATCAGAATAGCAGTCTCAAGGATTTAGGATCCCTGCTGAACCCCCTCTTCTTGCACGGCACCAAGAGAAAGATAAAACACCTTTAAAAGTCAGCATTTAACACACAGTGTTTGGTTTGGAAACAATCGCATATTAAATTATTCAGCAACTATAATGTCCCAAACAGTTTTCAGGTTGTGTTTTTATTAAGCTAAACAAAGTTTCTATGAAAAGTTGTGGGGTTTCGGTAAGTTGTGGGGTTTCTGTGTGTGTGTGTGTATGTGTGTGCCCTAAAGGCCCAAACAGCTTATGTCAGCTACAGCAACTCGTTTTTGATTCAGCAAAACTAGGTTATGAATTCAAGCAATTAAAAATGACAGAAAGCCCAATTTCACTGCCTAGATTAATATGCTTCCAATTTTTCCTGCTCCATAAAAATTTCAAAGTGTTCTTTCTGGTGAGGTGCTTGCATAACCTGTAGGGTATTGGGAGGGTCTCCATTTCTTGTTTGCTTATGATGTCTGAATACTTTGATGTAGCAAATGTAAATAGGATCAGTTGGATATTTGTAACATAATTTTGTGCTTGCAAGTTCTCCTGAAATTATTTTGGTTGGGTTTAAAAGAAAAGAGCAGTGGTTAGTTTCTAAGCATTTACCGATAGTGAAGAATCTGTCGGCAAGCTCCAATGTCATGAAGGCCAGGAAAGACTTTTCAAGAAAAGATACAATTATAGTAGAACTAGTGTTTTCAGCTTCCAAAGATGGCAGTGATATATGTAAATATATATATATATATATGTAAAATATTATGCAGTGATGGGCATGTTTATTACTTTTTCTCTATTCCTAAAGTAATGTCTGGAATTCTAGATTCATGTTTATCTAATGAGCCAAATCTCTCCCTGTTATTTAAAATGGTCCTTTTTTCTTACACACTAATTAGTAGTCAAAACCAGCTGCTTTAATGATCTGTAGTTTTTGGTTTGTTCGTTAAGTTTTCTAACCTGGTTTGAATTAACTTGTTCACACAAAGAGTGTACACAGACACAGATATACACTCAAAAAGCTCATCTCCCAGCACCATTTACTCCATGCTTTCAATCCAATACAGAAAGACAGCAAGAACCAAAGAAATCAAGGTGCACTATTTGCCCAATGTTTGTTTTACAGAGAAGACCCCTAAAGGGCTGTATATGAGGAAGGCCTCTGCCAGCCCTTCCTTTGCTCTTCATGGTAATTCTGCATCTGCATTTGCCACAGTACTGTGGATGTATTTCTTTGTTGTTTAGTTGCAGTCTCTAGTTGTGAGGAAATCAGTTGTTGTCTGCAAAGAAGATGTAAGTACTAGTTGGATTTATTGTGGTTAGCTGAATGTGTAAGTACAGGTCTTCCATTTCTATTAAAATGATGAGGATGAGGATGTGATAACCTGTCAACAGAAACAGCAGTGACGATACAATGCCGATTTCTTCCTGGGCGCTTACTGACTCCTTCTCTGCATCAGACATTGGACGAGGAGCTCCTATGTATTTTCTCTGTTCTTACAACTCTGCAAGGTAGGTATTACCATGCCTAATTTAGAGATGGAGAAACAATTTTCAAGACTTTTTATAATTAGAAAAAGTGATTAGACTCCAAATTTTTCTGATTCCAATATGCTAAGATACCATGGAAGTTTATTAATCTGAGTTTAGAATTTAGCATTTAGAATCTGTTTACACATAATGGGTACTTAACAGATACACTAGGTTAGGGATTCTCAAACAGGATCAATTTCCTCCCCTAACCCATAATAATATTTAACAACATTTTGAAGACAGTTTTTGTGTCTTTGCGAGAGGATGACTCCCTCCCGCAAAACAAAAACAAATTACCTGGCCCCAAACCACCAGTGCCACAGCTGAGTAATTATACCCTAGGTAATATCAGTGATAGTCTAATATAAACATGGTCTGATTTTTCAAGAGAGGGGAGAAGGTATGTGTACTTCAATTATTAAACATTTAAAATCTCTGGTTGGATACTGTGAATAGGATCATGATGCAAAATCAGACGGTCCTTATTTCCTTACAGTCTGACACTAAAATTGTTACAGCTGCTTCCTTGGAACATCTTTCTTTATAAATATGGCATGGGTCGTTGTGATTTAAAGTGCATATTTTTTTCCCAATTTACTTACTCTTTAGTACGACAAGTGCTGGAAAATGAAATTTCTTTCCTTGGTACTCTTGTCACTAGAAGAGAAATGTAACGTCACTAAATGAATAATGGAAGAGCAATTCTAACAACCTTCCCATATGGTCCTTCTTTTCCCTCAGTATTCAAATGGCATTATTTTCCTCTTATCTTTAAAGGTTTGGCACATAGGTTTATTGGTTTATTTGTTTAAATAATATTTTATATTTGCCGAGCACTGTTGCAAATGCTTTAAAATATTAATTCATTGAATATTTAAGATAAGCCTAGGAGATGGTTATTGTTTTTATCTACTTTTTATAGAGAGGGAACAGACATCCAGAGAAGTTGAGTAATCTGTATGAGATCACACAGCTTCTAAGTGGCAGAGCTGGGATTTAAACTCCAAAGTCTGTCTTCCTAGCCACTTTCTGATGTACTTCAGTAATTTGAGCTTCTAAATGTACAGAAGCCTAAGCGTTGAGGCACCGTCTTCACCCGAGTTTTGAAACAAAAGACATTTTTAGTCTCATTTTGGAGTGGTTGATGAGGAAAACGGACTTACCTGTTTTTGAAAGAGCGTGAGTGATAATGCTCACAGCTTTATATGTTGCGATTTAAATACTCCTGCAGATGCACTTCACCTGGGTCAGGAGGTCTTCTGAATTCTCTCTACCATGACCACCTCCAGCAACAGCAAAAAAGCCACCAAAGGGAAACACTAATGTACAGGAGGGAACAATTTGCAGGATGAGTGATCTCCATTTTATTCCCCACTTAATTGTCATGTTGGAAAAATAGAGAGAAATTCTGCAACTGGATCTCCTAAGGTGTCTTCAAGAAACTTAAGTCTTTGCTTTCTGATGCTCTTAAAATGTTCTAGAGAGCCCCGTGTGGTCCGTGCCAGGTGGGTGATGGTGGATGTGAGTACGTTGACTCCCAGCTTGATCTCAGCTAATGCCAGGCTCTTTGTTGTCCCGCATTTAGGCCACGGGAATGACCATGGCTATCTCAGTCTCAGTTGAGTTTTTAGTGAATAGCAAATGCTATGAAAAGAAAAACAATTTAAGTATATTTTTAAATAGAAATGCCAATTTGACACATTTTATTCTGCTTTAGAAGGGAAAAAAAGATCTTGCAAGTACGCGATTAAATACATACCAGAATATCCAGAAAACCAAGACAGAAGTAGAAAGCGTCAATGAACTTCAGTTGAATAAATGAGTACATGGATGGAACATTTTGTATTTTTCAAAATTTCTTGTCAAGAATATGTATGGGTTTGTACTTGAAAATGTCTCACATCTCGAATACAAGCCACTGTGGTGGGAAATACAGGTCTGACAGGCGTCCATTTCATACCAGCTGTCCTCAGCTTACCAATCTAAATTTGTACGTTACTTAAGTGTTAGGCATAGGTATCTGCTTACTATTTATTGCCCTGCAGAAAGCTCAGAGATGATTAACCACAGCTTACAAGTATGGACTGCATTTTACCTGAGGCAGGACACAGATTTTTTTATACAAGAAAGAAAGGGTCACCCATGAACAGCTCGTATCTGGTCATGGACCAATATTAAAGTCTCAAAAAGGGCTCTTGAGCTACCTCCTCCCAGCCTGGAGACAGTTTAGGAACTGGGTTGGAAGTGGAAACCATTACTGTTCTTTATATTTCAGGCCCAATAAACTCACTTTTGAACAAAGAAAGCGAAGAGTGAATCCCATTGCAGAACTGTCAGAAGACTGATGTTGGATCCATTATTGTCAAATGTCCTTTTTTAATACAGTTCCTTGAATTGGCTTTTGTGGAATACCTATTTCATCTAAGTGTTGGTTCAGGAAATGGTTTAAAATGAAACCAGAATTTGTTGTTCAGTGGTAAAATAAATGAGATGAATCCACATAGCCAGGACTACCCAGTAAAGTTGTGTAGATACTATCTATTAGTATGCAGTACTAAAATTTAAATTATGTATGTATATATATAGTTATATCTATAGTTAAGCTATAGATATGTAACTTATGTATAGACTAGAAGCTACATAGTCTATATATAGTCTATTTATATCTATATATAAACTATATATAGATATATAGTTAAGCTATATATATAGTTTAATTGATGAAAGAAAGAATGGGAAGTTGGATTTAAAATAGCCATTTTAATTCCATATCCAGAAGAATATGGAATACTTCCACATCTTAAGGTGAGCCTCCTTTTAGAAATAAAGATAACTAGTGATAAACCTTGTATGCCATTAAAAAGAGTGTACCCAACACTCAGTGATTTTCTGCCCAGTCTTGATTGTGAAATTTTCTTAGAATCTAAACATACAGAAGTTACATCAATGTTATAAGTGGTTCAGGATTCAAATTCTGCTGCTGACAGAGAAAGAAACCTGATTTTGTTGTAATGCACTCGCTAATTGTTCAGTATATGGAATTGCACATCATTATCCTTCTTATCGATACTGTCTGTTGAGTGCCTGCAATAAGCTAGACACTGTACTAATTCCCAGATGTGCATTATTGGCCTGAATATTTCCAGCAGCCCTATGAGGCAGATGTGGTTGGTATACCCAGGGTTCATGAGGGAAGGCTGAAACTTGGGATGATTTTTCAAGGGTTACAAGCAGCTAGTGACTAAAAGGGCTGCTAATCAAATTTGAAGCTTTGAGGCTTTGAAGTCCCTTTCCCCGCTTTTTTGGCCCAAAGCTGTATGAATCGTTGTTCTAACATTGGTGAAAAATGAATCTGATGTAGATGAAGGATTTATGTAGCTATAGGAAGTTCCTATAACTCTCCTATTAGGATTAACCTTCTTATCATCTTGGCAAATTATGAAAGTGGCTGGATATTTTGGGTAGATGGGTGGATGGGTAGATGAATGGATAGATGAGTAGACATATAGACTGAATAGTAATGGAGAAGACAAATTGGCAAAGGACATGAATATAGGTTTTGGAAAAATAAATATAAATGGCAAGTATATGAAAGTGTGTGTGTGTGTGTTTGTGTGTGGGTGGGTGTGTGAAAGTTTCCCTTGTATATGTGAAAGTTTTAATATTGTATTGGAAAATAATTTGTTGATGAAACAGGCATTTTATATACTGTTACAATGTGGAATAGTACCTTTTTCTGTAGAGGACTATTTGGGAATTTTTATTTTAAAAAAGTAGGCTGGGCATGATGGCCCATGCCTGTAATCCAACACTTTGGGAGGCCAAGGAAAGAGGATCATGAGGTCAGGAGTTCAAGACCAGCCTGGCCAACATAGTGAAACCTCGTCTCTACTACAAATACAAAAATTTGTCAGGTGTGGTGGCAGTCGCCTGTAGTCCCAGCTATTTAGGAGGCTGAGGCAGGAGAATCGCTTGAACCCGGGAGGCGGAGGTTGCAGTGACCCTAGATCGTGCCACTGCACTCCAGCCTGGGTGACAGAGTGAGACTCCATCTCAAAAATAAATAAATAAATAAATAAATATGTACTTTTGACCCAGCCTTTCTGCCTCTGGAATCTATGTGATCGCTGAAGTTTGTGAAGATGCAGCTTGGTTCACTGCCGCATTGTGAACAGTCAGAAGGAAACTGGAGCAGACGAAATACCTAAGTAGGGGGATTGGAGGTCAAGGACCCTTGTAGGAATGAAGTGGATTTGCCTGGATGTAAAACTACATCTAAGATGTTATGAGTGAGGAAGAGCCCAAAACTCAGAAATCTGTTTGAAAAACTTTGTTAGAAAGCAGACATACACATGCAGTTGTTTTACGTAGAGGGCAATACTGCAAAAGATAATAAAGGGACTATGAACAGTGATTATCTTTGTTGTAGCTGTGCAGTATGACTAAGAGAGGGGCAGGGAAGAGATGAAGCTTTTGTTTTTAAGATTGCACCTTTATTCTTTGTGATTTTCAGCAAAGATGCCCTATTTGGATAATTAAAAAATACTTAAAAGAAAAGCTTCCATTTTGCAAACAACCTGTGATAACTTTACCCCTGAGCTGATAAAGATCAGCTTAGATACCAACATAGATACTCTATGTTGGACATAGGCAACCTAAATTGCTTGGAAAATATATTTGAGCTTTAGAAAAGATAAAACTGAAAATCATTGGATTCACAGTTATGTTTTGGTTAAGGTTTGGGGTCAGTATCCTTTTTGGAATGGGGTGGTGGGGTGTTGGAATTTCCTAAAAATATTATATCTAAGTGTTAACAGTAATGGTTTGACCACAGAAGAAAATCAAATTTCCCTGTTGCTGTACACACTTGTCATTCATCGTCCGTACTGCAAAATCATGATCCTTATCCTCCCAGATGTGTGTGTTTTTGTCAGGGACCGTAGGCTGCTAAAAGTTGTATACAGTACTATTATTTTTTTTATTCATCTCTAGGTCATTTCATCTTCCTGTGCAAGCCACATGAATAGCTGTGTATGAAAATTGTATTTTGTGCTGCATTTCCCACTGTGAAAGATGTTTACTATATATTTATGAAAACACTGCAATAACAAAACCCTTTATATAGCCTTTCAATTTGCTGTAAGGGCAGATAAAATATTTTTATCTCAAGCTGAACTTCATACCTTGGGAGATTCAGCTGGCCTGACTCAGAATAATAAAACACTTCAGAGAAAGGCAGGTGCTGTTCAGATTGCTTCAGAAACCTGTGCACTTCACTCGGCAGATTTCACTTCGTTTAAACACGCCAACTGAATATACAAAAGCTAGAAATAATCAGTATAAACTATGCAACGTTAAGTACAAGAAATCATCTTTTTTTTGTTAAATAGTTTCATAATACATCTACAGTAGCATCAGAGTGATTTTTAATGAGTAGTATTTTCCTGTATACCAGAAGATACAGAGAGAAGGTTGGCGATCATTCCAGTGTCTTGAAAACTTTCATTCTTCATCTGCATTTAGGCTTTGGCAATGTTCTTAATTGAAATTTTTACAGAGATAAATGTAGCATATGCAGTTGTAAGAAAATATAGATAGATCTCTTGTACACTATTCTCTAATGGTAATATTTTACCAAACTGTAGTATCACATCGTATCGAGGATACTGGCATGGCTGCAATCCACTGACCTTATTTGAATTTCCCTAAGGTTACTTGCACGTATTTGTGTGTATACATATTGTTCTGTACAACTTCATCGTGTGTAGGTTTGTGTATCCACCGCCACAGATAAGGTACTGAGCAGTTCCATCCTGAGGTTCCATTTGTATAACCACAGCTATCTCTCGCGACCACCTGCCCCTGTTCTTAACCCCTGTCAATCATGAATCTGCCTTCCATTTGTAAAACTTTGTTATTTCCAAAATGGTATATAAGTGAGATCACAGAGTGCTTAGAGTTTTGGGATGGGCTTATTGACTCATCATTCCCTGGAGTTGTACCTACATTGTTACATCAGTAATTTTGCATGGTATATATATGTACCACAGCTTAACCATTCACCTGTTGAAGGATATCTGGGCTGGCTTTGACCATCACACATAAAGCTGTCTTGAACATTTGTGGATAGGTTTTTGCGTGACCGTGAGTTTCACTTCTCTGGGATAAATGCCCAGGAATGGGCTTTGGCGATCTTTGATTTATGCATATTATGGAACACATCAATATGTTGCACCCATTGGAAGTCAATGCCAGTTGCGTACAAACTGATACAAGGAAAAAAGAAAATTGTACCCACGTCTTAATGTTTATTTTTACATAAACACGGCACTAAATGCAGAGAATAGCCAGCATTTATGTAGCATCCACCATATGCCAGGCTGTATTCTAAGCCTGTTATGTATGCTAACTCATTTGTCCTCAGAGCAGCCTTATGAAGTATTTACTACTGTTCTTTCTTATGGAGGCAACACCAAGCACAAAATGGTTAAGTAACTTGCCCAAGATTATACAGTCATCACCACTTAGAGGTAGTCGGTCTGGCTGGAGAACCCCTGATTTTAACCACTAATCGATGTCCCCGCTTTCTTTTGTTTGTTTGTTTATTTATTTATTTTGAGATGAACTTTCACTCTTTCACCCATGCGGGAGTGAAGTGGTGAGATCTCGGCTCATTGCAACTTCTGCCCCCCGGATTCAAGCGATTCTCTTGCCGCAGCCTCCTGAATTGCTGGGATTATAGGTGCCCGCCACCATGCCTGGCTAATTTTTGTATTCTTAGTAGAGATGGGGTTTCACCATGTTTTCCAGGCTGGTCTCGAACTCCTGACCTCAGGTGATCCACCGCCCCCCGCCCCCGCCTTGGCCTCCCTAAGTGCTAGTATTACAGGCTTGAGCTACCGCGCCTGGCAGACAGACATCTATAAGATGATGTCCCCACTTTCGTAGATCGGTTGGTCATAACTTGTGGGTTGGCTGAGACAGTAATATTCATTTAGAGTAAACATCTATTGATATCACCCTGAGAAGAAATAATAAATGAAACTGGGTATATAGAATAATCAGCTAGCTGACTTCATCAGCCCTTAGCTCACAGCTCTGCCTTAAAGCTTGCTTTATTTGGCCGTTTCAGACAGATGGATGCCTCTTATGGCTTTTGGATCTCCAAGACGTAGATTTCACAACCCTCCCTTGGTTACACACTGTAATATTTAACAGCTCTCAATAGCAGTATGTTCTGCTTTTTTGGTACGGCCCAAATCTCTCCTATGGCAAACTCAACACCCCTCACTCCTTCTTCCCACCTATTGAAGACGTGGAATTGTTGTTTGTCCATTGTATTCACAACATAAAGGTATCTGTTTGTAACAGAATATTGCTTGGCTGCTTTACATTAATCCTTGAGCTTTTCGTTCCTCCAAAGGCATTTTATATTTCCAACAGGCTTATAAAGTATTTAATATTTTCATATGCGTCAGTGTAAAGCCATCTGTTGCAGTGACAGGACAAAATGTGGAAGACAAGAACAAGCGTATGTTTATGGAAAGATTCCATGAAATGTTAACAAGAAAGATATGTGCTACTCTGGGGTGTCTTGTAGAAAATGGTCAGGGGAATTTGGAAAGGCATGGCTTACAGCATTGGTATTTGTAAATTAGTGTTTATAAAAGGCATGTGCACTTTTTTTTTCTATTTTCCTGCAAATTTAGAGTAGATTGTTGACATAAATGGTGACAGTGACCACTCTGAAAGGAAATGGTGGTGTGACCTAATATTTGGAACTTCCTTCATTTGTTGTTCTTCATTCACAGGCTTCAACTTTTTCCTTTTCCTTTGAACAAGTGGATTGGGAACCTGCTTTGCGGCAGGCGTTTGTGTTGCCGGAATAGCTAGATTGTGTTTCTAAACAGCTAGAACTGTTTCTCAGTGCCTTACTTTTAATAGCCGTGTTGTGGTCTTGCTTATACAGAAACAATCAGACGGGAATCAATTTTGCCTGCCCACTTGAACGTATCGGTTTAGGCACAGTTATCCAAAGCTGTTGCTGCATTACATTGCCCCTCGTCGAACTGGGCTCAGAAAATCAAAGCAAGTTCCCCCAAGTGAAGACACCAATGCTCTTGGGGAAACACATCACAGCTAAAATACAGCGAGTATTGGCCGGGCACGGTGTCTCATGCCTGTAATCCCAGCACTGTGGGAGGCCAGGGTGGGTGGATCGCTTGAGGTCAGGAGTTCGAGACCAGCCTGGCCAACATGGTGAAACCTCATCTCTACTAAAAACACAAAAATTAGCCTGGTGTGATGGCGGGTGCCTGTAATCCCAGCTACTCGGGAGGCTGAGGCAGGAGAGTCGCTTGAACCCAGGAGGTGGAGATTGTGGTGAGCCGAGACTACGCCATTGCTCTCCAGCCTGGGCAACAAGAGAGAAACTCCGTCTTCGGAAAAAAAGACAAAAAGAAAATGCACTAAGTATAGTATCTGCCAAGTACTACTACTACTACGAGAGGCACTGTGTCTTGGTTGGCTTATTTGAGGCTCTCAAACCTCTTAGGTAGCATAAGAAGTCATTGTCTTCATTTTACAGATGAGGGAGCAATTTTAGAGAAGGTAATTAACCAAATATTACATTGCTAACATGGAGTGGACTGGGAACTTGGCAACAGGCCGACTAAACCCACAAGCAGCTTGCTTAACCGCTGTGTTTTGTAACTGAGGCTGGAGAAAGAGGAGGAGCTTGTGAGGTGCCTTCCAGACCAGCTCTTCTCAGGTGGGCGTTAGCTGGGATGTGTGGGTCAAAGATGCAGTATGTTGTTGAGATGTGACATTGACATGGAGCTTGATGCCCTCCACAGACTTTCTCTAAAAGTTCTTCATTTCTCAGCTACTTTTCCCACTCTGTAAATAGTCACTTCTCAAGCCCCAGAGAACACTTGTAGAAAGAAGTTGGTGTGAACTCTAGAAGAACAGCTCTTCAAAATGCCGCAATGGAGCAAGGACATGTGGAATA
Source organism: Gorilla gorilla gorilla (assembly GCF_029281585.2). Classification (NCBI taxonomy): domain Eukaryota; kingdom Metazoa; phylum Chordata; class Mammalia; order Primates; family Hominidae; genus Gorilla; species Gorilla gorilla. The sequence goes on from NC_073242.2 coordinate 10,158,858, forward strand.
ACCTCCAGTATAAATCCTTTACACCGATTTTTGAACTTTTTTTAAAGAAAAAAAAAAAAAACAGAGTTTTGCTCTTGTCACCCAGGCTGGAGTGCAGTGGCGCGATCTTGGCTTACTGAAACCTCTGCCTCCGGGGTTCAAGTGATTGTCCTGCCTCAGCCTCCTGAGTAGCTGAGATTACAGGCAGATACCACCATGCCTGGCTAATTTTTGTATTTTTAGTAGAGACAGGGTTTCACCATATTAGCCAGGCTGACCTCGAACTCCTGACCTCAAGTGATCCACCCACCTCAGCCTCCCAAAGTGTAGGTATTACAGGCGTGAGTCACCACTCCCGGCCCTATTTTATATTCACAAGTGTGAGAAAGTGCCTAAAAGCATTCACAGGTTTTCAATCATATTTATAAATAATCACTGTTACCCATGTCAAAAGATGACAATTCCAGGCCAGGCACAGTGGTTCATGCCTGTAATCCCAACACTTTGGGAGGCTGAGGCGGGTGGATCATCTAAGGTCAAGAGTTTGAGACCAGCCTTGCCAGCATGATGAAACCCCGTCTCTACTAAAAATGTTATAAAAAATAGCCGGGCATGGTGGTACATGCCTGTAGTCCCAGCTACTTTGAAGGCTGAGGCAGGAGAATCACTACTACCTGGGAGGTGGAGGTTGCAGTGAGCCAAGATTGTGCCACTGCGCTCAAGCCTGGGTGACAGAGAGGGACTCCGTCTCGGAAAAAAAAAAAAAAAAAGGATGACAATTCCAGATAGCTATTCCAAGGTTGATAAAATTACTGAGATAGTAGAATTTAGAGAGACTTATGAGCAGAAATATATATTGACAGAAGAGCAAAATATCATTGTATCTTGTTAATAGAGGAACAATAATCAGGCTATCTGAAAGAGAAGACAGACCAGTTAGCTTCTAAATGCTGTTCATTTATTTCAGTCAGCCTTCTCAGAAGGATATTGGGGCTTGGTTCAGCAATCGGGCCCTTTTAGAACCATAGATTTTGCCTGCAGGTGTTCCTCTCCAACGATTAGATTGTGATGATAGGCTATAAACTTCATGAAGACAGAGAACAGGTGAGCAATACATAATTAGTTCCCAGCACAATGTCTGCCCATATTAAGGACTTCGATAAGTGTTTCTAAAGAATGTGTGATCACATTGGAATGTCCCAGAGTATTTACAATGTATTAAGTCCTGGTAAATCTCAATAATAGTTATATCTATAATAATTGGATAATGTTTCAGAGTCCTATTGAGGAAAGATAGTGTTATTCCCACCTGCTAGTTCTTCTCCTGAAGCCAAGATATGCATGGTAAAAGCCATGGCACAGTTTGTATCTGATCCCTCAGCTAAAATACTGACACCACCTTCTATAGGCTTATACGGCAAGTAGCAGTATGCCTTGGAGCCTTCTCCTCCAATACACCCCATTGGCAAAAAGCGACTTATGGTTAATGCAACAGTGAAAATAAATTATTACCATTCTATGATTGTGTGACAGGTTAGTAATTAACTTATGTCACCAGTTGGCTTCGCACAACTGTGTTTATTCAGCTCCGTGGAGCACTTTTCAGGGAAAAAGAAATTATCAGCCAGGCAGCCTTTGTTTACTGTGGAAGCTGGATGCTGGTGGACTGCATCTCCTCCTATTGACTAGGAAATAAGTTGGTTGTTAGGACATGATTTTCCATTCTTCAAAATGATATGGTGATGCAAGGAATTTGAAAGCTACACTGGAATTAGAAAAGCATAAATAAATTGCCTTTTATGCACTAATCGAGCCATTATGCCTGTTTCCTTTGGGGTATTTTTTTACTGTATAGACACCACAAACAGCCATGTGTAAAAAAAAAAAAAAGGTATGAAAACTCTTAATTAAAATAAAAACTGTAGTATGTGTTTTTACCCCATTGTAGGTTAAGTGGGTATCACACAGCCTAGGGACAATGGTATTAGATTTGTAATAAGCACAAGGAAAGCTTTTCGTTTTGATTGGATTGGGTGTATTTTTCATCAGCATCTCCCGTGTGAGCCATGATTCCAAGACAGAGTCTTGTAATCTTCTGCAGTGGGAATGATTCAGCTTAAAAATCAATAGGGCATGAGGTATTTCAAGTTCTCATTATTGTAATGTGTCAACATCACTTCAGTGACCCCAGAGTCCTATGTTGGCTGGTTTTCCCCCTGATTTATTGTGCAATCTCGTAGGGCAAACTATAATTTCACTTGGAATCAAAAAGTCTCCATTTATGGTTTGTGTCCCAGTCTCCAGTCATTAGGGCATTCGCGGGTAATCGATACCTCCTCTTGTTGCTAACAGCTGAATGAAGTTGTCACCTGCTTAGATTACAAAGGAGTCGGGTAAAAGGATGTGGTAAGGGTGAGTACATTGAACAAGTTCTGTTTTGAGAAGGGCTTTCTCTGATGTTTCCCTGCCGCCTCTTGAAGGGCTTTCAGCATTTTTTGGGACCTCCTTTCTAGAAACCCTTATCACTGAATTAGCACAATGTTTTATTTCTTTTGTGAACCGGTTGTGAATGATGTCATTTCCTTTGGTTAAAAAACAAGTTGAAGGAGCCATTCTTGAAAGTCTGCATGCTGACACATTTTCTAGAACCCTTTGAGTCATGCCAACTCTTTTTAAATACCTGGTCATCATGCTAGAATTAAAAGAATGGTATCTTCTATTTTTTCCTAATTGGCAAAATACCTAGGAACCTATTGAGGCCTTTAGCAAGAAGACCATCATCTGTGTTCAACACACCATGCTTCAAGGTATACACATTCTATTTTGCTGCACATAGACATGGATGCACGTGTGCACATACACACACACACACTCAGAGCTTCTCACTAGAGGATATTCAATGACCATTTATATGATATCGTCAAGTCACACAAAGCACAGTGACTCCAAATTGCAGCTCCAACACCTAGTACTTGGCCAAGGGTGAGAAGGTCTACACAGATCAACTTTTGCAGAAATATGATTAAATCATCTCAGGAATGTTCCATAATATTCTGAACACAATAGAGTCCCTTCCCTCAAGAAAATTAATATCCAGCCATGGAAAAGAGCCAAGGTGAAGAGGCAATTGAAGTGCATGGACTGTAACTACAGAGGCTTAAGAATGGCAAGAAGAGGCATTGAACTCAGGGTCTTAGAAAACTTGGACGCTGACATCAACACTTGACAACATCTTGACTGCATGTCAAGATGTTATTATTCTTCTCCTCACAAAGATTATAAACCAACTGTGATATGTGTGCAGGAGAAAAATCATCATGTTTTAAAGTTGACCTTGTCCATTAAGATCATTCTCTTTTATCTCAGCCCTTGGGGAATAGTTTTTGTTTGTTTGTTTGTTTTTTAGTGCAGAGACATCCTCTGTCCCTTGTTAAGGTTTGGGTTGGTGTTGCTGGTCCAACCATGTTCCTGTCTTTTCTTCCTATCCTTCCTGGCAGAGCCCCTTCCTCCCAGAGCTACTTCAGCAGGGTAGGATGGTCTCACTGCCCATGGGAGTCTGACCCTGGACCCTATCCTGCTTGATGAGTTCACAGGTCTTTCTGCTGAGCCTCTTTGTCTTGCCAGTTAAACATTGTTTTTTTTTTTAATTTTATTATTATTTCACTTGAAGTTTTAGGGTACATGTGCACAACGTGCAGGTTTGTTACATATGTATACATGTGCCATGTTGGTGTGCTGCACTCATTAACTCGTCATTTTGCATTAGGTATATCTCCAAATGCTATCCCTCCCCCTCCCCCCACCCCACAACAGTCCCCGTTGTGTGATGTTCCCCTTCCTGTGTCCATGTGTTCTCACTGTTCAATTCCCACCTATGAGTGAGAACATGCGGTGTTTGGTTTTTTGTCTTTGCGATAGTTTGCTAAGAATGATGGTTTCCAGCTTCGTCCATGTCCCTACAAAGGACATGAACTCACCATTTTTATGGCTGCATAGTACTCCATGGTGTATATGTGCCACATTTTCTTAATCCAGTCTATCATTGATGGATATTTGGGTTGGTTCCAAGTCTTTGCTATTGTGAATAGTGCCACAATAAACATACGTGTGCATGCATGTGTCTTTATAGCAGCATGATTTATAATCCAAACATTCTTATAGACAAGGGCTCCTTCTACTGACATTTCTGATCTCATTCTAAAACATTCACCCAGTCCACTGACCTGTACTGGGCGCTGTGCTAGGTGCCAGGCACTGCTTTTCCATATTCTTTTCTAAACTGCTAAAATGGGTGATTATTCCTCCAGGCTCTTTGCTGACACTGGGGGGAAATTCTTCTTGGTTTTCACACCCCTCTTAGGACGTGTCTTCCACTCTGGCTTTACTTGTTCATAGATTCATGAAATCCTCAACAGAGATCCTTGCAAGTGCTGAGGAGATAGTGGTGAACAAAATAGATAAGATTTCTGCTCTTGTAAAGTTTACATTCTTCTAGGGATCATGTGTCCTTGATTTGGAATGCCTGCTTAGGGGGGTCATGAAGGTATAACCCTGGTTTCCTAGTTTCCAGGGAATGGGTTGGGTCACTCCTTGTCTAACAGAATATTACCCAACTGGAACTAAGAAATTCCCTCAGAGTCCCTTCAGGCATTGGCTTTAGCTAGTAGGAGGATGTAGAGAAATTTTGTGCTTCTGTTATATCTTTCTCACGGGGAGCTATGCAGATCCATCTGTAGGGATCTAGATCAGCTACAATAGTAGTGGCCCCATAGAAAGTTGACATCAGAACCCCTGATCTACCTGGCATGCCACCTTTAAGGTCTTTAACTTCAGCTCTGTGATGTTCCCTAGGAAAATCCCAAGAAGAGGTGTCCCAAACCAGTGGTATAAGTAAGAGCTTAGGTCTTGAGTCCATCACTAAAGACCTTGGGCAAGTTATTTAATCTACTGAAGTCTCAGTTTGCTCATCTGTAAAATAGGATGGCAATATAACCCATCTACTATTTTAAGGATTGTACGACATTCTGCACCTAACACCTTAGCATAGTACCTAACACATAGGAGATTTTAGTAATTATTAACTACTATGAGAGAGGTCAAGGAGGGGAGGGAGAGGTGCCATCCATGGTGGATAAGTTGTGCTAGCAAGTCTTTGCACGTGGAACTTTTCTATTGTTAACTCTTTTACCTCTGCTAATTTTTGCCATTACCACGGGACCCCTATGTAGGGCTCATCTCCTCTAGGGTAAGGTGCCCCGATGGATCATGATTATCAGCATCCTTTCTAGACGTGGATGTAAGATACTTCTTTCTTGGCAGTCTATTCTATTCTCGCTGGTTCTGGATTGAATCCAAATACTAACTGGGGTTATGTCCGTTTTATAGCAATGCCATGTTACAACTTGTAAACCGTGATATTATGTAGCCACTTAAAGGATGAAGTAGGCCTTAATGTGATATTATGGAAACATGATAATATCGACTCAGCTGAGATATTAATGTAGAGATAGATAAATGGGGAAAAGGATGGTAAAAAGTAGTATAATATGTATTTATAAAGATTTAGACATATGGATGCATGGATATATTCTGAACAGACCTAAGAAACTGTGAAGAGTGATTATTCAAAGAAAGGATGCTGAGACTTCATGGTAGGAGCATACTACCAATTTATTATATGTGAATTTTTTTATGATTTGTTTTCATAACTTTTTTTTTTAATAAAAATAACGTTAAAATAAATCTTAAGCACAGCCCCCAAATATCTATACTTATCTATGGGCAGTCTTTGTTTATCTCTTTTCCACTTCTCCAGACTAGATGGGATAAAGGAGATTGTAGAAGCCTGGGGAGTCATAGCACTCTTGTTCTTGTAACAGTTAGCTTTTGCTGGTAACAAACAATTCCAATATTTCGTGGCTTAAAAAAATCATATATTTGTTCACATTTCCCTGGGTGGACCATTTGGGCTGTGCTCAGCAGGACATTTCTTCTGATGGTTTCACCTGGATTTACTCACACCACTGAAACTGAATTGCCTAGAATGTCTTGACACACATACTTGGTGATGTGCTGGGTTGCCTCGGTTTTCTTATTTGTGGCCTTTTCGGCAGGCTTGCTTAGGCTTGGTCAGCAAGCTAACTTGAGTCTCAGAGACCCCAGTGCAGCAGTGTAGCAATCTCTGAGGAGCATCTTTCATCCCTTCCATATGTTGCATTTTCTGATGTCTACTGGACCAAATCAAGACACACAGCCAATCCCAGAGTGAGTGATATCTCACGATGGAGGAAGCTTCACACTCACCTGGAAAAGGTACATGCAAATGGGGATGGGATAAGTTTGTGGCCAATGTTTGCATCTACCCAGCCCTCTTTAAGGCAAGCCATGCACTGAAGGGAATAATCCTCTACGAGGAGGATGTTCCCTAAGCTGGACCTTCGTCCCTAAATCATCTTTGGCACTTGAATTCAAGACACATGTAGTCTCTCCCTTTTTAAGAGCAGCCTTCTATTTGCTTATACGTATGCATCTTCCTTATCTTTTATTGTTTCAGCACCACTGATAATTTTGCTTTTTGGTTCTTTTTTGTTCCTTCACTGAAATGGCAGCCCAGAGGCAAGGTAGTCAGTAGTCATATACCTCTAGTGACAAAGAACAACCCCTGGGTAAAGCACCATGTATCTTCAGGGAGCTGTGCAAGCCTGCATGATAGAGCTAGCACCAACGGTGTTCTGACAAGTATGTCGATTCTGAGCTTCTCCACAGTCCACCTGTTGGGAATCTATTTGCTTTGGATTAAAGGCACCAGTGCATCCAGCTTCAACTTCACATTCCCCTGCCCTTCACCATTAGACAGTTTATTTCAGAGATCATTTGGGATCTAATGTGTTTGCTTTTCTGATTCTGCTGGCACTGGTGTATGCTTCACCATTGGTTTGTGGATGCACAGAGTACCGGGGTAGTATAGAGTGAGAAAATTTGCACGAGACCTTTCTAATGTGAAACTTAATTAAAAGTGCAGACGACTCAAAGTAACAGGCAGCTAGAATGAGGGATGAGCTTTGCCTATCTACATTCCAAACATACTGAGTCTTATTAGACACCTCATATTGGTAGATAGATGGGCAAGTGTGAGGGGTCGTAGGTATGACGTGTCCCACTGCCATGTTTTCCGAAAGCTCCTTGTACATGCATTGAATTGCGTACTTGCAAGCTTTATCTTACAAAAGCAGAATAAAGTGCATCAAATTGGCACTTCTATTTAAAAAACAAAGTCTGGCCAGGTGCAGTGGCTCACATCGGTAATCCCAGCACTTTGGGAGGCCGAGGTGGGTGAATCACAAGGTCACTAGTTCAAGACTAGGCTGTCCAACATGGTGAAACTCTGTCTGTACTAAAATTACAAAAAAAAATTTTTGTAATTTTTTAACTGGGCTATTGGCAGGTGCCTGTAATCCCAGCTACTTGGGAGGCTGAGGCAAGAGAATCACTTGAACCCAGGACGGAGAGGTTGCAGTGAGCCAAGATTGTGCTGCTCTACTCCATCTTGGGCAACAGAGTGAGATTCTGTCTCAATAAATAAATAAATAAAAATTAGAAAAATAACAAATTCTACTCAAATTTTTTTTTTCCTTCACCAGACTTGGGGGTTTCTGCCCTAGTTATGCAGTTTCTTGCTCAGTGGATGGATTTGAAGTATTCCTTAAAGCTCTTGATTGTCAGTCACTTTTATGTAGTTGTCACTTTCAGTATGTCACAGTCAGTAGCAGAAATTTAAAGCTTGTAGACATTCATTTTCACCCTGATATTCATCACTCAATTGAGCTTTGTTTATGCAAGGAATCTAAAAATGCACACATTTATGATTAGTACAAATGGCATTTGGGAAAAACTTTTCAATAGGAGAATATTTGGAAACAAAATGCTCCCATTACGTCCAGGAGGAATGTGAATTTTGGAAATCCCAAATAAAATCAGAATTAAAAAATACTAGGTATTCTCGAATGCAGTTTTTAGACACACGTTTACTCTGTGTATTCTCAGCGTCTAGTACAGCTAGACAGAGATTATGGGGTCCTGGCTTATGTTTGGGTGTAGCAGAGATGAGGCGAAATAAATAAGGTATTGATTCAATCCTCAAGAACTCTACTCATTTAAATGGACAGAGAAAACAGATGTACATGATACATTCAAAGGAAAAACTGTAGTACTCTTTGGTACAGACTAAAAACTCAAGAGTCTAATGAAGGAGAAGTCACATACGTAAGAGTGATACATAAGAGAATTCCTTGGAGGCGATGGTTCTGATAACACATTCATTCATTTCAAATGTATCCAGGTCCTACTCAGTGTTGGGGTAAGGAGCTGGTGCCACTGTTAAACAATGGGCGAAAGTGACAGAGAACCTGTTACCTAGGAGCATACAGTTGAGTGGGGTTAGGAGAGGAGGTTAGTGACATGGGTGGGAGAGGAAATCACATCATCACAATAGCAAACCTCTAATTACTATCTGAGCTAACTGGGATAGGTGACCTAAAGGAAAGATTCCTGATTCTAGGAAAGCAGTTAGCAAAGGTGCACACTTGCATATATCCAGACATGCCCTACTAAGAAAGTGGCACTGAGCTGAGAGTGGGAAAAATGAGAAACAGTTAATTTAGAAGCGAAGAGTCTTCTGGACAACAGGAGTGGGCAGGTCGTGTAGACGCCCCAAGTGGGAGGCAGAAGTCAGTGCTTCTGGACTAAGGGAGGACCATGTGGGATGGGGGAGAGAATAGAGTGGGGAAATGTAGTGACAGCAGCCAGCAGGGAGTACGGGGAGCTGGAGGGAAGAGCCAGACACTCAGATCTATGGGGAAGGCATTGCAGTATTGAAAACAGTTTGGGTGAAGGCAGAACCAGGGTGGAAAAGGCTTAGTTGGAGAAACAAAAGGAGAGGGTTTCATGGTCAAAGGCAGTGAGAAAGAAGGCTGAGGGAATGAACCAAGACTCTATTTAAAAAGATGCCTCAGGGTTAAGTGGGGACCATTTATAAACTTGGGACATGTTTGGACCCACAGTGTAGTCTAGACTCACCTTTGATGTTGCATTTGTCAGTATAAACGGTAATAACAATCACAGTAGCTAATTTTTTTTTTTTTTTTTTTTTTTTTGAGATGGAGTCTCGCTTTGTCTCCCAGCCTGGAGTACAGTGGCTTCATCTTGGCTTACCGCAACCTCTGCCTCCAGGTTCAGGTGATTCTCAGCACTTATCCTCCCAAGAAGCTGGGATTACAGGCACCAACCACCAAGCCTGGCTATTTTTTGTAATTTTTAGTAGAGAGAGGGTTTGGCCATGTTGGCCAGGCTGGTCTCAAACTCCTGACCTCAAGTGATCCACCTGCCTTGGCCTCCCAAAGTGCTGGGGTTACAGGCATGAGCCACCGTGCCCAGCCTTAACAGTAGTTAATCTTTAGTGTGGGATTTCTTTATGTCAGGCAGTGAGCTTATTGTGGTAGAGGGCTCATGACTGCTTCCTTTTCAACCCTACGCTGTCCATCTGTGAACATTTCCTTCAAATCCTACCTCCAAGGTACATCCCAAGTCTCCACTTCTGATGTTTCCACTGCCTCAGCCTTCTAAGCCAGCATCGTTTCTCACCTCCAGTGCAGAGATGGCTTCCTAACCAGACATCCCAAGACCTAGTTTTACCTTCCTCCGATCCATTATACACATGATAGACAAAATTACTTAAAACATAAATCAACTATACACCCATTTTCATAGCAGCATGTTTACAATAAAAAAGAGGTGGAAGCAACTCAAATTAAATGGGTATACAGAATGTGGTTTGTCTGTACCATGGAATATTATTCAACCTTAAAAGGGAAAGAAAGGGCTGGGCATGGAGGCTAATGCCTGTAATCCCAGCACTTTGTGAGGCTAAGGCAGGAGGATTAATAGAACCTAGGAGTTGGAAGTCAACCTGGGCAACATAACAAGACCCCATGTGTACAGAAAAAAAAAAAAAAAAGGCTGGCATAGTGGCACACACTTGTAGTTCCAGCTACCCCCAGGCTGAGGTGGGAGGATCGCTTGAGCCCAGGAGGTGGAGGCTGCAGTGAGCTGTGATTGCACCACTGCACTCCAGCCTGGACAGAAATCCTGTTATATGTCCAACATGGATGAACCTTAATGGCATTATGCTAAGAGAGATAAGATAGTCACAAAAAGACACATATAGTATGATTCCACTTATATAAAGTATCTAAAGTAGTCAAATTCATAAAGACAGAAAGTAGAGTGGTGGTTAGCCAGGGCTAGAAGGAGGGGGGAATGGGGAATGGGGGTTTTGTTTTAGTGGGTAGAGATTTCAGATTTGCAAGATAAAGAGTTCTACAGATGTATTGTACAAAATACACTTATGTTCACTGCATCACTATTCACAATAGCAAAGACATGGAATCAACCTAAATGCCCATCAATGATAGACTGGATAAAGAAAATGTGGTACATATACATGATGGAATACTATGCAGCCATAAAAAAGAACAAGATCATGTCCTTTGCAGGGACATGAATGCAGCTGGAGGTCATTATCCTTAGCAAACTAATGCAGGAATAGAAAACCAAATACTGCATGTTCTCACTTATAAGTGAGAGCTAAATGATGAGAACGCATGGACACATAGAGTGAAAGAACACACACTGGGGCCTTTTGGAGGGTGGAAGGTGGAAGGAGAGAGAGGATCAGGAAAAATAACTAATGGGTATTAGGCTTATTACCTAGGTGATGGAATAATCTGTACAACAAAACCCTATGGCACAAGTTACCTATGTAACAAACCTGCACTTGTCCCCGAACATAAAACTTAAAACAAAAATATAATGTAAATAGACTTAACACTCCTGAACTCTACACTTAAGAATTGTTAAGATTATGTGGGTTTTTTAACCACAGTAAAAAAAAAAATTCAAAAAACCAAAAAGAAAACATAATTCAGCTAATCCCTTAAAACCTTCCAAAGGTGTCCTACTGTGCTTAGAAAAAGAGAAAAAATGACTGTAGTCTATAAGGTCCCGTAACACCTCATCTCTGCTTCCCTCAAAGACGTTTCCTATTGCTGTTTCTTCTTTACTTTTCTCTCGAACTTCTCTCTCTCCTCCTCATCATAAAACATGGCAAGGTCATTCTATCCTTTGCATCTGCAGTTACTTCATCCTAAAATTCTCTACGCCTAAATTCACAGGATGAATTACTTGCCATATTTAAGGCTCTGTATTAAATTTAGAGAAGAAATTTGCCATTGATATTAGGTTGATACAAAAGTAATCACGGTAAAACTGCACTTACTTTTGCACCAACCTAAGAATCATAACAAAAAAAAATAAAGATTCTTACTACTGTTGTTATCATTAATGGTATTCTTTATCTGTGCCTCAGGTTGAGACCTGGTTTCTCAGTACTATGTGAATGTAAAGTTTTTATTTTGTAGGATTTGATTTTAATGGCAGTTAAGATCACCCTTCAACATGGCACCATCCATTTGGATGAGATTTTAAAATATACCACTGATCTTGAGAAAAGACTGATTTTATTGCAAAGGAGTAACCAGATTTTGTTGTGCTTTCTTTTGCCTTAAGTAACCCTTAACCTTTAATGCAGAGAGGATCTTCCAGTAAAATCCCATTATCTGGTAAAGGCATTTTTGTGGGGAGCTGGCCAACAGATTTAAAATGGAGGAATTTTTTTTCTATGAAGTTATTTGAGCTCCTTATATATTCTGGTTATGAATCCCTTGTCAGATAAATTGATAACGAAAATGTGGTACATATACACAGTGGACTACTATTCAGCTATAAAAAGAATGAGATCCTGTCATTTGCAACAACATAGATGGAACTGGAGGTCATGATGCTGAGTGCAATAAGCCAGGCACAGAAAGAGGAACTTTGCATGTTCTTGCTTATTTGTGGGAGCTAAAACTTAAAATAATTGAATTCATGGAGACAGAAAGTAGAAGGATGGTTACCAGAAGCCAGGAAGGATAGTGCAGAAGGAAGAAATGGGGACGGTTCATGGAAACAAAACATAGTTAAAAAGAACGAATAAGACTTAGTGTTTGCTAGCAAAACAGGGTGACTGTAGTCAAAAAAAATTTAAGTGTACAATTTTAAATAAGTAAAAGAGTATAATCGGATTGTTTGCAGCACAAAAGATTAATTGCTTAAGGAGATGGAGACCCATTTACCCTGATGTGATTATTAAGCATTGCAGATCTGTACCAAAATATCTCATGTAACTCATAGATATATACACTTACCATGTTCTCCCAAACATTAAAAATATAAAATTTTCAAAATAGAAAAAACTGTAGGAGAAGTCAGATTTGAGGAGATGTAAAATAAACTATATCCCTGATAATGCAGGAGACGTTCCATAAGTGATGGGATGTTTACTCAAAGGCAGATGTGAAGTTGGCCAACCTTAGACAATTGGCCACATGCGATTCAGGGCAGGGGTGGTGTCTGTTCCTGTGATTGAAGCAGCTTCATATCAGGCTGCTGCCTTCCTAGGGATGCTTATAGTTACCGAAAGCTTCTGACTGTAACTTCCTCTATCCTGAGCTCTTTGATGGGAGTCAGTAGAGAAAGAGAAGAGTGGAAACATATGTATGCTCTCTTCCTCATTATAAAGATTTATTTTTATTAGCCCCTTTGTCTCATGTGGCTGGCATTGAACAGCCACACCGGAACCATTATTGGATTCTGCAAGCATGTCTGAAAGCCGGCTTTTCAGTCACCTCAAGTTGAAGTGTTTTTGAGATTTAAACTGCTTTTGTTCGTGGAAGGTCACATGTGATGCCACAGAAGCCAACTCCCAGTTTCCCGGTGCCGTTCTGCTCTTGTTGTTGGTGACACGCTGAGTCCCTGACCTGGCTAAGCTCCCTCACTAAGAAAGATGTGCTTTTGGTCACAGAGGAGACCAGGTGAGGGACAGCAGGCACAGATGACAACACATTATTATCATTCATTTGTTCACTGACTACCCAAGCAATTGGAGTCTGTTGGATTCCATGTGATGGAGAAGTCGGGAAGATGAAAGCCTGTGTATGCCTCCAGAGGCTCCCTACCAAATGATTTTTAATAGTCTGTATCCCTCCCACAAACGCAGTTGGATACTCTACTGGGCAATGAAGTTTAAAGGTTGGAGAGGCTCCAAATCTGGGCACAGAGAAATCTCACCTTAATTGTCCCAGACTATTAAAAAAAGACAACAGTTTGTTTCCAGTACCTGGCGGACTGCTAAAGGTTTTTGTCATTTGTTAAGTAGTGTTGCACCCTTAGTGCTGCACCCTTAAAAAAAAAAAAAAAAAAAAAGCTTTGTGTGTGTGCAAAAAAAAAAAAAAGAGGAAAAAAAGGTATGCCCTCTTTCATACTTACTAGTGGCTGACTCACAATTTTAAGCATGAAAGACAAGGAGTGGATTTGAAATGTGGTGTGTGGTGTGTGCTGCTTCTGTCTCCCACCACAGCGTCAAATGCTGTAACGAGCTGTTAAATGACGAAATCTGAGGGGTATATGTTTAAAAGCAACATTTAGGTTGAAAGCATCCAGGATCATTGAGGTAGCATGGATCAGAATGACTTTTCCACGTAAGAGCAGACACTGGATAAAGCCCAGTATGCCTCCTAGTGTTACACTGGGTTGGTGGAAAAGCCTCTGGAAAATCCCAAAAGAGAAAGATGGAGGAGAGAAGAGTGTGATACTCTGATACTCAGATGTGTTGGTGCCCCCATAAAAGGGGTTCACAGGAAGTAGGGAGGAATAGGCCAGTGTGCTGGTTCACTTTGGCTTGACACATGCAAATTGCCTAAAATCTCTTCTCTGCTTTTTCTTAGTGTCTATCATGTAGCAGAAATGAATCCCTCTTGGTAGATTGAGAATATCATATGCAAAATGAGGACCTGGGAATTTTCCTGCTCTGTTCCTAGGCCCTGTACTGACATGGGAGAATTTTAAAACATGCGCTTTTAGAATCAAAATTAGTTTTCATGTCTGCAGAGACAAGGAGCCCATGGAAACTACCAACTGGCATTGCTGAGAATAATTATTGTGAAATTGAGTCCATTGTGAATAGTCCTCATACATAATTGCCCTGGTTAGAATGAGCGCCAAAGAGGGAGCTTTAATATTTACTAACTCCCTGGTGAAGAAAGAAACCTTTTGCTTTATTAAAGGCTGTGGTGTTAGTAGTTTGCAGATGGAATGCATTAGTGACATGCACTACAGATGGATTTTATAAGAAGACATTGTCCAGAAGAGATTATTCAAATTCTGCTAGTGGCTTTCCTCTTTGTAGAAGTATCTAGACTTGAAGTCACAGCTTTCTTCTGTTGATAATATCTTGATTCTGTAGGAAACCAGTGCCTGTGCAGCTCTTTGTAGAAGTGTCTATTTCATAAAGTTCAGATTATGTCAGTATTTCATAACAGCCAGGTCTTTCCCTGAGACTTACCCCTACAGGGATAAGAGAACAAGCAGGACATGGTGGCTTATACCTGTAATCCAAGCACTCTGAGAGGCCAAGGCAGGAGGATCCCTTGAGCCCAGGAGTTCAAGACCAGCGTATGCAACATAGTAAGACCTCCCTTCTCTACAAATAAAAAAAAAAAAAAAAAAAAAAAGGAATTCGCCAGGCATGATGGTGCATGCCTGTGGTCCCACTTAATTGGGTTGCTGAGGTGGTAGGATTGCTTGAGCCCAGGAGGTTGAGCCTGCAGTGAACCATGATCACACCACTGCATTCCAGCCTGGGTAACAGAGCAAGACCCCGTATCAAAAAAAAAAAAAAAAAAAAAAAAAAAGGGTAAGAGAAAAAGAGATCTATGCATGTATTTAATGAAAAACATACATTATCATTAGATTAATAAAACTTCACTCAAGAGTGCTCAAAATTCAAGCCTCGGGTAGGATAGGGAATGCGTTGCATTCAGGCCTTGGACATGTTTTTCTTGGATAGGTCATGGAGTTGAGGGGTAAGCATGGGACATGTCCAGCATCAGACCAAAGAAGCCTAATGTAGAGGGTCTGGACCAAGACTGGGTGTTGCTAGACATTACACAAGAGCCTCTTTTTAGTCTTCTGCCTCCAACGGACACCCATGACTGATACTAGGAAATGTTACACATTTCCACAGTTCTCCCAAGAAAATGGGAATATTTGTGAGGCTTTCTAGTTTAGTACCCACGTGCTATGAGGACCCTTGCTGTCTTGTGTTTTGGAGACCATGACATCACTGTCTTGTTTCTGTGGCCACAGGAGAGTCAAGTCAGCAGGAGCAAGAGGATGGAGTAGTCTGATTGTCTTAGCCACAGCCAAGCCTAAGCTTTGCTCTAGGTCAAATGATCCAATGCTGGCCCCTGAGGGGGAGTCAACTGACTTTATTTTGAAGGTTTTTAACTAGAGAGAATGTCAACTCTGCATTGGCCTTCTATCTTTTGCTGTTACACATGAAGTTTTGTATTGGGATGGAAAGGAGAAGCAGAATAATTTTGTTATGAATTCCTACTTCTCATCGATGTCTCCTTCCCACTGTGAAAATACAAAATAGCACATCAATCAATATGGCACAGTATTGAAGAATCCAACTCAGCCAGTTCTAGTCTGGCTTCAAATCCCAGCTCCACCACCTATTCTTAAGTGAAATCTTAGGTAGCTCTCTAAGCTTTAGCGACTTCATCTGAAAACTCGTGAGAGTAAGAATGCCTAGCATATTGGGGCTTAGGTAAGAGTAAATGAGGTAGTGAACGCTGGGCACTTAGCACAGTGGTTGCCACGTAGCAAATGCCTGACAAAGGGACTGGGCTGCTGGTAGTGATTCTGTCAGCTTCTCCTCCTTGTTGTCTAACTTTGTGCTTGGATAGCATTCCTTATGGCCTCATATCTACACATCACACTTTTCAGGGGAAGAGAGAGCACATTGGACTCATGACTCTGTGTAAAAGTTTGGAGACCACGAGACCGGGCGCGGTGGCTCACGTCTGTAATCTCAGCACTTTGGGAGGCCGAGGCAGGCGGATCACCTGAGGTCAGGAGTTCGAGACCAGCCTAGCCAACATGGTGAAACCCTGTCTCTACTGAAAATACAAAAATTAGCTGGGCAGGGTGGCACATGCCTTTAATGACTATTCGGGAGGCTGAGGCAGAAGAATCACTTGAACTTGGGAGGCGGAAGTTGTAGTGAGCCGAAATCGCACCATTGCACTCCAGCCTGGGGGACAAGAGCAAGACTTCGTCTCAAAAAACAAACAAACAAACAAAAAAAACAAAGTCTGGAAACCATGACATCACTGTCTTGTTTCTATGGCCACTGCAGAGCCAGTCAGTGCAAGCGAGAGGGTGGAGTGTTCTCATTGGCTTGGACTAGGACGCATAATCCAATACTGTCACCTGAGGGGGCGTCAGGCTGAAAGAGATCCCCAAGTGGAAAACGGGCTGATGGGAAGAACAGAAATAGGGAAAATAAAGATGGAGGAGGCTCAACACATGTCCAGTGTGCTTTGCAAATGACGCATGTCCACCTTACAGAGAATCAACACCTCAAGGCATGTACTGTGTTGCTCTGTAAGTCCGTAGCCATTGGTCGTCAAGAATGAGCTTCACTGTCATTAGGTGAACCCAGAAATAATCAGCCCTAGGTGTCACGTTCCATCCAGTGCTCTTTCTGCTTTTGAGCCACTTAGTGAAAGCCTTATCTCCCATCCTTTGGGGATGCTCTTTGCTTAAAAGGACGTTTAGAATGCCATTTGTAGCACACACACGTACACGGGCAATCCTTTCCACCTCATCTTACCATATTCATCTGAATCTGGCTTCCCGAGAGTCTCTGTAGTATGGCGTGGAGGCTTAAGAGCTTCTGTGTCTTTAAGAGGGTAGAAGGAGATTCAGTCGACTTTCTTTTGCCCACATGAATTGATGCTACTCTCCTTTAAGTGCCAGGTTTAGTCCTCTGCTGAGATCACACTTACCTCAACTAAATGATTTTTCATTTAAAAGCAGCCATCCATTCACAGTCTTTTATTTGTGTTCCAGTGATGTTTGTAAATGTGCTCTAGAAGTTGAAAGTGTAGGCACGTATGTGGGGGTGCATTCTTGATGTTCCCCTCACCACGCATTTGTGTACCCCTCACATGCCCTTTGTCTGTGTGTCATCCATCTCTAACATGACCACAAAAATGGTGTCTCCTGAAGTGTTCAAGGATCTACCCTCCTCCATAGTCATGAAGTTTCTAGTAATAATAATTATTCTTATTGTAATAAGGAGGAAAGGGAGGAGGAGAAAAAAGTGATGGAGAAAAATGGTGTCTCCTGAAGTGTTCATGGATCCGCCCTCCCTCTTAGTCATGGAGTTTCCAATAATAATGATAATTATTTTAATAAGGAGGAAGGGGAGGAGGAGAAAAAAGAGAGAAAAGGGGAGAATGAGGACATGAAGGAGGAAGAGAAGGAGTTGGAGAATGAAAAGAAAAACAAGAACAAAAACAACCAGAGAAATAACAGCGTAGTAGTAGCACACGTTTGACACAAGCTTCAATAATTTCTGAAGAAGTGAAGGAAGGAAGAAAAGAATGGAAGGAAGGAAAGGAAAGAAGGAGGAAAGGAGAGAAGGAGAGAAGAAAGGGGTGTGTATTACAGGTTTACTTATGTGCTAGGCACTGTGGTCAGACATTGACATTTCATTTTCTCCTATAATGTTCACTATGGCTATAGAAGATCAGTGATTTCATTATTCGCACTTTATAGATTAGGATGCTGAGCAAAGTGGCTTACTTTTCTGTATTCTTCCTCTCCTGACCCATCCATTTTACGCTCAGCTGCTAGGCTTGTCTTCGTCAGACACATTGCTTGTGCCAGTCTTCTACTCAAACAACCTTCAGAAGTTCCCAATTGAACATTACATAAAACCAAACATATGAGCCTGAGATTTAGAGTCCTCCCATTTTGGTCCTGGACATATTTTTCTTAGAATCTAAGACATAACTAATATGCTGTCTACCCACTTTGGGTCATACCCAAATGGCCAGTTACATTGTTCCCATGTCTTCCCTTGAGAGCAGACATTTATGAACCACTGTTTAAATAGAATAATTTTTTTCTAAAGAAGCCTTTTTATGGATCAAAATCCTTCCATTATTATCTGTGCTTACAGAGTTAAGTCTAAATAATCTCTTTAATCTGCCTGCCTCCTCTTATTCCATTTCTCAAAACCCTCCCCTGCTCTGACTTCAGGCTACCCCATACCTCCACTGTGCTGAACTAATGTTAGCCATAAACATACTTGCACCTGCTCTTTCCTTTACCTGGAACACCTCCTTCATCTGCCTGAAGTCTCTCACCCACCCTAATGGCCTCTTGGGTGAATTTCACTCTATCCTTTAATACCTAGCTCAAATGTCAGCTTTGCAAAATTTTCCTTGAGTCTCCTAGATGGAATGAGTCCATGAAACCTGTATTTTTTTAGGTACTGGTACTGAAATACCTGAACCCTGTATTTAGACTTCCTGGTTTTATTTTTATTTTATTTTATTTTTTGAGACAGAGTCTTGCTGTGTATCCCAGAGCAATGGTACACTCCAATCCCAGAGTTGGCATGCAATGATACAATCTTGGCTCACTGTAACTTCCGCCTCCCAGGTTCCAGCAGTTCTCCTGCCTCAGCCTCCCGAATAGCTGGGATTACGGGCATGTGCCACCATGCCTGGCTAATTTTTGTATTTTTAGTAGAGACGGGATTTCGCCATGTTGGCCAGGCTGGTCTCGAACTCCTGACCTCAGGTGAGACTTCTTGTCTTTAAACTTTAGCTCTGCCTTCTATGAAATGTGCAACTTTAGACAAGCTGCTATGTAATCCTCAGTTTCTTCATCTGTAAAATGGACATAGGCTTCAAACCCATATCACATAGTTGTAAGAAATAATAAAAGGTGATCATGGAACACTTAGCAGTATTCAACAGTAGCACTCAACAGCCCCTGTTGTTAAGATTATTTTATGTTCATATGTTTAAAATGTCTTTGTTTCAGAGGAAAAACTCCTCAAACATAAGGCTTGTTAATTTTTTATAACCCTAGCACTTTGTACATGAAGAGTGACTAGTTCATAAAACCCAACACTTTCATGGAATTGAAAAATACTTTTTTATTGAATAAGGCATTGGAAGACAATCTCTTGATTGTCATGATTTCAGTAACATCACCAATTATTCGTGGTGCTAGTTGCAAGTAAAATGAAAAAATGTTGTTTTCTCCATTCTCATTGCGGTTTGGGGTAACTTAGATTAAAATGCATATATAAACCAGTAATTTCACCAGTTAGTAGAGACATTGCAACACAAAACCTGCCCAGGTGTGGAGGATGGGCACACAGTGGGGTATTATGGGAATGTTGCATTTGAAAAAGAGCCCCAGTCTTGGCACCTTGACATCTTCCTGGGAAAACTAACCTCTTTCCTCCAAAAATATGCTCTGGGGGCAGAGATAAAGTATGAGGCTAGGTCAGAAGCTGTGAGCATAAATTCCTACTAGTGTAGACACCAACATAATGAATGTTCCTTTTAGCCTCTCATTCCAAATAGAGAGGTGGAAGGCATGTCCAAGGTTGTGACACAGGATGACTGGCTTATTGTGGGCCACTTGTGACCAACACATTTCCCAGTACATGCTGATTCCTAATTTAGGTCCTTGGCTCGCTTCTGACAAGCCACTTTATGGAAGGGCGTGATGATATATGGCCTTCCCCTGCTGAACAGCTCGCATTTTGACATCACCCACAATTCTGCATATTCAGTTTGCTCTAATCCAGAAATAACTGTTCTCCCTTCACCTTTAGTATTCAAGGTTGCATCCTGATCCCAATACGTCTGTGTTTGGGGCAAAACTGGAGGGTCGTCAATTAATCTTAGGCATGACAGTTTATTACTCCCTGAAGTCTCTCTTTCTCCTTCTCTGCTGGACAGAGAAACAGAGAATTCCCATTTCTGATACCAGCGTCTCCTGTCTCCCAGCTGGCTTCTTTTTGGCAGCACTTCTCCACCTACACTGCCAAAGTGGGAGAGGATTTGAGGATTTATATTCAAGGAGAATTTAGAAATGCTTTGTGTTTCAGAGAGTGCTTTGCCTGGGTGTTTAATCCTGTGACCATCAAACCCCTCCAGATAGTACTTGATGGCTACAATAAACTGGCCTCTTTCCTATTCTCTCTTCTTGATTACAAAGCCTGTCTTCCATGATGGTTTCAAAATAATCCTCCTGCACTTTCTGCCACATCCCTTCATGGCCAAGATTTTTCGAAGTTGTAAAATATTTTTGCTTTTCTTACATTCGTTACTGCTTTATTTTCCAATTCTTAAAAGTACATAACCAGAGATTGTATGAGAAATAAATGTCTTATAAAGTCTGGGGCCTTAATACTTGTGGTGATGATAATGAGATGTCGATAGTGGTGATGATGGTGATGATAATTGTGATGATGGCTATTTTGCATTTTGGAGACATGAGACCCACTGAGTTAAATGATGTTCTTGTTGCCTCATTGACTCTGAAGTTCTTGTCTGTGTTTGTTGAACCAATTCAAGTTGTAGATTTTCCTATTGTTTCTTTTCACCCCTAAATGTCACTGTTCCTGCAATGGATAAAAATGTGGATTTGTTTTTTAGGAAGTCTAAGTGGATGAGATTAATAGCCTGCCCTGTGGTTTGTTAAATAAACTTGATAAGGCTTTATTGATTACCTTGCGGGTTTTCTGGGCCAAACACCATGTACCATTTAAGAAACAAACATTAGTTAAGAAAAGTTTTCATCTCACTTGAGGAGGGGAAAAATTATTTTAAGATATGTGATCCAGGGAAAGGACAAACTGAGAGATTCATGGCTCAAGGCTTTCTGTGGGTGTCAAGTTGGGGGTCATGGGGAAAGAAAAAGTGCACCAGTCGGGCCAGGTGATGACCCTGTGTCATTTCAATTAATGTGTTTCTATTTTACAGATGGGCACACTGAGAGTCAGTTATTTTGTATAGTTTTCTCTGGGTCATGTAGATCTGATTCCAGTTCAAAATCATGCTCTGGCACCTCCTGTTCTGGGAAAACATCCTGGGAAGGTGAAATTCAGACCACTTACTGCCTCCAGCTCTTGGGGCTTCTTGACATTGTCCTAGTGTTTGCCTTAAGGGCCACCCGGCGTAACTGCCCTTTGAATTTTATCTATCTATGTATCTGTCCATCCGTCCGTCCATCCATCCATCCATCCATCTATCTCTGTCTGTCTATCCATCTATCTATCCATCTATCTCTCTATCTGTCTGTCTGTCTGTCTGTCTGTCTATCTGTCTATCTATCTATCTTTCTATCTATCTATTTCTATCTATCTATCTATCTATCTATCTATCTATCTGTCTGTCTGTCTGTCTGTCTGTCTGTCTGTCTGTCTGTCTGTCTGTCTATCTTCCTGCAGAAGTAGCAGACGTGCCCCATTCTTCCCTGGAGCTAGCAAAAGTAGGGATAGCATTTGGTCAGAGTTCAACCACACACTTCTTTTCTTTCTGGCTTACCACCACCTAGTGGGGCCAGAAAATAAAGGGGGAAATATTTTCTCAGTGGGCTCCCAAGGACTGCGAGAAGATAAACACTTAATTCTAACTACTTTCTTCCTTCTCGGTGAGAAGCTGCCACCCATCGTATGCACAAAGTGGAAAGGCACAAAGTGGAAAGCTTGACTTGCCAAGCCAGCCAAATGTCTCTGCAGTCAAGATATGGGGGGAACCGTCTGTGTAATTTATCTCTAAAATGGAATTGGTAATACCTGCCCTGCCTACCACACTTGGTTGAGTGAAGAGTGGGAGTGCTCTGTGCACCAGAAAGGGTCAAATGAAATGAGAATAGTCAGGTGATACTATTGTGTTGCATTGTCATTGCAGTTAATACTTCCTTTGGGAGAAGAAATACTGTACATTGGGATATAGCCCTCCACCTTGGAAAAACCCAGAGAATATTCATTTCTGATGGAAACTGGCTGGGTGCAGTGGCTCGTGGCTGTAATCCCAGCACTTTGGGAGGCCAATGCAGGAAGATCACCTGAGGTCAAGAGTTGGAGACCAACCTGGCCAACATGACAAAACCCCGTCTGCACTAAAAATACAAAAATTAGACAGGCGTGGTGGTACATGCCTGCAATTCCAGCTACTCAGGAGGCTGAGGCCAGAGAATTGCTTGAACCCGGGAGGTGGAAGTTGCAGTGAGCTGAGATCACGCTGCTGCACTCCAGTCTGGATGACAAGAATGGAACTCTGTCTCAAAATGATAATAGAAGAAAATTCTGCGAGAACTACCAATTACCCACCACCTATTGTATGCCCGGTTCTGTATTTGCAACTCAGTAGACACTTTCTTATTTAGTGTCTAAGGTCTTCATTATCTCCATTTCATAGGACTGAGGGTTAGCAAGATGAAAGGACTTAACCAGAACGCAGGCAACTGATATACACCAGAACTGTGGGTTTGGCTCCATGCTCTTAACCACCCTTCTGCAATGACTGAGCAGGTGCTTTGGGTCAGTAGGCATGGTATTAAGCTATCAGTCTGTCTTCCTTCCTGGGAGATACACAAAAACGTTGAGAACTCACGGGCATGTTTCCACCGTGCAGGTGCTAAGGTTTCTTATTTCGTGACCAGAGACCAAGCACATTCAGTGAACTGCTTCATTCGGAGGTGCTTAGAGCTTCTTTATGGCCATCCTTTGCAAGTTGGAGTATGCAAACAGCATTTCTTCTCTAAATTAAAAGCTTCCAAAGTTGTGATGGTATGTGCTTTTTAAAGAAAGGATGTGTTCAAAATTTAAAGTGATGTTGAATTTTGATAGTATTGCTTTGTAGGTTGTTAAATTGTGGCTTTAGACAATGAGTTGTTTATAGAACTACAAAATCCTTGTGAGGAATTCACATTTGTCTGCCTTTCTTGGAGGGTCCTAATGAGGTTGTGTTTTAAGAAATGTTACATAGAGTATAAAGTCCTAATTTTTAAAACAATCTGGTTCATTGTCTGAAGGGCCTCATTTAACACATAGCCTCTATACACTTGGTAAAAATCATAAAATGAAATTATTCAACGTAACTGCGATATCAGTGGGACTATTTGTTTATAAGCAAAAAACATTGGTTCTAACTTGTGAAAAAAAATAATTCATTAGAAAGATATGTGGGCCCCTTCAGCTTGAAGGGGAGGGCTGAAGACTATCTTTGAAAAGGGCAGGACCCAGGACAGTTCTGCAGGGCCTCAGCAGCAGGAACCCTGCTTAGTTTGATCCGGACACCCTTAGAACCTCTAAGTGGCTTTGTTTCGATCAAGAGCCAGTCCCTTGATTTGGTGATACCAAGCCATCTGCTTAATTAACCCCACAAAGCAGGTATAATGAGGCAGAGGGAACTTCCAAAAAGGACTTTGAAGCGCTATTATCAATAGAAAGTAGGCAGACATTGCTGAGAGAAAAAAAAAAATCCAATAAAATTTCTGTGAATAACCAGTGTTGGAAAGAGTGTAGGGGGAAGAAAAAATAATTCCTACGCCACTAGAGAGATGTAAATTGGCATAAATTTTCCGAAGGGTAATTTGTCAATTTATATCAAAACCTTTTTACATTGTTTAGATCCTTTAATCAAGCAATTCCAAGCACAGGAATAGCGTCTGACGACAATCAGGCAGGTGGGAAGCCGGCTTACTAGAGGCTCAAAATGGTGTTTTTCTGTAATTGTGAATAAATGGGAGAAGAAAAATACCTAACAATGGGTATTGCTTAAATTATAGCAAATAGACATTATGACAGGGAAGCCTAGGCTGTGCTACTGTTGCTTATTGGTCAAGGAAAAGGTGCATGCACGTTTTTAAAGGATGGATATGTTAATTTCTAAAGCCCAAGACATCCCTGTCTAACATTCCACTACTAATTGCATTTCTCCTCCTCATTTAATTTTAATTAAACCTTTCCTTCCCTCTCTCCCTCCCTTCCTCATTTCTTTTTTCTTTTCCTTCCCTCCCCTCCCCTCTCCTCCCCTCTCTTCTCTTCCCCTCCCCTCTCCTCCCGTTTTATCCCCTCCCCTTCGCTTTTTCCTCCCTCCTTCCTCTCCTCTCCTCTCCTCTCCTCTCCTCTCCTCTCCTTCCGTCACTGTCTTTGTCTTTCTCTCTTTAATCTTTTTCCTTAAAACACCAGCAATCACACATGTTAAGGCCATATTATGTTTCAAAGAAATACTTGTAGGCTAGCTTAGGAATTCTGGCTAATTATAGCCTTGTTTGGATAGCCAGAAAACAACAACAAGAAAAAAAATTGCAAAATTTCTGGGACTTGACTTTAGATACACTATGTAAACATGATTTCTTTCTCCTGTAGAACTGTGATTCTTAAATCTAAATAGTGAGGAATCCTCATGTCTAAAAATGGAAGGCTTAGAGTTAGGACTAAGAAATGAAGTCCTTATCACTGGCCCATTTTAATCTGTGTTTGGGTCTTGTTGAATTCGAGCTAAGGGAAGGGGAATACTTCTTTTGCAGGGCTCAGGAATTAAAAGTTCAGCTCTCCCTTTTCTCACCAAGGTTATCGACCAGTTTCTACAAAGCCAAATATTTGTTTTCTAATGAAAGTGTTAGGAGATTTGGCAGAGTAAAAATGTCCCTGCATCTAGAAAAACTGGCATGTGTTTTCTTTGAATCAATTTCCAAAGATTATGCAGTACATTTTAATGGCACTCTGGGGACCCAGTGTGTGTGTGTGTGTGCGTGTGTGTGTGTGTGTGTGTGTGTCTTAAAAATTAGGATGAACATTTTATGTCTCCCAAGTAGATAAACCTCTGCCCTACCCCCAGTGAAGAGATCATAAAGCAAAATGTTATTAATTCAGAAGTGATGGGAGGGAATGCCATAATTCCAGAGATGATATTTGTTAAAATATTGATGGCTTACCACTTTCCCCTGTTGGATTAATTTTTACCCAAGCTGGCCATTGATCAGAAGGTACATAATGCCATCGTATTGGAAAGATTTTTTTTGAAAGATATTTATGAAGACATCAACTTCAGTCAATGAAATTAGACAGTTAAAAGATGGCAAAATATGCTTTGGCTTAGCATAAGGAAAGAAATTCTGGATGAAGCTGTTTCTACTAATTTATCTGACAGGAAAGTGTGAGGGTGGCTTGTAAAGTTAAATATGACCTGTTCAGAAACCATAACTTGGGTTGGCATTCAGTACCGGGGTTAATACTAATAACCAGGTTAATATTTAGCTACAGTACCTAAGAAACAGTGAACCATAAGAAGGGATATTTTGGTAAAGGAGATGGAATTGTGTCTTTTTCTGCTTAACCCATTTTTATGCCTTCCATCTGCACTTATAATGCAACCCAAACCTTTGCCTTGACCTGCAGGTTTTGTGGGGTATAGCCCCTTCCTGCTCACAAACTTCTCTCTATAGCCACACTCTTTGTTTCTCTTCCTTGATCCCACCTAAGTTCATTTTGGACTCGGGGACTTCGCTTTACTCCTGGCTTTGGGATATTGTCCAGGTTCTTTAAAGAACCAGCTCCTTCTTATCCTTTAGGCATCAAAGAACCATTGTCCATCCTACATGAGAAAACTCCTTCCTGGGAGTCACTAGCATTTAATACATTTATTCATATTTACTGCTCTTTAAAATAATCTTATGTGTTTGTTTGAATTGTTCAATTGCCTTTTTCTGCCAGCTGGAACGTAGGTAGCATGGGGTGACTGTCTTTGTCCTTCTTACTCATCTCTCTCTTCTCAGCATGCAGAGGAATATCTGATAAAGAGCAAGTACTTGGGAAATACCTGAGGAGGGAAGGAAGAAAAGAAGGAAGGGATAGAGGGAGGGGGGTTAGTATTGGCAAAAACTTGATAAAGCTACTAGCCATTTGGAGGACAGAGGTCTTTAGATGGTTTGGTGTGGGGCTGAGGGGCATCGGAAGCTGTGATTTTGATTGTGTCTATGAACTTTGCAATGCTAATGGTCATTGAAGATGGGTGCACATTTTGTCCAATGCAGTGAAGAACTCTGAAGGCAGCTCCAGTCTTTCAGCGGGGTGTGCCCGTACTTGATCACTATCACCCTATGCTAACTGGATGACTTTGGTACGCTACTTACCCTTTTTTGACCTTGCCTTTCAGTCTGTATTATGAGTGCATCTGTCAAATCAGAGATTTTCAAATTCTCAAGATTTTATCCAATCTTCAAATACATCATAAGTATGTTTATTTTAATGTCATGAATTGTTCAAATCTGTTAAAGAACTTCAAAATTATACATTCATCAGAACAGCCACATAGCCCCATTGGTTGACTATAAAAAGGCAACTATTACATCCTCATGACATGCCACTTATTTAGTTACATTTTGAAGGTACAGGTAAGATTTTTTTTTGAAAAAATTGTGCCTTGCTACCACAGTTTTTTATATTTAATTTTTATGAGTACATAATAGGTATAGATACTTATAG
Source organism: Gorilla gorilla gorilla (assembly GCF_029281585.2). Classification (NCBI taxonomy): domain Eukaryota; kingdom Metazoa; phylum Chordata; class Mammalia; order Primates; family Hominidae; genus Gorilla; species Gorilla gorilla. The sequence continues at coordinate 10,185,370 of NC_073242.2, forward strand.
GATACATGAGACATTTTGATACAGGGATACAATGTGTAATACACATATCATGGAGAATGGGGTCTTCATCCCTCATGCATTTATCCTTTGTGGTATAAATAATCCAATTACACTCTTTATTTTAAAATGTACGGGTAAGTTATTATTGACTATAGTCACCCTTCTGTGCGATCAAACACTAGGTCTTATTCATTCTATTTCATGTACCCATTAACCACCATTACTTCCTCCCCCGACACTACATTTCCTAGCCTCTGGTAACCATGCCTGTACTCTCTATCTCCGTGAGTTCTAACATTTTTATTTCTAGATCCCACAGATTAGTGAGAACATGCACTGTGTGACTTTCTCTGCCTGACTTATTTCACTTAACACAATGATCTCCAGTTCATTCTGTGTTGTTGCAAATGACTGTATCTCGTTCCTTTATATGGCTGAATAGTACTCCATTGTGTGCATACCACACTTTCTGTATCCATTCATCTGTTGATGGGCACTTAGGTTATTTCCAGATCTTTTTATGGCAGCACTGTTTACCATAGTTCTAGAAACCCACTTTCGAAGCGTGTTTGTCTTCCATGTTACCTTGTTACACATCAAGTTCCTAGTAAACATTTAGGATGAGGGTAAGTGTACCACAAGGTTGTGGGCACAGTTTTTTAGTTTGTTTTGTGTTAAAAGGGCCTGTGGAGGATTGTGTTTGTGTTCTGGGGCTGCCATAACAAAGTAGCACAGACTTCTCTCACATTTCTAGAGACTTAAAGTCTGAAATCAAGATGTCTGCTGGGCCATGCTCCCTGTGAGGGCTCTAAGAAGGAATCCTACCTGGCTTGTCCACAGCCTCCGTTGGTTGCCAGCATCCTTGGCATTCCTTGGTGTGTATTGGCATTGCTCCACCTTCTTCCTCCATCACCTGGCTCCTTTCCTGTGTGTCTGAGTCTGTGTGTCTCCAAATCTCCGTCTCTTTATAAGGACACCATTCCCTGGATTTAGGGCCCATCCTGACCCAGTATGACCTCATCTTAACTAATTATATCGGCAAGAACCCTATTTCCAAATAAGGTCACTTCTGAGTATCTGGGTAAACATAAATTTTCAGAGGACACTCTTAGTACAGAGATCTTCATGTTAGTGGGAATAGGCTGGGTTACTATTTGTACAGGACATTCCCTCCCTCCACCTAAATTATCAATACAAAACTGTAAAACACAGATATTTGGTCAACCTGTATTTATTGGGAATTGCTTGCAAACATCCTGAACTATAGTAAGTGTTAGAAGGCAAACAAGAAGATAAGAAAAATTCTAGCTTGAAGATCTGTGTGATGTCAGTGAGGAGCAAAGTGGCACTCAGAGAACCACTGCAGAATTATCAAATCCTAAACTTACTGGGGAGTATGTGATGTTAGAGTTTGGAGACGTGCTTGATGAATTTGGGCTGGTGTGGTTGAGTACACTTCTCCAGAGCAAGAGCGTGAGCTGAGCCATGAAGCATTGGTAGGACCCTGGAGACACTGAGAAGTGACGCTATAAGGTGTCTTAAAAGTCAATGAAGATGTTTGTGCTCAAGTCAGGAGCAAATGCATGTTTCACTTTGTTGGTTGGTGCTGCTATAACAAAACATCACAGACTGAGTAATTTCTAAAGAACAGAAATTTATTTTTCATTGTTCTGGAGACTGGGAATTTTCAGACTTGGGAAATGTCAGATGAAGGCACCAGCAGGTCTGGTGTCTGGAGAGAACCACATCTCTACTTCCTAGATGGTGCCTTGTTGCTGTGTTCACTGGTGGGAGGAACACTGTGCTTTTAGGTGGTGGAAAGGATAGAAGGGCTGAAAAATGGTCTTACTATTGTCTCCAGCAATTTTATAGGGTCGTGAATCCCATTCATGAGAGCTTTTCCCCCATAACTTAAGCGCTTCATAAAGGCAATTCACAACTAAGTTTGAACACATGAATTTTGAAGTAGACACAAACATTCAGACCATAGCACACAGGAAATGCCTGTGTCTGCTACAAGCAGAGAAAAAAAGCAAGGGAACTAATGGTGGCTGAATGTGGGAACTAAAGGTCAAGTAAAAATGACCCCAAGATATCCAGTATGAGATTGGGAAAAATGGAATTAAACACTTGGAAATGGTGTTTTCATCACTTACATGACCAGGTTTACATTCCTTGGATGTGCGATAGGGTAAGAAGATAAAGTGAGTCATGGAATCTTTACTTGAAATGCAATTCAATAAACATCCACCTCACCAAACCATTCTTTATTTCAGGACTGGATGAATTAATTCGTGTGTTTAAAAAAGAGGGGGCTCACCCCAATGTTTCTGCCACCATTGAGTAATAGAGTATTGGGTTTCCTATCGTGCTGTTATGATTGGGACAAGCGGAGCCATTTGTCTTTTGCTACATGGGAGAGGTGTTAATACCAAGCACATCTAGTTATGTTGTGAAAGGCTCTGTTGTAATTAGTCTGAGTTGAATCATCAATCAAGAGATTCTGCAATTATAAGCACCGGTCACACTACATTGCTGTTGAAGGCAGTCATTCATGCTACAGCAATACTTGTATATTAGGTCTGAGGCTAGATGCTTTATACACAATATCTCATTTAATTCTTAATGAAATACCCTAAGAGGGCCAGGCACAGTGGCTCATGCCTGTAATCCCAGCACTTTGGGAGGTGGAGGTGGGCAGATCACGAGGTCAGGAAATCAAGACCATCTTGGCTAACATGGAGAAACCTCGTGTCTACTAAAAATACAAAAGATTAGTCGGGCGTGGTCGTGGGCACCTGTAGTCCCAGCTACTAGGGAGGCTGAGGCAGGAGAATGGCTTGAACCTGGGACGCAGAGCTTGCAGTGAGCCGAGACTGCACTACCACACTCCAGCCTGGGCAACAGAGCGAGACTCTGTCTCAAAAAAAAAAAAAAAAAAAAAGAAATACTCTAAGAGGTAGGTATTATTACTATCCCCATGGTACATAAAAGATATAATCACAGAGAGATTAAATAAATCACCCAAGATCACATGCCTGTGCATTCACAGAAGAGAAATTCAAATCTGGAAATCCAACTTAAATCTGGTTTTAAACGTTATTATTAACTGCCTCCCAAAAGAATTTGACTATGTTTTTCCATTAGTCTCTTTGTACCCATTGCCTTTCTTTTTAAATTATTTTATTTATTATTCAATATGTTAAAACCTTTTAAAACATTCAAAAATATAAAAAGGGATATAGGAAAAAAGTAAGTCTCCTTTCTACCTATGATCTCTGACTCCACGTTTCCCTCTCCAGAAGTAACGACACTTTACCAGTTTGTTTTGTATTTTTTATATTTTCTGTATATTTTCAGAAATATGATAGCTTAGGTATATACTAAGAGGGGTGTGTATGTGTGTGTATCCTCTCCTTCCTTCCTCCCCCAACAAAGTGATTTCTGTACAGGCTACTTCTTCCTTCCTCCCATCACTTAATGTATTTTTGGGGCTTGGGGGTGTCTATTTTGCCAGCCTGTGAAACACGTGGATAAATATTCAAGTTGAATGTATAATTTTTATGGATTTTTGGTTATGTTTCTGTCTGTTCACTGCCTCATTAAGGCCACTTGAAACACATTTTTGTTTTATTGTTTAGGACCCGCTAAACTGTAATTGCATGCACCTGCAATGATGTGGAAACCCCCTTATCTTGAGGCCTGGTCTTGATTGTGTTGAAAGCCACATATTTAAGGAGACTGGAGAGTCTGTGGTTTATCCTCCTGAGTCAGAGCCTGGCATCGATGACCCTAAACCCAGAGTGTTTTGTCTCTCACCTTGTGGGCGAGTTAATGGTTGCCTCTCAGAGCTGCTGTCTCTGTAGGGTAGGGATGTGTGGATGCACCCAGCTGAGGCTCTCATAAGGATAAAGGCCTCCTTATGCACAATTCAAAAGAGTGACCACACCACTCAGTCACGATTCCATGCTTTATCCACTTTCTTCTCCCTTTGTTGTCCCCTTTCCCATGGCATCGCTGAACCATCATTTCGTATTCTTGTTTCATGCTCTCCTTACCTGTGTGTTGATTTACGTGGATTTCTCTACGTTGAATTTCCTTCTACCTTACATCCTTTCCACCCTCAAAGATCAACAAAATGTTGTCACCTTCAGGAAACCTTTCCTGATTCACCCAACTGGAATCCTTCCCTTTCTTTTACCTAAACCTTGATTCTGTTATCTTTGTCTTCAGCACTTTTATCCTCCCCCCATAAATTGCCCTGCTCATAGTAGTTGCTCAATAAATATTTGGTGCCAATCCCATGGAAATACCAGCATATGTGTGCATGCCCTTCAACTCTCAGAGGCAGTTAGACTTCCACTTCCCAAACTTAGGATGCCTCACTCATTAGAGAATTGACAAGCTGCCTAACTGTTTGCACGGTCTCCAACACATTATAAATATTTGGATAAGTCCACCATCAATGCACAGTCATTGCAGAGCCAATAAAACATGACCTTGACTTTCTCCTGTTTGTTTACATGCACCCTACAGCATCATCTCCAAAGGCAACAGGAGCGAATGGTGAACAGCTGGGCAAAGGAGGTGTCCTTCACACGTCCTATATTTGGAACTGGTGGAAATAGCCAGTATGATTCTGTGTCAGTTTAACAGGATAGATACGATTTTAAAATGACATCTTTATTGTGAACCTGCTGTGGGCAGGGGCTCATCTTGATATCACTTGTGCTAGGCTTTGAGTAGGGCAGAGTTTCTCAACCACTCCACTATTGATATTTGGGACCAGATACTTCTTGGTCCAGGGGAGCTGTCCTGTACACTCTACGATGTTTAGCAGCACCTTGCTTCAACCCACTAGGTGACAGTAGCATTCCACACCCCACCTCCCATCCAAGGCCAGGTTGTGCCAAACAAAAATGTTTCCAGGCATTCCCAAATGTCTCCTGGTGGAAGAAATTGGTGTAGGGGCTAGAGGAATATTTATTAAATGAACAGGTAAAATTATCCATGTTTGAACATTATCAATTTCTATTTCTCTACATGAAGAACAAAATCCTCCTTGGCAGGTGTGCAAGAGAAACGCATTTTACTCAATACCTAATTAATTGGTTAAAAAACAAAAAAACGTGTTGTAAACCGCCCCCAAATTCTAGCTGCCACCTTGTTATACTCCGAAATGTGGTGAATTTGTGCCTCCATCTGTTACCCAATCTATATAACTTGACATTTTCTAAAAAGTACCCTATTAAAGAGGGTTGTTTTTATATTAAACTACTTTTCAAATAAAAGCATATTGCATTGACTGTAAGTTCTACTATGCATAAAAAATAATTTACCCTGTCCAGGCACGGTGGCTCATGCCTGTAATCCCAGCAGTTTGGGAGGTGGAGGCAGGCAGATCAAGTTCAGAAGGTGGAGACCAGCCTGACCAACTTCGTGATACCCCATCTCTACTAAAAATACAAACATCAGTTGGGTGTGGTGGCACACACCTGTAATCCCGGCTGCTTGGGAGACTGAAGCAGGAAAATCGCTTGAACCCAGGAGGCAGAGGTTGCAGTAAGTCGACATTGCACCACTGCACTCCAGCCTGGGTGACAGAGACAGACTCCATCTCAAATAATAATAATAATTATTATTATTATTAATTATTATTTATCCTAAATGTAACATTGAGTCAGCTGTTTTCACTGATAGCACAGCTATGATATGAAGTAAGATACTACATGTATATTGAAATAAGAACCATTAGTGATTTATTGCTAAATAATTGCATAGACTGCACAACACATACTGAAGAAGGTGTTTAAAGTTCTACAAAACGCCAAGTTGTAGTAACACTTGAGAATCTGAATTGCATGTCTTGTTGATATTTCTTTAACATTTTTATTAAATATTATCCCTAGTTTATTGAACAGAGTCAGCTCAGTGAGATATAAACATGAGGTGACTTTTTCTCCACTCACTGCTCCCAAATTCAGAATTGCATATTCTTCCCCTTCCCCTAGAAATAACTCAGATTTTTCAACTTTCTGGGCCCTTTTGGTTATTAGGTATAGTGTCAATGGGTATTTATGTCTCCGTCATTTTCTCTTTCAAAGTAGCTATTTTACAATGTGTTTAAAGTTTCTTTTCTTCCCTTGTCAGTCAGACTTGTAGTTTCCGAAAAGGAGACAGTGTATGGTGTTTTTCATTCCTCCTCTTCTTTTATCTTAGAATGAAGAGGGAGGATTTTGTATGACTTTGGAGCATTTTTTCCTTTCTTCTTCCGGCCCTCTAGATCTGATGGAGTTTGGGGGCAGGAAGAAGCGGCAAAGAGTCATAGCTCTCAAGCTCAACAGTGTGCTTGCATTCCTCTTATTTGGCATGGTAAGCATGAGTGAGTTTACTGTCACTCATGTAGTTCCAGCAGAAACAGCTGAGCTTGAGCCAGTTTGGTGCTATATTCCAAGAGCCTCACCTGCAAGATGGGGAGACAGTGGGCTGTAGCAACATTGTTGCTATTTGTCTGCTTTCTTTGTTGTAAATATTCAAATTCTTTCTTTCTCATGTTGCATAACTATCACAGATACCTCAAATAGACATGCAGGGGCTCCTTTGCTCCTTGTATTAGTCTGTTTTCACGCTGCTGATAAAGACATACCCGAAACTGGGTAATTTACAAAGAAAAAGAGATTGAATATGGATTCACAATTCCACATGGCTGGGGAGGCCTCACAATCATGGTGGAAGGAGAAGCAAGTTATGTCTTACATAGATGGCGGCAGGTGAAGAGAGAGAGCTTCTGCAGGGGAACTCCCTTTTATAAAACCACCAGATATCATGAGACTTATTCACTATCACTAAAACAGCACGGGAAACACCTGCCCCCATGATTCAATTACCTTCCACCGGATCCCTCCTACAACATGTGGGAATTGTGAGAGGTATAATTCAAGATGAGATTTGCGTAGGGTCACAGCCAAACCATATCACTCCTGTTTCTTGATTTGGAAGATCCGGCTCCAGGAAAACCCCAATCAACTCCCTTCCTGGTGTCTGTTCCAACCATGCATCTCACAGGCCATTGTCCCCCCACCTTGCAGGTGAGCCTCTTGAAATGTACTAGCAAACTGGCCCAAGCTCAGCTATTTCTACTGGAACTGCATGAGTGACAGTCAACTCACTCATGCTTACCATGCCCAATAGTAGGATCCAGGTTGTTTCCCTGCTTCCCTTATTCCCACTCTGCCCCCAGTTTTTCCCAAATTCTATTTTTCTCCAGTGCTCAGGGACATCTCTGAGACACCCATCAAGTTTGCTGTGTCAGTAGACTTCTAACTGGGGAAAGACATTTCAACCTCCCCTTGTTGCAGGAGCTGCTGGTATTTGCAAGTACTTCACTTAGCATGGACTCATGGCTTTGTGGGTGAGCTGAGGAGCAGGTACCAGGGCTCTCAGACATAGGATCAGTTTTCTTAAGACATCTTACTCATTGCTAGATTGCTCCTAAGACCTATGGATGTCCTGATTATAATTACATTTAGGACAGGTTCTTATGAACGTGGGAAAATGGTGAAATATTTTTACCTTTCATAGTTTTTAATTTTAATACCATTGGCTTTTGGAAAATACCTATTGTTTTAAAACAGCTACCTAGGGTTTCAATAAAAGTGGCCTTAATTTTCCATTCCTCATTGTATGAATGACCCATTCTCAGAGCATATGTGGTCTAGTAGCCCTTGTCCTGCCTTTCTAGGAGATAGAGTTTCTCATGGACCCAAACAGGGCTTCTTAATGGAGATTTATAACATCAAAAGGGATTACATGAGAACAAAGTAATTATCCTTCGTGTATGAGTATCAACCCAATTTACAAAGGAGTGAAATTAGACATTGCAGTTAATTACAGGGACAGTCTCAACTTTGTGGACCAATTAGGGCTCATTGGTTGCAAGCAACAGGAACCAATTCCCCTTCTACATTGAGCAAAAAGAATACTTATTAGCAGTAGTCAGTGAGCTTACAAAATTTAGAGGTGGTTGAAAAAGCAGTGTTGGTAGCATGACAGGCACCAAGCCACTGTGAGGTCTCCTCCATGGGAAGAAATGAATTCCAACTAAGTCTTCCGTCCATGTTTCATTCTGCTCCAGTTCTGGATCCCTGAAGAGCACATCCCATTGGCCATACTTAGGCAATATCTCCCCTTCTTGAGTTCACCCTGGCTGGGAGAGCTAGGATGTCACAGAAAGTTCCTTTAGGAAACTCTTCATCTTCCAGAGTGGGAAGGCAAAGTACCCAATGTATGGTCTTACAAAGGCTGCATAAAATGGGGGAGCTGTAACTTCTCTTGGGTACTCTTAGGAAAAGGAAGCACTTACCAACCAGTGAGGAAGTGATCTCCAGTCCCTTTTCATAGAGAAGGTCGATTTCTATCCTCTTGCCTGGAGGGTTTCAGAGCTGCCCTAGGCTGTACTCCACTCCAGGGTGGCCCTCAGAGACCATTACTGTTTCCTCATTTCTTGAATGTATGGAGGACCCTCCAGTTACTTTCTGCTTTAAGGCGATGTTTATTAAACATTGTTTCTATTAGGGCTGTGCTCCTTCCTCTGTACCCTTTAAATGTTCATCTCCCTCATGCTGCCACCCCCTTTATGAAGATCATTCCTGCAGAGCGGTAGTCCAGTTTGCTCTACTTCCTGGTGATCGTCTCTTCTCGAGATTTCTTCCTGCACATGCACACTCTGGACTGTGCACTTTTCTGCTCTGGATTCCTCTCCTGGACAGTTGCACTGGACTCCATTCCCATTTGTCTGAGCTTAGGGTTTATGTCTTTTTAGGGCATTTACCGTCCCCACTCCTGTGTTACCGTCTCTCTGTGTTCCTAGCATGTACACATTGTAGGATGTGAGAAGGCAAAGATCTCAGACTTTCCATGTGAATTGAAGACCCTTCTCTGACCCCTTGACTGCCAGTGTCACCAACACCACTGGTCACTCTCCACTCACTTTCTACCTGTACAATGGACAGTCTCCCAGTGTCCCTGTGGAACATTGTGATTACTCGAAGTTGTCCTAGCTACTTGGGAATGAGTCCTAAGAAGATTCATCTTACTTCTGATGCATCACATGCTCTGTGTTGCAAAGCACACTTGGCATAGCCAGGAGCATCCTAGGTTGGCCTAGTGCTAGATGGCAGGCATTGAGAACTGTCAACACCAGTACAGGAACAGGAAAGACAAACCATGGAACTAGATGAGACCCTGATACTGAGTTGTGGACAGATCAACTATACTGATATAAGATTCTTGATTGTCTGCAACAGAGAACTTTTCTAAGTAACCTATGCTCATGATAATTTGATTTGAATGCTTTTGGGGAGAATGCAGTATCATCAGGAAAATATGAGAACCTGGCTCAGAAAATAGACAAAAGGGATGAAGGTACCATTAGGATCCCTGTGTAGAAACTCCCTGCTAAGGATGCTGCTACCAGCACTGTGATCACTGCCACGTGGCACCACCAGCATCCATAGTCCTGAACACAGAGTGGTGGTTCTGGACTCTACAGTTGACACAGCCTCCAGGGATGGTGCTTGATTGATCCTGTGCTTTTACCTAGCCCCTTAAGACCCAAGACGTATGGTAACATACAGAGTCAAGTGATTTTTTTTTTTTCCTTGCAAAAGCACCAGTGCAATTTGAGGAGGAAAAGCGAGTCTTTTCAACAAATAATCGTGGACCTACTGGATGCTGGAATGGAAACATTTAACTCAGATCCATGTTTTCCATCATAGACACAAATTAACTGAAGATAGGTTGCAGACCTGACTACAAAAGGAAACACTCGAAAGCCCCTGGAAGGGAACATAAACATCTGCCTTTGAAAACTGAGCATGGTCAACATTTTCCCAGATAAAACACAGTACATACTAAACATAAAAGAGAAGTTTGACAGAATTCCTCAAAATGAAAAACTTTGTCCCATAAAAAGACATTAAGAGAATGAAAAGTCAAACTGCAAGGAGGAAATATAACAATGTATATTATATATATATATGTGTATATATACACACACACACACACACACACATATACATATATACACATAGAGCTGTGGCTCTGGACCTAAATATTTTATCAAAAGAAATGAAAACATATCTGCACATAAGGCTTCTTCATAGATGCTCATTGCTTGTTTATTTGCAATGGCAAAAGAAGAAAAAAGGGAAATTATGCAAACATCCATCAATAAATGAATGCATAAGTAAGTTGTATAGTCACTCAATGAAATGCTATACAGCAATAAAAAGAAATGAATTGCTGACAAGGACATCAGTGTGCGTGTGTGTGTCTGTGCATATGCATATGTGTATAACATACTCAGCAAGAGAAGTTATCCACCAAAGAGTCCATGCTTTATGGTTCTGGTTTTATGAAGTTGATGAACAGGAGAAATTGGCCTATGGGGATAGAATTCAGGATAGTGATTGTCTTTCACCCGCTAAGATGCCTGTTCAGTTTCTCCCCAAAGACTTCATATATATTTACATCTAGGCTGTCCACAAAACGGAGATGTGTGAATCATGCTTTTCATGCCATTGGGAAAGGACATCCTGTTCACAGCAGAGGTGATACAGGAGCATTAATCACCAAATGTTTAGTAAATATTGATACCCAGGTGATTTACACAAATCGTCACAAGACCACAATCTACCTTTTATATAAATGCAATAAAAAAAATCTTGGTTATAAAAGTACTTGCTTCCTTTGCATTTTTTTTTTTTTTTTTTTTTTTTTTTTTTTTGCTGGGGGAGGAGCACAGAATGCAGAGAGGGAGAAGGGAATTTTCTAAGGAGATGGCATTTCTGTGCACTTTGACTGGGGTACTGGTTCATGTATATGTGTGTGTTGGCAAAACACCATGGAACTCTATACTTAAGATCTGTGCAGTTCATGTAATTACACATGAATGACAATGAAAAGTCCAATGAGGCATATCCTAATGGTCAAGCCTGGTCATATGTGCGCATTCAACCTACAGAAAACTTGTTTGGTTTCTGTAGCAGGAGGTATGAGCTTTCTGCAAATACAAACGGTATTTGAAGGAAGGACAGTCATTCATGACACAGGTCCGCTACAGCATTGGATTCCGCATCCTGCAGCAAAAGCCAGGTGGGGACCATGGTTGGGATGAGATTCCATGGGAACAAGCCAGGAGTGAACAACTGCAGTTAGAGTGGAAAACGTGGGCTGGTTTGTCTGGGACTTTTTCTGTGTGAGCACTCAAAGTCTCATGTCCTGGGAAAATCCTCTGTTCTAAGCCAACTGGGAGAGTTGGTCACCTTCTTTCCAGCCAGAGCTCTGTCTAAAGTTACATCTGATGGAGAAATTGAGGGATCACACTGGAAAAAGTGAACCCAGAGATTTACTTTGAAGCTCCTCTGGGTATGAGGTCAGTGTGGGATAATTGTCATGGACGGAGATTCACTAGAAGTCTCACAAGCCCTGCCACCCTAAATCACATCAGAAAAGAACCCTATGCATTTTCTTTTCATACCACCCAACATCCTAAAACCATCAGCTTAGTGTTTTCACTCCCATTCCCTATAAACTCCATGTGGTTTGTTCACATGTCAGGTTTATTCGTCAGTGTATCTTTAGCACATGTAAATGGCTGTCACAAATGATTAAGTGATTCAGTGAATGATTGAATGATTCAATGAATGATCCCATCCATCAACCGTTGCTCCAGGCTTCTTGTAAAGACCAGGATCCTGACCCATGGACATTTTTGAGGCTTTAAGCCACAGCCCTTCGAGCAAGGGCTGGAAGGAAGACTCTTTCATCTTTCTCTGGGGCTATCACAACCAGCATATGTGTATTTAATTAGTCACTGCCTATTTTTATATGTTACACAAGCTCAGTTTCTCCCTCTCTGTTCTCTTTTCCTCAATAGTGGCAATGTAGATTTTTTAAAGTTTATTTTTCAATTTCTTCCCTTTTCCTGCAGTCTCCCTCTAGAGATGACACTGACTTTAAACTTTGACCCACTAAGATGCCTCTTTAGTTTCTATCCAATGACTTCATATATATCTATCTCTAAGCTATCCACAAAATGGAGATGTGTGATTCATGCTTTTCATGCCTTTGGGAATGGACATCTTGTTCATAGCAGAGGTGATACAGGAGTATTAATCACCAATGCTTAGTAAGTATTGATACCCAGGTGATTTACACAAATCATCACAAGACCACAATCATCACAAGACTACAGTCTACCTCTTGTATAAATGCAACCCAAAAATCTTAAATTATAAACGTACTTGCTTCCTTGGACTTCAGATAAATCTCTAGTATCCTCAAGAGTCTTTCAATACTTTCCTGTCTCCAGCAAATCTCGTAGGAAGGAAAAAAATAGATATCACTTTGCAATTTATGTTTTTACTAGCATGCAATTGAGTAGATTCAATTGACTCCAAATGTTTTGCACATCCTAATTTCTGTCCCCTATTGTCCTCCCCTGTTGACTTCAAGTTAATGCATAATATGATATGGGACATTCCTCATAAATTCCGTATCATCAGAGTAATGTGGCTTTGATGATGTACTGCATTTTAAATTAGCTCTGTCACAAAAGGACGATGGGGGGCCCAGGAGGTTTTTTTTTTCTTTCTAATTTTCCTTCTGTTCTTGAAGTGTGATAAGTCTAATTATAGTTGGCAGCAAACAGAAGTGTTTCTTCAGCTAGTATGGCTTGTGAGGGTTCTTGGATTGCTATGATATCTTCAGATTTTTATAGTAGGTGTCTTAGACCCAACAAGTCAAGATGGCTCCTAAGTGGAAAGGTTTTAAAAGATTAAAGAGAGATTAACAATACAAGAAGTTAGTAACATTGATCTGTCATGGCCAAGTTCATTGGTGCATTCCTGTGGCTTATTTTACTCATGGGAATTAAATAATGATAACATTTTCAGAATCTTAGAATAATTTGGAGAAGAGGATATGACATATCTAAATTATGGGTATACAAAGTAATTTTTGTTTCTTCTAATACTCTACTAGTCTAAGGGGATTCCTTCCTATCCATTGTCTTTTCTGGGGAAAGGAACCAAATGTACAGTCCTACCTACTGTAGGAAGAATAGCTATAGCTCCTCTCAGCTCTGGTATAGGAAACATGCTCTAATGAATTTTCCTTCCAGCGTTCCATACCAGTGTTTTTCAAGCTTTTAGTGAGCACAGGGATCTTTCCAGGAATTTTCCTACAATGCATATTCTGTTTCGTAGGTCTGGGTGGAGCCTGAGATTCGGCACTTCTAATAAGCTTCCAGGTGTTGTTCCTGATGCTGGTTCATGCACCAGAATATGAACAGCAATATTTTATAGGGTGTTAAGCAACAGAAATGTATTTGTACGTGGATGTCTCTGCAATAGAATTGCATCCAGAGGAGAAATGAAATAGCTTACAATTATGGATGAATTGTGTAGGTATTCATATAGAATAGCTAACATAAATGGAGCCATGCCTGTATTATTTAACACTCACAACAGTATAGATAGACACAGTGCTTATCTCCATGACAGAGTTGAGGGGCTATAAGCTTACAGATGTTTAGTGATGTGATCAAGTTGCTGAGCTACACTCAGTGGAATTTGAACCCAGGCAGTATGATTTCAGAGACCACGCTGAAATGCCTGTACTGCTCATGGACTGTTGCCCTGAAATGCAGTTTATTTGTCTGAAGTGTAATGTCTGGAGTTTTTTGCATCTTCATCATTATAAACCTCTCACAAATATTAATTGAGTTCCTTAGGCCATTCCTTAAGGTTTTATAGCAGATAAGAGAAGATAATGTGGTTCCAACTGAAGACCACCAAATAGTGCTCACTGGTAGCTGAAATTTAGGAAATGATTTACATATCCAGAAGGAGTGATTTTCTTTATATATAGAAAAATATATTTAAATGGAGTTAAATCATTATCTGTAGTAATTATAGCTGAATGGAAGAACCGGCCTAAAGAGCAAGATTTTTTTTTTTTTTTAATAAAAAGGATATCCTAGGAACTCTACAGTGATTTGCAGATTAATTCTATCTTTGTTTATATTTCTACTTTCAAACATTTTTATTCAGGTAAAATTCACATGATATAAAATACAGATACATAATATAAAATTATATTATATAAATAATATAAAATTATGTGAATTGTAAACTGTACAATTCAAGGACATTAGATTCACAATGCTGTGCAATGATCACCTCCAATAAGCATGTGGAAATATGCTCAACACCATTAGTCCTTAGAGAAATGCAAATCAGGCCAGGCATGGAGGCTCATACCTGTAATCCCAGTACTTGGGAGGCCAAGGCAGGAAGAGTCCTTGAACACAAGAGTTTTATACCAGCCTGGGCAGCACAGGGAGACCTCATCTCTACAGAAAATAAAAATAAATTAGCTGAGTGTGGTGGCACACATCTGTGGTCCCAGCTAGTTGGGTGGCTGAGGTGGGAGGATCACTTGAGCCTCTGAGGCCAAGGCTGCAGTCAATGGTGATTGCACTACTGCACTCTAGCCTGGGCAACACAGCAAATCTGTATCTCAAAACAAAAAAGCAAAAAATGCACATCAAAACCATGAGGAGACATCATGCCACACCCACTGGGATGACAAGTAATAATAATAGTAATAACAGAAGGTAACAAATGTTGTCCAGGGTGTGGAGAAACTGAAATTCTCAAATATTGCTGGTAGGATTGCAGAATGGCACACCTGCTGTAGAAAACGGTTTGGGAGTTAAACGAAGGTAAACACAGAGTTCTCACTAACTTTTGACGACTGAATGTGTTTGCCTTTTTCCAGCTGTTGGTTGTTTTTTTTCATGGCTTCTTCCAGGGCCTCTGTCTTGTTTGCTAATATACGGTTTTTTGTCCTGTATCCATTCAGTAGCCAATGTAAAATGGTGCCACACTTACTATTTTAGATTGAAGGGATTTTCAGTGATTTCCAGTGATTTTACCATTGCCTATTCTTAGCTGGTGCCAGGGAAGAGTTTTTGGTTGGTTGGTTGGTGTTTTTACCTCCAGGTACTGTGTCATTCCAGTGTTATTTTTACTGTCTCATGTGGAATGTCCTATATGATTTGAATAAAATTCCCACTCCATTGCTGTCTCTGCAAGGCTGACTCCTTTGACCCTGGCAGAAAGAACAGTTGATGATATTTGGTGGAAAAAAAAAAATTTGCCCATGCTATGACTGTTCTTCTCCTTGGCAGGAAACTTCTGCTTGAATCATTGGGCAGTATGATGGAGGCACTTATTGGTGTAAACCCTAATTATGCCACTTGGTAGTGTGTATAAGCATGGGCAGGTCCTTCAATTTCCTTGTGCCTCTGTTTTCCCAAATAAATCATGGAATAGTACTTACAGAAATGGCTAATGATTAAATAAGATAATGCAGGAAAGCATTTAGCATAGCATCTGGCACACAGCAGCACTGCAAATCAACCCTGGCTGTTATTGTATTATTATCATGGTTACTTCTGTCCTAGTTTTTACTCTATTACATAGTTTGGGTCTATTTGCACAATATACTTCTTTAAAACACATACACACAGCCAGGTGCAGTGGCTCACGCCTATAATCCCAGCACTTTGGGAGGCTGAGGCAGGCAGATCTCCTAAGGTCGGGAGTTCGAGACCAGCCTGCCCTACATGGTGAAACCCCATCTCTACTAAAGATACAAAAATTAGCCATGCCTGGTGGCCAGCACCTGTAGTCCCAGCTCCATGGGAGGCTGAGGCAGGAGAATTGCTTGAACCTGGGAGGTGGAGGTTGCAGTGAGCTGAGATCTTGCCACTGCACTCCAGCCTAGGCGACAGACTGAGGCTGCGTCTCAAAACACAGACACACACACACACACACTTTAGAATTATCTCATTGTCTTCCTACAAGCTGTCTTTTTGCTTCTGCATGAACTTTTAAACCTTCTCCACCAAGGCAAGGTAACTTTAAATGATTTTCCCCACAGATAGCCAGCCAATGAAAAAATTACCAATGTCTTAAGAGAAAGGGAACTTTGTTACTTTCAGGTGTGCACAGCAACCCTGCAGTTCAACAGTCTCTGTCCTGGGTAGGGCCTCAGGTGACTTGACTTTGATGAAATAGAGAAGCAGGCTGCCCTCTGTCAGTTGAAGAAGCCATGTTTTTAGCATAATGACCTGATTCTGTATGTGGCTTGGGGAATCCTATTTGTGAATCTGAGGTCTATTTTCATGTTAATGATTCTTCATTACTTTACCATTCTTGAAAGTAGGTTTTGGCCTTAGAATTTGTGCAGTTCTCCCTCAATTGTTCTTTATTCGTAGATAGCCATCATATAAGCTGGCTGGCTGGCTGTAAAAAAAAAGAAACTCAACTCAGGCCTAGCGTGGTGGCTCACACCTATAATCCCAGCACTTTGGGAGGCTGAGCTGGGTGGGTTACAAGGTCAGGAGATCGAGACTATCCTGGCCAACATAATAAAACCCCATCTCTACTAAAAATACAAAAATTAGCCAGGTGTGGTGGCATGCATATGTAGTCCCAGCTACTCAGGAGGCTGAGGCAGGAAAATCGCTTGAACCTGGGAGGCGAAGGTTGCAGTGAGCCGAGATTGCACCACTGTACTCCAGTCTGGGCAACAGAGCGAGACTCTGTCTCAAAAAAAAAAAAAAAAAAAAAAACCTCAAGTCAGTCTCTGTACAGATGTTTCAAGAATGCCTAATGTGTGGTGTCTGTGTTGACAAATTCTTATACAATGCTTTAAACATATTCAGATTTTAAATTTTATTAACTTACCTAATTATTCATTTAAAGTAACTCTTTAAAAAGACTGGCTTATCTTACTCTAGCTGTACTTTTTTTTGCTAGTGAAACTACCAGTGGATTACTTTATCTCAGATTGTATTCATCATATTTCTCCATTATAAATCCGTTAAAATGTCGTTTCTCTGACTTCTTGGAGTTGAGGTCTGGGATTATCTGCTATCAGAGGAAATTCCTGCCCAGAACCCCCTAGACATTTTCACATTGCAAAGCAGCACAAAGAGCAAGCATGAGTGAATCAAGTTCTTATATAAAGAAGGATCCTAGGATAATGCTACTTTTAGAGATGGAAAAGCTCTAAGATATTTCCAAGTAAAAGAAACCTGTATTTCAGAGAGGTAAAATAACCTGAGTTTTCACAGTGAGTTGATAGTAGGACACAGATGAGAACTCTTTCAGTCCATGCGGTAATGGCTGTAGGTCCTCCTGTCTTAGGCTCTGAAGGGAGACAGACTGCAGTCTCTCCTGGAATAGCCCGGGAAGGAACTTTGACATGAAGATATTCAACCTCCCAATGGTAGAAATAGGTGACTCTGGCATTCATTCATTCATGTAACGAGTATTTATGGAGCACTTACCCAATGCCAGACACTGTTCTAAACAGAGGTTATGGCAGTGAGCAGCACTGGACAGTTCCCTGCTCACATGGAGTTGATCACAGTGCAGGAATCAGACAGTGAATAGGTAAGTGAGTGATCTGCCGAGAAAGATGACAACAGTGTCACATCAGGGTGACGTAGTAGTACCTGAGATAGGGCATAGTGAATGGAATATTTTTTCTAAGTGCAATGGAAAGTCACTGTAGAGTTTTAAATAGAGGAGGGATAGGATATGATTTATGTTTTAAAAATCTCACTGACACCTAGGTGGAAATTTAATTGTAGGAAGAGCAAGAATATCAATTCTGGGCAAATGCTGTAGGTCAGAGATGATGGTAGCTGCTAAGATAGTAGCTGTGGGCAGGAGCTAATGATAGAGGAAGGATACTGGACATAAAGATGAGGACTGGACCCTAGACTTAGTGGAAGAGGTGAGCGAAAAAGACTTACAAACAACTTTAATGGTTCAGCTTGAGCATCTGAACAGATGAACCCAAAGAGAAGTTTACATCAGGCTCTGTGCAGCAGCTAGTGTTCACTGCTTTAGTGTTCATTGATTTACATCTCCCCTTTTTTTTTTTTAATTAAAGAGATTAGGTCTCACTCTGTCACCCTTGCTGGAGTGCAGTAGAATGATCATAGCTCACTGCAGCCTCAAACCTCCCATCTCAGCCTCCCGAGTAGCTGGGACTACAGGTGTGCACCATCACACAGAGATAACTTTTTTTTTCTCTAGAGACAGGCTATTGCTGTGTTGCCCAGACTGGTCTCAAACTACTGGCCTCAAGTGATCTTCCTGTGTCTGCCTCTCAAAGTGCTGGGATTACAGGTGTGAGTTACTTTGCCCCGTCAACATCTATTTTAAAAACAATCTTGAGAGCTATAAGCCATGCCTGACCAGAGGTCAGATACTTATCTATTTCTTTTCTCTTTCTTGAGTAGCACCTCACACAGGGCTGGATTCTGGGGTGTTCTAAATGCAGGGGTGAGGCAGGTGTACTGGAGGGTTTCACCCCATGTGTGCTTTCCTCTGAGCCCAACAACTGCAGCTAAGAAAGGTGTCTCAGTGGATAATCGCATGATCCACTGCCCTGTGTGGGACCACAGTCTTTTTTTTTTTTTTTTTTTTTTTTTTTTTTTTGAGCAGGAGTCTTGCTCTGTCTCCCAGGCTGTAGTGCAGTGGACTTTTCTCGGCTCACTGCAAGCTCCGCCTCCTGGGTTCACGCCATTCTCCTGCCTCAGCCTCCCAAGTAGCTGGGACCACAGGCGCCCGCCACCATGCCTGGAGGCTAATTTTTTGTATTTTTAGTAGAGACGGGGTTTCACTGTGTTAGCCAGGATGGTCTTGATCTCCTGACCTCGCGATCTGCCTGCCTCGGCCTCCAGAAGTGCTGGGATTACAGGTGTGAACCACTGCGCCCGGCCGGGACCACAGTCTTAAGACGCTGGCTGTGCCTTCCTGGGTGCCACAGTTACCATCTTTTGTAAGACTGTAAACTTCATTGGCCTGGCATTGACTTCCTCTGGGTACATTAGTGGGGACCACACAGTGCTGCGTCACAGTTAGAAGGGGCGTCTGTCTTCACAGTGCGGCATCACTCTGCTCCTGGATGCCCTACTCTTTATCATTCCTCCTCCTCTCACTCTCCCTCCCCAGGGCCACACTATCGTTTGGCAGTAATCACATCCAAGCCAATTTTGATCAATAGTTTTGTTCATTTCAAATGGAAATAAGCTCTGTGTTTAGCAGATAAGGAGAGTTACACTCAAAGTGTGGCACATTTGTACCCCATCCCTTAGGTTGAACATGGCAGGATTCTTCAGGAGGGAAGAAGATGCCCTAGGCTTAATGTTTAACATTCTTTGGATGGCGTCTCCTCCATGCCACCTTTAGCTGTGAGCTCAGCAACTCTGGGAATTGGAACAGCTGCCCCTCCTTGAGACTCTTTACTGCTTGTGACTTGACACAATGGAAGGGCAGACTTCCACTGAGTCTCTACTCGGTGGCTTCTCAAAGACTTCCACTGAGACTCTACGCACCTTTATTGGGTTGGCCTGATTCAAGCCTGCTTGCAGGGGCATTTTCTTTCTTGACTCTGACATGTGGCTCAGTTTGGGAACCCACTTGTTCCCTCTCTGAGATATTTCTGCCTGCATTTTGGGCTTTGCGCTTTTTATACCTTACTGTGGCTCCAAGAAGGCCTTTACTGCTGCTTTGGGTTGTTTTGTTGTTGTTTTGTTTTCCACTTAGATGCCCTCCCAGCCTGGAAGATTTTTGCCTGGTTGGAAAGAGGCACCTTGGCAGGGCAGAAGAGAGGAGAACCTACAGGATTATGTGGAAGTCTTTCCCCGAGGTTCACACGGAAGCATCTTAGAGGGGTTAGAATCTCTTTCTAAACACTTTGTAAGACAAGTTTTCTGAAGTGTCACTACAGAGTCTACCCTGGCAGAAGAAGCCGCATCTTTCCAGATACACCTGCATGAAAAAACCAAAAGAAGAAGAAGAAGAAGAAGAAGAAGAAGAAGAAGAAGAACCCAGGAAGGATAACACGAGATAGAAAGGCCATCTTGGCATTTGGGGAATAAAAAGTATAAGGGCATTTTGCTTTTAAATCTAAGAAAGGTATAAAGAGGAGAAATGTTGAAAAGCATCTTGTCTCTGGTTTCTTATGTTTGCCAAATATTAGCAAGTACCTGAGATGCTCTTCTAGGTGTCTGTCTTGTGTGCCATCTGGCCCATGAGCTGTTTGAGATGGGAGAGTATCTTATCTGTCTTTGCATCCCCAGCACCAGTAGATTCAACCCAGTAACTTCCATGGTGCTCATCCCAGGGGCAACAGGCCCTGTTGAACAGGCATTCATTTTATGGTACTTGGACCACACTTCGCGGGGAAAGAGGTACTTCTTGGCCACCACAGGTGTGGTTGCAAGAAATTAACCTCAGAACTTTGAATGGATTCAAATCAAGCATATCTAGAGCATAGCAGAAGTGTCATCAATGGTAGAAAACCAGCTTTTCCCCTCTTCCAATCTGAGGAACACCTGGCAAACATTTCCACCTAAATTAGTTCTTGGCTTCGCTGGTCCAGCTTAGGTGAACGGATGTTCTGGGAGGCACTGTAATTTACTGTTCCATAGGATCTCATAGGAAATTTTTCATGTGAATTCAACTCTGATCTCTTCATTATTGATTATACGCAACTCTTCGTATTGTTTTCTCTTAGCGTTCGATCTTATTGATTCAAATGCTGTTTTCATTAACTTCATGGGTGCATATAAGAGATTTGATGGGTTTGAGGATCACACCTTCAGTTTCGCTGACTGCGTATCCACCCCATACTAACTGTGGACCTCTATATAAGTTTGTCTTTTCAAACCTCAGTTTCCTTGTTTGTCACATGGAGATGATAACACTCCTCTCTCAAAGATATTGTGAAAATTGAATGATGCTGAGCACGTAGATTAGTCAGCGAAGGGTAGTGACTACCAATGATATTATGATGGGGCTTGATCCAAGTTGGAATCCGTTACCTTTGCCCAGTACCACTGTTTGCACATGTCTGCTTTTTATGATTATTAGTTAAGAGTTTATTTTCTTATAGAGGATTAGGCAAAGGGTGATTAAGCATAGGTTATTCGGTTTAAACTAATGAATCTTTTTTTTATAGGCTGACCATCTGTCAGGGAAGTGGCAGAAGGCATTCCAATAGGACTGAGTTGAATTAAATTAGGAGATAAAAGTAATAACAATGGCTTTCCTCCAAATGATATCTAAAAATCTGCGCACTTTTTCCCTAGCGCCATTGTTGCCACTTTAATCCAAACTACCCGCATCTGGACTACAAGCCTCCTAACTGGTCTCCCTCTTTTCCTTGCCTTCAGATCCAGTCTTTTTGTAATAGGTTGATCCTTTTAATATTCAAATCAGGTTACCTTTCCCCATCTTTTCTCCCTCCTGGCCTTCAATAAAAACGCAAACGTAAAATAAAAATGGATAACTTGGCCTGTAATCCCAGTTTCATCTGGCCTCTTGCCTTTCTCTCCAACCCCTCTCTCTCTTTCTCTCCAGGCCATCATTCCTAGGGCTTTCAACACCCTATCCTCCATGTCATTTCTGTTCCAGCCTTGGAGACGTGTGCCTCTCCTTCTGCCAGAGGGTGCCTCCTGTCATGGTCACTTGGCAAGGTCCACTCTTACGTCACATCTTGGTTTAGACTCTGCAGAAAGGCAATTCCCAACCCCTCCAATAACTACTCTCCACCCCAAAGATGTCACTGTACTAATTGCAGATTTATTGATGTGGTGCTTGTTAAGTTACTCACCATGGTGTCCCCAGAACCCATGTTAGTGGCATTGCTGAATAAAAGGTGCTTCAAACTACAAAGGGCTTATAATGTGCATTTTCCCATTTGAGGCTCATGGTATCTTTGTGAGGAAGGCATATAGTGGACAGCCTCAAAGCTATAGGAGAGTAGTCTAAAGCCCACTCTGGTGAAAACTTGGAAATGGAAGAATAGGGTTTGAATCCCAGGTGTCTGATGCCAGGCCTAAAGCTCTTTCAACTTGAGTACTGCACGTGCTAGATACTCCCTGTGTACTGTTGTCTAAAACAGGGGTATCCAATCTTTTGGCTTCTCTGGGCCACTTTGGAAGAAGAAGAATAGTCTTGGGCTCTAAATAAAATACACGAACACTAACAATAGCTGATGAACTATTAAAAAATCACAGAAAAAGATTATAATGTTTTAAGAAAGTTCATGAATTTGTGTTAGGCTACATTCAAAGGCATCTTGGGCCACATGTGACCTGTGGGCCATGGGTTGGACAAGCTTGGCCTAAAAACGTATTGTTTGTCTAGGTAGGATCATCATTCATGAAGCTGTTGAACAAGCATTTTCATGGCACTCATATTGCCTGTCAGACTTTGTCCCAAGTGTATTCTAAGCCCTTCCTTGCCTAATCTGCACAAAGACCTTGTAAGATAGGGTATTAGTTAGTATCACAAACTGGGTGGCTAAAAATGACATTTATTGCCTCACCATTCTGTGCCAAGGAGCCCGAAGTCAGGGTGTCAGCTGGGTCATGCTCCCTCTGAAACCTGTAGGGGAATTCTGCCTTGCTTCTTTTGACTCCTGGAGTGATGGCACTCTCTGGCATATTGTGATTGGCAGCTCCATAGCACCTCTGTCTGCTTCCACTTTCATGTGGCATTCTCCCTGGCTCTTTTCACATCATCTTCCTTCTGTCTGTGTCTGTCTTTGTGTCCACATTTCTCCTTCTTATAAGGACACATCCACCTTACTGACCTCATCTTAATTTGATTCCTTTCTGTAGATTCTTTTTGCAAACAAGGTCACATTACCAGGTACCTGAGGTTAAGGGTTTATCTGTCTTTTTGAGGGGACATGACTTAACCCCTAGCGGATACATATCCTATTCCATTATCACAAATGGGGTCATAGGCTCCATAATAGGCCCAAAGATTCTGAGCTTGCAATTGGCAATGACAAGTTCAAATACAGATCATGCCTCCGAAGTCCATGCTTGGTTTGTGGACCAGACAGTTTTCAAACCCTTAAATCAAAGTGTGGTCCGTAGATTCAATTAACTTTCAAAAAGTGAAGTAGGGCTCTTTTTCTTGACTCAAAGTGAGCTTAGCCAGGAGAGGCAGAATTTTAAAGTGCCTGAGCATGCGTATTATTACTAGCTTTGCCTGCTGAAGCAGAAATGTGTTCTTCCCCTGCCCAACTCTACTGCGTTGAGAATAAAGTATCTGGCGCTCTTTTAGTAAGATGCCAGCCATTCTTCATTTTAATTGGTGGGGAAAAGTTTATTATAAAATGCTCTTCCCCCAGAATAGTTCCCTAAAGTTGGAAATAGTATCTGTTTTTTCTTCCTCCTCTTTCTTCCTGGGAATCATTACCAGCCCCGGCTGGTGATTTATAATCACATTCCCAACAAATTTCACTGTTGTTAATGACTACTTATTTTCTATACAAATGATTTTTGCTCTCCTTCCTGAGGATAATTAACTAAGAAACTGGTAATAAATTACTGATAATGATCAGTTTGTCAGAGATGACTGTCGAATGGTGCCATCTTCCATAGTAACTAGATAAAGTATCTTTAATTGCTGATAACAGAACAGACAAATTGTGGTTCTTTTTTTTTTTTTTTTTTGGTTATTGAGATATTCATGAAATCTTCCTCCTGGAAGTCAGGCAGAATAACACCTTTTCTCTCTGTCTCCTGAGGGAGGGGAAAAGGAAGAAACAGTCATGACTTACAGACTTCCAGAAATATAGTAAATGTGATCGCTTTTTGAGGTTTCAAATAAGATAGCTGATCTTTCTAAAGCAGAGATCAGAGAAAATCTACTCTGGGATACATTTCGTTTAGACCAGGGGTCCTTCCTGGTCATGTGTGATTTTTTTTTTCTCTCAAAATCTCATCTTTTGTATTTGCATCTAAACCTTGGCCTTCAAATGTGACTTCTTTGAACTCTGGAAAGGAATAGTATTTAATTCACAGTGTTTCCCATGGTTAGGATGCTGACTAAACCCCAGACTGTAAGCGAGGCTGTGAAAGACCCTTAGCTGGGAAATGTAGAGAAGACCTATGACAATGGATGTACACTGAAAGTCCTTTAATCATAGCCCTTATTATCTATTTTCTTATTGACAAGCTCAGACTATTCATTGTAGTAAGAATTGCAGGACCTAATATTAACTTCAATTATTTGAAGGATACACATATTTCACATAGTGAAGGCTGGTTTACATTTAATCCAGTTAAATGTGTCACTTTACTGACATGCCTTGAATATTGTGAGTGTTGGGTATTGCCATCCTTTATTTATAATCTCCATCAGTCTTGTAAACTTTTGTTTTATTTTGCTAGATGTCAGCAAATGTCAAAAAAGCTATGGTGTCCGAGATCATTTGAATCATTTTGGCAGTTTAGAAAACAGAGTGGTGCTTAAAAGAATAGAAATGAGAATTCCAAAGGCGGGGGTCTCAATATCAAATTGTTGGGGGGTATGTAGTGTCTCTTCGGGCTTTCTAGGTTTTGTTATGAGAAGGGAAGGCACAACCAGCATAGAATTAGAATGTACAAGGTTACAAGGATGTTTACACACTGATATCTTCAGAATTTCTTCAGTTCCAAGTGAAAAAAGAAATTTTTTTAAGTTTCAAGTAAGCTCTCCAGGTAGTCACAGGGATGACAAAGATACAAATAAAACACGAATAAAGTTTCAAATAAGCTGAAGGAAAAAAGAATTAGATTATAGAACTGGGAAGCACACGGGGTAGACTTCAGGCGCGGCTGAGTCAAAAGATTTCACTATGTCGCAAGAACTCTGATTCTCTCAGATCTCCTTCCTGTCTTGGTACCAGGCATCGTTAGGTTTCTTCCACACATAGTCTTCGAGAAGTTAACATCCTAGGCTGGGTGCAGTGGCTTGCGCCTGTAATCCTAGCACTTTGGGAGGCCAAGGTGTGCGGATCACTTGAGGTCAGGAGTTGGAGACCAGCCTGGCCAACATGGCGAAACCCCAACTCTACTAAAAGTACAAAAATTAGCTGGGCATGGTGGCGGCGCCTGTAATCCCAGGTACTCAAGTGGCTGAGGCAGGAGATTCACTTGAACCCGGGAGGTGGAGGTTGCAGTGAGCTGAGATCATGCCACTGCACTCCAGCCTGGGCAACAGAGCCAGATTCTGTTCCCAAAAAAGGGAGGAAGGGAAGAGGAGGCGGGGAGGAAAGAAAAGGAGGAGGGGAGGAGGGAGGAGGAGGAGGGGGGGAGGAGGAGGGGAGGAGGGAGGAGGAGGAGGGGAAAAGGGAGGAGGAGGGGAGGAGGGAGGAAGAGGGGACGAGGGGAGTAGGAGGAGGGAGGAGGAGGAGGGGAGGAGGGAGGAGGAGGGGGGAGGAGGGAGGAGGAGGGGGGAGGAGGGAGGAGGAAGAGGGAAAGAGAAGGAGGGCAGGAGGGGAGGAGGGACGAGGAGGGGAGGAGGGAGGAGGAGGGAGGAGGAGGGAAAAGGAAGAGGGGAGGAGGGAGGAGGAGGAGGGGAGGAGGGAGGAGGAGGGGAGGAGGAGGATGGGAGGAGGGGAGGAGGAGGATGGGAGGAGGGGAGGAGGGGAGGCAGAGGAGGGGAGGAGGGAGGAGGAAAGCATCCTCTTGAAGATACTGCAGCAAATTCTAGGGAAGGCTCTGATTGGCTAATTTGAGTCATGTGCCTACTTCTGAGCAAATCCCTAGACGATAGGGCTGGAGTCTTCTGAGCGGCTGGTCTCCAGCCTCATGACCTACAGAATAAGGTAAGAATGAGGGGAATACAGCTCTGACCAAATGAAATAGGCAGATGTAGAATGGGGCAAGGGTGGTTCTCCAAAGTAAAAGATTTTAGGTCGATCCTAAAACAAAAGGAAACACAAGCACACAATAGTAGAGAGACCTTCTCATGGACCCTTACATACTTTGACTACTACCCAGCTCAGTTTGCTCTGCTTACCTGTTCACAGATGCTTTCTTTGGCTGGCTTTGCTTTTACAGTGGATTTTCTGACACTTTTTGAACATTGTCTAGGAGGGGTGACAGTTTCAAATCCACCCAAGAAGTGGACACCATTCCATACTTCATGACTGAATCTAAAATGCTGTTCACTTGTGCCTCCAGCTGAAACATTTTTCTCTTCGCTCTGTTTGGAGTCCCTCTCTCTCCCCTCTCTCTATCTCTCACTGTTCTTCATGGTACACTTCTTTTTTGGGGGTTGGCAGGGGGACACAGTCTTGCTCTGTCACCCAGACTGGAGTGCAGTGGCGTGATCTCAGCTCACTGCAACCTCCGCCTCCCAGGTTCAACAGTTCTCTTGCCTCAGCTTTCCAAACAGCTGGGTCTACAGGTGTGTGCCACCAGGCCCAGCTAATTTTTATATTTTCAGTAGAGACAAGCCTTCACCATGTTGACCAGGCTGGTCTCCAATTCATGGCCTCCAATTCGTGGCCTCAAGTGATCTGTTCACCTAGGCCTCCCAAAGTGCTGGGATTATAGGTGCCTGCCACCACGCCCAGCTAATTTTCATGTTTTCAGTAGAGACGGGGTTTCATGATGTTGACCAAGCTGGTGTTGAACTCCTGACCTCAAGTGATCCACCTGCCTCAGCCTCCCAAAGTGCTGGGATTACAGGCATGTGCCACTGTGCCCAGCCTTCATGGCACCCTTCTAATTCTTTGCTTCTTCATGAGCTTTTTTCCAGCATGAGCCAAAATCAATTTCTTCTTCTGCATCCCCACTGAAATTGTTATACTTCATAAAATACTTTGTACCTACTTCAGTTTTAGTTTCTAAGAATTTAGGTCTTTCTTGAGAAACATAGTACTATTTTGTGATTCTTGCTTCGGCACTTCACATTCATTAGAACAATGCCTGGCACTAAATAGGTATTTAATTCTGGTGAGTTCTTCCCAGACAAGTCTAAAGGAGGGTGTGAATACTTGGGCAACTCAAGTTATCATCATTTGGGTCTGGCTGTGTTCATTTATGGGAATACAAGTATGGGCATTAATAGTTTGGAGGAGCACAGGAGAACAGTGAGCTGATTGCAGAGGAGGAGATGGATTTTGTTTCTCCTGGGGGCCCTAGGAATTTTGCCACACCTGGACCCATTTTATGTGATAATGGCTCTGCGTTTTGGGTTACAGAGCTCAACTCTCTGAGATTAACACAAAGCAAAGGGCTTCCCTGTATGTCTATATAGATCTAGCCCAACTCAGGATAAGCAGCTTCTCACTAATTCAGCAAATGTTATGTAGCATCAGCTATGTGTTGGACACATGTAATGAGTAAATACATATGTGACTGCTGCCCTCATGGTTGGAGCTTTGCTACTGGGATGGTCTAGTCTGGGGCTGCCTCTTATTACCAGCGGGATCTCAGACTAATTATTCAACAACTCTGTGCCTAAATTTTCCTACCTGTAAAATGGGAATAAAGAGGTACTTCACAGAGCTATTGTGAAAACTGAAGGATCTCATAATTTTACGCTAACATAAGTAACCATTTAGCAAATGACAGCTATTACTTGCAGCTATTGGCTCATGAAGTCTGCAGGCTGGTAGCACACACATTCATCAAATGATAATATTTAAAATGTAAATTATGACGTAATTGATCTGAAGGGGAGGTGCTTGGTGTTAAGAACACTTAAAATAAGGAATTCTGTAAAAGCTTGCCTGGGAATGTGTAGCTAATATAGCTACAGATAAGACTATTAAAAGATTAGAGCCAAAATGAATAATGTATCCATGTCTGATGATTGATAATAAGGCAGCAGTTGTGGACAGCTGAGATGGTCCTTTTCCAACCAGGACGTCAAAGCTACTGTGATTATCATGCCAATTACATCTCACATTCTGCCAAGATGGTTCTTCTCTCTCAGTGTGTTGATCATTTCAGAGTGGGAAAAACCTTCAGCTCAGTGTCCTTCAGGATCCAGTCTACTCTTTAAATTTCTGAGAGTCATTTGGATTTCAGAAGGATTTGCCTCTCATCTTCCAGTCATATCCCATTATCAGTCAATTCAGAACGTCTATTAGTTCAGCAGGAGAGGAAAGGATGAATTTCCATGCCTCCCACCTTTGCTTGGTAACAGGTAATGCTTTAGAAATCACTTCATGACCTACTGCTTCCTGCTGGGACAATAATGTTCTTGTGTGTGGCTAAGCTATGCCCACATTTTTAAAAGTTGGAACACATCTAGTAAATATCCATACCTTTGAAAGTCCTCATTTAAGCTGAATTAGACCAGTGAATAGAGTAATAATGAAAGTATTTGAAGGAGGGCAACCCTTTTTCTTTAAAAGGAAAGAGAATAACTAATATCAGGAAACGAATCATACCAGTGAATCAGAGCCCAGTTTTGGGGTCTGAAAGACTCAGGGTGAAATTGCTGTGACACCTTGGGCTAGTCTCTGTAGTTCTCAGAAACTCAGTAATGTCATCTGCAAAATGGAATAATAATGCCCAATTCATGGATTTGTAGTGAAGATTGAAGGAGATACTACCTGCAAAGTATTCAGATGTTTGCCTGGTCTATGGTAATTGCCGAATAAATGTTACCCGTTATCCCAGTGTTGTGTGCATTGATGGCAATGAGAAACAAGAATACTTGAGGAATTTTGAGGTTTGATTCATCATTCTTTTACCTTCTGAATTTTGGCATCCTTGGAAAATGGAAAAAGAAACAAAATTTTTATATTCCTTTTGTTGCAGAAATGGGTAATTATATGATATACACATACATATGTGTGTACATTTTATACCAAAAATTATATAGAAAATGTACACATATATAAATACACATACAATTATATGTGGTATGTATCAATGTATTATGTGTAAGATATATATTATAAATATATAATATAGTGTATGTCTGGCAGTATATTCTGTTTTGTGTTATACATAATATAACAAAATGTATGTTATTAGATTACGTACATTTCTGGTATCTATGTTACAATCTTTTCTAATTAAAAATTTTCAAAAAAGTATCTAAAGAAAAAGCATCAGCTACCCCCTGCAAGTTCTCTGAGGACTGGCTTTTATTATTATTTGTTTTGACACTTCAGTGGCAGCAACTTCCAGTTACAGCCAGAGTCTCAGTATGTAATCCCGTGGAAACGTCCCTAGGTAACAGGATGTGCCCACTGGTCATGGAAGTCAGTTCTGTTAAACAGGGAGGATTTTATCTGTCTGAATAAATATTTCTGCAGCTCTTCTCACGCTATGGATTTGAGATGTGAACAGGCAAGAAGGGTCATCGCTATAAATCAATAGTTTCCATGAAGTTGCCACCGATTTAGAGCAGACAGCAGCTTTTGGGTTGAAATAAAGATCGTGAAGTGCAGACGTAGGCAGCAAATGCTGGGGATAATGTGTGGAGTGTATAGGACTATTCAGTGAACGTTTATCAAGGATGAATAGAAAGGAGAATGCTCTTTTTGACATAAGTTAGCTAATCGATAATTGGCAAGGGAAACATGGAAATATTTGGTGGAAATTGATGCCACCTACACCAATCCACACAAGTACATGCACCTCAAACCTACCACCCAATATCCAATTGTCACTAAGTCTATGTAATCACATCTTACTCACCTTTGTGCTACTCACAAGTTGCCATGGAGGTGAGAGTAGAAGCGGTGGGGATGGACGATGTCTCTCAGGACAGGATGATAGAAAAGGAAGAAAAGAAGATTTGTTTTAAGGAAGGGCCACTTCTATGAATGGTTGGAAGAATGGAGGAGAGAAGGACAGCAAAAGGTGATAGGAGAGGTGGCGGGTGAACCAGGCAGGGACAGTTTCCTAAAGGGTAGAAGGAATTTCATGGAGACAGCAACCCGTGGATGGTGCCAAATCTCATCATGAATTGACAACAGTCCTTGGACTTACCTTCCTGGGAGTCGGTTTTATAGATTTTGCACAACTTTGTACCTAAATCATTCCCAACAATTAACTGTGAGTTCCCAGAGGGCAGGTACCAGGGTTTATTCATTTTGGAAACCCCAGGGTCTGGCAGAAATATTAGGGATGAATAAATGTGTTTTGAAAGTATGAATGAATGAATGAATGAATGGATAAATAAGTGCTGGCCTTAACATAACAGTTTAATATCTGTGCAAAATTAAAATAACAAAGTGTTAAAGAAGTAATTAGAAATTGGCGAAATGGGGCACAAGAAACCATCTTAGATATGTGGTAGCTCTAGGGGTTTAAGAAATAACATCCCTTTATTTCCCTACTGAGTAAGAACCAATGGAGAAAGAAGCTGGGCAGGAAGCCAAAAGGAAATAAACAGTCTTCTTTCATTTAGCCTAATGTTTTTAAGGTTCTTCTCCCATCCCCGTGGTGAAGTGTTGGGAATAGGCAAGTCTATAGAGATGCGAAGTAGATTAGTCATTGCCTAGGGATGGAGCATGGACTGCAAATGTGCACGAGGCTTCCCTCACGGGGTAATAAAAAAAAGTTCTAAAATTAAATTGTGGTGATAATGGCACCACTGTGTGAATATACTAAAAGCTACTGAATTGTGTACCTTGAATTAGTGAATTTTATGGTTTAGGAACTCTATCTCAATGAAACCGGTTTTCTAAACAAGAAAAAAAAAAGGTTTCCGCTTATTAAATAAACCCAAATTTAAAGGTATGGCCAAATGGGCTTGCTTGTACTCTCCTGATTCGTGCAATCAGTCACTGAAAGAGTGGAAACCTTCAGTCCATCCTCTGGCCTCGAGTAGACACAGACACACACACACACAGACACACACAGGTACACAGACACACACAGATAAACACACAGACACACAGAAAGACACACACACTCTTGCTCTTGCTCTGTCGCTCTCTCTCTCACTCATGAGTGCTGTAGCTGAGAAAAAAGCCCAGAGTACGCTTTTTCTGCCAGCTGGAGAATTTGACATAGGACTAAGTGACTAGCCTGAGTACATCCAGGTTCTTTTCCCAAAGTAACCAATTTGATAAACCATTCCTTCTTAGCATGGAGGAATGAGAAGCTGGGGAGAGGCCTAGAATATTATGCTAGAAAAATTCTTGCACATGGAAACACAGGAAACGAGCATAAGGGGATGCCTCCGTTCTTATGTCTCATACTTTTTATGTCCAGTAGCGTCTGCATTTCTATCATAAATACTCTTTTAAAATCAAGAGTCCTAGACCAGAGAATGTTCCCTGCATTCCATATCAGCTAAGATCCAAGTATACAAAGGCCGTCTCTTTAATTAATTTCCTTTCACCCCAATCCTATCCATTGGGCATGATCAGTACTTATAAAACCCATCATTTCCAGTGGTATGGTGATGGGAAAGCTTGATGAAATATGGCTTTGACCACACAGTAGTCAGAAGTCTAGTTCTTCATGTATTAAAGGATACCATTCCAGCTGGGCACAGTGGCTCACACCTGTAATCCCAGCACTTTGGGAGGCCGAGACAGGCGGATCACGAGGTCAGGAGATCGAGACCATCCTGGCTAACACGGTGAAACCCCATCTCTACTAAAAAATACAAAAAATTAGTCGAGTGTGGTGGTGGGCACCTGTAGTCCCAGCTACTCGGGAGGCTGAGACAGGAGAATGGCGTGAATCCAGGAGGCAGAGCTTGCCGTGAGCCAAGATCACGCCACTGCCCTCCAGCCTGGGCGACAGAGCTAGACTCTGTGTCAAAAACAAACAAACAAACAAACAAACAAAAAAGATATCATTCCATCTATTGTGTGTTTATCTCTGTTTAGTTACACGCTTGTGTGTAGTTGCATTGACATTTAGACAGACTTGCCTATTCTAGACATTTTCTTACTATGAAATGCACTTCACTAGCACAGTGTCTGGTTATTAGTCAATTCTCATTAAATATTGGCTGCATAAGGGATGGGGATCATAGGCATTCGGAATATAGGAGGATTAACTCTATTCTGGCATTATTGGATGAAAGAGGTTCTTTATTGGAACCGACTACATTTTTTTGTCCTTGGTAATATTAGTCTTACTTTGAGGCACTAGGGCATTTTGAGACTAGTGAAACTCCCATAGCCTTCAGAATTATAATTTAAATCTTCTGTTCCTCCAGAACTCAGGACATTTAATTTATCATGATTCATAAAAGACCAATAATAAACCCTGTCTTTATTTAAACGTGGGCGGCATTGACTTCCCACTGTAGGAATTGGGTGTTCTTTATCAACGTCTCTCTATCTACTTATCACGGATCCTGCATGTGTACAAAAAGCCATCTTTGTCAGTCAGGGGGAGATTTTATTAACTAAAGGTTCATTTGTTCTTCAAGTGACACTATCTCTTTGGAATTACCAGATGTTGTTCAAACTGTGCCGGCTCTCCTTTTATTCTGATGATGGCAAATGTTGAATGTGGTGAATAAATATTGGGCACTGTCCTCGGTCATCTTAAATAAATGTGATAAAATGAAAACATGTCGCCTCTGAGGTCTCATTTGTTCCTAGGAAGTCCACGGCACATTAAGGCCCACAGACAATGAAAGATGAATCAGCCATTCACTGGGTATTCCATTATGAGACATTCTTGTCATTTTCCAGATTGAATTTTAGATTAACATATAGCCTGAGATAAGATGGCATGTATTGAGATGATGCCACAGTGCCATGGCCAAATTGTTTTGTTATAATCACATGATATAGAGAATTAAATGTATTGTGGTGATCTGCCCTAGAAATTTGCATTTAAAAGAAAAAGTGGCAGAAAATAAATTAATAGTAAATTTCTTATGACTTAGACCCGAAGAGGCTCATGTGACTGCAGGTGTTATGTTTTGACCCTTTTTTGCTACCATGGCAAGACTGGTGACTGTCTTCTAAGGAGAAGTAGAGGAGATTTCACTTAACTGGATGATCACAGAGCTGAGGTTTTTGTCATCCATTGCTGAGCCATGTATTAAATATTCATTATATATATATATACACACACATACATATATATACATACATAATACATACATATATACATATATACATACATATATATACACATATATATAATAAAAAAGTGGGAAAGAACAATCTGGCAAAACAGACATTTTGGAATCACCATGCCCTTCTTTTGTGGATGATGCATGACACCCATGAATTAAGATTTAAAAGAGGATGTAAAGCAGAATCTTGCTTTCACAGTGGGGAGAAGAACTTATGAATGCTTTGAAAATAATTGCTAATAATTATACTCAAATCGTATTACATCAAGAAATGGAGATGTGAACCAGACTGGGACAGTACGATTTCACAATAACAGCCACAATTTCTCTAATTTATTACATTGTCATCTGTCTTGTGATTTAACATCCTTTTTCACAGTCTGCAGTAATATATGGAATTACTAAAAGTTGGCGGCTATCTGACGTTCAGAAATGTTGAAAGAAATGAAGTATTTCTGTGGGTGTTGCCGAAGTCCTGTTGAAAGGGTAGTTAAGTATCGCTGATTAATTCCCATTCTATCTCTGATGAAATGGAGAAGGGGAAAATGCTCTTTTCGACCAAGTATCTCATTGCAAACTGCAGCCCAGAAGTTGCATAAGCATTTTCCTTCTTCGGTATAAATTGATTTGCTGTGAAAAATTTCAGACGGTTCCATGTCAAGGCAGTGTTTTATGTCGTGGTGCAGGACAAATGTAGAGCTAAGTAGATTTGTAGGCTAATATATTGGTCATTTTAATATTGTGTATTCTCCCCTTTGGTGTGTTAAGTATTTCCCCAATGCTTCTTCAGCTATATACTGCTTATGGCATGCCCAACTCATCTTAATTAAATTCTTTCTTGCCACAACCTCATTTTTGCTCATGGGATACATTGCTGTCACTGTGAAACATTTTCTAGGAAAATTGAGATCTATTTTTTCATAAATTAGGCTCTTTTTTAAGGCTCTATATATTAGTCACTTAAATTAAGTATTATGTACTCCAAATCAAGTGCTTTATAAGTCTTTCAAAAAATATCTGTTGCCCAGAAGCCTGGGAGGAGTGCGGTAGAGCTGGAGGGTAACGTGCAGGTGTGTTGGGTTAGTGATGGGTGAAATGACTCTATGTGGCTGGTCCCTACCTCCCATTGTTAGAGGCAATCAGAGAAAGCATTTTGCAAATCGAGAATAAGAAAGAGGCCTTACAGAGCATGTTGCCGCTGCTGCTGCTGCTCCTGGCACCCCTGCTGAGATCAGCTCAGTGCCATCTTCTCTTTTAGAAAGAGGAGAAGAGTTTATCCTGAACTGTGCATTTTTTAGTTTTAGAAAACATGGATTTCCTGACAGGAAATGGGAAGCTTTTTGAACTGTATGACTTGAGTCATCTGTCATGTTGGAAGGACATTGGAAAAATCAGCCTCCTGATGTAGAACTTTGTCATGACTTTCAAAAGTTTCCCTACAAATTGACACATGGGGCTTTTGGCTTTTGTCCTGGGGATATGGCAGCTGTCATGTCAATGTCTAGATAAATTGTCCCTTATAACCAAAGATGGCTAATTAAACACAACAAAACGCCCAAACAGGTGCTTATTCATTCCCTCCCTCCGTCCCACTCTCACACAGGTGAAGAACGTGTTTCAAGTAAGATGATTGACGTGCTTCCCCCACCTGCACCCCCTGACTTAAATCCT
Source organism: Gorilla gorilla gorilla (assembly GCF_029281585.2). Classification (NCBI taxonomy): domain Eukaryota; kingdom Metazoa; phylum Chordata; class Mammalia; order Primates; family Hominidae; genus Gorilla; species Gorilla gorilla. Next base: position 10,220,007 of record NC_073242.2, read on the forward strand.
CAAGCCCCCTAGCTCTTGCCTTATCCCCATGCTGACTTTTATTTCCCCAAACATACCCAGCTCCTCCTGGTGGGACGTTGTGAGCATTCTGCTCCCTCTGTCTGGAATATGGCCCTCCTGCCTCACCACAACCTTTGCAGAGTTAGCTTTTACTTCTCCTTTCAATCTCTACTCAAAAATGCCGCTTCTTCCAGGAAAGTCTTTCCTGGAATTCCCACCCCTAATGCAACTCCAACTCCCTAGGATAGATGAGAATATGTCCGTATTTGGTCTCATGGTTCATTGTACTTTTCCTCCAGTTTATATATACATATGTGTGTGTGTGTGTGTGTGTGAAACTATATGTGTATATATATGACTGCTTGTGTATATATATACTTACACAAACACACACTCACATAGTCATATGTCATGTCAATGTCTGGATAAGTTGTGCCTTATAACCAAAAGTGGCTAATTAGACAAAACACCCAAACAGGGGTTTATTCATTCTCTCAGTCTGTTTCTCTCACATATATTTAGAACATGTATATGTATGTGTGTATATGTGTGTATACATACACACGTATGTATACATACACACACGTATGTATACATATATAGATATAGATCCACACACAGCTGCTAGTACTACTGCTGAGATCATCTCAATGCCATCTTCTCTTTTAGAAAGAGGAGAAGAGTTTATCCTGAACTATGCATTTTTTGAGAAAACATGAATTTCATGTTCAGGAAATGGGAAGCTTTTTGAACTGTTATGACTTGAGTCACCTGTCATGTTGGAAGGACATTGGAAAATAGGACGTGTGGGTGTATGTGTATATATATACATACATACATGTATACACACACACATATATGCGAATATATACCCACACACACAAATAAGTACATAGGTATATATCTGTGTATATATATCCCTCTATAATCTGTGTGTGTCTATATATCTATATCTCTTTATATCCATATATTGAATACCTACTATGTGCCAGGCACTCTTCCTGCATTTGGAACTTGTTGGTGTAAAGATGACAAACTGAAGCTGTTCCCTGAAGCTCCCTTATCTGCCTAAAGTCTGGACCCACCAAAAAAGAAAAGAAGAACCTCTGGTTGCTTCCCTGAGTTCTCATTAATTGAACTCATATTGCAGGAAGAAAGACTGATGTTTTCCAACCCACATGAACAGACTTTTGTCACAGGCCGTTGTTCTTCAAGCCCATTGAGTTCCCGTAAAAATCACTTATTACCTATGCTAAAATCATCCACACTTTCCCATTTCCCTTTCCCCTAAGAAGAAGGATATATAACCATCTGTATCACATTGTGTGATGGGGTAATCACTCTGTTATTCTCCCCCATGCATGGTAATCAATTCGTTTGCCATTTATCAAAAAAGAAAAAAAAAGTCAAGCCTTCATGAAGTCAATATTCTAGTTGGGGGGAAAACGGTGAAAAGTGTGCATGATGCCTGAGCAAATTGTGTTAGAACATGAGCAGTGCTATGGAAAAAAGAAAACCGAAACAGAGAAGGATGAGGAGGGCAGGAAAGCGGGGGTGGAAGAATCCATTGCAATTTTAAATGAGGAGGAGGGGGCCAGGGTGGGCCTTACTGTGAAGGTGACATTTTGGCATAAAGCCAGCTGCATGGATTTGGAATAGCATTCCAGGCAGTGAAAACAGTCAAAGCAAAAGATCTAAGGCTTGAGAGTAGCCCTCTGTTCAAGAGACAATAGAAGGGCCAGAGGGAGTGGAGCGGAAAATAGCAGGGAATGAGTTGAGGGAAGAAGCAAGGTGAGGAGGAGGTGAAACCCACTTAGGACTTGTAGGCATTCAGGGCCTTTGGATTTTACTTGAGTGAAATAGGGTCTTGACTTAAATTTCAAATGAATAATTTGAACTTCTGCATTGAAAATTGATTTGGAGGGCACTTAATGCAGTTTATAGCTGTGTACTTACTTGTGTGATTATATGGTTGATGTCTGTCTCTCACATAGACTGTAGGCTCTAAGAGGGCTGGTGTACTATCTGTCTTGCTCTTCATGGAGTCTCCAAGATCAAGCCTAGTGCTTGGCCTGTTGCTGTCCAATAAATATTTAATGTGAAAGGATAAAATGAATGCAGGCCACATCAAGATGATGCTAGTTGGCATTCATCCCTCAGAGGCATGTGCTGTAGATAGTCAATGTGCAAATTTCAACTTGTATCCATCCACTTAAAGACAACTTCAAACGCACCCTCCAACCACAGGCTTAAGTTGAATTATCTACTTAATTGTTGCTATGTGCAGCTGTTTTTCATTAGTGCTGTTTTAATTTGCAGTCTATGAACTTTGATATTTGTAACAAAAAGTAATTGGGTACTAGTCTGGAAGGCTTCCCTCCTTAAAATGAATATGCTTCACGCCCAAGCAAATGACTGGAAAGGTTCCCTGCTGTCCACTACGGAAAAGATTCACGGGGGCAGGGGCCGTCCACAGCAGACCAGAATGTTACAGTCTGCTGGGTAAGTGTTCCATGGTTTCAGAATTAATATGCATGCATTCCATAATACATATTTACCTGGTAGTCTGTAACCATTCAGTAGAACTGTTACAGTCTAGTAAGTAAATAACATGTTTTTCAAAATTAGAACGTGTACCAAATATGTATTTACCCAATAGGCTGTAACAGTTCTGAGGAAACCTTCCCTGTTGTTAGTCTATCAGGCTGACTTATGGATATGGGTTTAATGTTGTTTTGAATATGAACACAGTGTAAAGGAAGATGTGTGATTTTTAGAAGGGCGAGGGGTTGTCATGTAGAACAAACCAATTTTAGGAGGAAAATTCAATTCAGTTGCAGAATCTGTTCCTGCTGTTCTTTTCCTTTCTTTTATTTTATCTTTTTGTTTTTTCTTTTGTGCCAGTTTCTGGAAGATTGCTAATGACACCAGGATGAATTTTTAAATACTGTAATTTAATTATTGGTAACATAATATGGCTTTATAAGTGATTAGTGGACAGATTTCTGAACATGTGTAGGGGCCAGTTTTTTAGTTGCTAACCTCATGGCCTTGGAGGAATCCACAAGTTGGATTCTGGTGAATGATTTAATGACAGTATTGGCAGCACTTTGCCTAATGAGTATGTATCACTCTGGCCTAGGTAAGTCAAGCAAAAGCTAACCACATTCACATCATCCACCTAGATCTGTTATACAGGAACAAACTGTGTAGAGATCATTATGAGGCCGTCTTGGTGCTTTAAGGCATGGAGTTTTCAGTGGGATATTACTCATTTCCATCATTACTGATGTTCAGCTGCATTTCTACTGATGTCGGCTGCATTGGTAGAGAATTAGATTCCATAGTTCAAGATAGTTCATGGATAAGTAACATTGTAGTCAAGAGTTTGTGGCTCTGGAATCAGATGACTTGGGTGCCAGCCCTCTGAACTTGTATCAGTGATTTAACCACTTTAAGACCTGATTACCTTATCTGTACAATTAGAGATTGCCTTATCTGTACACTAATTGTACAGAACAGTAATTGTACAGATAAGGCAACACTAGTATTCACTTTATAACATTCTTGTGAGTGAAATAGTATCCATAAACTGTGTATCACTCTTCAGAGCACATATTTAATATTTAATAGGCATCATCAACTATTGTCTATAATCACTGTGGAAATTCAGCTGTGCTGGGATACAGGAAGTATATGTAGCAGGATTAGCAAGGGTGACTCAGTCCAGGTTTCCAAGTATTTGGTTTGGAAGTAAATGAAGACACAATGTGTGTAATTGGATATTCCACTAATAGGTTACAAGTGGTTGTGCAAGTTTCTAAACATCTTGCATGTACTAATAAATACTTTTAGTTGACAAATGAGAAAGCAGCCATGAATCTGAGTCTCTTACTTGGAACCATGTGAAACAGTGATTTATGAAATGCCCTTTAAAACTCCTTGGAGGTTCACATTCTGCACAAGTTGCTTTTTTTCTTTCTAATTGAGAAAGCTGCTATATTTTGAGTCTGTGTAAGCAACTGCAGGCCTTGATTTTCTTTCTTTCTTTTTTCTTTTTTTTTTTTTTTTTTGCACAGTTGTTACTGTTTCCTTGGGCAGAGAGCCATAGGGTGAGTCCCACAACCCTTTCCTGGGTATGTCCTTCTGTGCAGTGTACCTTCCATGAAGCTTATCAGCATGTTTTATCATGTGTTCAATGTCATTTGCGCAATTAGACTCAGATGCTGCAGGGGCAGGGGGCCATGGAGTATACTCACTGCTTCCAAGTGCTGTTTCCCCAGGCCCAAGTGCAATGCCTGGTGCAAAATGAATACTCAGGTGGTTCCTGTGTTGTCCTCCTTTGTGACTCTGTCTCTCTGAATTACTTCTAGTCCATGGCACTGCGTGACTTCCAAGACAATTTTAGCATCCTGTGCAACACGCATGAGATTTAGAAGCATTGTCTGTTGACATTATTCTTCATAACATTTACTGAGAGCTTACTATGGGCCAGGCGCTATTCTAAGCATTTCACATCAGTATTTCATAGCAGTCCATTTAAGTCAATCTTATTATTACCCTCATTTATCAGATGAGAAACTGGGATCCCCCCTAGATTGGATATGTATAAGTTATTGAGATGTAAGTCAAAAAATTTAGTGCATCCCTAGAGCCCAGAGTCCCTTACATCTACTCTACCTTGTCTCCCAAGGAAAATACTATGGTCAGGAGTTGGGTAAGCCGATAAAAAGATGGCTGGGTGTGGTGGCTCACGCCTGTAATTCCAGCACTTTGCGAGGCCAAGGTAGGCAGATTGTTTGAGCTCAGGGGTTCACGACCATTATCAGCAACATGGCAAAACCTCATCTCTACAAAAATACAAAAAAAGTAGCCAAGCATGGTGGCACACACTGGTAGTCCCAGCTACTCAAGGAGGCTGAGGTGGAAGGATCAGTAGGGCTTCGGAGGTGGAGGTTGCAGTGAGCTGAGACTGAGCCACTGCAGTCCAGTCTGGGTGACACAGTGGGATCCTGTCTCCAAAAAAAAAAATATATATATATATATATGTGTGTGTGTGTGTATGTATGTATATGTATGTGTGTGTGTATATGTGCACATATATATATATATATATATATATATATATATATATATATCCTATTAGGTCTGCCTCCCACAGTGGGGATCATTCTTCAACATGAGATTTGGAGGGGACAGACACGTAAACTACAGCACCCATGTTGTTTCTGCTTCTTCCTAGCAAGCTATTTCTAGCCACCCTTCACCTCCACCAACCTTAACCTCACAATCACTTCTGGATGTTCTTGTAGCGTACACTGTGGATTGTTCTAGCCTCTTTAATTTTCTGTTTTCCACGAAAGTCTGTAAGCTTGATGCGGATAAAAGCTATGATTGCCTTGCTTACCCTCACTGTGAATGAATGAATGGAGTGGTGCAGAAACTCAAAAGCATCATGTACATATGGAACATGCTCTATGGTTTTTAATGAAAATATGTGTCAGTACTGGCTGGGCTGCAGTGCATACAGTGGAGTATTATTCAGCTATAAAAAGAAGGAAATACTGTGTTTGTAAAAACGTGGTGTGAACCCGGGAGACAGAGCTTGCAGTGAGCCGAGATCGCGCCACTACACTCCAGCCTGGGCAACCAGAGTGAGAGTCTGTCTCAAAAACAAACAAACAAAAACAAACAAACAAACACATGGGTAAACCTGGGGGACACCGTGCTAAGTGAGATAAGCCAGGCACAGAACGACAAATACTGCATGATCTCACTTATATATGGAATCTAAAAAGCTGAACTCGTGGAAGCAGAGAGTAGAAAGGTGGTTGGCAAGGTTTGGGGGTGGGGGAAATGGAGAGCTGTTGGTCAAAAGACACAAAATTTCAGTAAAAAGATGAACAGGTTCTGAGGATCTTGTTCCCCAGTGTGGGTGGTGATGGATGTGTTAATTAATTTGATTGTGGTAATCATTACACAAGGCATACATAAATCATCACATTGTACACCTTGAATCTGTTCAGTCCTTATTTAAAAATTTTTTTTAAATTAAAGCATTTGCGGCTGGGCACGGTGGCTCATGTCTGTAATCCCAGCACTTTGAGAGGCTAAGGTGGGAGGATCACTTGAGGTCAGGAGTTGGAGACCAGCTTGGCCAACATGGTGAAACCCCATATGTACTAAAAATACAAAAATTAGCTGGGTGTGCTGGCATGCACCTGTAATCCTGGGGAGACTGAGGGAGGAGAATTGCTTGAACCCGGGAGACAGAGGTTGTAGTGAGCAGAGATTGCATCACTGCACTCCAGCCTGGGTGGGGAGACTCTGTCTCAAAAAAAAAAAAAAAAAAAAAAAAAAAAGCATTTGCAACAGGGAAGGTAAACTACAGTCATAACAAAACAGTACTCATTGTAGAAAAGACAAAGTACAAATAGCCATAGGCCCCCAAATGTCCAATGACTTTTTCTTTTCTTCTTTCCTTTTTTTTTTTTTTTTTTGTCTGAGACAGAGTCTCACTCTGTCGCCCAGGCTGGAGCGCAGTGGTGCGATCTTGGCTCACTGCAACCTCCATCTCCCAGATTCAAGCCGATTCTCCTGCCTCAGCCTCCCAAGTAGCTGGAACTACAGGCGCCCGCCACCACGCCCGGCTAATTTTTTGTATTTTTAGTAGAGACGGGGTGTCACCATGTTAGCCAGGATGGTCTCGATCTCCTGACCTCGTGATCCGCCCGCTTTGGCTTCCCAAAGTGCTGGGATTACAGGTGTGAGTCACTGCTCCCAGCTCACCTTTTCTTTAATTTTTGCTATAAGCTCACCTGACGAAAAAGAGAGCTGAAAGGATTAGCAGCTATGTGAAGGTATCAATCAGGGTAAGATAGGCTATGCTGTAGTAACACATAACCCCCAATATCCATGGCTTAAAAGAACCAATGTGCTTTGTTTTTGTTTTTGTTTTTTTCCTCACATATTTCTCTCTGTTCATCCTGCACTGGCTGGGAGTGCTACTCTATTTGTTCTTCATGCAGGGTCACAGGTTACACCTTTTCTGCAATTACCAGGACTGAGAACAAACAGAGTTAATTGCACACTGTTCCTTCAAGGTGTTATCCCAAAGTAATGTGTGTCATCGCTGTTCAAATTTATTAGCTAAAACAAGACATTCAGCTATGCCTAAGTCCAAGTAGGCAAGGAGGCACAATCACCTCCTTTGTTCTGAAGGAGAAACAGAATTTTTTGGTGAAAAGCAACTGAGATCCACCACGGTGAGAAAAAGCCACAGGCCAGTCTCACAGCATCATGGGGAACAGCTATGCCTAATTGCACCTCGATTCTAGGTGTGATCCTGTCAAAAGCAGTACCTTTAAGATGTGTAGTTATAGTATTTTCATTCTAAAATATGTAACTTTTAGGAATTTTGTGGCTAGACGTAGGGACCTCCATTTGATTTTGTTTTTCTTCTCTTCTGAGTGAGCCTAGTTTGAAATGTTGGCTTTCTTAATCAACAGAGACTTTGTCATTAATGTGTAATGAATATCCAGTTTCAAACCGTAGGCTGCTTATCCCTTGACTATTTGTCGAGACTTTGTTTGCCGAAATACTGCTTTATTTCATTTCTTATTAACTTTAGAAGGTATTACTGATAGGTATTCATTTTGACCCCTTTACACACACTCCTCAACTCTGTCTTCTCCACAGGCTAAATCAGTATTCCATCCCACTTTTCATCTTTACTGTTCCTGGCACTCTCATCTATATGAGAAACAGGATCTGTGTTTGACAAGCATGCTTACCCTTTGCTTACTGTTTTAATAAAAATTTCTATCAGCATTTTTATCTGCAGTAGCAGTCGAGGCACTATTTGATATTGAGATGCTAGATTTCATGGACTTTGAAATATTTTCCCCGTATCTTTTTTGGCAAGTCTTTGAACATAGACCACAAAAAATTGACATGTTGGAGATGAATTTGCAGACTCTAAGTTAACTAATGACTACCTGTCCTAGCTTAAATTGTGTTCTAGGATTGAAACATTATATTACACAGTCAAATCATTGAAATTAATGGTCAGACTCTTCCATAACTGAGTTAGTTTCCCATGAGACTGATACTCTATTAAATCAGCAGGCTGTCCAGATTTCTGTGCATTGCCTTTGGTTTGGGGATAATGTTGACCCAGCCTTGGCAATTTCAAAGCAGTACCAAGCAGTCACACTATTTTAAATGGGGAATGGTGAATAGCAGCTTCCTAATCTCCAAATTTCATTCAGATATGGTATCTTATTTCATCCCCATTATCCTGTGAGGCAAATTATTATTGTCCTGAACACAGAGATGGGGAAACTGAGGCATGGATGTTACTCTGTGTGCCGAAGATCATACACCTACTGAGTAGCTCAGGTTCGTTTGGTCTTTCTGTCCCTAGATAGCCTCTTGGCTGGCAATTCTCATGATTCAGGACTCTTCTCAAATATCTCTCATGAGAGAGGCCTTTCTTGGCTGCTCCAGCCACAGAGACAGTCACCCTGGTTCTCTGCTCTGTCACCTTCATAGCACTTATTACTATTTCATTGTGTTTCTTATGTGTCTGCTTGTTCTCAGTCTCTGTCCACTGGAGAACAAAGGAAAGGACCTTGTCTCTTTCATTTCAGCACCACATCCCAGCACTACAACAGTGCCTGGCACCCAGTAGATGTTCTGAAATTTCAATGGATGGATGCCTGTTTACATACTGTGCTTTTTTTCTCCCTCAGGGCCACATTTTTGAGTTGATCCATACAAAGCAACAAATTAAGCATTTAGGGCTTTATGGACAAACCCCACTATTTTTTAAAAAAATTTTAAAATTCCTTTTTAGAGACAGGGTCTCACTCTGTCACCCAGGCTGGAGTGAGTGGTGAGATTACAGTTTGCTGGAGCCTTGAACTGCCAGGCTCAAGCAATCTTCCCACCTCAGCCTCCCGAGTAGCTGGGACTACAGGCGCATGCCACCATGCCAGGCTAATTATTTAAATTCTTTGTAGAGATGGGGTCTTACTATGTTGAACAGGCTGGCCTTGAACTTCTGGCCTGAAGTGGTCCACTATTTAAGGTCTTTGACAGCGCAGCTTTACGGGTAATGACATGTATTAGTTATCTAATACCATGTAACGAATTACTCCCAAAGTTAGCCTCTCAAAACAACAAGTTTCTTTTTCATCTCATAGAGTTTCTTCAGTTCAGGAATCTGGGAGTGGCTCTAGCTCTAGTTTCCTTGTGAGGTGGTGGTTCAGCCCATCAGCTGGGGCAGCCGTCAGTGACAGTTGGAAGTACTGCTTCTAGAGTCTCTCATATGGATATTGGCAGGCCTCAGTTCTTCACCACGTGGGCCTCTCTACAGGCTGCTGGAGTGTCCTGGAGACATGGCGGATGGCTCTCCACCAAATTGAGTTATGAGACAGAGAAAGTGGGGAGAGAAAAGGGAGAAAGAAGGGAGAGATGCTAAGATGGAAGCCACACTCTTTTATAACCCAACCTCAGAGTGACATACCATCACTTCTGCCATGTTCCATTGGAACTCTTGTACAGTGTGGGAGGAGATGGCACAAAGGCACGAATAACAGAAGATGGGGATTATCTCAGAGCCATCTTGGGGGTTGATTCTCATGTATCTTATTCTGATTCTCAGAAGAGGGCCCTGGATAGAACATGTAACTCTGCATAACGATTAGTTATACTCTGTGTAACGATTAGTAAATCGTTTCCTAATGTCTTCTTCCATTTCAGGGGCCAGTTGGATGGAAAGTTTGATTACCAGTGTGCTTATAACTCTTTTTCTTATTATTTTTTGAGATGGAGTCTTCTCTGACACCCAGGCTGGAGTGCAGTGGCGCGATCTCGGCTCACTGCAACCTCCGCCTCCTGGGTTTAAGCGATTCTCCTGTCTCAGCACTGCTCCCCAGTAGCTGGGAGTACAGGCACCTGCCATTATGCCCATGTGATTTTTCCATTTTTAGTAAAGATGGGATTTCACCACATTGGCTAGGCTGGTCTCAAACTCCCAACCTTAAATGATCTGCCTACCTCAGCCTCCCACAGTACTGGGATTAGAGATAACTCTTGGATAATATACTAATTAAGAATACAGATTCTGGTGTCAGCAGCCCAGCTTTGAATACTCTCTCTGCCTCTTGATATCCATGTAAACTGAGGATATTTTGAAGCTTTTCTTCTTCCAGAATTGTGGAAGCAATGTGTAAGTTATCTAATACTCTGTATTAGTTACCTAATACTGTGTAAGAAATTACCCCCAAAGTTAGCCTCTCAAAACAACAAACATTTCTTTTTGTTGAATGAGTTTTCATCTCATTGCGGTAGAATAGGATCCTAGTAGTATCTACCTCATGGAGTTGTGAGGATTCAGTAAGTTACTTCATGTGATGCTCATACAAGAATGTTTGCCAGACTAAGAGCACTTACGAAGTGTTGACTTTTATTCTTTGGATTATCCCATAGGTAATCAGTGCCAAAGTAATTGTTGCTTCCCATAGCTTATCCTTCAGTAGATGGAAGTGTCCTAGACAGACCTCTGAGACGAAGTCAGTCTAAAGAACTTCTGGCAAGCTATGAGCTGTAATTGGGTTAAATACTTGCCATGTGGAGAAATCTACTTTTCTGTTGCAGAAGTTTCATGGGCTCTGTCAACCTTTCTGTCCATCGGTGGTTTTCTGTGAGAACCCATCCTGTGAGTACCTTGACAATAACAGCTTACCGACCATCCAGAATTTAGTATTCTCCCTTCATTCTCTAGAGAAAACCCAAGCATACCTTCCCGAGTGGTTGGCCAGTGGCTGAATTCCGCGGCTGTTTCGTTAAGTTCTCTTTAAGCAGATTTTTCATGTCTTCCCTATTTATATCTTTTCAAATCCAATCTCCTTCAATCAATTTTAATCCCCTAATGTGTTTGCTATAAGTACTGTACAATTCACTTGTCCTCAATAATAAAATTCATTTTGGTGCAGCCTGCCGGTAATTTGTTTGAGAAGAAGTCGTTAGGAAACCGTTGCATTCTCTTCTGATTTAGGGGACGACCTTCAGTATTGATAGCATTTTGTTGTCATGCGCTTGAAGTATTCCTTCATGATTGACAGTGCTGTTTAAATAATGGACTACAGAGCCATGTGCTTAAATGAAATCTGACTACACTAATTTCGTTATATATTAGGAAACTTCAAGTGTTCTACAAGGACACGATTTCATTGACCATGAATTTATATTTTCAGTTTGTATGAATTATACCCATTGTGTATTGTTCCCCCTTCACTGTAAGATATTCTTTTGTTTTGAAAATCAGTGTTTTTATGTTTTAACTCTCAATGTATGCTGCATAAGCAAAGGACTGTGTTCCAGGCCCCTCCTGGAACAGGCCAAAGTAAGTAAAATCGAGTATTTTTTATATGAAAGATAGAAAAAGTATAGCATTATTGACTCAGCTTAATACTGAGTTAATACACTCTAATAAGGCTCAGAAGATATAAAAGATCCACTGTACTCTCTCTCTATATATATATACACATACATACACATATAAAATATAATTTATGTATGTATGCTTAATTGGAAAAAATAAACATCAAGAGCATGTTTTATTGTTTATCTGTATCTCTAGCTTTTTTAAACAGCATATGAAGACAAAGCACCTTTTTATTTAGGCTTGGCTAAAAATTATCAGTCATATGTAGATGATTTTGCAATATCTGCCAACTTCCTACTCAGGAAAAGTTATAGCAGATGGCAGAATTTATGTGCCATGTGGCATTTGTTTAAGTGTGGAAATAGCTAATATTTTTTCCTCAATTATTATAACTATTTTACTTTTAAAGACTCAATTAACTTTGAAATACCATCCTTGATGGGTGCCTCAGTTAAGGGTGGGATGGGGAGAAGGAAGAGAAATTTGAAATCTTGCAGGGCCTTTGATTGAATAACGGTTATATTGCTCATTAATCAGAGGCTCTGAGTGCCCTGTTTTCAAAATAACATTATTGTTTACTAAATATAGACTCCTGTGGAACTGTTAAGGAGAAGGTCCTACTGAGATGAGCAGGCATTGTGGATTGGCCTTTCTACTACAAAGGACTGGGATTCACATTTGCAAGTTTGTGGGTCCTCAGGGAGAATATCTTGGAGTTGACATCATTTCAGGCATATAGCGCATAATTTGTTTTGATAACTACAAACAAAAGGGGTCTATTCCCAAAAGGCTTCTTCGAAAATTGTCAGAGGCTCTTCCCGTTGATAATGTGAGCTGCCGCTCCCAGGGCTGAGGGCCTGAGAACCACAGCAGGACTGGAATCCGGTGGGAGGAGCAAGGAAGCTGCAGGGGGTGACGGTGGGCATCCTTCCAGAGAGAAGGGCACATGTGAAACCTAGGAGACCATTCCTATCAGGAATCAATATCAGGCGACTGTGATCTATGGCAGAGACCCAGTGCTCAGAGTGATTTTTTTAAGTTGTGTATGCTTCAGATAGATTTTCTTTCCTGATTTGAGTTTTTCTACTTGGGTGAAATAAAAGGCAAGGGGTATGTGTGCTGGGGTAGCCGGGGAGACAGGAGAGGATTTGATGGAGAACATCAAGGACCTATTGCTTGCCTGTTTTCTAGGAATCCTTACCCGTTATCAGCTCATTACAGAGAATCTTGGGGTTCTCTTGAGCCTGCTGAAGGCATGCCTCCTGAGATTCATTGACTAGAGCAAAGGGATCGGTCAGGAAATATTTATTACACAGAAGAAAGAAGAATGCACCAGCAGAGTTCTGGGCCTGCTGCCGCCACTCAATAAATATTTTTTGAGTGAATTAATTTATTAAAAAAGCATATGTAAAAACATAAGTCATTATCATGAGTGGTTTGATTGAGGATGATATTTCTTTTCTTAGTTTTTACAACTGTTGGTAACATTTGATTAATTACTTTTATTACAATTATGATTATCGTCATTTTATATACAGTTCTACTCCTTGCCTGTGTTAACAATTTGGTGATAGCCTTTCACATTTTTATACCTTTACATGGCCTGTATAAGTATACAGTTTCCTATGAATATACATGAAATAATAAAAAGTGGATTTTTCTGCAAATACACACTTAGCAAGCATTCCGGGGTCTCTTTATGTATTAGAACATAATCTCATTGTCATCTCATTCTTTTTAAAATGTTACTTGATATCCCGTAGTGGAAGTATATTTATTTAAATATGTTTTGCCTATATTTGATTTCATAATATATATTTTTAAGTGACAAATCTGTATCAAATTCTATAGGACATAGAGAATAAACCCATGACACTTCCAAGTTGTCTGAGATCTAGTTATGAATTTTGCACATTTTCTTAATGAGTATGTTCTGCTTTTAAAACATTAAAGGTTGAAGAACGTTTTAAATCTACTTACAGGATCAAAACTATGCACATGAAAAGAATGTCTAACCTTTGTTGGGCTCTTATCTAAGAGACACTAAGCGTGTGTGTACAAATATATATAAACTCATTAAAATCCCTTCCATTATTTAGCGTGAACCGTAGCATAGCCAGGCAAGATTGCTGAGTCTTCCCCAGATGGACAGCTATGTTTTCACATCTTCCCACCTTCTCTTTTGTTTTTTTTTTTTTTTTTGACAGAGTCTCACTCTGTCACCCAGGCTGGAGTGCAGTGGCACTATCTCAGCTCACTGCAACCTCTGCCTCCCGGGCTGAAGCGATTCTCTTGCCTCAGCCTCCCAAGTAGCTAGAATTACAGGTGTGAGACATGCACCCAGCTAATTTTTTGTATTTTTTAGTAGAAACGGGGTTTCACCATGTTGGCCACGCTGGCCACGAACTCCTGACCTCAAGTGATCCGCCCACCTTCGCCTCCCAAAGTGTTGGGATTACAGGAGTGATCCCGCATGCCCAGCCATCAATAAATACTTACTAAGTGGCTACTTTGTTCCCAAGAGTGCTGGGAACTGAGCAGTGAACAAAATAAAGACTTTCCCTCAGGGACCTTGAACTCAAGTCTAGTCAGGGATCACTCTATTAAGAGATCAAGTCAACACTCAATTCTCCTACAGACTCAGATAGGATAGTATTTTAATTTCTCCTTGATCTGCTCCCTCAGACCCTAGACCATGGGCACTGCAGATTTTTGTACCTTTTGTAGAGGCAGGGTTTCACCACTACCAGAGACTTTACCATCATTTCTATGTGAAGGGAAACAGTGCCCTTTCAGTAGACAACGTTAAATCAGCCAACAGACGTGGGTCATGGTGGGGTTGCCGTGACTGCCACAAACACGCCTCACCGAAGTCTACCAGGGGACGCCATACCCTCCCCTAGAAAGTAAGAAACAGAGAAAGGCTTTCTCCTGCCCCAGACTGTCTTTCTCTCAGCTCTAAGAAATTTCTTTATAGCTGTTACCTTATCCTGGCCTGTCTCTTGAGTAAGAAAACTGCTGGAGAGAGTCTGTCATTCACTCAGATCATAATCAGGGAGCCTGCTGTCACTCAGGAAGGGCTTTAAAAAATTCATCTGATTTACTATGAGTGCAAATCTCTGATATTCCTGCATCTCCCCATCCATCTTATTTTGATTTTACACATAGTGCGATTTTGAAAGGAAGCAGTGTTTTTGGAGAGGTAGAAAAACTCTGGCTGTAGTCTGCTCTGTGACATGCTCGGGGGTGATGCGCCTCCCGAAAGGGACACTTGGTAGAGAAGGCACGGCGCGAAGCCCGGCTGCGGGAGAGCTGGGAGCCTGAATGTCGCTGGCTGCCGTTCACAGCAGGCTCTCTCTGAGCACCGTGGGGAGGCAGTGACACCCGCTGGCCTCGCAGCGACACTCCGGCAGCTGTCCTGTTTTCCAGCCTGGACGTGATAGGTGTGTCTTGGAGGACAGTTAGAGGAAGACAGGCAAGCCATACTGGCCTCCCTCGAGGTTATACCCTCACTTAGGTTAGGTTGCTTCTAACAGACATCCTCCATGGGCGTTGAGGCAGCCAGCTTCATTGTCACCCAGACAATTCTTCTCTCACTGTGCCAACCCTGTTCCCCTTTCAAGAATGTTTAAACTCTTCATTCAAGCGATGAGAGGGAAACACTTGAGCTGCACACTCAAGAAGGTGTGGGTTTCCGTTCTGGCCTTGCGATATATTATTGGTGGGATCGTGGGTGAGTCACTTAACTTCTCTAGTCCTCAGTTTTCTTATCTGTAAAGTGGGCTCCAGCATACGGCTTAACTGAGATAACACACGTTGTTCATGTCAGCTGTTTCTTTCATGCCGGCTCTGCCTAGGTCTCCCCATGGCAACATGATAGGAGTTCTCTGCCTGTGCGTCAGTTTTTCACTAGCGTGAGAATGCTGTGAGGAGGGGGCGGATCTCGGTGTAGCAAGGGTTTCTGTCCATATCTTCTATGAAGAACCAGCAACCAGGGGCTGGGCGTGCTGGCTCACACCTGTAATCCTAGCACTTAGGGAGGCCAAAGTGGGCGGATCACGAGGTCAGGAGATCAAGACCATCCTGGATAACACGGTGAAACCCAGTCTCTACTAAAAATACAAAAAATTGGGCAGGCGTGGTGGCGGGCACCCGTAGTCCCAGCTACTCGGGAGGCTGAGGGAGGAGAATGGCGTGAACCTGGGAGGCGGAGCTTGCAGTGAGCCGAGATCGCACCACTGCACTCCAGCTTGGGGGACAGAGCGAGACTCCGTCTCAATTAAAAAAAAAAAAAAAAAAAACAGCATCCAGGAATGCTATCGTGTAGTTGCTTTGAGACATGGCCTGGGGTCTCCCCGCAAGGCGACAGGACAGATTACGACACGTTGTTTGAAATCTGCCTTTAGAAAAAGACATAGCCTCATTTTATGCCTGTGAGTCACTTTTTTTCTGTGTCATATCATAACTCTGATAAAGATAATTACATCCTAGTGTCTAAAGGCAATGATGTGCTTGATTAAGCCTATGCATGTTGTTTGGTCCTTGTATATTTATATTTTCTTCAAATTTAAATGGATACTGAGTCCTCTCAACATTGTCTATAGATTGCTGGAAACTGTGACTTTAAGCAAAATGACGTGTAACAGAATACATTTTACCATGAGCTGATTGATACAAACAAGAGTTAAGTTCCTGCAGCACATTTCTGGTCATAAAAGCATCACTGATCTTCTAAATAAAGACCCAAAACACTTCTAAAATTAAACATGAAAACACATGTGAACCATACATACATTTTAAAAAGATTAATAAAGGGCTAGGCACGGTGGCTCATGCCTGTAATCCCAGCACTTTGGGAGGCCAAGGTGGGCAGATCACCTGAGGTCAGGAATTTGAGACCAGACTGATCAATGTGGTGAAATACCGTCTCTACTAAAAGTACAAAAATTAACTGGTGTGGTAGCAGAAGCCTGTAATCCCAGGTACTTGGGAGGCTGAGGCAGGAGAATCGCTTGAACCCAGGAAGTGGAGGTTGCAGTTAGCCAAGATCACAGCACTGCACTCTAGTCTGGGTGACAGAGTGAGACTCCATCTCAATAAAAAATAAATAAATAAATAAAGATTAATAAAAACATGCAAGATAATTTAGCCAGTTTTTGATTAATCAGTGATGGTGGTGGTAGGCATGGTGTGTTACATCAAAAAATAATTTTTTTTATTTTTGCAAGGCAAAAATTGTCAGGAGCACCTCCCCCCATCACACAGTTCAAAAACAATGACTAGCATGGCAGGCTCACTGGGCACCTTCATACCACATTGTTTATTGTTGTGCATTTTTATGATTAGCATCTACTTTATCAGTTTTTATTTGGCAGTCATGAGTATTCATTCTTTCATTTTGCAACCTGCTTATTCCAGTTCAGGCTTTCGAGTGGGTGGAGCCTATCGTAGCATCTCAGGGCACAAGGCAGGGACCACTCTGGTCAGGATGTGCTGACACACACACGCACTCATGCTGAGACGATGTAGACATGCCATTTCCCCAAACACGCAAATCTTTGGGATGTGGGAGGAAACCGGAGTACCCGGAGAAAACCTACGCAGACATAGGGAGAAGATGCCAACTCCACACAGTGGACCCAGTTGGGAATCAAATTTTTTTCTTATCAACGTTGTAACATAATATTATTCGAAGACCTGCTGTACTCTGAACTGTTCATTCTTCTAAGGGTCTTAAAAACTTGAGGACATTGAAATGGTATGGCTCACCCTCCTATTTTCGTTCTTAGGTATGTTTTTACTGAGTCATCTGAACCTTCTTTGAACTCCAACTGGGAGGAAATAACAGCTAATGGGGGGTTGTTCCTATTTTTGTTGGCAGGGTGAGGGAGGTGGTGACTGAGCTCAAACTATGTGGAAGGATATTTTATCTACTAAAACAAAAGAGGCAATAATTTTTTACTGCAACGTTAGGGATTTATGCTAGATAAAAGGAAGTTCCCACAATCCTGGGGGAAAGGTGTTAAGCCAAGGCAAAGATTTCACAGCTGTTGGGAAATTGCTTTCTGAAAATACTAAAGGATACAGTGTCAGAGTCACTGGCCATCTGCTAATAATTTATGTTCCTCATCCCCAGCAAAGATAAATAACCAATAAAGAATCACCCATCTAGGGATATATTTCCAGCCCCCCTTTTATCAAAGCGGTGACATGTGACTGAATTCTGCCCAGTGACATGTGGGAAGAAGTGGCTTTTTCAGGACTGGCCCCCCAAAACTGTCTTTGGGATGCTCCAAACTTCTTTATTCCCCCCATCCTCTGATGAACATGCACCTGACATTGGATGCTACATGTTAAAAATGGAGTCGTCATCTTCTACCTGGGTCCCTGAATGACTGTGTGGATCAAGAAGCTCCCCACTCTTCCCTGCCATGACTGGAGAAGCCACTGTCATCTGGAGGGTGTCTGTAATAGCATCTAGCATTGCCTAACATCATACTAATGGAACACTACATATTTTCATCTGAAGTGATATCAGTGGAATTTCAACTGAAAGCAAAGGTTTAGATTTTGGAGCAATAATCCTTAATATTTGTCAGTAGGAGCCTATTAAATATAAATACCAGTCCCAGTGCTTAGAACTTTTTATGTGCTGTCTCCTTTCATTTTCCTTCCAACTCTCTAGTTTGTATCAGTCGGGGAACACCAAGTTGTGGTGTGGTGACAAATAGCTCTGAAATCTCAGTGATATAACACAACAAAGGTTTATTTCATGCTCATGAAAATTCCCTGAGGTTCTGTGACACTCTACAGAGAAGCTCTTCTGCATGTATTGGCTCATCATTCCCAGTGGTTTTACTCTTAGGAACCCACCATGTCAATAAGTAGTTCCACATGGTCCCAGGAGAAGTCCACCTGGATGTCTCACAGTGGTAATCAAGTGCTTTGGCAAAGAAGTGACACACCCTACTATCACCAAATCCCATTGGCCAGAACAAGTCACATGGCCTCCTTTTCCCTCCTGTATCCCTACTATGTGCTCAGGAAAAAAAATAAACCAGATAGTGAAGCAGGAAGGACTATATGGAAGGATATTTTCTTTATTAAACAAAAGAGGCAATAATTTTTTACTGCAATGTCATACAAATGAGAAGGCTGGGATTCGGAGAGCTTCAGTCACTTGGACAGGGTTACCCAGTTAGGAAAGCACAGGTTTTGTGATGAAGGGTGTCACCCAACAGTGCTTATTTCGTTGAAGAGCCATTTCTAAAATTACTTTTCTGTGTTACAACAAAAAATAAGATAATAAGTTAGTCCTCAAGCATCTTGCAGTTCAGAGCTGGAAACAGGCAAGTAAAACGACCAGTTACCTGCATTCTAACTACTACTAGACATCAAATAGCACTTTACATATCATTACCTCATGTCTTACGTAGTGATAAGGGAATGTGAGAAAACTTTTGCAAGTCATCACAAAACACTTTTTTCAGGGGCATAAGAATCCTGGCCTAAAATGGATCATCATGTAAGAGGCTGAGAGCAGGGTAGTGGGAAGATAGCGAAGCAATGTTCCCGGGACACAGCAGTGGGTGAAAGTGTGTTGTGATTCATGACCTTATGGATGGACGGTGTTCTCATCCATCTGTCCTTGGCTGGGTAGCTGATGGAACAATGATCTGCTTCTCTTGGTATTTGGGAGAAATAAATAAAAATCCACGGTAAAATGAAGCTGTGTTCTGCATTTTACTCAGCACAAGCATTCTGTCCTAAACTCCAAACATTGTGCCCAATGGGGATGTCCGCTATGGGTATTGGTGTGTGTGTGCTTGCGTGTGTGTGTGTGTGTGTGTGTGTGTTTGCGGGAGCATGGGAGAAACAGAGGGACATAGGAAGAGACAAAAATATAGAGAAGGAGAGAGAACCCCACAGAGAGAGAAACAGAGAGTGAAGAAGAAACAGAATATTTTCCATTTATTTCAAGTCAGTTATCCCAAGTTTTAGTAGGACCAAAGTAAAATAGATAAAAATGTATTTATTAAATACAATATAGATTTTTTAAAGTATATTTCCTGGTTGCTAAGAAATAATCTTTGCTCAAGGCATAAGAATGATACAATGGACTTTGGGGACTTGGGGGAAAGGGTGGGAGTGGGGTGAGGGATAAAAGACTGCAAATTGGGTACAGTGTACAAATTACAGTTCTGGTGATGGGTGTACCAAACTGTCGGAAATCACCACTAAAGCACTTATTTATGTAACCAAACACCACCTGTTTTCCAAAAACCTATGAAAATATAAAAATAACAAATAATTTTTGAAAATATTTGCTCAAAAATGAGGCTACTGAAATGATGTTATGTTTTCTTCTATTTTGGTTCTACCTAGATAAATTTTAATGTTTTATGCCAAGCTGTTCATGCTTAGTTCTGTTTTTGTTTTGTTTTCTTTTTTGTTATTGTTGTTTTTGTTTTTGAGAAAAGGTCTTATTCTGTTACCCAGGAGTGTAGTGGTGCAGTTATCGCTCTCTGTAGGCTTGATCTCCTGGGCTCAAGCAGTCCTCCCACCTCGGTCTCCTGAGTAGCTGGGACTGTATGCATGCACCACCACACCTGGTGATATGGTTTGGCTTTGTGTCTCCACCCAAATCTCATCTTGAATTGTAGTTCCCATAATCCCCATGTGTCATGGGAGGGACCCGGTGGAAGGTAATTGAATCATGGCAATGGTTCCTTCCATTCTGTTCTTGGGATAGGGAGCGAGTTCTCACAAAACCTGATGGTTTTATAAAGGGCTTTTCCTCCTTTGCTCTGCACTTTCCCTTGCTGCTGCCATGTGAAGGAAAGCCTGTTTGCTTCCCCTTCCGCCATGATTAGAAGTGTTCTGAGGCTTCCCAAGCCATGCTGAACTGTGAGTCAGTTATACCTCTTTCCTTTATAAACACTAAGTCTCAGGTATATCTTTAGTAGCAGCGTGGGAACAGACTAATACACTTGGCTAATTTTTCAATTTTTTTGTAGAGACAGGGTCTCACTATGTTGCCCAGGGTGGTCTCAAACTCCTCGTCTCAAGCTGTCCTCCCATATCAGCCTCCTAAAGTGCTGGGATTATAGGTGTGAGCCACTGCCCCCAGCCTTCAGTCCTTTTTAAAGTGGTATACATATTCTATGTATAGGTTCATGGACCTGTTCATCTTTTTTTTATTTGTTTTTTCTTTTTTCTTCTCTGAGACAGAGTCTTGCTCTGTCACCCAGGCTGGAGTGCAGTGGTGTGATCTCAGATCACTGCAACTTCTGCCTCCCGAGTTCAAGTGATTCTTCTGCCTCAGCCTCCCAGGTAGCTGGGATTACAGGTGCCCACCACTGCACCCAGCTAACTTTTGTGTTTTTAGAAGAGACAGGGTTTCACCATGTCAGCCAGGCTGGTCTTGAACTCCTGACCTCATAATCTGCCCGCTTCGGCCTCCCAAAGTGCTGGGATTACAGGTGTGAGCCACCATGCCCGGCCAGACCTGTTTGTCTTTTAAGGGTTTATGTTCTTTGACTTTTTTCATCACAAATTTTTATTCACTTCAGTTTGCTGATAACTATCTCCAGGTAAGCTGGAGTCATAACACACATTTGTCATTTATCTGGAGAGAGGAGCACTACATCCTAATTATGTGGTCAATGAAGAGCTAGTTGATCATTAAGCTACACTGATATGCAAAGCCACAATAATAAACAGCAGGCAAGATTAAAAACTCCGTAAGACATAATCCCTTATGGTCCTCTTCATAAACATACAAATAATGAAAAAATAAATACACATTTGCTCAATTCTGCAAAACCAGAAATGTCACAGGGGGGGATGCATAATAATGATTGTATTGAGGGACCAATCTTGGTTGATTCTTTTGTGGGGTATATAAAGTAAACTCAGACATAAACCTGCAAGGTAGGCATCATTATTCTCCTTACCTTTCTAGAGATGAGACCAGCTGAGGCTCAGAGAAGTAAGTTCCCTGGCCCCACAAAGCTGATGAAGCACTGGAGTTTAGATTCAGACACAGATTCTGTTATCCCCAAAGACTAAGACCCTCAAAACATGTCAAGTCTTAACTGATGCCTAAATGGAACTCAATTTTTCCAGAAAGACCCTGGATATCTCATTTGGGCTTGCTTTTTTTTTTGCCCTTTTTTTCCCCCAAAATCATAATTGCAAAGGCAAGCTTCTGAAGCATTGATCAAGAATATATTTTGCTTTGGATGAAGAATGTGAAAAATGTGATTTTAGAAGAATGCTGTAAATATTTCTCCCACTTCATTTTCTTTTCCCTTCTCCTTTTTCCGTGCTGTGCCTTTTGAGTTATCCCCACATACTATAAGTGCCAGGTAGGTCCACGTGGGACAACCAGAGTCTAATGAGTTCCTGCGCCACACCCATCCCTAATGAAGCATCTTCAAGTAGGATTTCTAAAGACCCAGGGAAGCTTCCCCTTTGGTGATTTGCAAAGTCTGGCCACTTTAGAATTTATCTCCTGCACAGGGTTCTGTCTCTTTGCTTTTTTGATGATTCTTGTGAAGCATGAACCCAGCACCCTTGCCTTCGTCTTCATTGGAGATGGTGGTTATTTGTTTGAGTCTTTTAGCGTGCTTTATTTTGTTGGTTTTGCTGTTGGCAGCTGGTACAGGCTTTCTTCCCCCAGCTGTGTTGGCTGTTGTTTTGGGAAACAAGCCTTGCTCTTTTCCATGCAGACCTCTACCCTAGGCTCTGATGGTCTAGCTGAGATGAAGCAAACTGTAGGTGAGTGCCGACAGGGGATGGCCTCTTCCTGGGCAGAAGGCAGAGATCGATCTCATTTCAGTCATGTTGCCTCTCTATGAAAATATTACATGACCTTCTCAGAAACATGTGATCTACTGATCCCCAAGCTGCTAAGGGGGCCTCCCTCATGGGTCCTGCTTAGCTCCTTAATGAGGGACTCACAGCTGTGCTTATGGAGGTCACCTGGAACTAGAGGCAGGTTTTACTGGGAACTCTCAAACTTTGTGAAAATTGGATGTGTGTCCCAGATTCTTAGCTTTGGTGTTACGTCTCTCAAAGGATGCCACTGAGATTACATGTCCAACACAATCAGAGACATTTCAACATGTCAAGGTTTTCTTTTGCCATAGGCATTCATATAAACCAATCATTATCAAACCGGGGCATTTTTGCTCCCCAAAGGATATTGATAATCTTTGGTTGTTGCAGCTGAAGGGATGCTACCAGCATCTAGTGGGAAAAGCCAGGGGTGCTGTGCTGCTGCACATCCAACAAGGCAAAGACCAGCTCCCCACCCAACAAAGAATTATTGGGTTCAAAATGGCAATAGCATTGAGGCTGAGAAAGCTGATTTAAGCCATATTAAAATGCACCCCTTTTAAATATAACACAAAATTTTGTGATAGTAAAAATTTCCAAAGAATTTTTATCACTTTCCTATTGAAGTGAATTAACTCTTAATAGCTCATTGAATTTATGATTAGCTACTATTCTCAGTAATCATTGCATAAACTTGAAAATTCTGATGAGAGAAAAATAATGTACAACTTATTTTCCAACATAATAAAATATTTGTGAACACTAAATTTAACAATTAATGATGCTGACATAATGTTGCGTTTTGGAGAAATATAATTAAGCAGTTATTAATATTTTCTTTGTTCCTTGAAATGTTAGCGCCAATAATTTTTTTTTCAATTTTTAGATGCCCTTGGACCTCAAAGGCCCTGACACTGCGTATGGAGTCAGGTGCATAAAACATCCTTGAATCTATTAATTCTGGACCTCCCCAATCAAAGGTTAAATTCATTTAAAATACTTAAATGATGACATCGTAGATCCAAGAGGTCAAATAAAATAAGGATTTAGTCTTTTTTTCTCTCCTTCCTTTTTCCCTCCACCATTTCTCTCTTCTCACTTCTTCATATCTCATCTTCTTCCTCTCCTGACTGCTCCTTCCTCCCTTTCTCTTCTTTCCTCCCCTTTCTTTCCTTCCTTTCTCTTTCCCTTCCCTCCCCTTTCCTAGCTTCCCCTCCCCTCCTCACCCCTTTTTGAAATGTTGGAGTTCATTTCAACAGAAACTGAACTGAGCTACAGTTCCAGCTGGTTTTCTAAGCTACAGTTCAATTATTACTATTATTTGCAATTTTTCTCCCCTCCCCTCCCCTCCTCTTTTCTCCTTTCCTTGAATCTGTTAATTCTGGACCTCCCTCTTCCTCACTCTTCTCTCCTCTCCTCTCTTGTCTCTTGCTCGATGTCTCTCTCTCTCACCCTTCTCTTTGGTGTTCACTCCATTCTCAGGTAAATTCTCCTCACAAGGAAGAAGGTGGATAGTATCAGAGCCAGCATTCTCCACTCAGAAAGCCAGCTGGAATATAGAGATCTCATTTCTTGGTTGCTTCAGCAAAAGTCCCAGGAGTAGTTCTAATGGGTCCTAGCATAAATAAATCACTGTGGTCCAGGGCACTTGGCACTCATTGGCCAGCTTGGAACACATGTGCAACTTCAGGACCAGGAACTACCTTTCCCTGAGACACTTGGTCTGAGAGTGGGAAATGGGTGGGTTGCATGCAGAGCAGTGGGCCTGCTGATGCCAAACAAGAGGAATGATACCAGCCAATCAACAAATGTCTGCTCCTTAAACAACTGCAATGTTAAGTTTTGGGGGAGCATCTCACACTAGCCCTGTGTATGAACAGTGCTTAGTCAATGGAGGAAATAACTAGAACTTTATTAGCTTCCATTTTACATTTTATTGCTTTCTTCCAAGTAATTGGGATTGGGGAGAGCATCTTGTTACCTGTCGCCTTTTTAATTGGATTCTATCCATTCTCTGTAACTCTTAGTTCTTTGCTCTCTGGCTGGTTTTGTCAAGGTAACTAGGTATTTTAAATCATAGTGCAATTTCTTGTGGCTCAGAAAACTGAACTGAAGTAGTAACTTTTAATAGGTCAATTACATTATTTTTCAGCAGCCTGCTGCAGCCTAATGAAACTGCAGTTTAATTAGATTGGTGTGATGCCAAAATAAATGTTTCATTCCCAGCTTGTTTTATTTACTCATTGAAAAGTAGGGGAATCTACAAATAATAGGATTGGAAAATGTTAAAGGCTAATCAGTTTGGCTGCACATGTTTGTAAAGAAAGACGATTATATCTTCATCACTCCAGTTTGGTAGATGAGAAAGCTGAAAAACAAATAAACAATAACAACAACAACAACATTTAAAAAAAAACCTCAAAATTGTAGGATTCCTGAGTAGAAGTTTCTTTTAACAACAATAAAGTCAACTGCAAATACTGAAAGACCATTCAGGAAGAAACGTAACTAAGTTAGAGTCTCCTAATGTATTCTGTGTTTCTATTGTGTGGTAAGCATTGTCCCTGCTATAATTACATCTATTTTCTCAGTAAAATAAAGGGAAGTCTTGTAGTTGAAGTTTTAGGGCCCATCAAAGGTAGTACTCTGAGTGTGATCAAACCACACTTTCATTATTTGGAGCTCAGTGAGTTAGGAACTAGAAGAGCAGAGAAGAGCAGAAAAGCTGTGTTTTATTTTCATTATTATTATTATTATTATTATTATTATTATTATTATTATTATTGAGACACGGTCTTGCTCTTTCACCCAGGCTAGAGTGCAGTGTCATGATCTTAGCACACTCCAACCTCTGCCTCCTGGGTTCGTTCCAGCGATTCTCTTGCCTTAGCCTCCCAAGTTGCTGGGATTACTGCCCTTCCGCACCACACCCAGCTAATTTTTTTGTATTATTAGCAGAAATAGGGTTTTGCCACATTGACCAGTCTGGTCTCAAACTCCTGACCTCAAATGATCCACCTGCCTTGGCCTCCCACAGTGCTGGGATTACAGGCATAAGCCACCACGCCCGGCCTGTGTTTTCTTTTAAAATACAGCACCCCTGAATGACCTTTAGCTACGCCCAGTCCTTCCACCCTCAGCTGGAAGATGTGAATTGCCAACCACCGAGGCAGGACCAGCCTGGCACCGATCACTGAAGGATTGGGATTAAGTTAGATGGTTTTGTGGGCAGCCTCCAGCTGATGTCTCATGCCAAGCTATTGTTTCAACAAAAAATGAGATGTCTGGTCATGTTCTCTCTTCCTGGGGCAGAGACTGGGGACCTGCATTGAAAACCAGTGACAGCTTCCCTTTGCCTTACTTAAGATAAAGGGGAATCAGGCATAAGGATGCTCAACCAAAACTGTAGGCAAGCAGATTCCCAGGCAGAACCTGCTCAAGGCTTTGTAGGCATCACTTCTTCTCTGAGACACAGAGAGCTTGGCATCTCTGTGCACTTTCATAATACACAATGGTTAGCATTTTAATCTCCGGCAGCCTCATGCAAAGAAAAAAATTATTCCAAGGCAGTGCCAGGAATCCTAATGTCCTCCAGGCTATTTTTCCAAAATGATTCCTTAATAGACAACTATCATCTTTCCTATCTTAGAGAAGAGGAAACCTTTATTGTCATGTATGTATGAAACAAGAGGTACATTTGCAGGGCTGCCATGAAGCATTGTCATTACACACATTTATGGTGTGAGGAAGTGCTGTTATAGTCTCAAAAACTTTGAAATCGTCTCTTCTTGCCTTTTACTTTGACTCTATTTTCAATTTTAATTCTAAGGTTGAGTTGTATTCTCGGTCCCCTTTGAATAGAACCTTAGATCCCCCATGTCACATTCAAAAAAACATGTTTCAAGTGCCATTTTTCATCTTGACATGTTTTGCAAGGTCCTTGCCTCTGTGACTTTGAGATCTTTTTAATTCCCTGCATTGGGCTGTGTAGGACTCTTCCAGTCTTGTGATAGTGCTGTGTTGCTGGTTAGATCAATGACATAGACTCTTTCTGTTTAAGAGTAATGCAGTAAGCAATGGTGAATGCTTGGAATGATAACTGTAATCATGCACCTTTCACTGCAGTTCAAAGGGGGCAAAAACAGGTGTAACTTTGCTGGTCATCACAGCAAAACTAATTTAGTTTTTTTCTTCTTTCTTTCTCTCCTCTTTGACAATTTGTGTAGGGGTCTGTGCATTAAAATGGATAATTTTAAGGAAATTCTGTAAAATAGGTATGCATGAGTATTGTAGAAGTATCATGTAGTAGAGATCATACGCAATTATTTCTGTATTAATTAAAGTGTGTCCAGATACCTTTAAACAACAGTTTTAAACTTTCAAGACAGTGGAATACATGTTGCCCAATAAGTGAAATAATATATACTGCAATGTATAAAACAGGTACTAGCTGTATTTAATAGTGAAGTTATGCTTAATTTGAAATGCATCACATTTGTTTATAAATCCATCATCAGAAGCAATGTTTGTTATGATTAATTCAGACGTTTGGAATCAGGAGGTCCAGAAGGCAGCCGTAGGCAGTCATTTGTGCATTCAGACTACAGAGTATCAAGAAAATCCAGATAGGTAGGTGTGAAAACCAACCTATTGGTTGCTCAGATAGGTAGGTGTGAAAACCAACAATTTCTTTGAACCACCCATCTTACAACCTCAGTGT
Organism: Gorilla gorilla gorilla; assembly: GCF_029281585.2. Lineage (NCBI taxonomy): Eukaryota > Metazoa > Chordata > Mammalia > Primates > Hominidae > Gorilla > Gorilla gorilla. The sequence continues at coordinate 10,247,021 of NC_073242.2, forward strand.
ATTCTATATTGTGCATAGATGACAGAAGAAATATTCATTTCTAAGATACCTAGAAAATGAGCAAAACCAGCAGCATAAATGGACCCAGTAGTAATCTATCTCCGATGCATCTTAATTTTGTGCATCACCCATTTGTGACTTTCTTTTGTTCTTTCTGTTAATCAGAGATCTTTTCAGTGGCAGGTGACATTTGCCCAACTTGAATGGCCTTAAGGAAAAAAACAGTATTGTCTCATGTGATTGAAACGTCTATGTATATATAGCTGGTTTGGGGCAAAGCTGAATCAAGATGATCAGATGATGTTGCCAGGAATACTTCTTCCCACATTACACACTCTTCTGTATGCCATGTATTTTCAGGCTGTTCCCTTAAAGTGGCAAGATGGCTTCCAGCAGGGATATGCTTACATCATCCCAGCTCAGGAGCCTGACGGCAAAGAGAACCTTCTCTTCAGTGGTTCAGGATAAGTCCTGGCCAGATCTCAGTTGCTTACCCATCCTAAGAAGCAGGGTTTTGTATTAACTGCACTATCACCACGTAATTATAGGAGGAAGGGAAAAGGTTTCTTCAATGAGTCTTTAAAATATTTAACATTAAAAAATTGACACTAAAATTGTATATTATGTAAAACAGGATGTTTTGAAATATATATATATTGTGGAATGCTTAAATTGGGTTTAAATGAGTTAAATTAATACATGCATTACTTCCCCTGTTTATTGTGTGTGTGTGTGTGTTGAGAACACTTAAAATCTATTCCTTTAGCAATTTCCTAGTATACAGTACCTAATTATTAACTGTAGTCACCATGATGTGCAATAGGTCTGTTGAATTTATTCCTCTTATCTAACTGAATTTTTTTTATCCATTGACTAATGTCTCCCCAGCTCCCCTCTCTCCGCACTGGTAACCACCATTCTGTTCTCTGCATTTATGGGTTCACTTCTTTAAGATTCCACATACAAATGAGATAATACAGTATTTTTCTGAGTTTGGCCTTTTTTTTTGGGACAAAGTATCACTCTGTCACCCAGGCTATAGTGCCCTGGTGCCATCCTAGCTCACAGCAAACTTCGCCTCCCAGGATCAAGCAATTATCCTGCCTCAGCCTCCTGAGTAGCTGGGATTACAGGTGCACACTCCATGCCTGGCTAATTTTTGTATTTTTAGCAGAGACAGGGTTTCACCATGTTGGCCAGGCTGGTCTTGAACTTCTGACCTAAAGTGATCCACCTGCCTCGGCCTCTGAAATTGCTGGGATTACAGACATGAGCCACCACGCTCAGCTGTGTGCTTGGCTTCCTTTAAGGCATCTTAATGCTAGGAGAAGCCAGACCATGACAGACAAGTAAAAAAAAAAATGAAAATCTACTAGGGTATAGGTTTTTAGTGTAAAAAACAGAGAGATGATTTTTCAAAGAAAGAACTCTCCTCAACCCTCTTTTTACATACAAACTTGTAGAAAAATTAAAACACACAGTGAAAACCCATATAACTTTTGTGTAGTTTCACCAATGATTAACATTTTGTGACATTTACTTTCTCTTTCTACCCTCTGTCTTCCCATATATATTGGACAATTTGAAAATTACAGGCACCATGAACAACTCATGCCTAAAGGCTTCAACATGCTTCTCTTAAAAACAAGGCAGTTTTTGCCGGGCACAGTGGCTCACGCCTGTAATCCCAGCACTTTGGGAGGCCGAGGAGGATGGATCACCTGAGGTCAGGAGTTTGAGACCAGCCTGGCCAACATGGTGAAACCCCTGTCTCTACTAAAAATACAAAAATTAGCTGGGCGTGGTGGCACACACCTGTAATCCCAGCTACTCAGGAGGCTGAGGCAGGAGAATTGCTTGAACCCGGGAGGCGGAGGTTGCAGTGAGCTGAGATTGTGCCACTGTACTCCAACCTGGGCACAGAGCAAGACTGTGTCTCGGGGAAAAAAAAAAAGGCAGTTTTGCTATACAACCACAAAACAATTCTTATTTTTTTAATCTAGGTACTAACTGGAACATGCATTGCATTTAGTTGTCCTTATTTCTTTCACAGCTTTTGATCTAGAAGAGTACTCTCGGCTGGGTGCGATGGCTCACGCCTGTCATCTCAGCAATTTGGGAGGCCAAGGCAGGTGGATCGCCTGAGGTCAGGAGTTCGAGACCAGCCTGGCCAACATGACAAAACCTTGTGTCCACCAAAAATAGAAAAATTAGCCAGGTGTGGTGGTGCACACCCGTAACTCAGCTCCTCGGGAGGCTGAGGCTGGAGAATCGCTTGAATCTAGGAGGCGAAGGTTGCAGTGAGCTGAGATCATGCCACTGCACTCCAGTCTGGGCAACAGAGTGAGACTCAGTCTGAAAAACAAAAAATGAGAAATGCACCTTCCTCCCTGCATTTTTTGGTCTTCTATGACGTTGACTTACAAAGTTAGTCTTGGACCATTTTCTTGTAGAACATCTGAGAATCAGGACTTACTTGATTATTTCCCTGTCATTCAGTTCAACTTCAGCATTTTGTGGAGAGTGCTCCCCAGGCCATGCTGTCTCACTGCCTCCTTAGCTGGAGGTCCTTGATGTCACTTTCTCCCATGATGTGTGGCAGTAAAGTTGGTCACTGGGTAACTGACAGATTTCCCCAGGATAAACTAGTCTTGTATTGAGGAAATAACCTATGCATCTGTACTTTGATACTACCTAACTATCCTTTTTTCCATCATCCTTTCATCATTGAGGAACCTTTTCAGAATGGGTTATTACACTGATAGTAGTGACATGATGCTTTTCTAATTTTATCATTCCATCTATATTACAAAAAAATCCCTAAATATTGGCTGTACCCACTTTAGTAGAACCATGGCACCCAGTTAGAATACCACTGCCAGAAAATGTTTTTAAACTATTTGGCAAAAATAACAGAACTCTAACCAGCCAATGGGTTCTCCTTGCCTGCTGCCTAGACAGAGCTGATTTATCAAGACAGGGAAATTGCAATCGAAAATATGTGTAATTCACCCAGAGCCAGCTGTATGGGAGACCAGCGTGTTATTATTACTCAAATTAGTCTCCCTGAAAACCCAGGAACTGCGGTTTTTAAGGATTATTTGGTGGGTAGGGGGTCAGAAAGTGGAAGTGCTGATTGGTCAGGTTGGAGATGAGTCACTTCCTCGGTGGGGTCCACAGACCAGATGAGCCAGTTGATCCATATGGGTGATACCCACTGATCCATTAAGTGCAGAGTCTGCAAAATATCTCGACCACTGGTCTTAGATTTTACAATAGTGATGTTATCCCAGGAGCAATCTGGGGAGGTTCAAAATCTTGCAGCTCCTAGCTGCAGGACTCCTAAATCATAATTTCTAATCTTGTGGCTCATTTGTTAGTCCTGCAAAGGCAGTCTAGTTCCCAGGCATAAAGGGGGATTGTTTGGGGAAAGGGCTGTTCTCATCTTTGTTTCAAAATTAAACTATAAACTAGGTTATTTCCAAAGTTAGTTCATCCTATGCCCGTAAATGAACAAGGACAGCTTGGAGGTAACAAGCAAGATGGAGCCAGTTAGGTCATACCTCTCTTTCACTGTTTCGATTTTCTCAGTTATAATTTTTACACAGGCAGTTTCAACTCCCCCTGTAGCTACATCATGGGCTTGAAGAAAAGAATCAATAATGACCACAATTTCGAGTCACTCCTCTTCTGATAGAAAGGCCAAGAAGTAGCTCTTAGTCTTGGTTTGGGATCTTTTGGCCAAAAAGAAAAAGGAAAGAGAAAAGATAACTGAAATAGTGACAATTGAGAGAAGAATGATAGCGTTTTGTGTGCATCACCATTTTTTCAGCATTAAATACTCAGAATGGAGTACGGGGAACTTTTATGTTCACATGGCATATTTAAATTCTCCTTGTTTAGAATTTCAAGAGCTACTACCTTTCTTTGATTCAGTTCGATTATCTTTCATGATCCTCAGAAATTGTACTTTTCTCCCCCTTTTAGACTAAGAAAGTCCTTAGCCAAATGGCCTCAACCATTGGATTTGCCTGTAGGTGTCATTCATTTTTGTTGTTTCTTCCCACCTCCCTGGGGTTTTTCAATAGTGCTTCCTTTCAATCAAAAGCTAATTTTCTTTGTGTGTGTAGGTGGTATAGAATTCCATGCTTTTACACAGTAGCAGGCCTGTATTTGATGTACCTGGTTCAGAGACAATTGTCCTTTATAGCTTTCGGGAGTAATTCAATGAGAGCCCCATGCGACTAGTTTGTAACTCATTTAGTGAGAGTTCTACAGGATTATTTCACAAAGCAGTTCTCAGCTTAAGAAGCTAAATTGGCTTCATGGTGCCTAGCTGGAGGCCTCTTCATCCCTGCATTCAGAGGATATTTACATGCATACTAGGAATCTTTCTAGAAAATGGGAGGAGGGTTCGTATTGACGGTCGTACATTTCCTCAACTTTCTCTTAGCTGTCCGTGCAGGGTGTTGGGATGGGTGTTTGAGAATTAGGGAGAATATTTTGTTTCATAATACATGGACAGCTATGTCATATTGGCAAGTGCGTTTGACATGCCAAGAATTGTACAGTTCTAAGGAATGACCTGTGGCAAAAGCAGACCATGCATTTGCATATTTAGGTTAGTATAGCTGGTAAGATGAGAGAGTTTGGAGTCACACTGCGAGAGTCCCAATGCTGGACTACACTTTGGGAAGTTACACAACCTCTCTGAACTTGGTTTTGGCACTTTCAAGATGTGGACAAGTATAATTGTGAGCTGGGCAGGATAGCTTATGTGTATTAAGTGCTGTGATTATTCTCAGATTTCTTTGTCTAAGAGTTGGCACACTGTGTATTATACAATAAATACATTCATAATTGAAAAACCTGGCCAGGTGTGGCTGCTCATGCCTGTAATCCCAGTGCTTTGGGAGGCCAAGGAGGGTGGATCACTTGAGGCCAGGAGTTCAAGACCAGCCTGGCCAACACGATGAAACCCCACCTCTACTAAAAATATATATTTTTAAAGTATTAGCCGGTGTAGTGGTGCATGCCTATAGTCCTAGCTACTTGGGACGCTGAGGCATGAGAATCACTTGAACTTGGGAGGCAGAGATGGCAGTGACCTGAGATTGTACTACTGCACTCCAGTCTGGGTGTCTTAGTGAGACTCTGTCTCACAAAAAAAGGAAAATGAAAAACCTTTGTGTTATACATATTATACAGAGCCCTTTCTAAAAAGAACAGCAGGGCGACCCCTGCCTGAGTTCCTGGTAGAACTGGGAGAGGAGACCATTTATGCACTGGGAGTGACCCAGTCATTTTTGTCAGATGATAGAAACTGCTTTTCTTTAGTAGCTCTCTGTCTTAGTCTTAGCTGTTGTGACACGGGGCAACTCTAGTATCTTCTGCTTTTTCTACAGCTTAATTTCTATCTAATTTGTACTATTATATTTAATTGGAAAATTGCCCAGAAAGCAGAGTCTGCATTTGTAAATGAAGAAGGAGATGCAATTTAAATGCACTAACAAACCTCACTTTTTAAAACAAGATTAACATCTTTTACATGAAGGAACCCTTTTGAAAGAATTTGGGAAAAGACATGAGAAAACGCATTTGCTTTGTGAACTGGAGTTTTATATTTGGAACTGGCTTCACAGAAGACAGAGATGTTAAGTAATATTTGATGGGTGTCTACTGTGGGCTGTATGACTTCCTAAGCATCCTATTATTTAATCATATAGTTGTAAATATAAAACTTAACAGTTTCAGACTTCCATGTGTGTGAAATTGGAGATTTGGAGACTTTAGACACACGTTCCAATGTCAGGGTAGGACGATTGAGTCAGCCAGAATTTCACATGTATCTCTCCAACTTCTTGTCTTTCTGTCCCTCCTTTAACGTCTCTGCAATATTTCAGTTTCAGAAAATTGAAAGAATAATAACTACCAGCCATTGGGCTTTCTTTTGTGTGGTACTAGGCAGTAAGTTGGACATTGCGTACATATTAATTCTAAGCTTCCTCCATGATGGATATTATCTGCAGTTGTACATTTCTTCTGCTTTCTCTTAGCTATCCACAAAGGGTCTTTAGATGGGTGCTTCATAATTAGGGAGAATATTTTGTTTCATAATACAGGAACAAGAGTGTCATATGGGAGGGTGCATTTTACATGGCAAGAATTGTGCAGTCCAAATAAATGACCAGTGGTAAAATAGACCATGCATTTGTACATTTAGGTTAGGATAGTGAATAAGGTGAGAGACTTTGGAGTCAGATTACATGAGTCCATATACTGGCTCCACCATGTAATACCTTTCTTTGCTTTGAAGAGATATACATATGGGGAAACGGAAGTTCTGCTACTAAGTGATGGAATTTGCTATCTGTTTAGTTGTGAAGCTCATAGTCCCTTGAAAATGGTCGTGTGTGTGTGTGTGTACCCACCTGTGTGTAGATGTGCACAGAGAGCTCCCCTGGTAGATGAAATAGGGGTTATTCTGTAGTAGGCAAATGTTCCCTGGACATTAAAATACTGGATTCCAGTTCTATTCATCCAGGCAAGTTGCTGATTAGCTGTTCTTTCTCAGGGGTTTCCTGAGCATGTGATTATGCAGAGAGAGTGGAGATTATTGGCTGGGCACGGTGGCTCATGCCTGTAATCCCAGCACTTTGGGAGGCTGAGGCAAGCAGATCACCTGAGGTCAGGAGTTCAAGACTAGCCCGGCCAACGTGGTAAAACCTGTCTCTACTAAAAATACAAAAATTAGCTGGGTGTGGTGGCAGGTGCCTGTACTCCCAGCTACTTGGGATGCTGAGGCAGGAGAATCACTTGAGCCTGGAAGACAGAGGTTGCAGTGGGCCGAGATCGCACCATTGCGCTCCAGCCTGGGCAACAGGAGTGAAACTCTGTCTCATAAAATAAAATAAAAAGAGAGTGGAGATCACCCTGTTCCACATACCCATCTCTCTCTGCCCTTCTGTATCTCATGTATTCCCTAAAATGTATTGCTCAATACAGAGTGTAAGTTTACCAGGTGGTGTTATAATCAGTTCAGGCACTAAAAGAAAGGGTTAAAATCATGCGGAATCACAGAGAAAAAATAATGATCTGCCTATCCTTTTTCCTGAGAGTTTCCTGATGCCTCAAGAGGAAATATTCAGTTTGGTGATCACTTCTTTTTGATGACATTTGCCAGTTTTCCTTGTACTAGACGGAGAATTGAGCCTCAGGCTGACAATGGGATCCATCTAGAATCGAGGATTGTGGCTTTGCTTTGGTCCTATTTGTTTTTATTTGTTGCTTCTCTTCATGATAGCATTCCTGGTTTTCAAATTATGCTGGTAATGTGAGTGCCGTGTTCATTTGTTTTTCAAAATTTAATGTATGCCAATAAAAAGGTGAATTGTTTGAAAGAAATAAGATTTTTACTTTTTATTTTACAGAGACATGCCATTCGGTAGCACTGGAACAGAGAGGAGGAGAAATTGGAGAGCAGAAAGGCAGGTGGCATTAGCATATGTCAGATTTTAAATGAGGACTACGGATATGGCAATATTGGGAAGGTGATCTCTGAATGATGGAAATTTAGGAAAGATGTTTAAAGTGCTTGTCTCTCATTGCCTAGCGATTTACTGGCATTGTAGACTCCACTCCACCCCAATGCTTTTGTTCAATTTGGCGTTTAGGATTAGTCATGCACGTGGAAGATTCCAACCTCCCTCCTCCCAATGTTACAGCTTGGACTGAATATTTATTAACTACCCAGGGAACATCACACTGTTTGAGGACACTTGAGTTCATCTATATCCACAAAATGTGTCCTCATCATGTTGAAGTGGAACAGCAATTCATAAGAAATGACAGGAGCTTAGCAAGAATATATAGGGGAAAATCCTTTGTCTAGTAAGAGCGTGAAGTGCCCAGGAAGGTGCTTCCAGCAAATAATGCTGAATGTTGGTGACTGCTAAATGAAGAAGGAAACACGAAGTTCAGATTTAACAGAACCATCTAGACAGCCATACTTCCCATGACCCTGGGAGGCCGACAAGATCCCATATTTAACCTATCCTTACCAATGTTATGAGAAAAACAAGAATGCATGTGCGATTATAAATGGTGGCTGACTTTCAATTTTAGGTTGAGATACAAAAGCAGGTGGGGGGGGTCTGTGGCAAACTCGGCAATAAATGCCCCAGGTGAAGAGGCTGCCCAGCTCTCATAGATTGTTGACATGGAGGAATCAGTGCCTCTGATTTTCCAGGAAAAGTCAAGAATCTAGGTTTTTAATGTAAAAGCTCCTGTTTTTCAATTATGGGCAACTAGTTTATTATTTAAACTGCTTGGGCTAGGACTCTAAATAAGTATGTTCAGGTTGTGCATTGTACAACTCAAGGGACCCAACACGCTCATCTTTGTACTTTTTTTTGAAATGTTTTTATTGAGGTTCACATACTATATGGTATGCGTATGCCACAAAATTCACCTATTTAAAGTGTACACTTCAGTGTTTTTTGTTTGTTTTTGAGACGGAGTCTCGTTCCGTTGCCCAGGGTGGAGTGCAGTGGCGTGATCTCAGCTAACTGCAACCTCCGCCTCCTGGGTTCAAGTGATTCTCCTGGCTCAGCCTCTGGAGTAGCTGGGACTACAGGTGCGTGCCACCACACCGGGCTAATTTGTGTGTTTATAGCAGAGACAAGGTTTCACCATGTTGGCCAGGCTGGTCTTGATCTTCTGAGTTCGTTATCCACCTGCCTCTGCCTCCCAAAGTGCTGCGATTACAGGCATGAGCCACCACACCTGGCCTTCCATGGTTTTTAATGTATTCACAGAGCTGGGCAATCATCAGCACATCATCAACACATTCTAAATTTAGCATATTTTTATTGCTCCAGAAAGACACGTTGTCCCCATTAGTACTCACACCCAGTACACCCTTACCCCACCCTGTAGCCCTACACAGCCAGCATTCTGCTCTGTCTCTATAGATTTACCTATTCTGGATATGTCATGTAAATTGAATCATACAATATGTGGCCTTTCATGTCTGGCTTCTTTACTAAGCATAATGTTTTCAAGGGCCATCAATGTTGTACCATGTGTCAATTTAATTCATGTTTTGTAGCCAAATAATATTCCGTTATATAAATATACCACGTTGTGTTTGTCCATTCATTGGTTGTCACACATTTGGATTGTTTCCACTTTTCAGCTATTAGAAACAATGCTTCTATGAACATCAATGTACAAGTTTTTCTGTGTACTTATGCTTTTATTTCTCTTGGATATATATCTACAAGTGGAATTTCTGGGTCATATGGACTCTATGTTTAACATTTTGAGGAACTTCCAAACTGTTTCCCAACGTGGGCACCCCATTTTACATTCCCACCAGCAATGTCTCTGGCTTCCCTTTTCTCCACATCCTCACGAATACTTGTTATTATTTCTCTTTGACAATAGCCATTTTGATAGGTATGAAGTACAGCTCATCATGGATTTGACTTGCATTTCCCTAATGATTACTGGCATTAAGCATCTTTTTAATGTGCTTGTTGGGCATTTGTTGTATCTTCTTTGGACAAACGCCTATTAAAAAAATACCTTGCCAACTTTTAAAATAGGGCTATTTGTCTTTTTATTAAGTTTTATTGTTGGAAACTTTTTTATTAAGTTTTATATAAGGGTTTTAATGGAACTTTTTATTTTTAAGTTGTATGTTAAGGGTTCTATATTCTGAAAAAAATTTTAAAATCACATGTGATTTGAAAATATTCTGTTTCATTCTGTGGATTTCCTTTTTACTTCTTACATGGGATTGTCAGCAGCACAATTAAAAAATGGATACAGTCCAATTTATCTATTTTTTATTGCTTATTCTTTTGGTGTCATTTTTTAGAATCTGTTTTTCACCCCAGGGTCACAGAGATTTACTCCTATTTTTTTTTTCTGGGAGTTGTATAGTATTAGCTCTAACATTTAGGCCTATGATTCATTTTGAGTTAACTTTTGCATGTGGTGAGATAAGGATTTGCATTTGTATCTTTGCATATGGATATCCAGTTACCCCAGCACCATTCATTGGAAATCCTATTCTTTTCTCCCTGAATTGACTAGGTACTTCATACTGACTTTGACCCTAGGGTGCGTCACTGCAGTTGTTTAATTGTAGAATGTAAATATATGAAGGTATATTAATTCTCCTACTAGGGAAAAATTAACTGCAAAAGGAGGGGTCCCACTCCCGTGTTCCTGGCATTTTTAGTTTCTGCATCAGCCTCAACTCTAGGTTAAGAGATGGGTAATTCTTAATGAGAACGGAACTTCAGAATAAAAGTCTGAGCTGGAAAATAACTTGATTTTCATTAGGCTTGTTCATGTGTTGTATATATGTGACTTAGATAATCATTATAAATACAGTTGATTCTACCAAGTCTTTTGAACTGTAACTCTTAGCTGGGCTCTGAGCAAAGCCCTTCTTTCTTCTTGGATATACGTGCATGCACAGCCACACAAAATACACAAAGGTACCCTGGTGGATAAGGCATTTACAATTGAGAACAGCTGATAGTTCTATATAGTGCTATATCGAGATAGAGAAATAGCTAAAGATGTAAATATACACACCCTTGATACATTCATACACACACACAGCATTAAGTTAGGCAGCCCCTGGTTTCTGCCACTAGCACAGCTTTCTGAATGAATGAGCTCTCAAGAGGGGAACTTGCTGGAAAGCTTTCTTATCAACTTGGTAAAGGTTTGATTTTCTTGCCCCCTACAGTGGCTGTTTGTCACCCTGACTGCAACTAGAATTGCTGTGTTCTGTTCTTTTTCTGGAGAAATTACAAAAGGAGTTGACATCTACTATATAAAATGAAACCTAGCAAATTTTATGAATTACTAAGGACGATTCTCTAATCTTCATATCTCGTCTCCAGCATCCAAGGAGGTGGAGAAGTAGTTGGGTGCGTATTCACCTAGACTTTGTTTTGCAGTAATGTGTGCCAGTTTTATACCCTAAAGCCATCTGAGTCCCCTTTTCCTTTCCCTGTCTCCATTATTCATCTAGATAAGCCAGATCTTCAATATCCTAGCCTACTTTAAAACCAGGGACCCAACCGGGCGCGGTGGCTCACACCAGTAATCCCAGCACTTTGGGAGGCCGAGGTGGGCGGATCACAAGGTCAGGAGTTTGAGACCAGCCTGACCAACATGGTGAAACACTGTCTCTACTAAAAATACAAAAATTAGCTGGGCATGGTGGCATGCACCTGTAATCCCAGCTACTCAGAAGGCTGAGGCAGGAGAATCACTTGAACCTCGGAGGTGGAAGATTGCAGTGAGCTGAGATAGCACCATTGCACTCCAGCCTGGGTTGAGAGCAAGACTCCATCTCAAAAAACAAAACAAAACCAAAAAACAGGGACCCAATTCTGGCTGCTGAAACATCAGAAAGAAGTCCACAGGGAAGGTGGGCAGGATTTTCTTCCAGTTTAAAAGGATCAAGCCACATAAGCAGCCACCTTTTTCTGCACTGAGGGTTACCTGTGCCTTGCCTTTGGGTGTGGTGTTGATGCTTGGAGCGGCCATGGCCATCTTGGCACCATGAAGTGAATATCCTCAGAACAAACATCTATTGGGCTAAAGAGGGTGAAACAGAAAAGTAGAAGGAACTTTGGTCCTTAATAACATCCGGGAGTTGCTCCGAAAGTCCAGGGCTGCCTTTTATTCTGGAATTCTTATTTAAGACAAAATGATATCTTTATGGTTATAGTCACTTTGGTCAGGTTTGGTTTTCTGGTACTTGTGGCAGAAGGCATCCTTATAGATGCGCCTATACATATACAAATGTATCCACATCCGTGTCTTCACACACACATCTGTTTCCTATATGCAGAACATGCATTCATAAATATTTAGGGTTTTTTAAATGTGATCAGACACTATATAGTTTCTAACTTGCCTTTTTTTCATTCCGTTATATAATTAAGACATCCTTTCTTGTCAGGATCTAAAATTATTATTTACTCTTTTAAAAGACTGCATGTTATTTTATATTATGTATGGACCTGATTTATTTAACTACTCTCCTATTAGTAGATGTTTAGGTAGATGTGAATTGATTGGCCAGTACAAAGTAAAAGTGTAACCAGTGTTATAAAACTAATGTTCTTGTCATCTCCCAGTAATCCTATTAATCAGTCTGTAGAAAATAAAGAGGATGTCAGACAGATATATACAAAGATGATTATTCCAATATTAAGCATAATGGAGAAACATGAGAAACACTTTAAAAGTTCAACATAAAAGGACTTGTAGTTTATGATCTCTACATATGATAAACAGTATGTGACCATTCAAAATGGCTCTTAAGAATATGTAGTGGCTGGCTGGGCATGGTGGCTCACGTCTGTAATCCCAGCACTTTGGGTGGCTGAGGCAGGCAGATCACGAGGTTGGGAGTTCGAGACCAGCCTGACTAACATGGTGAAACCCTGTCTCTACTAAAAATACAAAAATTAGCTGGGCATGGTGGCATGCATCTGTAGTCCCAGCTACTCGGGAGGCTGAGGCAGGAGAATCACTTGAATCCAGGAGACGGAAGTTACAGTAAGCTGAGATTGCGCCACTGCACTCCAGCCTGTGTAACAGAGCAAGACTCCATGTCAAAAACAAAACAAAACCAAAAAACTCCTCTGTTTCCCATCCCAGTGTCAGCACGTAAGGTGACAATTGACAAGATCTGTCTCATAATGTGAATAATGGTTTTCTCTGGGAGGTGAGAAGATGAATGCTTTTAGGTTAAAATAAGTACCAGTCAGTATGTTCCAAATCGTCTGATATGGTCATTTGGCGTTATCCATGTACTTGTACAAATTTTTCTCTTCTAACCCACATGTCTCTACTGTTCTCATCCAAAGACGTGTTGCAAATCATTATCCAGAACATGGGTATTGATAATTGCAATGTTCTTGGGGCTTTGCATAACTTCCAATAAAGCAAAACCACATCTCTGAATCCATTTTAAATTTGCAATCAGCCAGGGGTCCTCTAATGGTTGTGTGTTTTGGGGAAATTGTGACTTGGGTCTAGTAATAAGTCCCTTGCTTGGGAGTTAAAGTACTCTGGGAACATATACCATCTATCTCAGAATACTTTGCTGAAATAAGAATAACAAGGAGGCTTCAAAAAAATACTAAGTGACACACCTAAAGGGCTTAAACACTAATAAGTGAGAGAATCTAGTGGTTAGGAACTTCAGTTCTCAAGCCAGTAACAAAACTCCTACCATTTCTTACTTGCAAAAACTTGATTTTCCCCCGTGTAAATCAGGCTAATCTTTTTATTCCTTTACTAGTGACACTAATACTATTCAGCAGCCATATGGCAGAGTGGTTCAGAACTGCTGCTGTGGAGCCGAACTTCTCCACTACTCTGTTTCCTATCCCAGTGCTCACCACCTAGTTAAGCCATCTTGAGCAGGTGCGTGTAACTTAATGCAACCTTCAGTTCTGTATTTCTGAAAGGCAATTAATGAGAGCACTTAGCTTAGAGAGCTGTGAGCATTAAATGAGCTAACACTTGTTAGGCAACTAGAACAGCACCCAGCACATAGTAAATGTTCTGTCAGTGGTACAAAGTGTTAACCTACAATCAACAAAGCATTGAACGCAGTCCATAACTCACAGTAAGGTATGCAACATGTTGTCCTATTGCCATCTTCTTCCCAAAGCCCAGATAACTGCAAAGCGCATCTGAGTGGCATTGCTGGGACTGGAACATGTAGAGGAAGAGGGTTAGGGAAGCATTCATGGGTTTTTCAAGCACATTTTTCTCACTTGCCTTAGGGGACCCATCACCCAATTTAGTAGGACACAGATTCAGATTATTATTACTTTTTGTCTTCTCAAAGACACATTTTTCCTTGAAATTAATGGTGGTGCTGATGAACAGGAAATCCACCAGACAGAATCCCGGGGCTTTTGTTCTCAGTCCTCCCGTACCTGGTTCTCTCTCCTCCCCCATTCCCCTCCTGCCCAGCATTGAGCTCCAGCTGAGCTACTGTCAGGAGGCTGCTCTGCTAAGCAGCCTGTCACATGTTCCGTTACAATCATGTTTTATTATAGCTTTCAAAAGATGACCTCTCATTCTGCACACTCGTGTTTATAGAGGACTTCTGGCATTCTGAAAGGAACCAGATAGCAGAGTCTCCAAACCCTTTATTTGCTTCAGCTGATAACTGCTCTGGCCAGAGACGAACGCTGTGGTGATTATAAGATGTAATTTACTACAAAAGACAGTTAATATTACTTACAAACCTGCCATCATTTCTGGGGAAATCAGAACTGAAACAGTGGACGGGACACATCTGAATCCACCTAAATATCTTGGCCTGATAGAATTACAAGTTTATAGATTTACCATTTAGGAAACAGCCCCTTTATGAAACATTTGTCCTCACAGACAGATAATATAAGTAACAAGCAAGATTATATCCTTTTGTGTGGATCAAGGACATAGTCAACGTAAGAAAAAAAAGATAGAAAAAAAATCCCTTTAGAGCAACGTAAATGCTGCCCTTGTGAATTATAACTGGGGAATTAGATCTATGAAAAAGCTTCTAATATGACTAAACAAAGTCCCTCAGGTGATACTCTGAGTCAGAAAAGTGTGAGAAAATATAGCCTCTTAAATGTGATTATAGTCAGAGCTGCAGTTACTCCCTGAGAAAGGACATAGAAGGTAGAGGAATGAAAGAAAAAAACAATGTTTGAAAACTTTTTGTGTCAGACCAGAAATTATAGAGTAGCAACAGCTTAGGGATTTAAGTAACCCCTTTAGCCCAATTCTAAAGCCTTTGGGCTTTAAACTGAAGAATAGAAAGGAATTAGATATCCAACTTAGTACTTGTTTTTTTAAGATCATGAAATGGAAGAGTCTTTTTTGCTGAATGACGAATTGAACCAACATATAATTCCAACTAGGGCTATAATTAGAAAGATATGGCTCTAGTATTTAAGCTTCTTACTCTCTCCCCTCTCTCATGAACTTTCATTAGAGTTTCTTGTCTACTTGGTTATATTTAATAGAGATGAAGGTGAGAGTTATGGTGCTTTTGTTGGTATTATGGCCAGACTCCGGGAGAGTCCTAAAATCGGTGGTTGTCATTTACCTCTCCTCTTACAGAAATTTTAAGGGAACTCTACACACAAGAAGCTATACCAGCGTAAGGATCCTGGACCATTCTACTCATAGTTTTGCAAGCACCCTATGCTTGGAGTTAGCTCTGGTTAAAGACTGTAAAAGGATCATTGTTCCTCCATCCTATCCCCAGTCCAATCCTTGGGACTAGCTCACTCAGGAACTCTCAGAGGTACGTATTAAAAAGAACTTATAAGAGGTCAGATCTGTAGGAGAGGCTTCATCTTAAGTCATTCTCCCGGGTATATTTGTTGAGGTCAAGAGCAAGGAAGGAGAAAAGATATAGCTGAGTTTAACCAAAGCAAAGAGGACCTTGCTAAGCCAACCAGTGCTGCCCCCATGGAATTGAAGATGTTAAAGAGAGGGGTTAGAGCTTGAAGAGGATGTTAAAGAGAGGGGATAGAGTCACAGTTTGTGCATTTTAAAGCACAGTGACCTTGACTAGTGGTAATGGGGTCAAATCATTAATTCAGACCATTCAGATAAACAACTCTTCTCTCTTGTCAGGTAAGACGGGATGGAGGAATGAAGTACCTAGAAGCAGCTTGGTAGGAGAACAAAGGCATCCTATTTCTCTCCTTTCCCTCCATTATTCATTTATTCCCTAAGTTGTTTATTGGCCATTTGTCTGTCTTCTTTGGAGAAATGTTTGTTCAAATCTTTTGCCCATTTTTTAATTTGTAGTTTGTTGTTGCTGCTGTTGAATTTTAGGAGTTCTTTATACATTCTCGGTATTCATTCCTGATAAGATAGATGATTGGCAAATATTCTCTCCCGTTCTGTGGGTTGCCTTTTCACTCTTTTAATAGTGTCTTTGATTTGCTAAAGTTTTTAATTTTGAAAAAGTCCGATGTATTCTTTTTCCTTTTTGTTGCCTGTACTTTTTGTTCTGAGCTGTTTATAAGGAAAACAGCAAACTGTTTGAGTATAGGATGGTCTCTCTAGAGCAAGAAGGGAAGGCAGGTGAATCTCATGACTCCAGCTAGAAGGAGAGAGGATCAGTCTGTGCTGAATCCCCAACAGCTGACCTCCAAGAGGTCGTGATGTTCTTACAGAAAGGCCACCTGCAGGACAGGGTTGTGTGTGCTGCTGGGAGGCCAGGCGGGGACTCCTGGGAAAGCCTTCTCCTGGCTCCAGTTCCATTTGGCTCATCTCCAAGGTGGCCAGGTACTCACTGATGCATGGACAGCTCATATGTTCATCTGTGAACCATGTCCAGAGTCAAGATGAGCTGGAAGTGCAATTTTTTTGTTCCACTTGCTGCTTTATCCCTTCTGTGCATTCCTCTTGCTGTCATTTAGCACCTAGAAAAATGTAGAATTCAAGATCAAAAAGACAACTGGAGCTTATGCCCCACACACCCCCACCATCACATGCAAATGAAATTACTGAGGCCTGGAGTGCTTAAGACTCTTGCCCAAAATCCTGTCACTAATAAAACTAGAGCTGGAGATTGGGAGTCCTGACTTGAGCCGGTGCTGTTAATACCCTTTTTCTAATCATCAGTGTACCCAAGGAAGAAGAAGTTTCCCAATTTTATTTATTTCAGTAAGTATTTACTGTCATTGTCTACTCTTCATCCTAGTAGCAAAAAAAATAAAATTTGCAAGTGGAAACTAATCGTCACCGTTGTGGTCTTAGCTGAATTATTCTTTGCAGATCTAAAGAGAGACCACAGAAAGATGTGAATGGCAGCATGCCTTAAGAACAAGATTGACCCAGCTTACTTGTCTCAGGGCCAAGTATATGGCAGAACTCAGTCGTCTAAAGGAGAGACTGACCCCGGGGAAAGGCAGCCCACATTGCCAGAGCTTCTGATTTTTTCAAGAGAACCTGGCAGTTGGAGTCTTTTATGAAATAACTTGATGTATACAACTAAAGGATTTAAGGGAATCTGTTTCTTAAAATTTAATGTGAAGGCCACCATCTCCTGCACAAAACAAAAATCTTTTTGTGTTATCAAAATGGACTGTTGATTTAAGAACCTTGCTTTTGCTTTAGATCAGAGCCCTCAAACACATTGGAATGATCCGGAGAGCTTTAGAAAACGTGCATGCCTTAGCCCCACTCCAGACTCCATGATTCTGAGCCTCTTGGGGTAGGCTCTGGGCATCAGGACTTGAGAAAGCACCCCCGGGCAGCCACTATGTGCAGCTGGGAGTTATGCACCACTAGGCTGACTGTAGTGTGAACATTGAGGATCCTACCCCAATCCTCTTCTTTCCCATGGGTAAGGACGTCTGGACAGTGATTGCTGGACATCAGGATGGCCTTAATATTAGGGTTAACATCTGGATCATTGGCTGCCTTTTTTATTTCTCGTCCTGCTGTTTGGGTACTTTATAGACATAGACAGATGTCCATGTGACCCCATTTACCTCGAGTTGCTTCTGTAAAGTTTTGATCCCACACTCTGTGATGTGTATCAGCTCTGGGGCGAGGGGGCTTTTCAGTGAAGTTTGTTTGTGGCTTCTTCCCTCTGATCTCCTTTTCTTCTCCCAGCCTTGGGGGTTCTGCAGCTACATGTGGTCCTTTCATGTAGCTACCTTTGGTCTGCTGGGGACTTTGAAGGTTTGCCTTTGAAACACCCAGATCCCTTTTTGGTTCCTTCCTCTACCCCATCTGCTGCTCTCCACGACTCTTACTGTTGGCAGAGTCCCCTCGCCTTGGCAGGCCAGCTTTTGAGAGTTACTGTGATCAACCCAGCAATTCCTACTGGGGAAAAAAAAAAGAAAAAGTAGGGAGCCATGATAGGCACACCATGTCTATCAAAGCCATCAAAATGGCTATTTTAGAAAATACCTCAATAAATCTTATTGTTGATCTTGTTACACATGATAACAGCATTTTCTTATTTTTTTTAATTTTTTTTAAGAGATGGGGCCTTGCTTTGTTGCCCAAGCAGGACTTACAGTCTTGGATTCAAGTGATCTTCCCATCTCTGCCTCCTGAGTAGCTGTGCATTCTTGTTCTATAAGAAAGTATCTGTAATTTCTAGTGGCACAATTGGATTATAAAGTAGAGGTTAAATGATAGGAACTCTGGAGTTGCTTAAAATACTTTAGAAAATAAATGAATAGGCAAATAGCAAGGTAAAGCAATGGTAGCAAGTTCTTCATTACTGTTGAATATGGGTACTGAGTATATAAAACCCATTATATAACATGTTCTACTTTTGTGCGTATTGAAACATTTTATTAAGCATATACACATGCACACACACATATAATTCTCAGGCCTATAACATTCTACAGTTCAATAGGAATATATGATTCCAAGATTCTATAATTCTTTCTTTCTTACCAATTAATTGGTGCTTGAGATTGATGTAACTGAATGAATAGATGACTTCATAAAAAGTAAATGAGCTTGGGCCTGGTGGCACACGCCTGTAATCTCAACAGTTTTGGAAGCTTAGGCAGGCAGGTTACTTGAGCCCAGAATTTGACACCAGCCTGGGCGACATGGCAAAACCTCATCTTTACCAAAAAAAGTAAAATAAAATTATATATAAATATAAATGTATTTATAGTGTGTGCATATATATAAAAATATGTAAACACATGCACAACGTGTGTATTTTTGTATATATACACACACAAATTAGCTGGGCACAGTGGTGCGCACCTGTAGTCCCAGCTACTCGGGAAGCTAAGGTGAGAGTACTGCTTAAGCCCAGGAGGTCAAGGCTACAGTGAGATGTGATCAAACCACTGTACTGGGTGACAGAGCAAGACCCTCTCTCAAAATAAAATAATAATTTATAATGAAACCAACACATACAATTAAAGAAATAAAAAATAGGCCAAATAGCATCTATATTTCACCTTCCCAACATGTTAGCTTTTATAGGTAGCTGTCTGGCATTTGTTTCATTGCTGTCCATCTAGTTTGGAGTTTTGCTTTATTGATTTATGATATTATCAAGCACAGACTGTGAACTGGATCTTATATTGTGGCAATATTACTTTCTGGCTGCTTTGAATTTGCAGTCTTAACCCCCAAAGAGAGAAATCAGAAATGACAGCATTTTGGCCAAATACAAGCGTCCAGTGCATTTGTCATCGGAGTGATCAGAGTGAATCTCTCATTTTTACTTGTGCTGCTACTTTACATGTAGTGACTTCAAGTACAGAGTGAAAACTTAATACTCTTTCATTGTTCCAGAAATATTTATTGGGTACTGGCTCCCCGCCAGGCTCTGGGCAGGGCCTAGATGCTATGTCAAAGAACAGGAGAGATTCAGTCCATGTGTTCGTGGAGGTTGCATTTAGATGGGCATTTCATTATGAAACAACACACGGGAAACTATACTTGAAATATGCATCCTGGCTGGCCACAGTGGCTCACTCCTGTAATCCCAGCACTCTAGGAGTCTGAGGCGGGTGGATCACTTGAGGGCAGGAGTTCGAGACCAGCCTGGCCAACATGGTGAAACTTCGTCTCTACTAAAATTACAGAAATTAGCTGAGCATGGTTGGGGGTGGGGGCGGTGCCTGTAGTCCCAGCTACTTGGGAGACTGAGGCAGGAGGATCACTTGAACCCAGGAGGTGGAGGTTGCAGTGAGCCGAGATCACACCCCTGCACTCTAGCCTGGGTGACAGAGCGAGACTCTGTCCCAAAAAAGAAAAAAAAAGAAATATACATCTTATAATGCTGAGTGTATTTCCAGTAACATGCAAGTGTTGTGGGGAGATAGGCAGAGACTTGGACAGGTAAACGGAGGCTGAAATAGGAATCATGTGAAGTACTACTGCCTTTGATATTTTTTCCAAGCCAATATATTAGAAAGCCACTTCTTCCTGGAATTCATGTATCCAGACACATTTTTATCTTGATGAATTTGGGGTTGCATGTCTCAAAAATGACTGTATGTGTTTTAAAATTTTATGTTAAGTTCTGGGATCCATGTCCAGGACGTGCAGATTTGTTACATAGGTAAACGTGTGCCATAGTGATTTGCTGCACCTGTCAACCCATCACCTAGTTATTAAGCCCCATACGCATTAGCTGTTTATCCTGATGCTCTCCCTCCTCCCTCCCCTCTACGAGGCCCCATTGTGTGTAGTTCCCCTCCCTGTGTCCATGTGTTCTCATTGTTCAGCTCCCACTTAGAAGTGAGAACATGTGGTGTTTGGTTTTCTGTGTTAGTTTGCTAAGGATAATGGCTTCCACTTCCACCCATGTCCCTGCAAAAAACATCTCATTCCTTTTTATGGCCATATAGCATTCCATGTTGTATATGTACCATGTTTTCTTTATCTGGTCTATCATTGATGGGCATTTTGGTTGACTCTATGTCTTTGCTATAGCGAATAGTGCTGCAGTGAACATATGCGTGAGTGTATCTTTATAATAGAATGATTTGTATTCCTTTGGGTATATACCCAGTAATAGGATTGCTGGGTCAAATGGTGTTTCTTGTTCTGAATCTTTGAGGAATCACCACACTGTCTTTCACAATGGTTGAACAAATTGACATTCCCACTAACAGTGTAAAAGCATTCCTATTTCTCCAGAGCCTTGTCAGCATCTGTTGTTTCTTGGCTTTTTAATAATCGCCAAAAATGGCTATACATTTTTTAATGTACCTGAGGCTGCTGCCTTCCAAACCTACTGACTAATAGTCCCTGAGAGTGGAAGTCAGCACTCTGCATTTTAGCAAGCTTCCTAGAGAATTTGTGGGTGAACAGATGAGCGTTCATATGACTGCTGACTGGGGACAATGACAGAAAGATATCAGAATGTGCTTTGAACCATCTTGGAACAATTCATTGTGGTTATTAGGATTAAAAGGGAAGAGAAATGTCAGCTGTCATATTCAAATCCTTTAAAAATCAAGCATTAGGATATAATAATTCATTTAATATAAATGTTATAACCACATGACCAATTTCCAGTTATCATAAGCAGTTAGGTCTTTCAGTCTCTCTCCTCTCTCTCTCGCTCTCTGTCTCTCGCTCTCTATCTCTCTTCCTCTCTATCTCTCTTCCTCTCTCTCCTCCTCCTCTGTCTCTCTTTTCTTTCTTCCTCTCTCTCCCCTCTCTCTTCTCTCTCCTATCTCCTCTCCCTCTCTCTTCCTCCTCTCTTTCCCTCTTTCTCCTCTCTCTCCCTCCTCTCTCCCTCCTCTCTCTCTCTCCTCTCTCTTCTTCCTCCTCTCTCTCTCCTCTCTCTCTCTGTCTTCTTCCCTCTCTGTATTACATCTGCCTATGTGGGTATGTGAGTGTACAAATAAGAAATAATTATTTTAGAATTTTGTGGTTTCCCTGTGCTGTATATGGTTCCAAAATTCACTGTCTACAACAAAGCTCCCAAATAATATTTCACATGCTAATGAGCGATCATAGAATGGGAGAACAAACTTAACATGACTTACATCCTCATTTAGGCTTTAAAATTCTCTTTGTCCACAAACATCCTTGTTTCTGGAGTTGGCAACATACTGAAATAGAATATATACAAACTTGGAAACAGCTATGAGCTTGACCTAAAACCTTAACTCTGCCCCTTTACTGGGAAGGCTTTGGTAGGTGATACATCCTCTGTAATATTTTATCTTCTACATCAAAAAAGTCTTCATTGTACAGAATTTTGAGAGAAATTAATGAGACAATGTCTAATAGCACCTGAAACAATGGGTTCTCAAGAAATATTATTTCATTAATTGCTCCTCACTTTCTTAACTCTTATCAGACCTATTTTGAGTCTGTATCCTTGGAATCATCATTTTTTCTCAAATTATTTCTAAGGCAGCATTGGTTTGTGTTATAATCATTAATAGATATCTGAATTAAGTGAAATATTTCCAAGTAAAGCCATATAGTGTCCTGTGGGGAGAAGCCTATCTTTTCAGCCAGAAAGACTGGCTTAAATCCCAGTATTATTGTTCACCTCTTTGTGGGTTTTGTTTATATGTTTATACACATTAGTTTTACCATCTGC
The DNA here is from genome assembly GCF_029281585.2 of Gorilla gorilla gorilla. Taxonomy (NCBI): domain Eukaryota; kingdom Metazoa; phylum Chordata; class Mammalia; order Primates; family Hominidae; genus Gorilla; species Gorilla gorilla. The sequence continues at coordinate 10,269,153 of NC_073242.2, forward strand.
AAAATGGGGATAACAGTTTTCACCTTTATTCGTTTCCTGTTACTATTTCCCAAATTGTCACAAGCTTAGTGACTTAAAACAACAGAAATTGCCCAGGTATGGTGGCTCACATGTGTAATTCTAACATTTTGGAAGGCTGAGGTGGGAGAATCGCTTGAGACCAGGAGTTTGAGATGAGCTTGGGCAACATGGCAAGACCCCATCTCTACAAAAATTAACTAGGCATGGTGGCACATGCCTGTGGTCTCAGGAGGGTGAGGTAGAAGGATGACTTGGGTCCAGGAGTTTGAGGCTACAGTGAGCCATGATTGTACCACTGCATTCTAACCTATGCATCAGAGCAAGAGCTTGTCTCAAAAACAAACAAAAACAGAAGTTGATCATCTCATAGTTGTAGAGATCAGAAGTCTGCAGTGTGTCTCACTGCACTAAAATCATGGTGCCAGCAGGGCTGTTTTTTTCTTGAGCCTGTAGAGGAGATCTTTTTTCTTGCCCTTCCCAACTTTTAGAATCCACTCTGCTCCCTTGGGTCATAGCCTCTTCCAAGTTCAAAGCCAGCCATGGCCAGGCAAGCCTTTCTTCCGTCAGGTCACTCTGACCTGACCCTTCTCTCTCCCTCTCCCATATTTGAAGACCCTTGTGATTACCTGGAGCCCATCTTGATGATCCTGAATAATTTCCCTATTTAAGGTCTGCTTATCAGCAACCTTGATTCCCTTTTACCATGTCATATGATGTATTCACAGGCTCCAGGACAGACATGGACATCTTTAGGGGCCACAATTCTGCCTTCCACAGCCACTTTATAGATGGTTGTTGGGATTACTGGGAAGATGTAGTAAAGTTCTTAGCACAGTGGCTGGGTATAGAGTGTGGTATGTTCTGTAGATGGAGAGGTTGACGTGGAAAATGATTTTCTTTTCTCTCTTTTTTATTTTTATTTTTTGAGACAGGGTCTCACTCTGTTGTGCAGGCTGGAGTGCAGTAGTGCAGTCTCAGCTCACTGCAACCTCCTCTGCCTACCAGGCTCAATCCTCCCACCTCAGCCTCCCAAGTAACTGGGACAACAGGTGCATGCCACCACACTTGGCTAATTTTTGTATTTTTTGTAACAATGGGGTTTCACTACATTGCCCAGGCTGGTATGATTTTTCTAAAATCAAGGCATTTCCTTAATTAAAAAAAAAATTTGTTTATTTCTTTACTGGATTAGTTGTTTGGGGGAATCCTGAAGTTAATGCAATGTAAAGATTCACCCACATGGTTCAGTGTATCCTTCATAGATAACCCGCTTTAAAAACACTAGCAATGGGCCAGGCATGGTGAATCAGGCCTGTAATGCTAGCACTTTGGGAGGCCGAGGCAGGCAAATTACAAGGTCAAAAGGTCAAGACCATCCTGGCCAACATGGTGAAACCCCATCTTTAGTAAATATATGAAAAATAGCTGGGTGTGGTGGTGCGCGCCTGTAGTCCCAGCTACTTGGGAGGCTGAGGCACGAGAGTTGCTTGAACCCAGGAGGTGGAGGTTGCCGTGGGCCGAGATCACGCCATTGCACTCCAGGCCTGGCGGCAGTGTGAGGCTCTGACTCAAAACAAAACAAAACAAAACTAAAAAAACAAAAACCCACTAACAATGATGACGTGGGGGAAAATGGCCAGACAGAAATAAAATAAGAAAGGAGGTAGATGACATTCAAAGTGTATTTCATGGACCTCATGTTGATTCTCAAAGCCTGAAGCTCTTCGGTGTGCATTAGACTAAATTATCATTCTGCTGAGAGTGCATCTATGTTTTCTTTTCCACTGTTTGTTTTTAAATGTTGTAAAAACAATAATAAAGTATGGCATTATTAGTAATTTAGCATGAATTATGGAAGAAACTCATCTGGACCAGGGAAACATTGACATTCTTATTTTTTTAGAGGAAGACAGAGTATCACACTATCACCCAGGCTGGAGTGCAGTGGTGCAATCATGGCTCACTGCAGCATCAACCTTGCTGGCTGAAGTGATCCTCCCACTTCAGCCTCCAGAGTAGCTGGAATCACAGGTGCATGCCACCACACTCAGCTGATTTTTTTGTGCTTTTTGTAGAGATGAGGACTCCCTTTGTTGCTAAGACTGCTCTCGAAATCCTGGTCTCACAGGATCCTCCCACCTTAGCCTCCCGAAATGCTGGAATTACAGGTGTAAACTACTACATCCCACCCGATCAACATTATCCATTAACTCAGGTGAGCTTCATATATGTGAAGAAACACTGAAAGATCAGATTGCCAAGTGGTCTTGTTACTCAGCAGCTTCCGCCAAACAATCAGTACCATGATAACATCACCAACAAAATGTCTGTGACTTTTACATCCCCTGCTTTGAGAAGTAGAAATAAAAATGTTCTGGGCATACACACCACTTATGAATTGACTGCCAAACTGTTCTTTTAAAAGTAGGTCATTTGATATGCCTGGTCCACTGATAACATATCTTAATATATAGTAGACCATAAAATGTGGAAGATCATAATATACAATCTGCATTCACTTAGCAGCAACTTTTTCCTTAGCTGGAGCACAGATATACTTAATACCAAATTAGAAGAAAGTGTATGTTATTGTGGAAATAAGATTTTACCATTAAGGCCTAAGAAGCAAAAGCAGGAAACCAACAGGAACCCATAAATGGTTGGAGATGACAAAGTGGACTGTAATAGTCTTTGTCTACTTATTTTTTTTTGAGGGGGAGGGGACGAAGTCTCTCTGTCACCCAGGCTGGAGTATAGTGGTGCAATCTAGGATCACTGCAACCTCCGGCTCCCAGGTTCAAGCAATTCTCCTGCCTCAGCCTCCCAGATAGCTGAGAATACAGGCGTACACCACCACGCCTGGCTAATTTTTGTATTTTTAGTAGAGACAGGGTTTTGCCATGTTGGCCAGGCTGATCTCAAACTCCTGACCTCAGGTGATCTGTCTGCCTCAGGCTCCCAAAGTGCTGGGATGTCAGGCGTGAGCCACTGTACCTGGCCGTCTTCATCTGCTTCTATATGATGCTTCCTGTTTCCCTCGGAGAGGTCTCCATGGAAGCTCTTTGCCCCCGTGTGATTCTGGTAATCATACAGCTTGACATTTCTTCTCATCACATGAGACTCCACAGTGAGCATGGTTTTTCCTATCCATGTTCCGCTCTTCAAGCAAACTGCCTGCAGATGCTCAGAGCTTTCTTTCTCCTTTCTTTGTGCTTTATTAGAGCAGGGATGATTCCGGCTTACCTTGTCCGTGGCTTCTGGATATTTTCAGCCAGTAGAGGGCGTGAGTGGAAACCCTGAATGCCGGAGAAGCCAGAACTCATCTTCCCCTTCTCTCTCTGCTTCCCAAGGCACCCTGAGTCCTCCCTCAGGGCCCTCCTCCAAGGCCCTGTCTCCCGCTGGGCAGTGTCCACCATGGCACGTGACCCTGGTTTCTGGTCTCTGAAGACACCTCCTCTTCCCATTGGTTTCAAGGGTTTTGGTAGCTTCTGCAGTCACCTCTTTCTCAATTCTGTTACCGTTCCTTCTTTGGCCTCTCAGTCCCCTTGATTAAATTTATTTAATCCCAAGTCCCCTTGATTAAAAAATTCCTTTTGGTTAAAAAGTCCCGGAATAGTTCCTGTTTCTTGCATTATTCTAATATACTTACGTCTAAAACAACCCTCCCCTTTTGTATATGGTACATGATGCATCTAGGGATTATCCCTGGTAAGAATTTGCTCATCTTTTATTTTCTGTTTGTTTAATTATTTTGAAGGAATTTTAGACTCAGGGTAAGTTTAGCTTTATAGAGAGTCCTAGTATACCCTTGACCAATATTCCCCTAAATGTTAACATTTTGCGTGATCACAACACACTTGTCAAAACTAAGAAACCAACTTTGGGATGATATTACAAACTAAACTCCAGGCATACGTTTTTAATAAAACCAACATTGTCCCTGCTTTTAAAAGTAGTAAATAAAAACACATATCATGTATGCATATGTGTGTATGTGCAGATCTCTAATTACATATATTGACTTATTTAAGTTTCACGTGTACTTATAGCAGAAACTACTTTTACAAGGCAGTTGGAATTCAATGGTGAGGATTCCATGAGGCTAGGGCCATTCATTTCCCAGATGTTAAAAACATTTGGCCCGGGTGTAGTTGGTCATGCCTGTAATCCCAGCGCTTTGGAAGGCCGAGGCAGGTGGATGACTTGAGGTCAGGAGTTCAAGATTAGCCTGGCCACCATGACAAAACCCCTCCTTTACTAAAAATACAAAAATTAGCCGGGTGTGGTGGTCGGTGTCTGCAATCCTAGCTACTCAGGAGGCTGAGGCAGGAGAATTACTTGAACCTAGGAGGTGGAGATTGCAGTGAGCCAAGATCATGCCACTGTACTCCAGCCTGGGAGACAGAGTGAGACTCTCTCAAAAAATAATAATAATAATAATAATATTTGTTTGTTCCAGAGGGCTGTTTCCTTAAAACTGAGGGTGAAGATTACCAAATTCAGTTTGACAAACAAAGCCCCCATACAGTTCACGTGCCAAGTGAGAGAAGGCAGGTGCCAGTCCCAGCATGTGTGTGTGTGTGTGTGTGTGTGTGTTGTGGAATTCACAGGATAAATACTGTGGTACAGGAACTGTCAGGCCTGATTAATACTTTGCACTCGCGGTGCATGTGCCTTGATCTATAGGCATTATGCTTGCTGCGTGGGTCTCTCACAAGGCAGCCATTAGCATCAGCTTCCAAGCAGCTCCCCCACTGTGCACTTCCCTTCCCTGTCATATGCTTGGCTGTCATCTTTGCTAAAGGATTTTCAGGTTGGAAAATAATTTGCAATAAGGATAAACTTGGGAAGGATGGAGAGCAATTTCCTTTGAATGCTCAGGATGGTGGGGGCTGGTTCTTAGCACACAGAAAATCCATATGAGAATGCCTAGGACAAAAGGGGCGAATGATTTCTGTATACAGTGTAGTGTTTAGTACGTGAAACCCTTAGGCCCCCTTAAAGTCTTCCGCTCCAACCCTTAAACAGTTAAGCATACAGAGTAGCATCACTTACATGCAAGGACATTGTAAAATATGATATGTTTACAAAATGCTTTGGAATGCTAGATGATTATTAAACATAATGAGGTTGAAATCTAATTCCATAATATGAAGATGCCCATGTTTTATTCAATAGAATAAGCAAGTTGTAGAGTAACATAAGTAGTGTGTTATCTCATTTTTTAAAAAAGGTGGATAAGTACCAAGGCGGGCAGATCACTCGAGGCCAAGAGTTTGAGACCGGCCTGGCCAACATGGCGAAACCCCATCTCTACTAAAAATACAAAAAATTAGCTGGGTGTGGTGGTGTGTGCCTGTAATCCCAGCTACCTGGGAGGCTGAGGGAGGAGAATCACTTGAATCTGGGAGGCAGAGGTTGCAGTGAGCTGAGATTGTGCCACTGCACTCCAGCCTGGGCGACAGAGTGTGACTCAGTCTCCAAAAAGGAAAAAGAAAAAAGAAGATAGATTCAGATAATGCAATAATTTGGAAGCTTTATACAGCAATTACTAACCAGAGTTTTTCTTTTGCAAGTGAGTTTAGGTGAAACTTTCCCTTTCTACATTGTAAGTTGCTTTATTGTTTGTAGATTTTATAACAAATAGGTAATATTTTTGGAATTCCCAAAAAATATTGAATTTCCCATGTAATATAATATTTTCTACAGATCATATCATTCAGATCTTGTTTCTTCTAATTAATGAAATTCTGATACATTTCATACTGCCTGCTGCAAGTAAGGATGTCTGAAATGGACAATAATAAACTAAAGATACAAAGAATCCCTTCTGAGTCTTACACTGGATGGACTTCCTGCCCTCCAGCCATCTTTAAATATCATGCCAGGTATCAAGAATTAACATCCCTGATTTTTTTTTAGAAAGAATATTGGTATCTGCCTAGAAAGAAGATGGTTATTAAAAAGAATAAAAGTAGACCTGCTTTTTCATGCCCAGTTAATCTTTACTGGGACAGGACAAACCAATCACTGCAGAATGTTGTGTGGGTGTGCTGAGGCTGCTGTAACTGAGTATCACAGACTGGACGACTTAGAACATCAGAAATGTCTTCTCTTAGTTCTGGAGGTTGCATGTCTGAAATCAAAGTGTGGGCAGGCTTGGTTCCTTCTGCAGGATCTGAGGAAGTAGCCTCTTTCCTTGCTCTTTCCTTACTCCTAGTGATTTGCCCACAGTCTTTGGTGTTCCTCGGCTTATGGGTCTATCACTTCAATCTCTGGCTTTATCTTCGTGTGGCATTTTCCATCTATCTCTGACTCCACATGGCCATTTTATTTATGAGGACATCAGTCATATTGACCTAGGGACTCACCCTACTCCAGGGTTACCTCATCTTAACTAATCACTTCTATTAATAAAGTGACTCTGTGTTTGAAAATGTTTGCATTTGGAGGTATCCGGGGTTAGGACTTCACCGTATCTTTTTGTTACTAACAGACACTTTAAAAATATAGATGCCTGCATCCCCATTACCAGTCGAATTGTTTTGGGAATTATTTATTAAGAGAAATAACCAGTGTGATGCATAAGATGATCTGTGAGCCCTGTGCTGCAGACAAGGGCCATGTGGATGGTATCCTGAAAACAGTTGCATCTTTGCTTAAGGCAAACTCATTATATAAAATACAGTTTGCAAAACAGTTATTTTGTGGGTGGCCTATTTTTCCCTCTAGAAATTGCATTTTTTACTCTATAAAGGAATAAAAACTTCTTAAACAGAGAACTTCCCAGTGGATTTAGACTAGAATCTCATTCACTGGTGCTAATAATTCCAAAATACATTCGTATTTAAGATCCTCACGCCAGTAATTCTAGTACTTTGGGAGGCCAAGGCGGGTGGATCACCTGAGGTTAGGAGTTCGAGACCAGCCTGGCCAACATGCCAAAACCCCGTCTCTACTAAAAATACAACAATTAGCTGGGTGTGCTGGTGGGTGCCTGTAATCCCAACTGCTTGGGAGGCTGAGGCAGAAGAATTGCTTGAACCCAAGGGGCAGAGGGTGCAGTGAGCCAAGATCGCACCACATCTCTCCATCCTGGGAGAAAGAGCGAAACTCCATCTAAAAAAAAAAAAAAAAAAAAAAAAAAATCCTCTGTCCCAATAAATATGGCCACAGGAAAATTCCTCATTTCCTCAAAATAAAGAACTTCCTTCACATGAAATGTCCATATGCTTTCCATCAGCCTTTCCCTCTCCAGGAGAACATCAATGCAAACACTTGTATTTCCCTCCTTCGAAAGTCTCTCTATATAGCTTCCGTCTTTTCTCATGCACGTGAGAAGTCAGCTCTTCCATTAACAGCAGATGGATGGAGACACAGCCGCATTTCCCTTCTCACAGGCACTGTCTGCTTGGCACATGGAACTGCGTTTCCTTGCTCGCGAATCCTCATGAGATACGCACCACCCCATCCCTCATAACCTCCCTCGGTGCAGAAACTATTTGTGAACAGTGGTACCAGTCCCTTGACGTTGTAGCTTGACTTGCTGAACTCTGATTCTGAATCCATATATAGACGCAGGGACACTGCCTAGTTTTGCGTTTAGGAAAGTCAGACTGTCATCAATGTGGAGGGCTGTGCAGCAGATGAGGACAGGGCCCCAATCCCAAACTGGAGAATCTTTTATAGGAACTGTCAGGCCTTTTTGCAGGAGCAAATTTTTCATCATTGTATGTGTATTTAACTTTTCTGTTCTTTGGCAACTGGATAGTCAATAATAAATGAATGTCTGTGCTCATATTCTTCTGTCCTTTAAAAAGTATGTTAACTTATTTTTAATCAGTTTATTAGTTATATGCTATATTACATGCTATAATCTGTAGAGAAATCCACCCTCAACCCTGCCCAATGATAGTGACTCAAATACAATAAAAATGTTTGGTTTTTTTTTTTGGCCAGGCGTGATGGCTCACGCCTGTAATCCCAACACTTCGGGAGGCTGAGGCGGGTGGATCACGAGGTCAGGAGATCGAGACCATCCTGGCTAACAAGGTGAAACCCCGACTCCACTAAAAATACAAAAAATTAGCCAGGCATGGTGGCAGGCGTCTGTAGTCCCAGGTACTCGGGAGGCTGAGGCAGGAGAATGGCATGAACCTGGAGGCGGAGCTTGCAGTGAGCCAAGATTGCGCCACTGCACTCCAGCCTGGGCGACAGAGCAAGACTCAGGTGATGTACCTGCCTCTGCCTCCCAAAGTTCTGGGATTACAGGCATGAGCCACCATGCCCGGCAATAAGTTTTCTTAATTCATTGCAAAAGGCAGGGCTTTTCTGACAAGAGTGAGCTACAGCCGTTATTCTGATTAATGCTGCCATAATCTAACATCATGGAACGGCAAACTAGAGACTATGGGCCACCTCTAGCCTCTGTCTGTTTATGTAAATTAAGTTTTATTGGAACACAGTCATGCTCATTTGTTTACATATTGTCTCTGGTTGGCTTCCTGCCAGGACAGCAGGGTTGAGTTTTGCAACAGATACCTTATGTCTTGGCTTTGAAGATACATACTATCTGCTTCTTTGTAGGAAAAGCTTGTTGATTACCGGTATACAGTGTTGATCTTTGAGCAGGGTACTTAAGAACCTAGAGGTGCTTTGGCCCACCACGAAGAGTTTTGGAAGACGTAAGATGTAAGTGGTAGAAAGAAAGGTCCTCCAGCCCTGACTATAAGCACTTGTCCACCTTGATCTCATCTGTATAGGGTTCAGTGAAACTTCTGCTTGGAAAAATACATGTTTGAAATCAATTCCATGAAGCAAATATTGTCTAGAGTGTGAAGGAAGGGGAACCTGATCTTCCTACTTGGAGGTCTACAAAGCCTCAAAAACAGATAGGCAGTTGCCCTTAACCTATACAGCAGAGACATTGTGTATCTAAAGGCATGGACGTCCAGCTAGGAATTATGACACTCATGCAGAGGGACATGAGGAGGGGGTAATTTGGGTCTGACTCTCCAGTTCACTTCTCATGGATGTAATTGATTTCAAACTTGTATTTTTCCTAGCAGAATTTTCACTGGACCCTATAGAGATGAGATCAAGATGGCCATGTGGTTATAGACAGGGCTGGAGGACTTTTCCTCCTACCACTTACATGTGGGGGTTCCAAAGATTTACTAAATGCTTTGCATGTGTTTCAGGTGTCAGAGCCCATCACAGGCAGGGTTTTGACTCTTAGGGAGCCCGCAGTCTTGTGGAGGGAAGGTGGGCAATAAGGAAGAAGAGACAGCATGGATATTTTGTGCAATTTCAGCCAGAGGAAATATGGCAAGACAGTAGACAGTGGGGGATAAAGTACAGCAATTTTCTTTTATTTAGGAAGATTAGAGAATTCCTCCTTGAGGAAGTGATGTGGGTTTCAATAAGGATGGAAAGTACCATGGAGGTCTAGAAGTGTCTGGGGGCAGGGGTAATAGCAAAAACAAAACTTTTCAAACGTGGAGGTGGTGTTGGTGCATGCTGGTGTCTTGCAGGTGCTTTCAGAAGGCTACCCTTATCTTTTCCTATCCACCTGGCAAAAACCTCCTCATATGCATGCATGACTTTGCTCAAATGCACCAATCCTTGTGTTTGTTTCTGCTGCCCTAGGCGAGAATCCCATCCCCTCTCTTCCACCTTATCCTAACCATCAGTGCTCCCGGTGTTACAGGGACATGAGGAGGGGGTAGTTTGGGTCTGACTCTCCAGTTCACCTCCCAGCACCCTGCTTAGTGGTCTACCCATCACTGATACTTAAGAGTTATTGAGTATGATTATGTGTATACCCTAGAAAAATAAGCAACAAAACCATTGATTGTAATAGATGACATTGACTGAACGTTTACTTAAAATGCAGTTTCAAGCCCTTATCATATATAAACCCATTCAGTATGCCAAATAACCATACAAGGTAGGGACTATCATTATTTATAGAAGAAGACACTGAAACACAGGAAGACTAGTGTGTCAGAAGTCCTACATTCTGATAATAGTAGCACACAATTCCTGATGTTCATTATGCATTTACCACTAGGCGTTTAATGTGGATTTTGCATATAATCCTCATAAAAGTCTCTGGAATAAATGCTGACATACTCGTTTCGAGGAGGAGAGAATCAGAATACAGAAAGGTAAAATCACTTGTCCAAGGTTACGTGGCTAGTGCGTGAGAGAACTGGCTTTCAAATTCACATCACTTTAATGTGATGTGTTGGTATTAGAAAGGAAAAGCATTTCAAAAGCCCTCACCACAGTGTCATAAAGCTGGCTGCTCAAGGTAAACATTCCGAAGAATCCACCAACACAGTGTCCTTGGAGTCCGTCTGCATGCCTGTGCCACCGCACCTTGCTTCTCTTGGTGAAAAATTCACCTCTTTGGACACTGTGTTTACTCTTGTTGTTGTCCTCCCCTTAGATGAGGAAGGAGCAGGGCCATCCGTAAAAACAGAGTCATAGGGTGAAAACACATCACAGAGAATGCAAAAGGGTTATTTATAGTCCAGAGTGGGAAGCTGAAAAGACACTGTGAGAGGAATTTAATCGTTTCCCAGGGGATCAGGGAGAAGAGTGGACACAGGTGATGCCACGCTCCAGAGGGTCAAGGTTGCATACCAATTAAAATGACTTCCAGACACTTAACACACACATGGTACTTCGCTACAGACCGGTGACATGTTCCAGCCAGGAAGGAAAAAAAAACAACAACTTCTGATGTCTCATGCCTCTGTCCCCCCCTTACACAGTGAGGCAGCTGGGCTAACACTGTTGTTGCCAAACAACTCTAATAATTTCAGGTTCCATGATAATGAGTTGGTGGCCTTATAACTCTCGTTTGCATATCTTGGTACAAGGGAAAACATTCAGTCCAGTATGACTCTTTAAATAGCCATCTATGCCAAGCCCCACATAAAAGGTGGGAGGGCTTGTTGATGTTCCCTTTTTCTGCAAACTCATTTGTGAAACTACATCAATTACAGTTCAATCAGTTCTCCCATTCTTTTTTCTTCTCATTAAACTTATGCCTTTCTGCTTAGTTAGGAGAGGACTCTAAACTCAGCTTAAGCAAAAATAAGAAAAATAAGAAGAAGGACTTATTCATTCTCATGAAACCCACGCATCGAAGGGTAGGAGACTGCCTTTTTGGCGTGCCTAAACCTGTGCCCCCGAGAAACTCTGCTTCTCAAAACTGCTTTCATCTTTGTTGGTTTCCTTTTTTTTAATAACTTTCATTTTAAATTCAAGGTTACAAATGTACTGTTTTTACATAGGTAAACTTGTGTCATGGGGACTTGTTGTACAGATGATTTCATCATCCAGATGGTAATCCTGGTACCCATTAGTTATTTTTCCTGATCGTCTCCCTCCTCCCACCCTCCACCCTACAATAGGCCCCAGTTTGTGTTGTTCCCCTCTGTGTGTCCACATGTTCTCATGGCTTAAGTCCCAGTTTTAAGTGAGAACAAGCAATATTTGATTTTCTGTTCCTGCGTTAGTTTGCTAAGTGTAATGACCTCCACTTCCATCCATGTTCCTGCAAAGGGCATAATCTTATTCTTTCTTATGGCTGCATAGCATTTCATGGTGCATATGGACCACATTTTCTTTATCCAGTCTATCATTGGTAGGCATTTAGGTTAAACTGAAATCATAACAAACAGTCTCTTGGACCACAGCATAACCAAATTCATAATCACTCAGAATTCACTCAAAACCATCGAGTTACATGGAAATTGAATAACCTGTTCCTAGATGACTTCTGGGTCAACAAAGAAATTAAGGCAGAAATCAAGAAGTTCTTTGAAACTAATGAGAACAAAGATAAAATATACCAGAATCTGTGAGACACAGCTAAGGCAGTGTTAAGAGGGAAATGTATAGCACTAAATGCCCACATCAAAAAGTTAGAAAGCTCTCAAGGTAACAACTTAACATCACAATTAAAGAACTAGAGAAACAAGAGCAAACAAATCCCAAAGCTAGGAGAAGACAGGAAATAACCAAAATCGGAGTTGAACTGAAAGAGATAGACACGAAAAACCATTCAAAAGATCAATGAATCCGGGAGCTATTTTTTTTTAAACAACAACAATAACAACAACAAAACAAATGATTAGCTAGATTAATAAAGAAGAAAAGGTAGGAGATTCAAATAAACATAATCAGAAATGACAAGGGGGAATATTACCCCTGGGCCCACAGAAATACAAACAACCATCACAAGATTATGAAACCCTCTCTGCACATAAACTAGAAACTCTGAAAGAAATGGATAAATTCCTGGACGCATAGATCCTCCCAAGACTGATTTACAGGAAGAAATTTGTTTTACTTTCAAGCACGTTCTCATATTGTCACCAAAGCTCCACACTTAAAATCCCTTGTATTAGTTTGATAGGACTGCCTTAACAAATTACCACAAACTGGTGGCTTAAAACAACAAAACTTTATTCTCTCACAATTTGAGAAGGCAGAAGTCTGAAATGAGGATGTCAGCAGGGTTGATTCCTTCTAGAGGCTTGGAAGGAGAATCTGATCCTTGCATCTCTTTTAGCTCCAGGGGGCTGCCAGCAATCCTTGGCTTATAGCCACATCATTTCAATCTCTGCCTCTGTTGTCACATGGCTGTCTTCTCTGGGTGTGTCTGTATTTTAAATCTCCCTCTCCTTTCTCTTATAAAAACACTAGTCAGGCCGGGCACGGTGGCTCATGCCTGTATTCCCAGCACTTTGGGAGGCCGAGGCCGGCGGATCACAAGGTCAGGAGATCGAGACTATCTTGGCTAACACGGTGAAACCCCGTCTCTACTAAAAATACAAAAAAAAATTAGCCAGGTGTGGTGGCAGGCGCCTGTAGTCCCAGCTACTCGGGAGGCTGAGGCAGGAGAATGGCATGAACCCGGGAGGCGGAGCTTGCAGTGAACCAAGATCGCGCCACTGCACTCCAGCCTGGGCGACAGAGCAAGACTCTGTCTCAAAACAAACAAACAACAACAACAACAACAAAAAAACAAAACACTAGTCATTAGTGTCAGGCTGTACCCTAAATCGAAAATCTCAAGAGGCTTAATTACATCGGCAAAGCCCCTTTTTTTCCAAATAAGGTCACATTCTCAGGTACCAGGGACTAGGAAGTGGGCATATCTTTTCGGGGGCACATTGTAATTGACTACACATATCACTGTATCAACCCCATTGCAAACAGAGCAAACCCCAGAAGTCCTGGGCTAATGCTCGTTAGCTCTGATCACCTGGCCTGACTCACAGATCAACCTTTAGGCTAATCACTGTAGCTAGAAGGACATGTGGCAACCCCAGATAAAGAACATACCATTTAAAGACCACACACATCATACAAAACCTATTGAGAGACGCTTGACAAACAAGGTTTGTGCTCAGTGTGTTAAGTGGATGACATGATTTAAAAAAAAAATAAGAGCTAAGAGAGAGTTATGGTGAAGAAGTTGTTACACAAAGCTGCTACATAATTGCTGCTAGGTTCATGTTAGCCAAAGGGGCTTACACCATTTTCAAGCATTTACAAGACCTGAGAGTGATATGTTGGTTTGAGTTGGTGTTTATGTGGAAAGGGAATATGTATGGAATATTATTAAATAGTTTTACTGAATTATTGGCATATTGTAGGCATTCCTTAAGTACTTTATTGAATGAGAGCACAAAATATTGATGAATATTTTTACTACATTCTTGGCAGGTTGTAGGCATCTCTTAAGTATAGTTCTGCACCACATAATGACGTTTCAGTCAACAGCAGACTACGTATATTACTGTGGTCCTGTAAGATTATGACGGAACTGCCCTATACAGATGTATAATTTTTTATCTTTTATATTTTTACTGTACCTTTTCTATGTATAGATACATTTAGATACATAGTACTTACCGTTTAATGACCGTTGACTACAGTATTCAGTACAGCAACAAGCTGTACAGGCTTGTAGTCTAGGAGCAATAGGGTAGACCATATAGAGTGTGTATGTGTAGTAGGCTACACCATCTAGGTTTGTGTAAGTGCACCCTGTGATGTTGTCACAAGGATGAAATCACCTAACAATGCATTTCTTAGAACGTATCCTGACTCTTAAAGCAACATATGACTGTGGTTTATTGACTGAAGGGATAAAAAATATATAAATGAATATATGAATACAAAACAATTTTTAAAAGATAAACGAATGAGTGAACAATTTGTCCTCTTTCCTCCTGAGATTTGCTATTTTTAAAAGTGTGCTTGGATTTTTGTCTTTATATTTAAATAATGATTTAAATGATTTATTTAATAATGAAGCCACTGATGAGATGAGAACTCATAACACATTGCTAGGCACAGAGCAAATGTGAAATTTAGTTTTTGTTGTTTTTGTCCACATGTTGTTCTGCCAAGTTGGGCAACATAATGCCCCCTCAGAATGCTAGTTAATGCACTTAATTCTCTCAGGGTCTTCTTTCTTTAGACTCTTTGACATCCTTGGGGAATTAAAGATTAGCTATTTTAATGAACACACCACATCTTTAACAAAGCCTCTTTGGCAAAAGACCTTTGTCAGTCTGCCATTGACATATATTGCAAAGTACCTGCTGTGTCCCATGAAGTATTATGGAAACGGGAAACATATGGGTGGACTAGCACAGGCTCTGCATACCCCATTCCAGAAGCTTACATTGTAGTAAGGCTATATCAAAACATGCATGCAAATGAATTAGGTTAGTCAATTTGAGATTATCTGGGAGGAGGCTGCTTTTGTGCACAAGACAGAGCTAACCTAGAATTTGAAAGGTGCAGTTGGGCTTAGCCGTTTCAGTGACAGTGGGGAGCAGAGATGCTGAGAAGGGCCTGAGAAGGACAGTGAAACCCAAATGACAACTGAAGTGTTCTGGTTGTCAGTTTCATGCAACCCCTGGTACTCAGTCCATGCTGCATATTGTTAGATGAAAATTCTTTTTTTATTATTATACTTTAGGGTGCACAATGTGCAGGTTAGTTACATATGCATACGTTTGCCATGTTGGTGTGCTGCACTCATTAACTCGTCATTTAACATTAGGTATATCTCCTAATGCTATCCCTCCCCCTGCTCCCACCCCACAACAGGCCCCGGTGTTTGTTCCCCTTCCTGTGTCCATGTGTTCTCATCGTTCAGTTCTCACCTATGAGTGAGAACATGCGGTGTTTGGTTTTTTGTCCTTGCGATAGTTTGCTGAGAATGATGGTTTCCAGCTTCATCCATGTACCTACAAAGGACATGAACTCATCATTTTTTATGGCTGCATAGTATTCCATGGTGTATATGTGCCACATTTTCTTAATCCAGTCTATCCTTATTGGACATTTGGGTTGGTTCCAAGTCTTTGCTATTGTGAATAGTGCCGCAGTAAACATACGTGTGCATGTGTCTTTATAGCAGCATGATTTATAATCCTTTGGGTATATACCCAGTAGTGGGATTGCTGGGTCAAATGGTATTTCTAGTTCTAGATCCCTGAGGAATCGCCACACTGAGGTCCACAATGGTTGAACTAGTTTATAGTCCCTGTTAGGTGAAAATTCTATGGTCCATTTCACAACTACATACCACAGAAAAGGGAGATATGGACAACAGTGGAAAAACAAAATATAAGTATGCAAAGGAACACAGACTTGGATATGAGGAAGGGGCATAAATGCTATATTTAAGCACATGGTTACTGCCTTTCCTAAGGAATAAGCCAGGAAAAGAAACTTTGGGTCAGTAAAATATCTCGTTGCTTCCTTTGCAAAAGTACCTTTTAATAGTCTGTTTTTAGAGTTGTTTAAAAAAAAAAAAACTGTCCCTTGCCTACTTTAAATTCTTGGCATTTTTTTCTGGTTTTGGTGAGATCAGGGTTTTTGTAGGGCAGTATCCTTCATTATATATGTCAGAAGGCTGAGAAATGAGTGAGGATGGTGAATCAACCACAGCCCTTCTGAATTTCTCACAAGGTAATCTACCTAACAGAACATACCAGTTTCCACCCACCTTTGTTCTGGTTAGAGTGATATTCTGCCCCTTGGCAGTGAGGACATCTTTCCTTCACATGATTTTTGTATGACTGTACCCTAGAAGTAGCCACAGTGCAACTGTGTTTTAAGTGAAAACAAATGGGGTTTTGTTGGGTACATTTTGTGGCATTTCTTGAGGTCACGAGAAACTCCTAGAGGTCGTTGTAAAACAAAGAAAGAAGAAGAAAAAGGCTGGAAACTCACTCCTCCTGCTGTTCTAATGTCAAGTCAGTGAAGGCAGTTCTTTAATTTTTTCATTTTTTCAGTGAATACTTAGCACATACCATGTATAACCCCCCATGCAAGACCAGCCCTTTGTCTTCTTAGAAATGACATTCTGGGCTGGACGCGGTTGCTCATGCCTGTGATCCCAGCACTTTGGTCGAGGTCGAGGCAGGTGGATCACCTGAGGTCAGGAGTTTGAGACCAGCCTGGCCAACATGGTGAAACCCCATCTCTACTAAAAATACAAAAATTAGCTGGGTGTGGGTCGCGGGCTTATAATCCCAGCTGTTTGGGAGGCTGAGGCTAGAGAATCTCTTGAACCTGGGAGGCAGAAGTTGCAGTGAGTCAAGATCATGCCATTGCACTCCATCCTCAGCCACCAACACTATCTAAAAAAAAAAAAAAAAAAAAGGCATTCTGGTGGATAGTGGGAGAGTGGCACACCCCCAAAATAATTTCACCAACAATTATTTAATTGCTATTGGGTTAAGTGCTAAAGTGAGAAGGACAGAGAATAGAGTCGATTTAAATTAGGAAGAACTAAAAAATGTAGCTAATTTCTTCATTCCTGTAACCCTGGGTTTGAGACAACAACAATTTGAGTGAATCAGTGAATGACTGCATAGATGGCATGTATAGGTGTCAAGTAAAAATCCTCTTGTAGCTAAATCCTCAGTTGTGAAATGGGATACAAAGTCCAAGCTCCTTTCCTTTTCTAGGTATTTCTGATGGGATTCACTCAGTTCGTTAAAACTTTAAGAAAGCCCTCTCTGTCTGTTATTTTTCTCTCTGCCTACTCAGATGCTTCCTCCATTCTAACTATGGTAGAGGCCAACCTTGTCATGGTTTTCAGAACTATGTAGTTCCCCACCGCCCCCGCCCCAAAAAATGCAGAGCAATCTGCCTTATCAGTATCTCTTCCAATTAATGTAATCTTGTTTCTGTTATTTCCACCATATTTTTCAATCCAGTGAGCCTCATTACATTTGCAAGTGCATTAAATTAGAGCCTCTATAGAAGGAGAATGATGATTATCAGCTAATTTAATTATGTTTCTACATTTGCAGCGTTTAATGATGTCTGCCATTGTTGGGGATTCTTACATTGGCTCTAGGTAGAAATTAGCTCTGATCCCATGTAAAGTTTACGTTATCAGATAATACTTGACAGCTCATTGAGGTACATGTTCAGTAATTTTTGAATCTAATCAAAATTGATTTATGTGCAATCAAATTATAGGAATAAAGAAACAGCTTCACCTAATTTAGTTGCTGATTATAGTGTTGACTGCCTCTGAAGTCACACCAATATGCGTCTCTTAGTTTTGTACCAACATTGCATCAACACCTAAAATTCTGCAGGTTTTTTTTTTTTCCAAATTGCACAGTTGGTTCTGTATTTCTGACCTGCTGTCCATCAGATTGAACATTTATGCCCTCTGATTTTGTGTCCTGTTCAACAAATGTTGTCTGGGTGTCCTTTAAGTGTTGGCCATGTGACTCTTGCACTAGAGGCCCCAGGTCACCCATGAACCTAGAAGAGAAGATCCATGGTGTGGAGGAGTGGGTGTTGCAGGACCTGGGAGCTGAGGCTTGGGAGGGCTGATTCATCATTCTTCCTCCTTTGCTGTGGATTCTCAACCAAGGCAAAAATAGATACACACACTCAACAGGGATTAAGGTACAGAATTCATGCTGGGCATGGTGGCTTATGCCTGTAATCCCAGCACTTTGGGAGGCCGAGGCAGGCGGATCACCTGGGATCAGGAGTTTGAGACCAGCCTGGCCAACATGGTGAAACCCTGTCTCTACTAAAAATACAAAAATTAGCTAGGTATGGTGGTGCGCACCTGTAATCCCAGGTACTCAGGAGGCTGAGGCAGGAGAATTGCTTGAACCCGGGAGACAGAGGTTGCATTGAGCCAAGATTGCACCACAGCACCGCAGCCTGGATGGCAGAGTGAGACTCCATCTCAATAAATAAATAAAATAAAATAAAATAGAAATAAAATAAAGTACAGAATTCAGTTTATCACCAGTGAGGCTGTGTTGTAAACATGCTTTTGTGTTTAACAAGCACTTTAGTCATAGTTATTTTGTGCCAGACACAAATTGGAAGGACCTTATACACAAAGGCCCTTTGAATTGTCATGATAGCCTAAATACAAACTATTATTATCCTCCATGCACAGTTTATAGATGAAGAAACTGAGGCACAGAAGGCTGGGCTGTGTTGCCCAAGGCTACCCATCTGCCTTCTGAAAGAACCAGGATTCTAGTCCTGGTGGTCTGGCTCTAAAATCCATGGCCGATAAACACAAAGTCCTATTGTGCCTCCCAAAGCTGAAATTAGTATTCTGTCATCCAACCCACATTACTCCTACAACCATATCTAGATCTTGGGATGGGCAGAGTAGTTTGGAGGATATTGGTCCAGCACAGGGGAATGAGATGGGGCTTTGAAGCTGGCCTCTAGAAGGCGGGGCCCTGAAACGTCCCTACTTAGGTGTGCTTACCTGTTCTAGGTATACCTTACCTACTCTAGGTGAGCTTAGGACATACGGATCAAAAGCAAAACATGCACTGCTTGGAGGAAGTGAGACAGAGAAACAGAGATGGAGAGAAAGAAAAACTTTTCCATTTTGAAAAGTTACCCGTCAGAAAAGTCTCTATGATGTTGATTGTGTGAGGAAGAATATTGGAAACTTGCTCCCTGAAACAGTCATAACACAGTGGAGGATTTGAGTAAGTCTCTAGATCTCAAAGGAGGAAGCAGAAAGGATGAGAAGATGAGAACTATTAACGCTAGACTGAGAATATACTATTAACGCCTATACTTAAGAATATAAGATGTTCTTGAGACATGTGATAAAGTAAATTTCCAGAAAAATGAGCAGCACACTGTAAAAACAAAGACGCGAAAGTGAGGTGTCAGTCATCCCCCCTGTGAGGCCGGAGGGAGGGTGGAGATTTGGTGAAGGTCGAAACTGAAGCCAATTGATAAAATGCTGTGTGTGCCCTACAAGGAAGAGAGAAGGTTTGAATAAAATAAAGTGTGTCTCAGTACAAAAGGAGAAGTTTCACAAAACATTTAGACATCTTATAAAACGGAGTTGCTTCATCACTCCCTAAAGGGGCCATCCTCAACTGTCTGCTGTTCAAGGCCCACTCTCAGCCTCGCTAGATGTCAACAGCAATAACCATGTGATTGTTACTGCAGCAGAGCAATGTCTCCAAGTGTGCAAAGGACATCTCTGGGTCACTGAGCGTGAATGTCCATGAGCCCAGCCAGGCTCCCTTCTCTGTTCAGGAGGCAAAGTTTTTCCACTTCGCAGTCCCCAAGATGTCTCTGGGATACTGGTATGGCGTTACCTTCTGCCTCTTGCTGCTTACGGGTACCTTGGTCATCTCACCATTCTCCCTGGGGGTTAGCATCTTAGGAATGTGTACTTAGTTACAGCCAACGTAAATTTTGCACCTTGCTCAAAATTTGAGTGCTTTCCCATTAAGGGTTCATTGATTGAAAACTACCGGTATCCTCCTAAACCTAGAGTATGTCCCAACAGCAGGATGTGATTTTATGTTTTGTGGTATATGGATATGCTTTTTGTTGTAATTGCAGATGTATATGTATGAGGCTGGTTTTCAAATATAGAAAATATGAAAGAACCATAATATACTATATACCCACCATTAAGATGTTACAATTCACATTTTTATCATATTTGTTTTATCTTGTATATATCCATCACTTCATCTACCAATCCACCTCATTTTGTTTTTTTATGCATTTCAAAGTGACTTGCATCAGTATCTTTCACCCTTCAGGGTGTAAATCTTTAATGAGAGCTCATGGTTTGTTTGTGGTCTTTTATTTTTCTGAGGTAAAATTTATTGATACTGAAATATACAAACCTTGAAGGGACCGTTTGATGAGGTTTGACAGCTGAGTACACTTTTGTAACATGAAGCTTTGTGAAGATATAGAACTGTCATTCTTCCAAAGTTTAGGTATGATCTGTATGTTTATTAGAAAAAGAATCACAGCCGGACCAATATGGTGAAACCCCGTGTCTACTGAAAATACAAAAAATTAGCCAGGCGTGGTGGCGTGCGTCTGTAGTTCCAGCTACTAGGGAGGCTGAGACAGGAGAATTGCTTGAACCCAGGCTGCGGAGGTTACAGTGAGCCGAGATTGCACCACTGCATTGCAGCCTGGGTGACAGAGTCAGACTCCATCTCAAAAAAGAAAAAAGAATCAGCGTACATACTAAACCTATGATTCCATGAACAGTTTAAATGAAAGAGTACATACTTTTGTGTGTGTATATGTGTACCTGGTCACATATCTGTGTGTATAATTTACATTGATAAGAATAATGCAGTATGCAGATGTAGCAGAATTTGCAATTGTGATGGAAGTTCTTCTGTATTTGGCAATTACAGGCCTAGGGAAAAGGTAACCTCATCCCATTAGCATTGTCTTCAAAAAGAACACGAGCATATAAAATGTGCGAGGCTACACTGATGTAACGTCCAAGATAAATGGAAAGAAACACAGTGTTACTCATTTAATTGAGGATGTTTAACGACTTTTGGCCCTGAGAGTACCAACAGCTACAATTTTTCAAAGTCAGCCTTGATTTATGTTTTATTTTTTAAGTACTCATTAATGTCACAAATAGTTAAGTTGGGATCAGCTGTCTTCATTTAAAAAAAATGGGTTATACTTTCATCTTTTGACCCTGAAACATGTAGATAAAAATCAACATTAATTGGCAGGATGAATGAGGGTGGTTAGGGTGGGTGTCTGGCTGCAAGATTCTTAGAGTATTGGGAGAGATGCTCACAGCCCCTTAACTAGAGATGACAACGAGATTTTAATTAACAGCAGGTGAGTCTTGTGGTCAGCCATTTGACATTTAGGTGGATCACAAAATAGCCTTTCCTTTCTAACCACATTTATTTCTAGCTTAATTAGTCCTTCTGAGATAGCTTCGCTATTAGCCACAGCCTCCCCATTTAAGATCCTTTTAATCAGACGTTTTATTTTTTTATTTTTTATTCTTCTCATTTTAGCACTAGCTTAATGTTATGGAGGACCTGGACTAACTCATTTTAATGACCTCTGCTACATAAATGCTAATTTTACATTTGGCCTTATTTCGGTAGGTTTTTTTTTTTTTTAAAGACCGTTGCTTTCAGAAGGAGAAAAATGGAAAGATTAAACCCCTTAGTGTCATCTGCCTGAAAAATCCTGTGGTTTCTTCTGACAGGAAGAGGGTTTTCAAATCCCTCCTTGGTCTAAGCTTCTGTGCTTGACATCTCATTATTTTACTCAGCTACTTCAGCATCACCTTCACCCAGTTAATTAAGTAACTCATTGAATGTATTATTCAGTTTTGATTCCCCTGTCTGTGACAGAGAGGGATGGAAGATGCTTCTTCATCCTTCTTCTCCTGCCTCTTTATCTTCTGCCCACACCCAAGGAATGGAAAAGAGAAAGGAGAGGAGAGAAGATATTAATTACTAAATCCATCCATCCGTCCATGCATCCATCCATTTCTGCAGCAGATTGTTTGATGTTTTTAATGATACTCAAAAGAAAGTGAAGTTGATGATGGTAAGGATAATGGCCATAGGTCTTAATGGTGATATAACATCAGTATGCACCAGGCACTGTTAATATTTCCTTCTAACATGGTCTTATTTCGTACTTAAAACAGCCTGATGAGGTAAGCACTATTCATAAGGTCACTTTACAGGTTAAGAAAGCTAAGATCTAGTCAACTAATTTGTTCAAGTCTCCTTGCTAGTAGGAATCAGAAACCCGATTTGGGCCCAGAACTAGCTGATTGGTAACACTTATATTCCCTACAGCATTTCTGTTACGTATCTCCATGTTTGTAGTCAAGTTTAAATTCCTAAAATTTAAGCTGGAATTTATGATGAAAACACCATGAGAAGGATGTTCAAACTGTAGTTGACCTATGTTACCCGACCTGCTCGTTACAGGAGTTAAGAAAGAAACTTGACTTCCTCTAGGGCAGTAGTCCTCAAACCCCAAGGACCAGGACATTTGGCCAAACAGCTATGATAAATGGTGCTTTATTTGAGTACATTAGACTTCAATAAAAAAAATGTTTTAAAGTACCTTATTGAATGCATTTAGATTTGGGGGAAGGAAGGAGGCTATACTTGGACCTAACTCCTTGGTTGTCAACCCAGCTGGAAATAAACAAGACATGATGTTTAATATGAATGAAAGTAGAGAGAGGGTATTTGGAGGGGGGTTGGTGCAGAGGGAAGCAGAAAGAATTACTAACATGAAAAGGCAGATAGAAAATTTAGAAGGTCAAAGGCAGAGTAATTGAAATAGAGCCTCGGAAATTGTGAATCTGAGAAAGAACTGGAGGTTAAGTGATAGGTAAGAAGGAAGATAAGGACAGGTAAAGGGATGGAATAAAACCAAAAATGGGGGGTGAGTGTGTGTGTGTGTATGAGAGACAGAGATGCATTTTAATGCATATTTAAGAAAAAGGAAAGTAGAACCTTATAAAGAAGATGAAGTAGAAATATTTTTTAGAAAACATTCTTTATTATGAAACAATTTTTTTTTTTTTTTTATGTAAGGGAAAGTTCCCAGTGACAGAGTGAGCTGTGTAGGAACGTGTGTAAAAAGCAGACATCACATTCTTAAAGTTACTCCATTCGCTCCTGAAAAAATATTAAGTGGAGGTTTTGTTCTGGGGGTCAGAATACAGCATGGAAAAAAGACAAAGGAAAGTCTCTGCTTTCATGGAGCTAAGAAGCTAGTTGATGTGGAGATAGAAAAATAAACAAGGAAATCAAGGTTATAAATGCAAATAATGGTACGTGCAATAATGAAAACAGAACAGAGAGGATAAAGCATTGCTGGCTGGGGGAAGAGCTCACTGATGAGCTGGTGTCTGAACTGACCTTGGGGTAGGGAGGAGGAGCAGCCACCGGGAGGCCCAGAGCAGCAGCTCTGCAGGGGGCGGGGGTAGAGCGGGTGCATGCAAACACCCCAAGGTGGCCACAAACAATGCATTTGAGAAGCTGTAAGAAGGTCATTGTAGCCAAAGAGGAGTGAGCAGGAAAAGGTAGGAGAGGTCAGTAGCGAAATGGGCAAAGACCTATGTTGGGAGCTGGGTTTATTCTCAATGGAAGGAGAGGCCATTAGGGTTTCAAATAGAGAAATCACACTCTATTTGGATAATGTTTGGATAATGTTTCATAAGGATGTGCTGGAAGGAGGTGCTGGGTTTGGTTTCTGAGTCTGTCACTTGTTAATTGTGTGTCCTGGACACAATTACTGCATCTCCGTGATCCTTCACTTCCTCCTCCTTGAAGACACTTAACTGCATCGGGTTTCTGTAGAAGGGAAGCTGGAAGAACTTTAGAGTCTGTTTTCCCTGCATGCTAGCTACAAACTGAAACCATCGCAAACAACAAGGACAAAACATTTGTGAAACCTTGCACCAGTTGTAATAAAGATAGCCAGGGAGAAAGAAAAAAAAAAAAATCTGGACTTGTTGGAGAAACAAAAGGACCTCATAAACAGTATGGAGACCACTTGTGTGTTGTCATCAGTGACTTTCCTGAGAATGATATTCCTGTGGTTATGAGGATAATGTTACAGTATTTCCTTGGCTAAGTGTCTGCGGCTATTATCCATATGCAGAATAAAAGTCCACTTGGGGAGGGGACAGAGGCTCCTGTCTTTTACCAATGTTGATGGATTTCAGTGGAACAAAAATGAGTCTCTTGAGGTTAGAAGGCAGGCCTGGCCATGGGTGTTTTGCTTGAGCTATTCCATTCATGACACTGGGCCTGACGGATACCCGGCAAAGCCCTTCTTTGGCTGAAGTGCTTGCCAGGCCTAACCAACCTGGAATTTATTGATAAAGCTTAAGCAGCCGCAAGGCCTATGACCTCAAAGACTGACTTAGGCTGACTTTATCAGCCTTGGCTCTTCTTTCCATTATATTTGCTATTACTGGAGCTGCTCTCTTTTCTTAAAACCTGTTAACCGTATACAAGGGGATGGGACTATTTGAGCTCTCAGACAGGATGCTGATGGGAAATTGTAAGCCTTCGAAATAGGTTGAGAGCTTCCTGTTGTGTAGGTTCTGGCAGAGGTTACAAAAATAAATAAATAAATAAAAATAAAAAGGAGAGGGATGGGGAGAGATTGAAAAATAAATACTTGATGTGTTTTCCTGGACTTGAGCTGGCTTCTTCCCGGGACATGCTTTTTTCCAGCCCTTGGAAGAAAGTTGCAGCGATTGTGCCCACTTCACAGATGCAGCTGATGTGCACCCCTGTGCTGCATGGGGATCTCAGCAGGGCAGGTCAGATGTCCAAAACTACTTACATCCTCACATCAGTGGCTTATAGACCAAGAAACAGTGCTCTCCAATAGGTGCACAGAAAGTGTTCTTGAGTCTTTATTTTTATTTTATTTTTTTTGAGACAGAGTGTCACTCTTGTCGCCCAGGCTGGAATGCAGTGGCACGATCTTGGCTCACTGCAACCTCTTCCTCCCAGGTTCAAGTGATTCTTGTGCCTCAGCCTCCCAAGTAGCTGGGACTACAGGCATGCACCACCACACCTGGCTGATTTTTGCATTTATTATTATTATTATTTTTAGTAGAGATGGGGTTTCACCATGTTGAGCAGGCTGATCTTGAATGCCTGGCCTCAAGTGATCCACCCACCTGGGCCTCCCAAAGTGCTGGGATTACAGGCCTGAGACACTGAGCCTGGCCACATGTTCTGGAGTCTTTAAATCAACAGACTGTTTAACTTGGCTAAAGGAAGTCATGTAGTTACTTGGTTTCCAGCCAGTTACTGATGGCTATAATTAGCCACATGTTTTAGTGACTTTGGAATCCAGGCTCTAGCCAGGCGCTGTAGCTCATGCCTGTAATCCTTACGCTTTGGGAGGCTGAGGCGGGAAGATCACTTGAGTTGAGGAGTTTGAGACTAGCCTGGGCAACACGGAAAGATGTATCTCTATAAAAAAAATAAAAATAAATTAGCCACGCACGGTGGTGCATGCCTGTAGTCCCAGGGACTCAGGAGGCTGAGGTGGGAGGATCGCTTGAGGCCAGGGGGTGGAGGCTACCATAAGCGACGACCGCACTACTGCTGTCCAGCCTGGACAACATGAGTAAGACCCCATCTCAAAGAAATCCAGGCTTTGTGTAAACCGATGCATTTCTTATTGAATAAACCTACACACACACACATACACACACACATACACATACACACAGACTATATCTATATTCTACTATACCAGTTACTGTGAGTAATTCATGGAGGTTCAGAATGGGTAGAAAAGTCAATAAACAGTAAAGTTGACTTCTGTTGTGTGCTCATTCACTCTTCCATTAAAAAATATTTCTGTTACTACTTTAAGAAAATGATTAGTGCAGCAGGAAAGCAGATTGGCTGAGTCCCTCAGATCACCCGCTTCTGAGTCAAACAAATAAGGTTCATGTCCCAGATCCAACAACTGTCAGCTCTGTGACCTTGGGCAAAAAACCAAACCTCTGTGAGTATGTTTACTCTAAAATAGGGATAATCACTGTGGCTGCCTCCCGGGCTTAGTGAAGTTGCATATATATTTAATATAATAGATGATACATACTTATATAATATTAAATCCATTTAATAGAATATATGATACATAATTTTATATTTTTTAATTTAAATATAAAAGTATATTACATATTTAAAGTATTCAAATATATATTAATCTATGTAATATATAAAGTATTATGTAAATGGAAATTATATTATATACAAATATATGTATATATGTAAATATGTACATATATAATACAAATATATGTATATATGTAAATATGTATATATATAATACAAATATATGTATATATGTAAATATGTACATATATAATACAAATATATACATATTTGTATTAAATATATAATACCAAGATATATTTGTATTAAATATATAATACAAAGATATATTTGTATTAAATATATAATACAAAGATATATTTGTATTAAATATATAATACAAATATGTACATATATTTGTACTAAATATATAATGCAAATATATACATATATCTGTATTATATATAATACAAAGATATACATATATTTGTATATATATAATACTTTAAATTTAAATTCAAAATATATATTATAAATTAAAAATACGCATGTATATATTTTAATTTATATAATATATAATATAATTTAAATTAGTACTTTAGTTTATAATTATTACATATATTATACATGTTTTAATTTATATATAACGTAATATAATACTTTAAATTATGTTACACAAATTATACATAACATGTATATTTAATACTTTATATGTTATATATTTTAATTTATATATCATATTATAAAGTATTATATGTAAGTATACATTATGTATTATATTAAATGTATATGATATGAGTATAATATGAAAGTTTTAATATATATTACATAAATTAATATGTACACATTTTTAATTTAAAATATATAATACTTTAAATTTATATATTCATCACTAAAAATGATTTTTTGGAACGTTAGTTCTTGTTGTTACCCTTGTCTCTGAGTAGCTGATAACTTTATGAAAAAGTCAGATATTGTATAAAATGCCCTGTAAATATAAGTGCAAGTGAAATCATTTCCACCATAGCCCATGATCCTTATCCATGCAGGATCAAAGACTTGATGCCACAAGGAACAGTCACATCTGGATGGGGAGGTAGAGGAGGAAGTGATAACAGGTTTGGTAAACAGATAATTGGGCGAACAGAGGGAAAGTGATTCAGCAGGAGGAGACAGCGAGACAAGTTTCTGGAATATAAAAAGAGGTATCAATAACAAGGTTGACAGGGAGCATAGGGTCTGGGAGGAACGTACTAGAATATGAGTCTAGGAAGGAAGGTGGCATAGGCGCAGAAGTAATTTAAGTAAATCCAATGAGTCTTACGGTTTTGTGAATTCAAAATTATTTTTGGAAAATCATGCTGCCTAAGGGAGATCAATTTATTTTTATTTATTTTACCCAACATAAACTATTTTGATGCACTTGACCAGTCAGTCTTAGGGTTTAGGTCACTATCATATTCACCTGAACAAGTATAGTCTGACTATTCCTTTTATTCAAAATGTTCGAGACGAGAGGTATTTTGGATTTCAGATTTCTTTTTCAGATTTTGGAATATTGACACACACATAATGAGGTATCTTGGGGATGGGACCCAAGTTTAGAACCGTCATTGCCTTATGGTTTATATGCACATCATACACATAACCTGAAAGTACTTGTATACATGTTTAATAATTTATGTATGAAACAGTTTTGAGTGTATTTTGACTGCAGTCCATCACATGGAGGTCGGGTATTGAATTCTCCACTTGTGGCATCACCTCGCATCTCAGCAGTCAGACAGTTTTGGATTTGGGGGCACTTGGATTTGGGATTTTTTCTTTTTTGAGATGGAGTCTCGCTCTGTCACGCAGGCTAGAGTGCAGAGGCACGGTCTCGGCTCACTGCAAGCTCTGCCTCCCGGGTTCATGCCATTCTCCTGCCTCAGCCTCCCGAGTAGCTGGGACTAGAGGCGCCTGCCACCACACACGGCTAATTTTTTGTATTTTCAGTAGAGATGGGGTTTCCCCGTGTTAGCCAGGATGGTCTCGATCTCCTGACTTCGTGATCAGCCCGGCTCGGCCTCCCAAAGTGCTGGGATTACAGGCGTGAGCCACCGCACCTGGCTGGATTTTGGAGTTTTAGATTGGGAGTGCTCAACCTTTAATAACAATATTAAAAAATTATTAAACCTCTAATTACTGTAGCACATATCAGAAGATTTCTATATTATTTGGTTTAAATTATTTTGGAGAAATAAAAATTGTATTTTTTGTGTGCATGATCTTTTGAAATGTGTAAACATTGCGAAATGCCTCAACCGAGCTACATCACATAAACATTTATATTCTATTTGTGTGAATCTCACCAATCTGGAAGTCATAAAATAAGCCAATTATATATAATATAGTTTATGTATATAATATATAATATAATATATAATATATATTATATGTTTAATATATTTATATGTTTAAATATATGTATAAACATATATGTATAAATTATAAATATATGTATAATTATGTATAAATATACATAAATATACATAATATACATAAAATATGTATATTATGTATATTTATGTATGTGTATCATTATGTATAAAATATGTATAAATAGTGTATAAACATATTTATATGTATAAATTATGTATAAACATATTTATATGTATAAATATGTTTAATATATTATATATTATATATTATATATATTTATAATATATATAAATATATATTAAATATATATAATATAATATATAAATATATATTATATATAAATATATATTATATTATATATAAATATATATTATATATAAATATATATTATATTATATATAAATATATATTATATATAAATATATATTATATATAAATATATATATTATATATTATATTATATATAAATATATATATTATATATTAAATATATATAATATTATATATAAATATATATATTATATATAATGTATATTATATATAATATATATAATGTATATTATATATTATATTATATATAATGTATATTATATATAAATATATGTAAATATATATTTAATATGTATTATATATTGTATATAATCTATATATTATATATGTAATCTATATATTATATATAATCTACATAGTATATATAATCTGTATAATATATATAATATTCTATATAGTATATATAATATTCTATATAGTATATACAATATTTTATATAGTATATATAGAATATTCTATATAGCATATATAGAATATTCTATATATATGTTAGAATGTGCATCTAACTTGAAAAGGTTGAAACTCTAAAGTACTCCCCAGATAACTGGTTGCGAATTGGGAGCCAGATTATGAAGTGGCAGCAGAAAGTACAGCTGACCATGAGTACAGGGTCTAGAAGAATATTGTAATACATCTACATCTCTTCAAGAACACAACAAGTTGGTGTTATTTAGCAGGAGGGCAGGATATTCCATGGTCTCCAAATCTTGGAGGTCCTTTCTGCACTGGATTACAATTCTGAAACTCATCATCCATATTTAGAAAAGTGGAGACAGTGAATTACATTTTACAGGGATTTTACCCAAAAATGGTTAAAATGACAAAGTCTCTGTGCTTCAATATATTAGCCTTCATAATTTTCAACAGCCAACATTTAGTTTTTTACCTCATTCCCAGGATGACATGTATGACTGAAGTATCTAAGACATCTTTAGGGGTAGACTAAACTTCTGCCACTCTCTCCCAACAAAATATCTATGTCATATGAATGTTGTAGGCCTGCCATTGTAAAACAGAAAGTAATCAAGACTTTAATGGGATTATTTTTAATTGTCTTCTTGCATATAAAAATGAAATGACAGGTTCTGAAAGGAAACTTGGCATTTGGGAAAGAGGGTGGAAAAACCAGAGAAATGTAATTATCCTAAACTATTTTAAGGTACATTTTTCCTATGCTCATGTAAGAATTAAAATTAGTGTTTTAAGGAATAAGTTACTGGTAAATCACATGGCAAAAGAACATGCATGTCCATTTTTTCTTCCTTATTTCAATTTTCTGAGAAAATTTAGTTATTTCTCAGGTGAGTTTTTAAATTCATCCTTAGAGATTCGAAGCTCCAGGGCCATGCATTGAGACTTACACATTTATTATAATAAAATAAGCTTCTGGCATATTAACTTTTACTTCCATGTTGTCAAACTTAGAAATATTTCAGTGGAAGCAGAACCAAGAAAATGGCTATCTGTATGTTCTTTGATGAATGAAGGTGTGTACACATAGGTTGAACAACTTTTTTACACTAATTTATATAATGTTTAGCCCTTTAATGCCAAATATTATACATTTAATGTTGTCTTATTAAGAGCACTGATTCCGGAGTACGAAAAATTGAGAGGAAAAACAAAAGAGACTTCTCTTCACTATTTTAACTCCATGCTGGTTTTGTTGGTGCAGGTGTTTGGGTGATGGCCACCATTTTGGTCTTGTCAGTTACTTAAGGCTGTAGACAATAAAGGTTGCATTCCTGAAATAAAGAGTTGGTTCCCTAATCTTGTGGAAAGAACCAGTATTCATTTTCTACCAGGAAGCAAAATGCCAAGGTCACAGGAACAGAAAATATTGCTTCCCAAGAAACTGTGGTTGACAAGATGACTCGAGTTCAAGTGAATCCTGAAAGTGTCTGTTTCCAAGGAGACCTGTGGCCCCACCCAGCCACCTACAAAGCTTAGCCATCGTTCCACTCAGAGCAGCAGCCATTTCTTGCAAACTGGCAGCTCATTTCTGGATACTCAATAGGATGCATAAGAATGATAATTTTTTTTCAAATCATGTCCGCTAGCTCTGTTGACCTTCAGCTGTGCTGCGCCTTCTTTAATTGGCATAAATCTTTGACTGCCCATTGGATGTCTTTCTGGAATATCTGATTCCTAAGAGGAATATTTAATATTCAATTAAATAGTTTTGTTGAGTCCTTGTAGTGCTAGGATCTTTACAAGAGTGGTTTAGTAGGTGTTGAGATAGACTGTCTATCAGCTTCCCTTCCCAGGAGAACGTGTCCTGTTAGAAATTGCATCTTTTGTGGCCAGTAGGGGTCTATTTAATTGACTGAAATAGTAATGACCTGGAGGAATTAAGACAGTTTTTAGAAACATCTTATATTGAGAAGGAAGAACAGTAACTATGATAAAATTATACAAATACACAATAATAATAAATACACATAATTTAAAGATTACAGTTGTGGGCTGGGCACAGTGGCTCACACCTGTAATCCCAGCACTTTGGGAGGCCGAGGCAGGCGGATCACGAGGTCAGGAGATTGAGACCATCCTGGCTAACACGATGAAACCCTGTCTCTACTAAAAATACAAAACAAAATTAGTTGGGCAAGGTGTTGGGCCCCTGTAGCCTGTAGTCCCAGCTACTCAGGAGGCTGAGGGAGGAGAATGGTGTGAACCTGGGAGGCAGAGCTTGCAGTGAGCTGAGATCACGCCACTGCACTCCAGCCTAGGCAACAGAGTGAGACTGTGTCTCAAAAAAAAACAAAAACAAAAACAAACCCCCAAAAAACAAGATTACAGTTATGACAGGTATTTTAACCCCTAACTATCTGTCAGCACTCTGTATAGCTTATCTCAATACTAACACTAACACCCACGTGATGATACCAGAGCTTTTAACCCCATTTTCTGAAATACAGAAACTAAAGAACAGACAAGTTGCTGTGAAAAGCCATATAACTGTTAAGTGGTAGAGTCAGGATTTTAAACAGGGTACACTGGTTTCTTTCTTATGTATTTTGATCCACATCTAGAGGTGAAATTCAAATGCAGCTTATTGAATTTTCTCTCAAATATTATGGTGAATTATTTTATTATCTTAGTGTTTCAGATATGCCTTATGCCACATTTCCTCAAAAAGTTGATATACTATTAAGAACTAGGCTATATTTTTAATGTTTTGTTAATTTAAATCCTTCATAGAGGCCGGGCATAGTGGCTCACGTCTGTAATCCCAGCACTTTGGGAGGCCGAGGTGGGTGGATCACTTGAAGCCAGGAGTTTGAGACCAGCCTGGCCAACATGGTGAAACCCCATCTCTGCTAAAAATACAGAAATTAGCCAGGGATAGAGCAGGCACCTGTAATCTCAGGTACTTGGGAGGCTGAGGCAGGAGAATCGCGTGAACCCGGGAAGCGGAGATTGCAGTGAGCTGTGATCACGCCACTGCACTCCACCCTCAGCGACAGACTAAGACTCCATTGCCAAATAAATAAATAAATAAATAATACTTTATAGAGACAGTGTGGGAAGTACGTACATTTGGGGTATATCACATATAGGAAACACTGGGCAAATGCTTGTGACCCTCTAGAAAGGAATAAAAAAGTCCTTCTGAAGGATACAAATTCCAGTTCTGGTTTTTCCTTCAGTTGGCCTTGAACCAGAATACGTTCTCTGGGCCTCTCTAACTAGTCCCTGTCATGCTCTGGCCCCATCTTAGGGTTAAGGCCAAGACCCAAAACAAGCAACATGAACATCAGAACAGTACCAGAAACCCCAGGTAGGCTCCACAGATGAAAATAATGACTGTGGCAGCCATGCTACTCAAATGGAAGGCCTGCTTTCTTTTTAGAAGGAACCTAATTGGCAAGTAAGTTGCTCTCTGACTTGATGGGTGTAAATTCACCGTTCTGCGTCCCACTTTCCCGATCTTCACTTCAGTTGCTTAAATGGAGTGCACTAAACCTCAATTTGATAATTGCATCCTCAAAACCTTTAATGAAGGTGCCTATCAAAGTGTAAATAATTACCCCGTAATCTTGTATTTGCAAACTGCATCTTGGCTGTTTACGCTTCACCGAGGTTCAAATCAGAGGTTCAGGGCTCCCCCAGCCCTCACATTCCTGTTGACGTCAGAGGAATTTCAAGGACCCAGAGGACAGCATTGTAACACAGTTCTCCAACCAAGGCGTTCACCTTCACTCCCTCCCAACGCTGACCTCTGTCATTTTCTGGTGCTATTTATAAATCCAAGGGAGCATTGCTGTTTTGTTTTGGTGCTGGTGATGCAGACACTCATCCTCATCAGAATTTTTGCCCTGACGCCGGGAATGGTGGCCCACACCTGTAATCCCAGCACTTTGGGAGGCCGAAGCGGGCAGATCGCTTGAGCCCAGGAGTTTAAGACAAGACCAGGCAACAAAGTGAAACCCCGTCTCTACTAGAAATACAAAAGTTAGCTGGGTGTGATGGTGGGTGCCTGTAATCCCAGCTACTCAAGAGGCTGAGATGGGAGAATCACTTGAACCTGGGAGGCGGAGGTTGCAGTGAGTTGAGATGGCAGCACCGCAGTTCAGCCTGGGTGACAGAGCAGGACTCCGTCTCAAAAAAAAAAAAAAAAAAAAAAAAGGTTCTCTCCTGAGGCTTTCAGGCCTGGCCTTGTTGCTCTGGAACTTGCTCCCTCCTCGCTAACCTGTTTCCTTCTTTGGAGATTACCCACTTTAGCTCACCTGGGGAACACACACACCACTGACCCAGTTAGGGCTTCTTCCAGCCTCTTCTCTTTTTTCTATTCTTTCGACTGCGTTAATTATTCACAGGAACCCGTCAATGAAAGCGCCAGTGATCATCCAGGAAGCTGACCAGCAAATTAGAACAAGAAAATACTTGAAACAGTTTGCATGGTGTCTGAGGGTGCAGCTGTGGAGAGGGCATGTTTTAGGTGCTGGGGTCTAAGAGAAATGAAAAGAGACGCCAAGCCAGGTGACTGACAGAAGGCAGGCGACAAACCCAGGCTTCCCAGGCTCGTACTTTCTCTTCGGTGCTGTATTTTTCAGCACACCAACTTGCTGAGAGTTTGCAGCTGACATCTCGAGAAGTATTCTTCTTAAAAGCTGAGCGAAAATTATTCACCTCATGTAAAAACAAGTGCGATTTACATCTAATATGGGTAATTACTTTTACAGTTAATTAAAAGCGCTCTCATTAAACTCCCGCTGTGATGCCAGTGCATAGCTCTTATTTGCAAACAGACTCTTGGTTTGAGCTTACCTGGTGACAGGAGACTCCTACCTGAAACGGGGATGCCTTTCTCGGTACTATGTTTAATTGTGCTGAGCCAGCAACCCTCGAGTTACCCGGCATTTTCCCCCACACCAGCTCTGCTTGTCTGCATGGCTAGATTTTGAGATATGGAAGCCTCTTGTCCTCTCATAACCACACTCCAAAAAAAAAGTAAGGTGAAGAAAACAAAATAACTCACAGGAGGTAGGGGTGCTAAAGAAAGATAGGGGACTCAAAGAAAGAAGTCAAGATGAAAAGCCAGCTATCTTTATTTGCATAATAGTTTGATTGGCGATCGTTTTGTAGTTGTTCTGGCTTTACAGCTTTTTCCTGCCTAAGAAGATATTTACTGTTAGAGAAAATATCCCTTAGGCCCCCTGAAAATTCCTCCAAATGTTTATAAAGTCAGCAGCTCTGCCCTGCAACCTACCCAACTAAGGTAAACTTTACTCCCTTGGTTGAAGTGATTTGTGTTGAGATTTTACTTAGTTTACATGCGTTGTTTGCTGTTTGTATGATTTCAGGTGAAATAGCTCTTACATCCTGAGTCATCTTCATATTTAGGTTGAAACCATAAACTTTTCGGAATATTCTTTGCCCTGAAGCATCTCTGCCATGCTGAACCTTCTTAAACACATATTAATAAAATGTCTCCTCAAATGATCACATTCCTAGTAAGTAATTAGGGCTTAGTAATTAAAACATGCAGTCATTTGAGACTTAAATTTTGAAGGCACAGAAAGATTGAGAAATTTTAAGTTTACAGACCTGATGAATTGGATACTCGTATAGGACTTGGTGCTTTCGGTATTTTTTTGCAAAGTTATTTGCTCCCATCTGCTGGCCATATGTGATATTGCAAGTGCTGAGCAAATTTGTGAATGGAAAAGGAAGTGAATAAAATCTATCACTGCAAACATTTTATACTATTCTTCATGTATTCAAGTGAACTGATTTGAATCTTGGTTTTTGTTTGTTTGTTTGTTTTGTTTTGTTTTGTTTTTGCGGGTGGAGGATTAAGTGAACAGACTCTGAAGAATTCTGCTGAAAGGCAAGCATGATTTGAAATTTTTACCATCAGAGTTACTCAAGTTTTGAAAGCCAGAACACCCTCGTTATCTTTAATAAGGCAATTAACTTTAGAACATTGGTTTAAATATTCAAATTCAAGCACAGTATATTGTGTAAGGGAGAGTATAAAATACATAGCTCGTAGACCAGATGGATTTCAATCTCCCTTATGCTGTTAATCATCGGAGTGGTATGAAGCCAGTTCCCTACACTCTAAAACTCAGTTTTTTCACCTGTAAAATGGAAACACTGGGCGAAAGGGTCCCTAAGGCTTGAACTTATTCTCAAAATCTGAGTCTTTGTGAAGGTTAAAAAATCATAATAAGGCTGATCGCGCTGGGTCATGCCTGTAATCCCAGCGCTTTCGGAGGCAAAGGTAGGTGGATCACCTGAGGTCAGGAGTTTGAGACCAGCCTGGCCAACATGGGGAAACCCCATCTGTACTAAAAATTAAAAAAATAGCCAGACGTGGTAGCATGCACCTGTAATCCCAGCTACTAGGTAGGCTGAGGCAGGAGAATCGCTTGAACCCAGGAAGCAGAGTTTGCAGTGAGCCAAGATCACCCCACTGCACTCCAACCTGGGCAACAGAGCGAGACTCCATCTCAAAATAATAATAATAATGTAGGTTGCATAAAATCACTAGTATGCTCTTAGTCTTAGCATCTAAACTCATATTCAGTGACTTGTTTTAAATTAGAAGCCGTTGTTATTTTCACAACAATAGGCAATGTAAGCATGCATCCAAACTATCAGAAAGCTTGCCTTTGCAAAGGAGACCATCTGTAATATTGAGTCAAGGTTTAAAACGCACCTTGAATGCTTTTTGGAGTGTGATGTCAAAAATGTATCTTGTCTTAATATTATAAACCGTTCTGCTATAACGTTTGTTTTCTGTTTAAAAAGGAAGAGCAAAACCTTCTTCCTCAGCAGTAATCAATTTGTCAGTTGATCATAAGCCGATTTGGGCTTGTCAGATGAACCTTTGACTGTGTCTCCTCACACTCCTGAGAGGTGGCTTTAGCTCTCCTGTATTTCCTATGAAAAGCTCTCTGGGACTTTGTATTTGAGTCCAGGAGAACAATGCTGTGCCCAGGATATGTGATCCTTACTTAGCTTCTCATGACAAGTCTAAGCATCCAGGTCTTTTCTTTCCATTGCTCTTCCAGAGTGAATGACTGCAATAATCAATTTAGAGGTTTTCAGGGGCTGTATTGTGGAAACACCTGGGCCCTGGAGCACAGCAGCCTGTGATTGCCCTGGGATTCCTTTTAAGGAGTTTGTATTGTCCCCTAGAGCTTAGACTAAGTGGAGGTGGCCTCTGGACCCGTTATCCTTTTTCAGTATTAAGTAGCCAAGCATCATGCAAGAGAGCTCAGCACAAAGAGCTCCTTGCTCCTCTGTGTTTATTTTCTATGACTTCTGTAGCAAATCATCACAATCTAGGTGCTTAAAACAACTGAAATATATTCTCTGACAGCTCTGGAGGCTATACGTCCAAGTTAAAGATGGGAGCAGGACGGCTCTCCCAGTAAAGGTTCTGGGGAAGATTCATCTTTGCCTCTTCCAGTGTCTGGTAGCTGAGTGTCACATGACTTGTAGCAGCATCTCTCTAATCCCCACCTGTCTTCACATGGCTTTCTCTTCTGTCTCTTAAAAGGA
Source organism: Gorilla gorilla gorilla (assembly GCF_029281585.2). Classification (NCBI taxonomy): domain Eukaryota; kingdom Metazoa; phylum Chordata; class Mammalia; order Primates; family Hominidae; genus Gorilla; species Gorilla gorilla. Next base: position 10,305,917 of record NC_073242.2, read on the forward strand.
TACTTGTTACTGGATTTAGAACCCACCCAGATAATACAGAATTTTCTCATTTCAAGACCCTTAATTATGTCTGCAAAGACTCCATTTGCAAACAAGGTCACATTCACAGGCACTAGGGACTAGTCGGCTTGAGCATATCTTTTGTGGGGCTACTGTTGAACCCAGTGCTGGCTACTCACTTCTAAATCCTCTGAGGTCTCGGGAGCTTCGTTGTCCGGTGTTTCTCTCCACGTTTTCTCAGGAACCTTTAAGTGCCAGATACTTTAGAGCTGGGAATGCTGCTGGTAAGGGATCCGGGATGCTGGCATCCTTGCATTGTGGGCATGAATAACCCTGACCTACAAAAATTATCAAAAACAACCAACACACCAAGTGTAGAAGAAAAGACGGCACTCTCGGGAGAGAGAACTGCTTCTGAAAAGAACGGACACACGAGTGCTTTGATGTCTAAAATCTCAAAGAACCTAGAGGCCTTGGAAGAGAAAACTTTAAAAATAGACATGTTTTTAAGTTCTCAGTGCTTCACTCAGAACCCGGTTTCACAAAGCCTGTTGGAAGATGTCATCAAGGACAGCTGACATTTACTGATAACTTGCCATATGCTAAGACCCTGGCGTGTATTGGATATGCCTAGCCACAAACGAGGCAACCATGATTGTTAATATGCGTCTCTTACAGATAGGGAAAGTGAGGCTAAGCAAAGTCGGCCTCCTTGTGCAGAGTTCCAAAACTGGTGTGGTTGAGTCCGGTAGGATAAACCCTAGCAGTGTGATTCTTCTGTCTGTGTGGAATCCCATCTGTCGCCAGCAAGTGAGCCTCCGCTGTTCAGGGTTTCCCGGCTACAAAAAGTAGAAGGGCTGCCTTCTGTCGGGAAATTGATTGCTTGCTGATGAGTCCACAGCTCAAAATTCATACTTAACACTTAAGTAGTTGAGCTGTTTTCCAAGCGAAGTGGTCGAGTGGGGCTGAAGTACTTACTTGACGAGTCTGGTTCAGAAAAGGTCAGGTCGGAACCCATCCAGAGACACCGGCTCTAGGCAGAGGGATCCGAACAATAATTTGTTCTCGCCAAAGTGACATTTTTCCAATTTGAGTCCAGCATTGTTCAGAAGCAAGTGCAGTCCCCTGGGGCGCCTCCCGCATAGATCTGCAGCAGATGACAAACCAACAATATCATCTAAATAAAAAATCCAGCATGGGTTTAGTAAATTAATCCTGACAAGAATAAAGTGAATAATCTTAGGGAAATGGCAAGAGCTCTGATTCTGCCAGATGGCTCTTTTCTGTCGCTTGCGTGGGTCCTCGGTGGCAGATTAAGAACAAAAATCTGCCTTTGGTTTATTGATTTCGTTAGTTCATTGATTAACACCTGCCACTTCTGTGTGGGTAAATCATAATCGGATATGGACTCTTCCTGGCAAACGTAACATATTTTCACTCAAGGAGAGAAAGGAAATGCTTATTTCACCTGGTCAGAACGGGCAAAAGCAGACAGAGAGCTGCTTTTCCTCACCTCGCTTCTCAGTGGTATTTTCTAGGTTTAAAAGTAATCTGTGATTTTCATCACTCCCGTATTGAGTTAATCTCCCGTTTCTGTTTAGGTTTCTTAGCAGACAAATTCAAGGAGAGTTTTTAGTAAGAGTGAGGGGTGTTGTTCCTGACTCAGTGTCCGAAGTCCATCAGAGACTTCAGCCATTAATTTAGGAGACAGGGTGAGAAAAGGAAGATACCGCGTGTACACATGATCCCACGTCCTAGGACTGGGCCTTGCAGGTCGTCTGGGAACCTTGTCTTAGTCAGCCTGGGCTACCGTAACAAACTGCCATAGACTGGATAGCTTCTGAACAGAACATTTACTTTGTCATAGTTGTTGTGTCTGGATATTCAAGATCAGGGTGCCAGCAGTGTCAGGTTCTGATGAGCACCCTCTTCCTGGCTTGTAGTCAGTCATTCTCACTGGGTCCTCATTTGGACATTCCTGGGCTTACACTACCAGAGAGAGAGAGAGAGAGAGAGAGAAAATGAATGAGCTCTCTGGTGTCTCTTCTTAAAAGGATACTAATTCTTTCTTTATTTTATTTTATTTTTGAGATGGAATCTTGCTCTGTTGCCCAGGCTCTAGTGCAGTGACGTGATCTCAGAGCTCGCTGCAACCTCCGCCTCCCTGGTTGAAATGATTCTCCTGTCTCAGCCTCCCAAGTAGCTGGGATTATAGATGCCCACCATCATGCCTGGCTAACTTTTCTATTATATTGAAATCCAATGGGGTTTCACCTTGTTGGCCACGTTGGTCTTGAGCCCCTGCCCTCAAGTGATATACCTGCCTTAGACTCCCAAAGTGATGGGATTATAGGCGTTAGCCACCACACCCAGCCAAGGGCACTCATTCTTAGGACCTCATTTAACCCTAATCACTTCCTTAGAGGCCCCATCTCCAAATACAGCCACACTGAGGGTTAGAGCTATGACATATGAATTTTAAGGGGGACACATACATTCAGTCCATCATACTACCTCTTAAAAGTATTGATTCTGATTCGATGTATCTGGGATGAGGTGTGACGTGTTGCATTTTTGTTTTAAAGATGGGATCTTGCTCTGTCACTAGGTTGGAATGCAGTGGTTCAATCTTAGCTCACTGCAGCCTTGACTGCCTGGGGATAAGTGATCCCCTTCTCTTTGTTTTGAGACAGAGTCTTGTTCTTTGTTGCCCAGGCTGGAGTGCAGTGGTACAATCTCGGCTTACTGCAACATCAGCCTATGGGGTTTAAGTGATTCTCATGCCTCAGCCTCTCTAGTAGCTGGAATTACAGGTGTGTGCCACCACGCCCAGCTAATTTTTCTATTTTTAGTAGAGACAGGGGTTTCATCCTCTTGCCCAGACAGGTCTCAGACTCCTGGCCTCAAGTGATCCACCTGCTTTGGCCTCCCAAAGTGCTGGGATTACAGGCGTGAGCCACTGCACCTGGCTTCAAGTGATCCTTCCATTTCAGCTTCCGAAGAAGCTGGGACCACAGGTGCATACCACCCCACCTAGCTAATTTTTTTCTTTCTTTATTATTATTTTTTTTGTAGAGACACTGTCTCCCTAAGGTTTCCAGGCTGGTCTTGAACTCCTGGACTCAAACGATCCTCTGGACTCGGCCTCCCAAAGTGCTAGGATTATAGGCATGATGCATTTTAACCGGCTCCCGGGGGCATCATAGTTGCTGGGGTGCAGACTCCACGTTGAGTAGGAAGTTCCTCATACTCCCTTTATGTGCGGATGAGGGAAACTTGCTGAAGGACCGCATGGTTATTAAACAGTGACACCCTGCTTTAAGAGGCTAGTGCCGTGAGTCTAATGCCAGGAGTCTAATGCCAGAACTGGAATTACCCGCAGCCCTGTCCTGCCACCCTTCAGCCTTCAGTCCACTGCCACATCCCCTGGAGGGCTTGGTAGCACTCATCGACGGGCCCTCACCCTTTGAATTTTGGATTCAGTAACTGAGGGCTGTTCCATGCAAACCTCATATTTTTCACTTCAGGAGAGAAAGGAAATGCATCACCTGGTCAGAACGGGCAGAAGCAGACAGAGAGCTGCTTTTTCTCACCTCGTTTCTCAATGGCATTTTCTACAGAAAATACAGCCTGAGAACCTGGGTATTTTTCTTTGCTTATTTATGTAAACTGACAAAAAGTTATATATATTTATCATGTACAACATGATGTTTGGAATGTGTATACATTGTGGAATGGCTAAGTAGAGCCAATATCATATACATTACCTCACATCGTTGTCATTTTTTTGTGGTTAGAACACATAACATCTACTTTCTTAGCAATTTTCAAGATTACAACATGTTGTTAACTGTAGTCCCCATGTTGTATAATATTTGAACTTATTCCTCCTGTCTCACTGAAATTTTATGTCTTTAGGTCCATGTCTCCCCAGCAAACCCCCTGGTAGTGAGGGTAGTTCCTGCCAGCCCGTGGTAACCACCATTGTACTTTTTAGTATATTTTTTGTATTTGTTTCATGCAGTATTTGTCTTTCTGTAACTAGCTCATTCAACTTCACATAATGTTCTCCAGGTTCATCCATGTCATCACAGTGACAGGCTTTCCTTCTTTATTAAGGCTGAAATGGTATTCTGTTGTGTATATATACCACATTTGCTTTATGTGGTTCTTCCTTGATGGACACTTAGTTTTTTGCTTTTTGTTTTATTTCAATAGGTTTCTGGGGAACAGGTGGTGTTTGATTACGTGAACAAGTTCTTCAGTGGTGGTTTCTGAGATTTTAATGCACCCATCACCCAAGCAGTGTACACCGTACCCAATGTGTAACCTTTTATCCCTCACCACTCCCCTGCCCTTTCCCCTGAGTCCCCAAGTCCACTGTACCATTCTTACGCCTTTGCTTCCTCATTGCTTAGCTCCCACTTATGAATGAGAACATGCAATGTTTCGTTTTCCATTCGTGACTTGTTTCACTTAGAATAATGGTCTCCAGTTCCATCCAGGTTGCTGTGAATGCTATTATTTCATTCATTTTTATGGCTCAGTAGTATTCCATTATATATGTTGGGGAAGTATTTTATTACATATGGATATATAATATATAGTATTCCATTTTGTATATATAAGTATATGCATGTATATTGGGAAAGTTTTCTGTTATATATGTATAGTATGTTATATATTGTACTCATATATGTATAGTGTTCCGATATACCACACTTTCTTTTATCTACTTGTGGATTGATGGGCATTTGGGCTGGTTCCATATTTTTGCAACTGTGAATTGTGCTACTATAAACGTGGGGTGTTCAGTTTGATTCCCTATCTTGGATATTGTGAATAATGCTGCATTGAAGAAGGGAGTGCAGAGATCTCTTTGACATACGGATTTCATTTCCTTTGAGTGAATATGCAGTAGTTGGATTGCTGGATCATACAGTAGATCTGTTTTTAATTTTTTGAGAAGCCTCCACACCGTTTTTTGTAATAACTGTAAGAATTTGCATTTTTAACAGCAGCTGATGCTGCTGGTTGGAGAGTCTCACTTTGAGAAGCACATGTACCTTGCTTCTCCAGGTTTTTTTGTTTGGTTGGTTGGTTTTATTTTTATTTTTTATTTTTTTATTTTTTTGCTGTGAATAACCCCTTCTTCCCATAGCAAGGAAAATAATGAAACCTGTGGATAAATTATGTGGACTGACCAAACCACCTTGAGGAAAATAAAATTACCTGGAGGAAAGGGAAAGCACCTGATTAGGGACCACTTCTGGTTACAGATTTAAGCTCCCTCATTGTGTGATTCAGTATGAGTTACCTAATGGCTAATCACAGTTATCATGCCACAAAGTAACTAAGGAATACCCACTTTGTCAAATGTTGGTAATTTAGAGGCAGTACGAAAAACACCAAGCACAGTTCCTGGCACGAAAGAGGTATTTAATCATTGCTCACCGGTTCAGTCCCACTTGACTCATAGGAAAACATTCTGTTCTACATAAAACAAGATATTTGCTATACGAGTCTTCACCTTATGATATTGTCTCTTTTTGTTCCACTCTGGATTCAAAGGGACCTAGAATTTGCTGTGTTTACTAATAAATCACCAGCTTCTCATATTAACCTTTCCTAATGGTACACCCACAGAGAAAACCCCCGTGCCTCTTGGTGAGAAAATCAACATTTCTATAGACTTAACCAAAATGGAGTCCCTAATGTTTTTTGTTTGTTTAATTGGTTGGTTGGTTGTTTTTTGGAAACAGAGTCTCACTTTGTTGCCCAGGCTGAAGTGCAATGGCATGATCCCGGCTTACTGCAACCTCTGCCTTCCCGGTTCAAGTGATTCTCTTGTCTCAGCCTCCTGAGTAGCTGGGATTACAGGCGTGCATCAACAAGCCCAGCTAATTCTGTATGTTTAGTGGAGATGGAGTTTCACCATATTAGCCAGGCTGATCTCAAACTCCTGACCTCAGGTGATCCACCCGCCTCAGTCTCCCAGAGTGCTGGGATTGCAGGTGTGAGCCACCACACCCGGCCTGGAACCCCTAATTTTTGTAACCCCCTACACAACCCTGCACATCCATACCCTCCCTGCCTCCATGGAGAGCATGGCCAGGCTACAGACCTTGCAACGGCCCCAGGTCGCCATCTTTCTCTCCCAAGCTGTATCCTTTCTTTAAAGATGTGCCATTGATTTTATCTGGCCTCTGACTACTTCTCTCCCCTTCCCCTGCCACACCCTTATCCATCCACCATCATCTCACACCTGGACTCCTGTGGTAGCCCACAAATTTTTCTCCCTACTTAAATTGGTAACCCCTGACTGCCGGTTCTGTTAAAATAGAAGTCAATTCATGCCTGTCCTCTCTTCAGAATGCCTGAGTGAAACCCGCAAATGCCCATGAGGATGTGGACAGATTGGAACACTTGTGCACTGTTAGTGGGGCTGTAAAATGGTGCACCTGCTGTGGAAAACGGTAGGGTGGTTCCTCAAAAAATGAAACATTGAATTACCATAGGGTTTGGCAATCTCACTTCTGGGCATACGCACAAAAGAATTGAAAGCAGGGACTTGAATAGATATGTACACACCCATGTTCATAGCAGCATCATTCACAATAGCTGAAAGGTGGAAACAGCCCAAATGTCTATCCACAGATGGCGCTTATGAATGGATAAACCAAATGTGGTCTCTCCATACAATGCAATGTTATTCATCCTTAATAAGAATGAAATTCTAACACATGTTACCACATGGATGAACCTTGAAGACATTATGCTAAGTGAAATAAGCCAGGCACAGAAGGACAAATGTTGTATGATTCCACTTAAGCAAGTGTTAAGTCCTCAATTGTGTAACTCTAAAATTCATATACTGAAGTCGTAACTTCCAATGTGACTGTGTTTTGGAGATTAGGCCTTTAGGGAGGTAATTCAGGTTAAATGATGTCATAAGGGTGGGGTCTTAATCCAATAGGATTGGTGGCCTTAAAAGAAAGATGGCCACACCTTACAGTGGCTCACACCTGTAATTCCGGCACTTTGGGAGGGTGAGGCGGGTAGATCACTAGGTCAAGAGATCGAGAGCATCCTGGCCAATATGGTGAAATCCAGTCTCTACTAAAAATACAAAATTAGTTGGGGGTTGTGGTGCGTGCCTGTAGTCCCAGCTACTCGGGAGGCTGAGACAGAAGAATCACTTGAACCTGGGAGGTGGAGGTTGCAGTGAGCCAAGATCTCGCCACTGCACTCCAGTCTGGCGACAGAGCTAGACTCCATCTCAGGAAAGAAAAAAAAAAAAGGCATGGGTCTGTCTCCCTTTCTCTCTCTCTCAGAAAGTATAGAGCAGCAGCTATGTGAGGCACCATGTGAAGGAGGCATCTACAAGCCAGGAAGAGGGACCTCACCAGGAACCCTGAGAGAGCCTTGACCTTGAACTTCCACCCCTAGAACTCTAAGAAAATAAATTTCAGTCGTTGAAGTCACCTAGTCTGTAATATTTTTTATGGCATTCCTAGCCGACTTACACAATGAGAGGAGTCTAGAGTAGCAAAATCCACAGAGACAGAAAGCAGAAGGTGGTTTTCAGGGGCTCTGGGAGGGGAAGTGAAGACTTATTTTTTAATGGGTACAGGTGGAAAAATGAAAAAATTCTGGAGATGGAGGGTGGTGATCGTTGCACAACAGTTTGAATGGGTAATGCCCCAGAACTGTGCACCTACAATGGTAAAATTGTTAATGATTTGTGTATTTTATCACAATAAGGTAATACAACTCTGAGTGGTTTCTCACTGATCTCAAAATAAAGTAAACATCTTCCTGTGATCTCATTCCCCTTTATTTTCCTCTCTTACTTCCCTCTAACCACAGTGGCCTCCTTCCTCTTGCTTGACTCTTTCCAATGCATTTCCCCCTTGGGGTTTGAACTTGCTCTTCGTTTGCCTGGGATGTTCTCTTCCACAGTGGGCTACTTAGCTCATCCCCCTAACTTCCTTCAAGCCTTTTCTCAATTGCCACTTTTTAAAAAAAATCAACATCGTATTCCGCTACCCTCAGCATTTCCCACCCCCTCCTCCTTGGTTTATTTTTCTTCATAGTACATATTCTTTCTGGAATACCATTAAGTGATATGCATTGTTTAATGCTTGTCTTGTCCAGAAGAATGTAAGCATCACCAGGGCGGGCCTGCCGTGTGTCTTGTACATTGTTGAGTCCTCCATGCCTAGTGCAAGGTCTAGCAGCCAAGAGTTGCTAAAGAAATATCTTCCATTTGAGTAAATTAATGCCACTATTGCTTGTGGGACTGTCTGTCATTTTGTCTAATTAATGAGTTCCCTGAGGGTAGGAATTACGTTTGTTTCACCTTTTCGTACCAGGACAACAAGAAAAAAATGCAGAAAATCACAGATGTGCAATAAATATGAATGAGTGGATGAGTGGAATGGTAGATGGATGGGTGGATGGATGGATGAATGGATGGATGGATGAATGCGTGGGTGGAGGGATGAATGGAGGGTAGATGAAGGAAGGAAGGATGGATGAATAGATGAGTGGATAGAGGATGGATAGATGGATGGATGGGTGGGTAGATGAATGGGTGGATGGATGGATAGGTGGGTGGATGGATGGATGAGTAGACAGATGAATGGGAGAAGGATTCAGGATAGATGGATGATTGGATAGATGGGGATGGCTGGGTGGATGGCTGGATGGATGAATGGTTAAAAAGATGAATTTGGGTGGATGGGCAGGTGAGTAGATGATTGATGTATAGAGGATGGATGAAGGATGGATGGATAGATGGATGGATGGATGGATGGATGGGTGGATAGAGGAAGGGTGGGTGGGTCAATGAATGGATAGATGGGTGGATGGATAGGGGAAGGATGCAGGATGAATGGATGATTAGATCAATGGGCATGGCTGGTTGGGTGGATGGATGGATGGGTAGAGGACCAATGGATGAATGGATAGGAGATGAATGGATGGATGGTTGGAAGGACAAAAAATAGATCCTGATAATTTGTGTTGAAGTGAGATATACCTGACTATCCTAAATTTTGAATGGGAGAGATATTAAAGGCAGTCTCTGCTGATGTGAACAATTGTATGGAGGGCAGATTATTTTATGAGCCATCAGTTCCTCTTTGCTATGACCTCTGATCCATAGCCTTTGCCTACATTCCACATCTGCATGTAATAAAAGTTACTTATGACATACCTATGTCTCTAATGCAAACACCGCAGCATATACCTCTAAAAAGCACTATAAAGAGCAATGACTCGAGAAAGAACTATTAGGAGCATGAGCTCTTTATTATTTTAAAGGGCATTTCAACCACACCACTGAATGTTCTCTGACCATAAGTCTGACTCCTGTTCTTTCTCTCACTTTCCTTTCTTTTCTTCTCTTCTCAGGATATCAAAGCAGACTGCAATACTTGCGTGGAAATAGAAGACAGAAAGGTGAGTCAATATTTTTCATTTTTAGGGTTGCAAACAAAACAAGAACTCTGTGAATTGAACCCAGGTGTTTAAGGCATGCCCCTCTTGATGATGGTTTGTAGGTGATTCATGGTCTATTACATATTTAAAGACAATCAGACTTAAAAATTCTTGTCATTTTACTCCTTTACAATCTGTGTTACTTCTGATGGCTTCATGAGGAGTGCATATTGTAATTTTTACAAAAAATGTGGTGCTGACTTCTGTTTCAGTCATACCCTTCTTTTCAGGAAAATACTTTAACACTTGTCACATTGAACTTGAATATTGATGTTCATTGTGTGTATCATATGTATAATTATTAATTATATTATTACTTACATTATAGAATATATAATATTAGGCTTCCCAGGGTGTGTCCCTATATATCTGACTCATACACTTGAAAAAGAGCTCACGGCCAGGTGTGGTGGCTCATGCCTATAATCCCAACACTTTGGGAGGCAGAGGTGGGTGGATCATCCGAGGTCAGGAGTTGGAGACCAACCTGGCCAACATGGGGAAACCCCGTATCTACTAAAAATAGAAAAATTAGCCGGGTGTGGTGGCACGTGCCTGTAATCCCAGCTACTTGGGAGGCTGAGGCAGGAGAATCACTTGATCCTTGGAGGTGGAGACTGCATAGAGCCAAAATTGCACCAGCGCACTCCAGCCTGGGTGACAGAATGAGCCTCCGTTTCAAAAAAAAAAAAAAAAAAAAAAAAAAAAAAGAGCTCGCCCTCAATTTCCATCACAACACATTCATATGAGCAACAGCGTCCTATCTGAGATTAAGGGGGGAGGGGGCAATGCCATTTTCTACATATTTAGAGTCCCCTCACCCATTTATCTTCTTTGCTACACTTAATATGAATCCCCTCAGGAAAAGCAACCGTTAGACAATTGTTTGTTAATATTTTCACAGTCTCTTTTTATTGACAAGAGTTCACAGACATTTCTGCAGCAAAGCACATCCAAGGAGATCAAATTTTACCCTGTGTATGCCTTGGATCCAAAGAGGTCAAATGAGCAAGTTAAGAGTAGATACCTCCTGGCTACTTTTGACATCGTTCCACAAGTTTGAAAGATGTTTCTCCTTTCAAGTGTACCATTATTGTCAAATGGGTTATTATTTCAAGCAGAGGTTTTCAGCTCTGATTGTATGATGACTTGGGCATGTCTGCTGATTAATAAGGTGGTGGAGGACTTCTCAAAATGAAAATTTGCTTTTAAATAAAAAGCAGTTGCCACACATTATTTTAGGAAGTGTTAATCTGCTCACGTTGGGAAGAATAATGATACAGTAAGTTCAATTCAGTCTGCGTGATCCCAGCTTGCAGTTTTGTGTTGCTCTAGTTTGCAGGCAAAGGAATTTCAATTCATGTTTGCATTCACCATGTGTTTGCATGCTGGTATATGCACGTGTGCATTTAGTGAGTTGGAGAGATGCACTTGCTGCTTAGGTGAAGCGTGTGTCCAAAGTCTTTTACCAATGTTCTGCCCAGCCCAATCATTCCGCTCATGTCAGAGTGTTTAGAAAGCATGTTCCCCAGCCTGCTTCCAAAGGTCATTTGCATTTCCCTTGGACTTTTATGGAATTCATCAGCATGTTTTGTCCGGTATCGTTTTTAAAAATTTAATTGCCAATAGTGCTTGAAAGATAACATAGGAACTGATGCTGTTAGAACAACCGGAGCTCCATTACGCACAAGGTAAATAAGCAGCCAGGGTAAGCTCTGGGCAAGGAGAGCCACCCAAGCTCCACTCCACCTATGCGAACTGCCTTTGCTTAAGACATCATGATGATGGCAACTGCCCTGGTTTCTGGCTGCTCTGTGATGCATCTTGGTGGGAAAAAGTCATTAATGGCCATACTGTGCATATGTGATTTCAGCTCTTCTCAAGAAAGGGGAAAATAGACACACACACACACACACACACACTTCTAGTTTCTTCATAAATTGTTGGATTGAGTCAATAATGTCAAATGAAGCCTTGTTTCTGATGAGTTTTCCCATTATTTTCTAAACTTGACCTCATATGACTGATAGATAAATTTCCAGTTTGTAGCAGTTAATTGGTGATGCATCTTAGTGATAAGAAAAAATAATGCCCAGTTAAAATTCTCGATGTCTTACTCTCTAAGGACTTTTTTTAAAAAAGGTCTTTTAAACAAGGTAACTCCTCTCCTCTCCTCTCCTCTCCTCCCCTCTCCTCCCCTCTCCTCCCCCTCCTCCCCTCAACTCTCCTCTCCTCACCTTTCCTCTCCTCTCCTCCCCTTTCCTCTCCTCTCCTCCCCTCCCCTCCCTTCTTTTCCTCCTTCCCTTTTTCTCTCCTCCTTTTCTTCCCACTTTCTCGCCTTCCTTCCTCCCTCCTTCCTTCCTTCTTTTTCCTTCCTTCAAATTCCCAGTAATACACTGAATCTTATACTCACGCTATAGTTTCTCTGTTTCTAACAATTGTTAAGAAGAGGTTGGGAGTGAGGTTTTAGGAGGTTGCTTTATATATTGGAGACATTTCCCTTAATTGAAAAGTCAAGAAGCAAACGCTAATGATCCGTGAGGGGCAGCGTGCCCGTCACCCCAGCAGAAGAGCTCCATCCCCCTCCCTCTCTGCTTGGTGATATGGTGTGAGGCCACACAGGGAGCCATTGGCTGCGGCAGCCAGAGTGATCGCCATTGGGTTCTGGGAGTGCACTCTGGTGTCTCTGCCACACTGATGTGTAGTTTAGGAAATTTCACCACTGGAGTGATGACAGTTGCTCACGCACGTGTGTGTGTGCATGTCCCTCTCCATTTAACCCAAATGCTTCAGGCAAGATCAGTAATTTGATAAAGTGGAATTGAAGTGACAAGAGATGGCAGAGGTGCCAAAATAATAAGTAAACCTGTCTCTGAAGCGGCAGCCTCTTGGCCTATGTGGATTTTTACGACTGTTGAGAGCTCTGAAAGAGAACGGGTGGTGCTTTCTTTAAAGCTCTTTTTATTTTATTTTATTTTATTTTATTTTACTTTATTTTAGTTAAGGGAGCTTCACAGAACCCCTATAGGATGTGATGGCTTCTCAAGAATCACTTTATTTTTTACTATTTTTTATTTTTCTTTCACCTCCCCCAGCTTTCTGTCTACTTCATTTCCAGATATTCCATATATATATGGATATATTTGTGTACCTCGATCTATAGCTATGTATATTGTTGAATATCTTCTTGATAGAAGAATTTTGGAAAGGACAAAATCTTACGGGGCCTCTCCAAATTGTGCCTCATTCCCATTCTCTTCCTTTCAGTGGGCCCGATTATCTTGAGATGAGTGATTTTCCCACTGAATCTTAGACCAGATATCATGATAGAAGATAAACGGTGAATTTCAAGAGTGGAAGAGAGCCTTCATTTTTTTTTTTTTTTTTAAACAGTCTCCCTCTGTCTCAAAGCTGGATTGCAGTGGTGTGATCGTGATCTCAGCTCATTGCAACCTCCGCCTCCCGGGTTCAAGCGATTCTCCTGCCTCAGCCTCCTGCCTGGCTAATTTTTGTATTCTTAGTAGAGGTGGGGTTTTACCATGTTGGCCAGGATGATCTTGAACTCCTGACCTCGTGACCCGCCTGCTTCAGCCTCCCAAAGTGCTGGGATTACAGGCATGAGCCACCACACCTGGCCGAGAGCCCTCATCTTGATGTAGAGTAATAAAATCGTTCTTCTTTATCTGCGCACAGTCTGGGCTCGATATGAGACTCTTCATAGAATAAAAGAATTTTTATCCTCTCCTGTTTTTCTATTTTTCTTTATCCCAGAAGCCTGTTTTCTCTCAGGCTGACAGGAAACTAATTGTCATTTGGAAAACCTTGCCTGGCTGTTTATGGGAAAATTCATAATGTGTATTGGAGTGTGGCTTTATGTTTTTATTTCGCTTCCAAGCCCGCCAATTAGCAGAGCCCCTATGAATGTACCTGCTTGGATGGTTCCTGGCCATTGCTTAAACTCTCTCAGAGGGTGTCCTAGGGAGATCGTAAGGGATGGTGGAGTTTTTCACCCTTTAATAGGAAGCAGGAGCACAGGTTTTTGTTTTTTTTTTTTTTCCTCCTGCAGGTGAACGTTGTGGAGCTAATACAGATTTAGCAAAGGTGACGGGAGGTAACCCATCACTTGGAGCGGCTGTATGGCCTCACAAAACCCAATGCGTTTGACATTTACAGTACCTGTGTTTCTGTTGGGGCACTGAAGCATTTAAATTCATTTTTATTTGTGGTGTAAAATCCATCTGAATTTCAATACTATTATGAAGACTGAGATTCAGGTGATGAGAGGAGAGGCTGATGGATCAGTCAGGGGGAGAATCTGTCAAGAGGAGACGAGAGCCCATTTGTCAGAGGTTATAAACACAGACAGGGTTTCCTCTTCTCACTTATCGCCTGGCCTGGTGCAGCTAAACTGTTTCAGATCTGCTATAAAATTGCATGAAAGGAGTTTGAGTGGTTTTCCAAGTTATGGCGACTTTCAGATTGGGTCCAATTGAAGCTGCGATTGGGAGATAGCTTTCGTGCTGTGGTTAACCCTGAGAGTTGTGAACTCATCTTTTTACAATTCTTCTTCCAGGTCAGGTATCTTAAGTACCGCCGAATACTTAAAACAGCTGTGGCATGGAAGTACCATCATTTTCCCTGTTTTACAGGTAAAATAAAGGAAGCTCAGGCACATTTAAGTGAGTTGCCTGAGATCACTCAAGCATGAGGCCAGGATTTAAGCTGAGAGATTCTTACTCCAGAGTCTGTCCTCTTAGTTTCAATACTACCCTGCTTATGGTTTTCAATATGGGGCAGGCTTTCAGCTCCCACATTGCAGCTCTAGCTGGTTCACAGTGAGGATTCTTCACAGTGTTTACAAGCCTGCCCTTCCGGGAAGTAGCTGGCACCCAACAGTGGGGTGGTCAGATGTCTTCTGGCTTTGAGGATGAGGGACAGTAGCACTGGAACTGGAGTGCTGACCTCAGTTTCCAAAGACCTGATTTGGTTCCTAGGTTTGGCAATTTCAGCAGAGTAGATACAAGGGTTAGAAATTATTGCTTAAAGAGTATTAGGGAGGCTGGGCACTGTGGCTCATGCCTGTAATCCCAGCACTTTTGGAGGCTGAGGCGGCCTCCAAGATCAGGAGTTCGAGACCAGCGTGGCCAACATAGTGAAACATCATCTCTACCACAAATACAAAAATTTCCTGGGTGTGGTGGCACATGCCTGTAGTCACAGCTACTGGGGAAGCTGAGGCGGAGAATTGCTTGAACCTGGGAGGCAGAGGTTGCAGTGAGCTGAGATCTCGCCATTGCACTTCAGCCTGGGCAATAAGAGTGAGATTTCATCTTAAAAAAAAAAAAAAAAAAAAAAAGCAAGAAATTCTTGCTTAAAGAGTATTAGGGAAAATAGCTAATGCATGCTGGGCTTAATACCTTGGTGATGGATTGATAGGTGCAGCCAACCACTATGACACACGATTACTTATATAACAAACCTGCACATCCCACACATGTACTCCAGAACTAAAAATAAACGTAAAAAAGTAATTCTTGCATAGGTAATGGTTAGTAGCTCAGACAAATTAAGTCACTTGCCCAAGATTATTCAGGATGTATCATGAGGCCACGATTTGAGCTCAGAGATTCTTACTCCAGAGTCTGTACATAGCCTTTGGAGCTGGAAATGTCTGGGTTTCAATCCCAGCCCTCCCAAATAGCAGCTCTGTGACCTTGAGAAGCTTTCTTACCCTATATATATATCTCCATCTGCTTATCTGTAAATTGGGAGTGATACAATCTGCTTGAAATATTGGCTTGAGGAATTCATAAGATAATACTTCAAATCATTTTATATAGTACCTGGCACAAAATAAGAAATGGATTAACTGTAGCTGCTGTTATTTTTATTTTTGCTGGTATCCACACCTACAGGCCTACCATGTCATTTATAATTACATTTATTTTATCAAATGAGGCCCTGGAAAGTCTTAGGGGATCTCAGGGGAGTATGCAACCAATGGGACCTAGTAGGCCTTGGAAATATTTCACAAAGGAAGAGGATCCTTGGTGTAGGTCAGGAAATACAAAGGCACCTGCCTGCCAAGTCCAGGTAGGAAATAATGAATTAATGAAGAGGCAGAGGAGTGATTGTCTTTAACGTGAAGTCCTATGTACTGCAGCGACCTGGAAGGTGATACCTTCATATCTTGGGAGGTGTTATTCAGCTAAATGTGGCCATGTGGAATATAGATTCAGTATTGCTGTTTTCTAAGCCAATCTGGATTTTCCTGTAATACCACTGATTTTTAACTTACTATGAGCAATCCAAATGAAGCACACATGCAGAGAAGTTTCGAGAGACTTACAAGACTTGAGTGTTGAAAGCTAACTCTCAGTGGGTTAGAAAGAGTTCCCATGTGCCTAATTCCAGGCTCTGTTGGTCTATGAAAGGCCCTCCTGGCAGAGGGAACAGCATGGTAAGGACAAGACGGTGTACAGAACATGGTATGTTTATGGCGAATGCAAGTCCAGTGTGTGTGTCTGAGACTGGCTAAAGGAGAGACTACAGCAGTGAGTAGGTAGCAGGTTATGGAGGGAATAGTTTATCAGGCCAATGCATTAGGGTTCTGTGTCAATCCTCTGTCCCCACAGAAGGCAAATCTTTACTGGATGGGGCCAGAGTTACACAGCGCCAAGAAGGTACTTAAACTAGTATGAAGAACCCAGCCAAAGTGAAAGTCAGCCGGGGAATAAGAACTTGGGATGGAGCCCAGAGAAAGACCCAGAGACTGGCCCTGGGTGAATGCAGGAAGCTGAACACTTTGATTCGAGCAAGATGAAGTTGGCCAGGACCCTGAGAAATCACAGGGCTGGGTTGCCCCTTCTTTGTGATGTGTGACAGAATGAACATGGGAATGCAACTGTCTGTTTGAAATGTTGATTTAGCGGCGGGGTGCCTGGATTATTTGGTAGTTCAACTTCTAATTTTTTGAAGGACCTCTATACTGTTGTGCCTAATGGCTATAAGGATATATAAGAATGTCCATTTTAACATCATGGGAGTTCTACAATGGAATATTATTTAGCCATTGAAACGAAGGGAAATCCTGCCATTTGCAACAAGATAGATGAACCTAGAGGACATTAGGTAAAGTGAAGTAAGCCACACACAGAAAGGCAAATACTACATGAGCTCACTTTTACCTGGAATCTAAGAAAGTGAAACTCACAGAAGCAGAGAGTAGGACGGTGGTTGCCAGGGACTGGGGGGTGAAAAAAAGGGAGGATCTTGGTCAAAGGATACTAAACCCTCATCATAAGATTAAGTTATAGATAACTAATGTACGGCACAGTGATTAGAGTTTAATTAATGTGTTTTACACTTGAAATGTGGTAAGAGAGTAGATCTCAAATGTTCTCACACACACACACACACAAGTATGTGAGATGATGGATATGTTAATTAGCTTGGTAGTAGTAATCATTTCATAATGTACACATGTATAAAAAGATCACATTGTATCTGTTAAATATATGCAATTTTTGTTTTTCAGTTTTATCTCAATACAGTTAGGGAGAAAAATAGAGATGTGGAATAGAAGAGGAACACATTTTACTGCAGGCCGGTATTGTAGAAGGGTTGAAACACTTAGATTAGATTTCAGGTGGCAAATGAGGTACCTTCAGGCAGTTCATGGATATGGTATCAAATCACATAGTAGGGAAGTTATTTCCTTGTCAACTATTTCTCAGACCTTGAGACTACATCAAAGACATAATTTGGTGGTTGGTTTAAAAAAAAAGAGAGAAAAAAAACCTAAAAGACTCAAACATTTGATCATCTACCTTTTTAACCAAGAGACCCAGAGCCCCTGATAGGCAATTCTGGCATCTGGCTATAACTGAATGACAGTGTTTTAGTTTTGCATTAGAGTTACTTTCTACATATGACAAAAAAATACTGTTCTTTCTGCTCTTTCTGTTTACTTCAACGAGCTATTTCTTTTCTTTAAAACAAATACTCCCATAGACTCGTAAAACATTTATTGAGAACACAAACAATTTAAAGAAAAGCACATGAATGTGTAAAAATTGTGAGTATGGATCGCACATAACTGAAGTGTAGGAAACACTGTTTTCTACTGGTGGGTTTGCATTCAGGGGAGAGTTTCTTGTTTGCATTTTGTAAGTTTCAAACTCTCCTTGTGTGCAGGAGGGAACCAGAAGTGGGCAGGGATGGACACAGGAGTCCAGGGTGGAAGGCAGACTGGAGGATGGGTCTGAACTAGAGCCATGTAGGAGATGGGGAGGAGGAAGGTTTGCATTTTCAAGAGACTGGATAAGTCCTATCCACATGACTTACTGACAAAGGATGGGTGTCATGAATGTCTCCACCCAGGAACTTGTCACAGACGGCTCAGCTTAAGTAATTGTGTATAGTTTGCTGCCATGAGGAAGAAGAAAGGAGTTGATCAACACTGACAATGGATTGATCTCCTGGTTTAGGGCTTATATGCCAGTGAGGTTGCATATGAGCGTGACATAGCCAGCAGGATTGGTTTCTATTAGTGCCAGTGTCTTGCCCCTGGGAATAGGAGTGGACTAGATCTCTGCACTTCTGATAGCAGAACAAAGACAGAGGAGAAGGTTCACTCCTTCCTGGAAGGGCCTCTTTCTAGAATGGGGAGTATTCATGAAGGAGTTTCCCTTCAAAGACCAAAGCGAGATACTTAAGGCACATAAGGGCAGAGGCTGCTGTGAGCACCCATCTGGATGAGACTCACAGAGTCCCCTGGGGATTGGATTTCTTTTCTGCTTCCAGTGTCCTTTGTTTAAGGCCGTTAGGCATACACATTAAAATGGAAGAAGCTCCAAAATTCCTGGAATCTTTGGAAATGAAAATTAGAGCATCCCTGAGGAAGGGTATTTGAGTTTGAGTCTGAAGGGACATGGGGTGGAGAGCATCCTGGGCCAGGTGCAGAGGCGGGAGTCTGGAGGTTGAGCATGGCATGACTAAGGAACTGAATACAGGTCAGTCTAGCTGGGGCTCAGGCAGCAGTGGGAAAAGTGGCTAGAGATAAAGCTCAAAGCAGGCAAAGGCTAATCCACCTGAAACCTTATGACCAGGAAGAGTATTATGTCCTTTAATATAGAATGAAATCTGTGTCACATGGACTGTGATATCACCATGAGAAATGGTCAGGTGTGTAAAGACAGTTTCTTTGTCTTATGGAGTCTACTTGCTCATAGATTATGTTTATGTATGACCTTTCAGACTTCTGTCAGTTCCCTTCTGGTCCAGCCATCTCTAGCCAAGGAATGGGACAAAGAGATCTAACACCAGCAAAGCTTTTTGCTGTATCGCTTGGCTTTTCTGTTCATTCTGCATTTTACATCCTATGCGAATTCCCTAAAACTGTCAATCATCTTCAGATTAGTAACCCTCATTCCTCTTGGGCATGGCTCTCATTCCAAACTAATGCATAGCCACTAGCCAGCCTGTTGTTTAGGGCAACACCTCACCCCTGGTCCTACTATCTCTGGTCAAAGAAAGGTGCGCGGTCATCTAGCGTCAGCAAATCATCTTGTATCTACACATCTGCCTCAGCTCCTTTGCTCAGTAAGAACTTGTGGATAGGATCTTGGTAGGATGTGGTACATATACCACAAGTAGATCTCATTGTGTCCTTTTTCTCTGCTGAGAAGCAGGGCTGTGTGAGAGACAGCTGCGCATGTAGCCCACCACCAGTGAGATTCAACATCATTTTTACTGAGACTGGGGACCAGGCAATAGCAGAGATTATGAATCCAGTGTCTGAAATTGCGTGTTCAGAACCCACAGATAGGCGGGGATGGAAGTCAATTCTAGAGATATTCAGTTCGTGGAGATGGGTTGCTGCCAAGAAATCCTCAGCAGTTTTGTTCACTCCTCCTAATTTATTTCAAAAGGCAAGGTAGTACAGTTTTGCAGTCAAATGGATCTGGAGTTGAATCCTGGTTCTGCCCCTTCACCAGCTGGCAGACCTTGGAAAAGTCACATTCCTGTCTGTCCACAGCTGCATCGTCTATAAAACAGGGACAGACATTGTTTGTAAATCATGCATCCCATGCACTGTTCTTGTGTGCCGCATTAGTCAGGGCATTTTCAATTGTCATAGAAAATGAAGTCAGACTAGCTTAAGGAGAAAAATAAGTGACAGTTATGAGTAAAGTGGGACTGTCTTCAGCATAGCTGGATGCTGGCACTTTAATTTCACCAGATGCTAAGGATGGCAACCACCAGCTGTATTAACTCCCACCTGAGGAGAAAAGGAGCTTCTTTTTCAGTGGCTTAGTACAGTTCCTGGATGTGGCTTAACAGGTGTCACTTAGCTGTAAAGGGCGATGTCCCTCTTTTTTGTCTTCCCTCAGCCACCCCAGCAGTGGGATGGGGTCCAGCTAAATGACTTAAATGGACTAAAAAATGAGGGAGGGGGCTGGGCACGGTGGCTCACGCCTATAATGCCAGCCCTTTGGGAGGCCCAGGTGGGTGGATTACCTGAGGTCAAGAGTTGGAGACCAGCCAGGACAACATGGTGAAACCCCATCGCTGCTAAAAATAAAAAATAAAAAAAAATATCAGCCAGGCGTCATGACAGGCACCTGTAATCGCAGCTACTTGGGAGGCTGAGGTAGGAGAATCACTTAAACCCGGGAGGCGGTGATTGCAGTGAGCTGAGAGTGTGCCATCACATTCCAGTCTGGGTAACAAGAGTGAAACTCCATCTCCAAAAAAAAAGAAGGAGGGAGTGTCACCTAATGAAACCTTGACTGATATTTTTTTTCTAGAAAGGAAAATGAATAATAATAATAGCAACTACCTTGCATTGAGGATTTACTAGATGCCATAGACCATTTTTTAGTACTTTATGCATATTCTATTATTGAATCCTTAGAAAGATCCTTCAAGACAGATACAATATTTATCCCCATGTTACAGATGAGAAAAATGAGGGAAGGAGGTGATATGGTTTGACCACGTCCCCACCCAAATCTCATCTTGAATTGGAGCTCCCATAATTCCCACATGTTGTGAGAGGGACCTGGTGGGAGGTAATTGAATCATGGGTATGGTTTCCCCCACACTGTTCTCATGGTAGTGAATAAGTCTCCCAAGATCTGATGGTTTTATAAGAGGAAACCCCTTTCGCTTGTTTTTCATTCTTTGTCTGCCACCATATAAAACGTGCCTTTTGCCTCCCATCATGATTATGAGACCTCCCAGCCAGATGGAACTGTGAGTCTATTAAACCTTTCTTTCTTTATAAATTATCCAGTCTCAGGTACGTCTGTATCAGCAGCGTGAAAACAGACTAATACAGGAGGAGTTGAAGAATGTGACTGAGGCCGAGCACAGTGGCTCATGCCTATAATCCCAGCACTTTGGGAGGCCGAGGCGGGCAGATCACCTGAGGTCAGGAGTTTGAAACCAGCCTGGCCAACATGATGAAACCCTGTCTTTACCACAAGTACAAAATGTATCCAGGTGTGGTGGTGGGCACCTATAATCCTAGCCATGCTATTCGGGAGGCTGAGTTAGGAGAATCACTTGAACCTGGAAGGCAGAGGTTACAGTGAGCTGAGATCACACCACTGCACTCCAGCCTGGGTGACAGAGTAAGACTCTGTCTCCAAAAAAAAAAAAAAAAAAAAAAAAATCATGTGACTGAGGTCACCCAGGTGGTGACTGTGGAGGTGGGATTCAAACCCAGGAAGTCTTTGTTTGACTCTTAACCTCTAGGCTGTACTGCCTCTTCCAAGCATGCTTCACAGGAACAAGAAAGTATGTCCCTTCTATGCTCCACATGCTCAGGGCCTGACGCACAGGTAAACGGTGACTTATGAGAGTTATTGCAACAAAACCCTCAACATAACAGAAAAAACCTCGGCCACTGCTAAATGTCATCCTGTGATATATCTCTGCATTTAATTTCCTCCCAATTACTCAGCCTAAGGTATTATCTCGGGGTCCTCAATGAGTCTGCTCCACAGAACCATCAAAATGCTCACGGTTCCAAGCAGTGCCTCACTTGCCAGCACAGCTGACAGTTATTTTTGTAGGCAAGGGCTTCTGACTCTAGGATGGGTCTCTGCACCTGCCTTTTATATTTGATTCACAGGTTAACTCTTTTACTAAACGTTTAAAATGAGATGTTAGTCGTACTTTCCTCTTTCATTTATTTTTGGGAAATATGAGGGTGGTGGTGGGCTGGGGGAGAGGGAGGCAGGTAAAAAGTCGCAGAGCTTCTAAAATGAATATGATGTTGAGTTAAATTAGCCTCTGATGGGCCGGAAACCTAAATGACAGATGATGAGAAGCTGCTGGGCACCCTCAGCAGTGCCATGGACACAGTGGTAACCCAGAGAGTGTAATGAAAAGCACTGAGGTAGATGGGGCTATTGGTCTCATACACCTTCAGTCACCCTTGAAGCTGGCTTTGGGAAGCTCGTCTAAAGAATGCCAGGTGTAATCGTGTGGCTAAGAGCTTCAGCTTAGGATTCTAAAAGGGCTGGCTTTGAACCCCAGCTTGGTGGCTTCCTGGTTATTTAACCTCTCAGATGCTCAAGCTCTTATATAAAAGGGAGAGGAGGAGAGAATATTTTTTGGGGTCACTATGGGACTCAATGAGCTCTTACACTGAGGGTACTTATCATCTTGGCTAGGCACAGGGTGCACCTTGAATAACTGCAAGCTGGCTGGGCACGGTGGCTCATGCCTGGAATCCCAGCGCTTTTTGGACATGATTGGGAGGATTACTTGAGCTCAGGAGTTTGAGATGAGCCTGGGCAACATAGACCCCATTTCTGCAAAACTGAAGAAAAAAATATAGCCACATAGTTAGGCATGATGGTGCATGCCTGTAGTCCCAGCTACTCAAAAGGCTTAAGGAGAAGGATCTCTGGAGCCCAGGAGTTCAAGGCTGCAGTGACCTATAGTCGTACCACCACACTCCAGCCTGGGTGACAGAGCAAGACCCTATCTCTAAAAAACTAAAAAAAAAATAATAATAAGTACAAGCTGCCTGATTATTACACTTAAATCTGCTTTCCTCCTACTCTTTTTTAAATCTTTGACTCTGTTTCTTAGATTCCTAGTGAGATCAGAGAGTATACATCTAGGACAAGTTAAGATAATAGAAAAGTAGATTACAAAGCTTAAACTGGATACCAAACCCTCAATTACCTGTCTAGAGTTTTGTGTATCCTGTAGCTACTTCTCAATCTGAGTGAAAGAGTATAGAGTTGAGAAGCATAAGTAAAGGTGCAGACCAGGGATTGGAAACAGATTGAATCTCTGGTGTGAAGTCATATTGATTGTGGCTGCACAGAACACCTTGCTGATGAGGAGTCTGAGATTGTGGCATGTGGGTTCTCCCAGAAAGAGTGCATGATTGATTAGTAATGCCTGCCAAGGGTGGAGGAGTGAGAGCCACAGGGCACCTGCCAGGTACAGTTTAGTTGTTCCTGGCACAGAATCTGGCAACTGAGGAGTGATACAAAGCCACGTGTTGTGTGTTTCAGCCCAAAGATGCTTCCGTTCTTAGGGGCGTGCCTGTTTTCCTTATGTTATGGATTTGCAGCTTAACAAGGCACTGCTATTTTCATGGATAGTGCATGGCTTAAAGATAATTTAGCAAATAAGAGGTTTACATCAGGCATGGGTAGCCACCCTTTCCTAGGTGCTTGAGAAGCCTTCTCTGTTGATTACATTATGGTAGCAATTCACATGATGTCATCCTCATATAACTAGGGTTATGTTTTGATGCCTTAATTTTAAAAGTGTGATTTGTCTATGATGATATTTGTCATCTCTTTGCAATTTTGTATTAATTGGGGCTGAATTGCTTACATTTTAATATCATTAATTATAGCTATTATTTTCATGTGCCACTTATTTTACTTAAAAGAAGCAAGTCTATTCTTTTGTGTAATTTTTAGCAAACTTCTTTCTTTAAACTCTGAATTAAAATGCATTTAGGAAATGCTTAATCAAGCACAGAGCTATTTTTCAAAGATCGTTCTGTCATCTCTTCTAAAAAGATGGCAATGGCTTTTTTGTGATGAGTGGAGTGAACGTTAATTAATTTTTCTTTCTCTTCAGTTGGTGGGTTTTATTATCCCACTTCTTGATGTGTGATTGGGTGACTTTACACTTTAGATAGAAAGCATGCCCTGTCCAAATGTGATTTATGTTTTCCCAGCACTTTTGCACAGTTCAGCTGAAATTTTCTTCGTGTTGATCAAGGTCAGAAAACCCAGGGATTATGCCATCCATCTCAGCAAGTAGGTTGCTGGAAAAATTTGTGATGGAACGTGATGCAATAACAACAGAATTCAAGGGTGGAGTGGGAAACCATGCCCGTGTGTGTGCGTTTGTCTATCACATGAACACACTCACCCAATTCACTTCTTATATTGAGCTTCTTTTTATCAAGTTACAAGGCTTTTTGGGCAACTCTGGGTTAGGATTTATTTTTGCATAAAGTCATAAAAACTGTGTGATCTTTTTCCTGTGGCCATTTTAAACTAACAGCTATCAGAATTTGCAGATCAGACGGAGGTTTTTCATATTTTCTTTGTTTTTTCTCCAGAGTGATTGCAGTATGATTGACAAGTAAAAATTATATGTTTAAGATATACAGCTTGATGTGTTGATATTCATATACATTATGAAAAAGTCATTAGAATCAAGTGAATTAACACATCTATCACCTCATATATTGCTGTTTTTTCTTTTGTTTCTTTTATTTTGCGTGTGTGTGTGAGTGTGGTGAGAACATTTAAGATCTACCCTCTTAGCAAATTTTATATTTCCTTTTCAACTGAAAGGTTTTCTGGGTGCTTTGGAGGACAGACCCTTCAGAATAGAAAAGGTCCTAAGCTTAAGGACTTCTAGCTTTTGGTTAAGGGAGCACAGTGGAAAAGAAAATGCTCACCATGAGCCAGGCAGGCAGATCTGATGGAGCCAGGGAGGTAGACGGCACTTATCATCCTAAGTAACCGACCCATGGTATATGGAGAATCAAGTTAAAGGAGTAACTGACAAACTTCAAGTCCACCTGTCAAAATAGCACCCTAACTTACAGTAAGAAAAATCTATGTCTGTCTGTCTATCTATCTATCTATCTATCTCTATATATTGAGACAGGGCCTTGCTCTAGTGTCCACGTTGGAGTGCAGTGGTATGATCATGGCTCACTGCAGCCTCAGCCTCCTGGGCACAAGTAGTTATATAGTACCAAGTGGGCATGTTGTATTTACTCAGTGTGATCCTCCTACATCAGCTTCCCGAGTAGCTGGAACCACAGGAGTGCACCGTTACGCCTGGCTATGTTTTTTTTTTTTTTTTTTTTTTTTTGTAGAGACGGGGTTTTCCCTATGTTGCCCAGGCTGGCTTCCAAGTCCTGAGCTCAAGCAGTCCTTCCATCTTGGCCTCCCAAAGTGCTGGGATTACAGGGGTGAGCCACTGCTCCCAGCCAAACAAATGTATTTTTAATTTGATCTATTCAGATTGAGTTTTCATGTTGATTGAATTCATCAATTCATAAGTTGACAAATGTTAATTTTGCCCCATGACTGGAATGTTTTCATAAAGAAATCATAAAATTATAAGAGCTAAGGATATAACAGAAAACATGCCCCCAAAGAAAGCATAAGTAGACTTAAACACACAGTAAATACCTTTCCTTGATAGTGGTATGAAAATGCAAATTAAAACCATATAATATACCAATCTCTATCTATTAAATTAGCCAGGTTAACATGAAATAAGAATACTACCTTTTCCCATATTGGTGATGTGGCTATAAAACTGGTTTCCTTATGGCCGGGCACAGTGGTTCACGCCTGTAATCCCAGCACTCTGGGAGGCCGAGGTGGGTGGATCACAAGGTCAGGAGATCGAGACCATCCTATCTAACACGGTGAAACCCTGTCTCTACTAAAAATGCAAAAAAAAGTAGCTGGGCATGGTGGCGGGAGCCTGTAGTCCCAGCTACTTGGGAGGCTGAGGCAGGAGAGAGGCGTGAACCCAGGAGGCGGAGCTTGCAGTGAGCCGAGATCGTGCCACTGCACTCCAGCCTGGGTGACAGAGTGAGACTCCATCTCAGAAAAACAAAAAACTGGTTTCCTTATTTACTGGGCATGTTGCAATTTGGTAGAAATCATTTAAAAACCAGAGTCCTCATACCTATGAACAACAGATAATTATTTCTTTTGACCCAATCTTATTCATTATTTCTTATTATTCCAGTCGAATGGAAACAAAAGGACACCTGGACTGAGCCACCCTTGTTATTTTACTTGCAATGTCAAAATATTGGCAACAACCTAAATGCTTAATCTTAAGGTAATGGCTTATTATGCTCATCACAGAACATGATAGAGTATTATGCGGCCATTAAAAATGATGAATACACTTGTGTCAGAGGTCCATGGAATAGTAATTGATATAATGTTTAATAAAAACACATCTTATAAGATATTTTGACCATGTCTAAAATTTGCGTGGAAAAGAGAAATATTCATGTTCATATTCAAACATCATTTTATTAATTTGATATTTGAACATTAGAAAGTAAGACATAATAGAAGAATAGAGAAGTCTGTTGGGATGCATCTAGGAAGGAATTTAGGACTGAGTTTGGGCAAGTTCTTTAGTCTTTCTGCACCTCAGATTCCTCTTCTGAAACCAATTTGTAGTTTTTTATTCCTCACCTGCTCCCCACCCTTTCCCCCTGAGTTCCCAAAGTCCGTTGTATCATTCTTACGCCTTTGCATCCTCATAGCTTAGCTCCCACTTAGGAGTGAGGACATACAATGTTTGGTTTTCCATTTCTGAGTTACTTCAATTAGAATAACAGTTTCCGGTCCCATCCAGGTTGCTGTGAAGGCCATTAATTCATTCCTTTTTATGACGGAGTAGTATTCCATCGAATCAGCGTATCCCAGTAATTATAAGAGTTCATGAAATGTTTGTGTGCCATTTTACATTCACACTGCCTTTTCACATGCCAAGTTGCCTTTAAAAACGGTTGCGACTACTAAGTAGATAGGATGATAACGTGAAATATCAATATCGAACAGCTGATTTTAAATTGCTTGGTCATATGTTAACTTATGCACTGTACCAAATGTTTCTGACATTATTTGGAATAGGTGAACCTATCCAATAGTTGTTAATCACATTCGGTTTCAAAGACCGTAGGTCCATCTCACCTAATTATACTGGTGTTGGAGGCTAAGGTAACATTAGCTAGAAATAGATATTTATCTTTTATTTAATTTCTATTTATGAGCTTTTGGAAATATAAAGTCATTGAAATATAATCATTTCTTACAATCCACCACCATAACGCTTAGAGTCCGTTGGAGAAATATACATCCAATATAAATATGCATCCAATATAAAATAGCCATACAAATATTGTGGTGGGGAAGGGTGGCAGGGAGGGAGGAGAGTGAGAGAGAGAAGAGGGAGAAAGAGAGAGAGAAGGAGAGAGAGATAAGGAAGGACGGATGGATGGAAGGAAGGAAAAAGAAAAGAAAGAGAAAAGAAAGGAAAGGAAAGAAAGGAAAGAAAAAAGAAAAAGGAGGGAGGGAGGAAGAAAGGAAGGCAGATGGGAGAAAAAAGAAAAGAAAGAACAGGAGAAAGAGAAGAAATTCTGTTTATGTGACAGAATCTTAAATAAGCATATAAGACTACTGACTTCAGGTACATATGGATCCAGGTCCTGAAATGATTCCATAGGAAACCTCCACCCACCACGATTCTGCTTCTGCTTTTCTGCTTTCCTTGGGTTTGGCTTGCCTTGTGAAGCAGTGAGGCAGACATCAGCAGTGTTAGTCATACCTTCTACGAATTCACAGTTCTGGTAGAAAGATCGTTTCTCTTCCCAAGTAATCCTAACTTAAGCCCATTTCTTAGATGGACCTATCTCTGATGTTATGGGTCACTTGTCCCCTATCCCAAGAGACCCATTGACTAAACTGAATCCCCCTAGACCCCAGGCAAGGGCGTGTGGGATGTTGATCAACCTGGCCTGAATTGTACCCCAGTCCCTGAAGTGCTGATATGAAGCCAGTGCAATGCTAACAATATGGAACCACAACAGGGGAAAGACAGCTCCCTGAAGAAAAACCACAGTGCTTCTTACCAGAGTTGGAATAGAGATTGGTCACGTAAATGCAACACTTGCTTATAGCAGATAGAGGTGCAATTTCCAGGTGATCAGTGATGTCCACAGTTCCCAGGCTCATCATTTTATGGTCTCCATGCTCCTTCCAGAATAGTCTTCATCTCATCTGTGTCTTCTCTATCCACTCTCTGATCCCAAAGGTCCCTCATATCCCTGTACAAAGTTGCAAGTACCAGTCATTCAAAAATGTATTAAGGCCAGGCGTGGTGTCTCATGCCTGTAATCCCAGCACTTTGGGAGGCCTAGGTGGGTGGATCACCTGAGGTCAGGAGTTTGAGACCAGCCTGGTCGACATGGCAAAACCCCATCTCTACTAAAAATACAAAAATTAGTCGGGCGTGGTGGTGCATGCCTGCAATCCCAGCTACTGGGGAAGCTGAGGTAGGAGAATCACCTGAACCCAGGAGGTGGAGGTTGCAGTGAGCGGAGGTTGTAGTGAGCCTACATTGCTCCACTGCACTCAAGCCTGGGAGACAGAGCGAGACTCCATGTCAAAAAAACATATAGATATGTATTGAACACAAAGTAATGAAATATGGGGTTGACTTGCCAGGGTGGAGGACCAGCTTCATGATGGGTTCTGTGACCCATGTGCCTGGCAGAGAGAAGAGGCTATGGACAAAGGCAAGGACAGAAATGTATCATCTGTCAGGGAGATAAGCCGCATATTCCTACTCACAAAAAGGCAGGTGTACATTTCTGGACAGAGAATGATAGCCAAGACAGTGCTAGAGAGAAAAGTAGTTAGAGATATTAAGAGGAGAAGCAAACACTTGTTGGAGGAAGTGCCATATTGGGAGGATCCTGAAAGACTGGCCAGGTGGAATGGATCTGCACACCTCGAGAACAAAGGAAGGAGACTCTAGGAAGGGAGAAACAGTGAGGGAGGAATTACTTCCTTTAGAGACATGTTAAGAGAATCCTATTTTAGGATTACCCTAGGAAATAAGTGGGAGATTCAGCACTCTCTTGGTTCTAATAGAAACACCATTCAAATTGGCTTAAGCTAAGATTGGTATTAACTCCTTGTCGTGGGTTGAATAGAGGCCTCCAGAAAAGATATGTTGAAGTCCTAGCTTTTCCCACCCCCATACCTGTGAATGTAAATTTATTTAGAGATAGGTTCTTTGCAGATGTTATCAAGTTAAAATGAGGTCATCCTGGATTGGAGCAGTCCTAAAACCAATGACTGGGTTCTTTATTTTTATTTTTTTTTCTTTTCTTTTTTTGAGTCAGAGTCTCACTCTGTCGCCCAGGCTGGAGTGCAATGGTGATATCTCAGCTCACCTCAACCTCCGCCTCCTGGGTTAAATTGGTTCTCCTGCCTCAGTCTCCTGAGTAGCTGGGATTATAGGCACCTGTCACCATGCCCGGCTAATTTTTGTATTTTTAGTAGAGATGGGGTTTCGTCATGTTGATCAGGCTGGTCTCGAACTCCTGACCTCAAGTGATCCACCCACCTCAGCCTCCCAAAGTGTTGGAATTACAGGCGTGAGCCACCGTGCCCAGCCTGAATGGGCTCTTATAAGAAGATGGAGACCTGGAGATGTAGGAATGTAGACTCACGGGGAAGAAACCATGTGTTGATGGAGGCAGAGACTGGAGAGATGCACATACAAGCCAAGGAGTACGAGGGGTGCTGGCCACCACCAGAAACTACAAGAGGCAAGGAATGATTCTTTCCTAGAGTCTCCAGAGAGAACAAGACCCTGTTAGGACTTTGATTTCAGACTTCTAGCTTCCAGAACTGGGAGAGAATAAATTACTGTTGTGTTTTTTGTTTGTTTGGTTGTTTTTTTGCTTGTTTTTTGGTTTTTTTTTTTGATACACAGTCTCACTGTGTCACCTAGGCTGGAGTGCAGTGGCATGATCTTGGCTCACTGCAACCTCTGCCACACAGGTTCAAGCCATTCTCCTGCCTCAGCCTCCTCATTAGCTGCGACTACAGGTATGTGCCTCCACACCCACTAATTTTTGTATTTTTTTGTAGAGATGGGGTTTCACCATGTTGGCCAGGATGGTCTCGATCTCTTGACCTCGTGATCCGCCCACCTCGGCCTTCCACAGTGCTGGGTTTACAGGCATGAGCCACTGCGCCTGGCCCATTTCTGTTGTTTTAAGCAACCCAGGTTGTGGTGATTTGTGGCAGCATCCCTAGGAAATTAACATATTTCCATGTCTGAAAATCGAGGGATATCTGGCTTTAGGTATGCCTAAATGTAGGTGCTCTTGCAAAAGTCATCAGAAGTGTATCTGTCCCAATTTCTCATTTTTTTTTCTTGGAGTTGACTGCAATTCAGGTGGGCTCTTCCCAAGCAGAGCAAACTGGCCCTGAAGATTATTTAAAGACTTGCATTTGACAAATTTAGTGACAAAGCCCTGGGCTTGGTCAGGCTTGCATCCTGTGTTCACTGCTGAACCAGGCCCTGCCACAGTAGGCATGGTGTGTTAGTCTGTTTTCACACTGCTGATAAAGACGTACCTGAGACTGGGTAATTTATAAAGAAAAAGAGCTTTAATAGACTCACAGTTCCATGTGACTGGGGATGCCTCACAATAATGGCAGAAGGAAAGCATGTGTTACATGGCGGCAGGCAAGAGAGAATGAGAAAACAAGCAAAAGGGCTTTCCCCGTATGAAACCATCAGATCTTGTGAGATTTACTCACTACCACAAGAACAGTATGGGAAAACCACTGCTATGATTCAATTATCTCCCACTGGGCCCCTCCCACAACAAATGGGAATAATGGGAGCTACAGTTCACGATGAGATTTGGGTGAGGACCCAGTGAAACCATATCACATGGGATGTGGTATTTGTCCAGGCCTGAGACCCTTGTGAATCTCTGGAACTTTGGACAAGCGTCAGCTTTACATGAACACCAAGGGAGATGGGAGAGGAGACCTTCTCAAAAGGAAAAGAGGTACTCAAAAGGTTTAAAGGAAAACTGAAGGGAAGTCAACATAGGGGTTTGGGGTTGGGGGTGTTATTATCAGAAGTAGGTAGAAGGATGCTGCCTAGAGAACACACACACACACACACACACACACACACACACACACACACACACACTTCCCTAGATCAACTACGATCAGATAGGTAGGCTGGAGAATAGTAGAGGTGAGTGTTGTAGTTACGGGGAGTTCGGAGGAAGGCCTTCCATTATCAGAAAGGTGTGTGGAGAAAGTGGATAGGGAATAGAGTACTATCCTGCCTTCCAGTCAATTTTGGGGAGTCATGAGCTGTTTCGTTTTTACCACGGCAGCGCCTGCCCCAGTTGGGTCCTAGCCCAAGGTCAACTCTCAATAGTAAATAAAGGTGCCAGGAAGCCAGTATAGCAACCAAGAGAGGAGGCTGAAAGGTCCTGAATGGGGAGGGCCTTGGGAATGAAAACCTTGACTTGATCATTAGACATTCTATGCATATAATCCACAAACATTTACCCCTATCAATATGTAAGCTATTTCATATTGACAGGTCCAGCTCCGATAAAAGGATACCTGGAGCCTTTACAGATGTTATTCTCAACTTTCTTTTTTTTTCTTTTTGTTTTTCTTTTTTTGAGACAAAGTCTCACTCTTGTCCCCCAGGCTGGAGTGCCATGGTGCGATCAAGGCTCACTGCAACTTTGCCTCCCAGGTTCAAGCAATTCTCCTGCCTCAGCCTCCCTAGTAGCTGGGATTACAGGCACCTGCCACCACGCCCAGCTAATTTTTGTATTTTTAGTAGAGAGGGGGTTTCACCATGTTGGCCATGCTGTTTTTAACCCTTGACCTCAGGTGATCTGCCCACCTCGGCCTCCCAAAGTGCTGGGATTACAGGCATGAGCCACCATGCCCAGCCATTAACTCAACTTTCTATGCACAGATCCAAAAGACCAAAAGACTTGAAAAAGAATAAAAAGCACTTTTAAGTACTAAATGCTTTCTACTTGCAAGACTAACTGCTTTACAAGCATGATTCATTTAATCTGCCTATTTAAAAAAGTAGATAGATACTTTTTTTCAGATGATGAAATAGAATTCCAAAATATTCAATGAATGTACCAAGTTCACATAATGAGTAAGTGGCAGGACTACAACTAGAATACAGGTTTTCCATGCTCTAGAGACCATAGATATTTTAGCTCCTGCCAGAAGGCACAGAATTAAGGGTGGTCAACACATCTGTCATTCCTTAAGGCCCTGTTGTAACACTGAACTGATATATCTCCATAGATACAAACACACATCAAGATGTAAATATATGTGGTATGTTTCTATGGAGACTGGAGGCCTATTTTATTAGTGTAAGATCCATGGACTTATTGCCCCTAAAAGGCTACCTACATCAAAAGATCCTAAAAAGAAAGTTTTAAACATCCAGCCTAAATTAAGAATTCCATATCAAAAACATCAGGGAGCTAGGATTAAATAAAAATTAAGCCTGGAAGCAGAGTAATGACCCAGCAGTTCATTAGAGCCTTACATTTTCAATCAAAGATAAAATCTCATTAAAAGTATATTTTTGATTAGGGAACAAGTTTGGGTTGTTCCAAAGTTGGATGGCTTTATCCTTAGACATGTGAGCCATGAAATCCTTTTTTCCTCTTTTCTAACTTTAAAGATAGTGAGCGATTTATCTTCTGACATCACTATACAAGTTATTAATATAGAGGAAGACTGAACAATGGTGGCAGAGCTTTTTATGTATCTACCAGTGACTTTTACCCCATAAAATTAAAGGGCCTATTAATACAGGCTCTTCCAATTTTAGGAGCAATTTTTGTTTATTACTAAAGTGATTAATCAGTAAGGAACCATAAAGAACATCTAACCTAGTACCGCCTAATAGAAATATAATGTCAAACATATATGTAATGTTATATTTCCTAGTAGCAACATTGAAAAAGCTAAGAAGAAACAGCTGAAATTAATTTTACTCATATAATCTATTCAACCTATATAGCCAAAGTATTCTCATCATCTACTTAAAATAAGACTTTTGTTTTGTTTTGTTGTGTTGTGTTTTGTTTGAGACGGAGTCTCGCTCTTTCGCCCAGGCTGGACTGCAGTGGCACAATCTCGGTTCACTGCAGCCTCTGCCTCCTTGGGTTCAAGCAATTATCCAACTTCATCCTCTCAGGTAGCTGGGACTGCAGGCGTGTACCACCACACATGGCTAATTTTTGTGTTTTTAGTAGAGATGGGGTTTCATCATGTTGGCCAGGCTGGTTTGAACTCCTGACCTCAAGTCATCTACCCAACTCAACCTCCTAAAGTGCTGGGTTTACAGGCATGAGCCGCTGCACCTGGCTGAAAGTTATTTATGATATATAATATATTTAGGTGTGTGTATCTGTGTGCGTGTATGGGTCCTAAGCCTTCAAAATCTAGTGTGCATTTTACACTTACAAAATAGAGTGAAACGAAAGATTTGAGATTTCTCCTTAGAGGTTTTGTGATAACACAAGTGTTTCTATTTTGACAGTGGATTGCATACTAGATTTTTCCTTTTTGCTTTAGCATATGTGGGAAATGACACTTCTAAGACACAAGATATGCAGAACAAATGTAGGGAATCCTTTAAGCTCTGTGTATCTCAGAGTAGATGCTCTGACTGATTAATTGGAAGAAGTGCTAAGATACCACTGACTTGAAGCTTTGAAAGTTAATCACTGACTATGAATAGTTGATAAGGCTTGTAACATGGTTCATCCGGGAGGCTGAGTGAGGCTGGGTAGATGAGTGGTTTATCGCATTGTTTCCAAGTGTAGCATGAATTCCACCCTTCTTACATGAAGCCATTTGGGGTGGCACATGGATGTGGCATTCAGTATAATTGAATCATAGAGTGAGACTTTAATTTCTTTCTCAAATCCGTTTCATTCTTTCACATGTCAAAGAGATCGACTCTGCGTGTTGCTATTATATCTCTAACACCTCTCTAACCCTTGCTAATCTTTTTGAGCAGAGAGAGAGGGTAAGCAAGCTTTCAACAGACAAAATATCCAGCCAGAATTTAACGATTGAGGAACATTGCAGTATTCCACCCATTCAGTCTGAGTCTCCATCTATTTATGGCAACGCAGACTGGTTTTCAGTTTTGACGATGACATGAAATCGCGTTTTAAAGTTTACTGACACATAAAAAAGTGAGCTTAAAGAAAAATAATAAGCTAATCATGGTAAAGGTGACTCATGGAGAAGATAACAATGACGAGCTTGATATGTGGATGTTCTGATGTTTGGGAAATGCTTGTCTTGCTATATTGGTGATGGAAAGGGGAGACTTCTCCATGCTTGCTGCAGACATCATTGCAGTGCCTCGTTTCTTGGTCTCACTTTCCTTTCCTTGACCTGGGAAGTTTCCACAAATGATGCTTCATGGTCGCATTCTGGATCACATCTTATAGACCAATGGCGAAACATGTACAGTCATACCCCTCTCTTCTAGGAGGTAGCCTCATTATCTTTTTATGCTAAGTACAAATAGATTGGAAAGGGTCTAACATTTTTTTGAGCATCTCCTTTGCTCAAAACTTTAAAACGCCTGTATAAAGCATAGTCTAAACTAACCACCACACCATACAAGAGTACTTGAGTGAGTTCTTTGAGGAGGAAATGGATGAGGATGTGGTATTTGTGCATATAACTTCCCTTCCTTTCTGTTTTCAAGTTCAGTTTGTCCAGTATTGATTCATCAGAGATGCAGAGAAAGGCTAAACAAACACTGGAACCTTCTTCATAAAGCTATAGTTTCTACTTGTTGTTGTTTTTTTTTTTTTTTCGTACTTTTCTGAGCTTTGCTTAATGGTCTCATGGAGTTCTTTAAAGCAGTGTTTTTATATAATCTACCTGACAGGCAAGACAGGATGGTTGAAATTTATACTCCCAAATATGACAGAGTTCAACCCAGTTCTGCTTTTTCATAACAGTGTGGTCTTGAGGAAATCTGAAGAGATTGGCGTCTTGGAACTTCAGTTTTCTCATCTACAAAATGGGGTCATAGGAGGACTACCACATAGGGTTGTGTTTGGGAATGAGAAGAGATAGGATAGCAATTTCGTATGGAGCTGCGCATATACTCAGGAAGTGGTAGAAGTACAATTTTTACTATGAGTATCATTCCTCTGTTTGCTTTGCTTTGCTTTGCTTTTCTCTTTTTTTTTTTTTTTTTTTGGATCTGTCGCCCAGGCTGGAGTGCAGTGGCGCCATCTCAGCTCACTGCAAGCTCCGCCTCCCGGGTTCATGCCATTCTCCTGCCTCAGCTTCCCGAGTAGCTGGGACTACAGGCACCTGCCACCACACCCGGCTAATTTTTTGTATTTTTAGTAGAGATGGGGTTTCACCGTGTTAGCCACGATGGTCTCGATCTCCTGACCTCATGATCCGCCTGCCTCGGCCTCCCAAAGTGCTGGGATTACAGGCGTAAGCCACCGCGTCCGGCCCTCTTTGCTTTTTCTTAGACCTCCTAGCGGATGATTTGACTTGAGTTTTATTCTAAAATAACAATAAAGTTTCAATTTTATACTCTTATTTTAGTTTTCCACTATCAAAGTTAAGTTTACCACTTAGAGGTAATATTTAATGAGTGACTTCTGCGGTTCTGATTTACATCTTTGTGTTTTATCTTTGTAAGGCGGAAAGATGCTAGATGGGCATCTAACTTTGCAAATCATTTTTTAAATAAATGTTGCAATATTAAAAGCTTCTTGGTTAAAACATGAATGAAGTACCTTTCACTGTTTCAGCTACTATGGTGAGCATAGAATTGAATCAATGTTTATACAAAGATTATAATATAAATGCAAACTGAGCTGCATGATAATTGGGCCTGAGTAACTTTTAACATAGTTCATAGAAAACTTCAAATTTCTGTACTGGTCTCAAAGTAAGTAGAAATCTATTTAGGCTGGGCATGATGGCTCACACCCATAATCCCAGTCCTTTGCAAGGCTGAGGCAGGTGGATCATTTGAGGTCAGGAGTTCGAGACCACCCTGGGAAACATGGTGAGACCCCCGTCTCTACTAAAAATACAAAAATTAGCCAGGCATGATGGCACGTGCCTGTAGTCCCAGTTACTTGGGAGGTTGAGGCAGGAGCATCACTTAAGCCCGGAAGGCAGAGGCAGAGGTTGCAGTGAGCCAGGATCACACCACCGCACTCCAGCTTAGGTGACAGAGCAAGAGCCTGTCTGGAAAAAAAAGAAAAAAATATATTTTGATCGCATCTTGGTTAAAAGTCTTTGCTACCTTGATTAAAAAGTTTGGTATCTTGGTAGCAAATTTTTATCAATTGGTAATATTTGCCTGGCAAGCTGTGTGAAGAAGAGTTCAGAAGTATAACCAGATTTAGCAGAAGTAGTTCTGTGATCAATTAGTGATGTTGTCCTTGTCTCCAGAAGAGAGGTGTTTTCCATCTCCAAACTTTAGTCAGTTGAGAAAATAAAGTAACAATTTGTTGTTAATTTGGCCCGTTAGTTAAAGCCGTAAACAAAGAAATAAGCAATAACATATAATCACAATTGCCCCCCTCCACAATGGTCATTTAACCAGAAAAAAAAAAAATCTTTCTCCAATGAGTAAAATGTTCAAATTTATCTGATGATATTGATAATAACATAATTAATAGACATAACCACTCTCTGTAATTCAGTTCTCACGTCTGTAATGTGGAGATAATAGCTACCCTTTCTTTTCAGTCCGGATACTCTAAAGACAAAGTGAGCTATTTTGAGTGTCAATCCAGTAAATCTTTAGTCTCTTCTGCTATTCTCCAGGAATATGCTTGTGAAAAGTCAAGTATGTCCCTTAAAGTAAGTTTTGATATTAATATCTTTCTTTTCTGAACCTTTATTTCTTCTTCCAAATCTTGAAGTTATCTCAGAAGGATACAGCCTTACTCCTGACTGAGAACTGTTTGCTCGTATCTACTGGATCCAGTTTGTTTTGCCCAAGAGAACAAAATGTCACGATTCTTTTAAAGTTCTTCCTGGGCAATAGTGAAGTGCCTGTGCCTTGAATGTGGATTGTATGCCTGTAAATTGCATCATTTGTGCCCAAGGATTAGGGCAATTAAAACAACAACAGCAACGAACAACACAACAGAGTCAGCGCTTTCAGCTCCCACCCTCAGATAGGAAGCACACAGCCCTGCCTCCTCTGGAGGGATTCAGCTCTCAGGCGTCGATTTCCCAGCTGACCACTAGAGGCGCCCCTTGTGCTTGTACCGCAGTTGCTGCCATCAGGCTTCGAAGCCGATTGC
The DNA here is from genome assembly GCF_029281585.2 of Gorilla gorilla gorilla. Taxonomy (NCBI): domain Eukaryota; kingdom Metazoa; phylum Chordata; class Mammalia; order Primates; family Hominidae; genus Gorilla; species Gorilla gorilla. Next base: position 10,342,890 of record NC_073242.2, read on the forward strand.
CCCTTCTTGGGGAAATTATGAAGACTAAAAAAAAAGTGTTTCATTTTATGGAAAAGGAAAGTTAGACATTTGTTAAATATTAATGACATTGAATGTGCTTAATGATTTTTGTGGTGATGTAGAAAAGGGTTTCTCAATCTTGGCATTGGCAAAGTGGACCGGTGAATGCTTTGCTGCGGAGAGTGTCCTGTGCATTGTGGGTGCTGAGCAGCAGTTCTGGCCTCCAACCGCCAGATGCCGAGAGAGCTTTTCCTTCTCCCATTGAGACAACCAAAAATGTCTCTAGATGGCGCCATGAGTCCCCCGGGGCGCAAAATTGCCCACTGTTTGACGATCATGGTGTGAGACGATGTTATCAGTACCAGTAGATTCATACTAAAATATTTTAGGGTGAAATTTTCACAGTTTATTTTCAGATAGTTTAATCAGAATTCAAAACAGGATAAAGGCAAAAAGAGAACATTTTTGAAAAAAGAAAAGAGAATTAAAAAAAAAAAAAAGGAAATGGAAGGATAAGAAAAAAAACTATGAGATCCAAAATTCACAGGCCAGGCAAGTCACATCAGGCCTCATAGGGGTTGACAAGCTGCAGTGTTGAGTGCTTTACACAGCTGGGCAAGGAGTGAGGACAGCTTCTCCATCCATATGACCCTGTTTTTAGGAGAGGAATGTGTGTGATACAACATGTAGGATACTGGAGACTCGAGTTTAACCACAGGGTTATTTATTTAATGATGAAAGAGCTAACTAGCAGATGCGTATTTTCATTGGGCATTAAACAGAGGACTTATACTAAATTGTCACATAAAAAAATAAAAAGGGTGGGAGAACTGTTCTAAATTTAAAAAGACAAAAAGGACATAGTTCCAGTGCAGAGGTCAAATGTTTTCAAGCCTCTTAATGACCGTTGAGACCTTTAAATACGGTCCTGGGCATTAGATTTAATTTTGAATCAAAGTTAATATTCTTAGGTGTGATTCATGGAATTGTGGTTATGTAGGAGACTGTCTTTATTAGGAGATGCATGCTAATGTATTTGGGGAGGATATATCTATGTCTTTCAAACGGTTTAGGAGAAAAAAACCCTGTAATATATACATGCATCCAAAACTATATATATACAAAACTATATATATATATGTATATAGCTTTTGTGTTGTTTTTGTTACAAATATATACACGTTTGCATACACGTGTATACGTGTGTGTGTATGTATATATCTGTGTTTGTGTTTGCATATCCAAACTGCATAGACCAAATGGCTCATACCAGGTTTAAGGCGAGAGCAAGCCCTCAGATCTGCACACCCTAGTCTAAGTACAGCAGGGTGTGTGAGATGGTGAGACGCAGTTCAGGTAGTGCCCATCAGAGATTGAGCTTTGCGGTCAGACATACCTGGATTGCAATCCTCCTTCCACCAGTTAACAGGAAGTTGACTCTCCATGGGTTTTGTAACTTTGAAGCCTCAGCAAAGTGGAAATAACACTTTATTTTACACGAAGTGGTTGTAAGAGTAGAGGGAGATAGCATATGTGAAAACATGTGTCACGCAGTGGGTGCCTGCTAATACCTCTTCCCTTCTGTTCTCCATGTTACCCCAACATGTTACAAGGTGGGGAAGATAGTGAATGGTCCACAGTGTGAACAGCAACTTGTGGGTATCCTCAAATTTGTTTGCATCTCATTTGTGTGTACACCGTATGTTCAAGCAGAGAAAACAGCAGAATTTCCTTACGGTTTTCAATGGTATCAGCATGCTTTTATGGTTCGACTTTAGGATCTGATGTTAAACGCAAGGATGTACGCAAATGTTTATTAGTTTCTTATGCATGGAACTGGTTGGTTGCTGGTGTTAGAGGCTAATGTGGCCAGAAGATGGCAGTGCACGATAAAGAAAAGCTCCCAGGCGCCAGCCACTGTTTTAATTAGCTAAAAGGAAGACAGGTATGCTTTTATATAGTTTCTGATTTTGTAATTTTCCTGAGCAGCCATTGAGGGCAGATGTTTTCATCCTTTCCCCCAGTTTAAGTATTATAGGAGAGGGAATATCAATATGCAATCAATTGCTGGCCACGGCAAACCCCGTGAACTTAAGTCTTGCAAACATCATCAGCTTGTGCCATCTTAGAAACTGCTGCAGTGGAAACAGGCATGGAGCTATCAATTACTTCTAGGGCTGCAATCCCCTCTGTCCTTGAAAAGGAAGCCAGCTGATTCTGTGGGTGAGATGAGGGGACAGCCACTGGAATGGGAGGTGGCTTCTTTATCAGTGTCTTAGAAGTTGATCTGGAGCCCTAGAGGAAGAAGTTAAAGATCACCTTAAATTGTGCATGAGGGCCTAGCCCCCTGTCATGAATGACCATTAACTGGTCAGCAAAGCAATTGAAACAGGAAAGTCTGGAGGAAAAGAAAAATTCCTTAAAGCATTTCTTTTTTCTCTTCTAGTTGTTTCCTTTGTCTTTAGAGTGAGAAATCCTTCATGCAAAAGGAGCTAGCATGTTCTCTATACATACGAAGTCCTAGGCATACTTTATACATTTTCTGGCGTTACTTAGGGTGATCTTCAATTAATCTCTTTGGCAGGTTGTATTAGTAACATTTTACAAAAGGGGAAAATGGGGGCTCCGGAATAGTGAGGAACTTGCCTAAGGCTGCAGGATGACTGAAAATTTACAGGTGAAATTCAAACCCCCATCCCTCATCATTTCCCTATTTCCTGTCCAGAAGGAATGCTAAATAAATACGAGCTGTCACCTTTTATATTCCATTCCTTTTCTTTATTCCTGCTGTACTTACTAACCAAAAATAAAGACAGGAGGTGTTGTTAATCATTACACTGGCAATAAATGACTTTACATAAGTGTACTAAAAGAGGGAGAGTTTTTCTTTTTTTTTTTTTTTTTTTTTTGAGATGGAGTCTCACCCTGTTGCCCAGGCCAGAGTGCAGTGGCTGGATCTCGGCTCACTGCAACCTCTGCCTCCCAGGTTCAAGCAATTCTCTTGCCTCAGCCACCTGAGTAGCTGAGATTACAGGCATGTGCCACTATACCCAGCTAATTTTTTTTTTTTTTTTTGTATTTTTAGTAGAGACAGGGTTTTGCCATTTTGGCCAGGCTGCTGTCGAACTCCTGACCTCAGGTGATCTGCGTGCCTCACTCTCCCATAGTGCTGGGATTACAGGCATGAGCCACTGTGTCCGGCCAAGAGTTTCATTTTTTGGTCACACTTAAACCAAGTCCAGACATCATTTGCTAGTTACACAAAAGTCATCCATGCTTATTGTAGAACATTTAAAAATATAGAAAAGGAGAAAGACAAGATGGCCTCATCACTCAAGAATACCAACTTTAACAATTTGGTGTCTGCCCCTATCCTTTTTCCCTGAAAGCACCTGGAATTTTAACAAACAGCCTTCACACAATGTTGTTTTCATTATGTCATGAAAGTGTTTCCTACAATAATAAATATTTCTGTCTTAAAGCCACCATTATTAATGACTTCATGTCTTCTTCCATTATATGGACATTTTCTAGTATTTAAAAAGCTTTTATTGTTGTACACTTAGGTTGATTCCAACATGACAAACCAAGCAGGTTCTGTCTAGCTTTTGCAAGACAGAAAAAATACTGCATATTAAAAAAATATTATTTGAAAATGTACCATATGTTTGGCTGGGCCCAGCGCTGTGCTCAGCACTGCATTATTTCATTTAAACCCTGCAGCAGCAGCAGTGGGAACTACCATTTCTTCTACATATTAAGCAGAGAGTATCTGAAGGAACAAATCCCTTCGATGTAATCAGACAGGTTTCCACCGTTCAGATGTTCTTATCACTCAGGTAGGTCTCAAATTAGATGAGACAGTGGTCAGGGCCATTCATAGCAATCGAAGGTGTCTGTCTTCATGGGAACTTCTCAGATTTGTGTGGGCTTAGTCTGAGCCCTCACTCCTCCTCCTTTGCTTTATTGATGCTTCAGGAAGCCTGTGGGCCATTCAGTTTCATGTCGATGACAGTACACCTAAGAACTGCTATGCCCAGGCCTCCGTTGTACTCACAACGCAGCTTGTTTTTGCATAATTTAAGCACTACGTGGTTGTGTCGTTTAAGTTCTGTGAAATTGGTGTTCTTCCATCCATGAAATGATATACATCTTGGGAACATTTCTCAGTTGCTAAAGGGGTGAACACATTCTTCAATAGGGGTGAGACAGCAGTGGAGTTGATAGAGCTTCCCCCCAAAGCACAGGTATCTCTCCTTGTCCTGTTGAGACACAAAGGTAAGCATTTTCTTCTTTAATGCTAAGGGGACGCAGTTGTGAGACTAACCTTCCCATTATGTTTCAGGCCATAACTCTTTCCTTTCCCCCCAACCTCCCCCACTACACACACCCAACCCAGTTAACACATCAAGAAACCCACAGACAGATTGCACGTCCTTTTTAAACATTCTCTGCATTGCTGCTACTGTCTTGTATTTTGAGTGCTTAAGACAATGATAATCTTCCAAGAAATGCTTTTGATTGATTGATTTTGTGTACCTGATTTGTGTGTGTGTGTAGATTCTGCTCGCAATGATATGATGTGAAAATAGTCATTATATATAAACACAAACCAATAATATGTCGTCATGGAAAAGCATGGTTAAACTCATTTCAGAAATCTTTGCAGTGTTAAAAACAGGAATAGCAGGTATCTAGTTCCTGAAAGAATCACACTTACAGATGAAGGACTTTTGTTGTTATTGTTGTTACTTGGGGCATCCATAGAAATACAGATTATGAGTATCCTTTGAATTCTTGGTTTTAACATCAGGTAGTAAATACCATATGTTCTGACTTACAAGTAGGAGCTAAGCTATGACTCTGCAGAGGCACGCAGAGTGATATAATGGACTTTGGATACTCAGAAGGGGGCGGTTGGGAGGAGAATATGGGGGTAATAAACTGCATATTAGGTACAATGTACGCTACTTGCGTTTACCAATATTTCAGAATTCACCACTATATAATTCACCCATGTAACCAAAAACCACTTGTATTACCCAAAAGCTACTGAAATTAAAAATATGTAAAGTTAAGTTAAATAATTAAACTTAAAAGTGGTGATCTCTGCTAGTCAGGATAAGCTAGTCTGTGCTTCAGTAACAAACATGTCCTGATATCTTGGTGTTTATGACTTGCAAGCTTATTTCTTGCCACATAAAACCAACTTCAGGTCTAATAGTTTTATAAGAAGGTTCTCTTCCAAGGGGAAGTGCCAGAATTCAGGCTGCTCCTGTTTCATCTAGCTGTATTTATGTCCTGTATGGTTTTTCAAAGTTGCAGCAGCCAGGGAGGACAGAGGATGGAAGGCTCACACCTACTCTGTTATAGGTCAGCCCAGAGTGGTCACATGACACTCCTGTTACTCCCTATTGGCTAGAACAAGTCACATGGGCGCAACCTAACTCCAAAGGAGTCTGGGAAATGTGTGCTCAGGAAGCACAAAATGAATGATGACAAAATGAATGCATGTTATTTTTCTCCGCCATATTTTCAAAACAATCATCTTGAGTGAGAGCTTCAGAAATGAAAGATGATGCATGCTAACAAAACCGCTCTTGGAAACATCTTCTATGCCAAGCACTATGCTATGCACCTCACCTGTTGTATTAGTCGATTCTTGCACTGCCATAAACAAATACTTGAGACTGGGTAATTTAGAAAGAAAAGAGATTTCATTGGCTCAGGGTTCAGCAGGCTGTACAGGAAGCACCACGGCTTCTGGGGAGGTTTCAGAAGACTTTCAGTCATGGTGGAAAAAGAAAGAGAAGCAGACGTGTCTTACGTGGCTAGAGCAGGAGGAAGAGAGAGATGGCAGTAGGTGCTATACAGTTTTAAACAACCACATCTCATGAGAACTCAGTATCATGAGACAGCACTATGGAGATGGTGCTAAACCATTAGAAACCACCCCCATGATTCAATCACCTCTCATCAGGCGCCACCTTCAACAGTGAGGATTACAGTTGGGCATGTGATTTGAGCAGGGACACAGATGCAAACCGTATTACCTGCATTCTTTTATTTAGACCCCTTGGCAACAGCAGTGGGGATTTTCATTTTCTCCATATAAGAAGTGAGGAGAGAGAGGTTGAGCAAAGTAACTTCCCAAGCACCATACTGGGGACAATAGGAGTCAAACTGAAGACTACCAGAGGTGAAGCCTGCATCACTGTCCAACCAGCCATTTGACCTGCAGATTCATATTCTTTATTTTATTATTATTATCCTTTAAGTTCTGGGATACATGTGCAGAATGTGCAGGTTTGTTACATAGGTATACACATGCCATGGTGGTTTGCTGCACACATCAACCCATCATCTACATTAGGTACTTCTCCTAATTCCATCCTTCCCTAGCCCACCACCTCCCGACAGGCCCTGGTGTGTGATGTTCCCCTCCCTGTGTCCATGTGTTCTCACTGTTCAACTCCCACTTATGAGGGAGAACATGCAGTACTTGGTTTTCTGTTCCTGTGTCAGTTTCCTGAGAATGATGGTTTCCAGCTTTGTCCATGTCCCTGCAAAGGATATGAACTCATCCTTTTTTATGGCTGCATAGTATTCCATGGTTTATATGTGCTGCATTTTCTTTATCCAGTCTATTATTGATGGGCATTTGGGTTGGTTCCAAGTCTTATGCTATTATGAACAGTGCTGCAATAAACATACATGTGCATATGTCTTTATAGTACAATGATTTTTAATCCTGTGGGTATATACCCAGTAATGGGATTGCTGGGTCAAATGGTATTTCTTGTTAGAGAGCTCATCCTCTAAGGCTGATTATGTCTGGAGTTTTTGTAGGAAGTGGTTGCAGGATCCTGAGGTTGAAATGTTTCTTGTTTTCATATGTGTTTATAATTCACATGAAGTGATAGAATAGACTTTGAAATATAAGGAAGGTATTTCTCTTAAGTCTTCACCTCCACATATATTATATATGAAAATCTAGATTTATTTGATGTGGGCAATAGATAATACTTTTTTCCTAAAAATATTATTTTTATATGGTAATTTCTTCTCATGTGTTTTAAATACTCATCTTCTAAGGCTGAGTAAGTGTATTTAATGCACAAATTTTTTTTATGTTTATGCAAGAGATGTTTACACAGGACTTATCTTTCCTGTAAGGTGCCTCAGCCTGTCTATGACAATGTCTACTATAAAGGATATCAAAGGGTTTCTGTATTTTATATCTTCCTGAATGTAGACATATTTCCTGGGGACAGTTGTCATGAAAATCCTCTGGAAGTACTTTGGTGACATGTCCATCATTCATGTTCTGTTTGGTTCTTCCCTGAAACTCCCACAACATGGAAATAAACAGAGAGCCCAGCTGTTTTGTTTCTCCGTCTTCCTACGGGGAGAGACTCACTGCACAGACTTCTTGAGCGAGGGCAGTAAGCTTTGTCTCCTGCAAAGACATTTGTCTCTGAATGTGGTTTCATTTTGTTTCATGCTTGTGAGTGTGTGCTTGTGTTTGTCAGTTGAGAATCAGCAACGATGAGGTGTAAGAGTTGACTCTTCCCCAGAGCATAAGGGCAAGCTGATGGAAAATCAGCTTTGGGTATTGATGATAAACGAGTTAATCTTCTTTGGGTAATCTTTTAAAAAGAATCCTTGCTTTATTTATTTATTTATGCTTTTTTTCCTGTTGGGAATTATCCATGAGTGAAATAAAAATGCTTAGAAGATGGTCTTAGATTTGAGCCTCTAGCTTATAAGGATTGAATAAATGTTTTATTACTCATGAGTTAAAACATAGGCTAATTCATCATGAGTTTACTTTAAAGAGCATGACTCTCTAAGAAGATATTTGATTTTATCTTATTGGAATACTAGGATGTGGAGAAACAGTGATAATATGTGTGTTTTTAAGTGTGCATAGAGTGATATCATCACCGATGCAATATACCTTTCTAGAAAAGATAATTCACAGATCCATTCATGACAAAAATTCATATAAAGGGCCATCACACTTTTTAAAAAATGGAGGGACTATTTAAAATGCAAAATGATTTTGCCTACTATAGTTTAACATTAAAGAAAAAAATAAAATTAACCTATTTGTTTAAAAAAATAGTATATAAGTAAAAGGCAAATAAAACCTCAAAGATCATCATTCCAAAACTATACTAATGAGATGCAGGATGATCTTATGTATCATTATTTAGTAAGACCAAGCAGGGATTGGTTGATTCATTGGCTGCTTAGGAATCATAAACCTCTGCTTTTAGTCGATTATAGTACAGTAGGAAGTGGGTTGAATCAAAAACAATATTTCTAACTCCAGGATATTTCAAGTTCGGTTTGGCTTCTTTTTTTTTTTTTTTTTAACTTTAGAAGTACCATGAGCCAAGAAAGGTACTGTCTCCAGGCCATCATTTTCCTTCCTCTAAATTCACATTACTGAATTTCTCCCACCTTGGACGCTGAAACATAATCAGGGGAATTGGCAGGGTTGGGTTTTCATTTTCACCTCCGGCTAAATCTGTCAACGTGTGATGAGGTTGGCTGGGCATCATCAGGAAGCGAACTGTTTTCCTATTTGTAGAGTGGAAACAAGTACCAGTGCTTGCAGCTTCCAGTCATTTTGTTATTCATGTTACATCATGTTCCTTCTGATTGTTAACATGACGATGTCACTGTGTCTTGAGAGATGTTGGGAAAAGTAAAAGGGAATTACAGAGTCCTGGAAAGAAATCTCCCAACCATGTCTTTTGTATCAAAAAGTGTCTACTATTAGCTGTGGGGGAGCTAGATGTCACTCCCATCAGAGGATGGTTTCCTGTCCCTATAAAATTATTCCCGTGTCTATACAGAGCATCTCGATGTGTGCGTGCTGCAGAGGTAGGGGGTGGCAGAGCTTTAAGCCCGTAATAAACATAGCTGTTTCTTAAGAAAGCTTATTTTGCCATCATTCTTCACTCCTCTCTGTCCATTTCCACCTTCCCAATCCAAACTTGTCACTTGCAACACCTATTAACTCTCCTTCCTCAGTACCTTTACCGTCTATTCCTTTTTCTTTATTTTTTTTGTGGATGCCACTCAAGTTTGGGAAGTAAAATCATTCTGAGTAAATGCGTTTCGCAGGTTTCCCGTTATCCCATTACACGCATTATACATATCATTTGATATCATCTTTACATCAATCCCAGGAAGAAAGAATGTGTGCCTCCACTGTTTAAGATGACCTTGGCTTACAAACGTAAAATGACCATGGCAGGTAGGATAATGGTCCTCCAAACTGTCCATGTCCTAATCCCCAGGAACCGTGGATATGTCACCGCACATGGCCAAGGAATTTTGCAGATACGATTAAGTTGAGGACCTTGGATTGAGGAAAATTAATTATCCAGATAGGCTTGATGTCATCCCAAGGGTCCTTGAAAGCTGAGCACTTTTCCTTGCTCTGGTCAGAGGAGAGAAGTGACAGTGGAAGAATGGTCAGAAAGATGCTACTTTGCTGGTTTTGAATATGGAGGAAGGGGCCATGGGCCATGGACTGTTGGTGGCCTTTTGAAGCTGGAAAAGTTAGGGACATGGATTTTTCCCCTACAGCCTTCAGAGGAAACACAGCCCTGCCTGTTGACACCATCATTTCAGTCCAGTAAAAGACATGTCAGACTTTTAATATAGAGAACTGCAAGATAATAAACAAGTAGTTATTTTAAGTAAGTTTAATTAAGTTAGTGGTAACATATTCTCCTATTTTACAGATGACAAAACCAAGCTAACTGTAAAGATTACTTTGTTACAAGTTTAGCATCAATAGGAAACTAACTCAGTGACCTCCCTGTAAGATCACCCAGGGAGTAAACATGTGTCTGAGCTGTGGTTTGGATTCATACCTCTCTAACATTAAAGAGCAGATGTGGTTTGCACTAAGTGTTTCATCCTTCTTTATTTCTTACCTAGATCCTTGAAGTCATTTGCTACCTGGTATCTCTCCCTAGAGTTCCTCTCATTTAAATCCATCCTACTCATCACTGGTACATTATTCTTCCTAGAACATTGAAATGTTTAACTACTTTCGGTGACCCTGTGGCCTAACAAAGGAACAAACAGCATGTGTTGGCCTCCTGGTTCCTCTCTGAATTACTTCCACTTAAGTTGTTGATTCACCTACACTCAAGCAAAGCTGGAAAATTTTTGTTGTCCTCCTTCCACCATGCACTTTTCCATCCAAACACTTTTTTTTTTTTACTGTTTCTTCCACCTGAATGTGTTTCCCTTTAACCAACACCTAGTTGAAATGCCAACTATATACTCCAAGTCAGAGTTATTTCTTTATCTTCTGATCTGTTTCAACCCACCTCTGATACCAACATCATCATCATGATCATTGTCACTATCAGTACTATCACTACCATCATCATCAACATTACCTTCATCCACTACCATCACCACCATCATCACCATCCTCATCCATTACTATCACCACCATCATTATCAGCATCATCTTCATAGTACTACCATCACCACCATTATTATCAGCATCATCCTCATCCACTACCATCACCACCATCATCATCACCATCATCCTCCTCCACTAGCATCACCACCATCATCATAAACATCATCCCCATCCACTACCATCACCACCATTATTATCACCATCATCCTCCTCCACTACCATCACAACCATCATCATCATCCTCATCCTCCCCCACCATCACCATCATCCTCCTCCACTAGCATCAGCACCATCATCATCACCATCATCCATATCCACTACCATCACCACCATCATTAACACCATCATCCTCCTCCACTACCATCACCACCATCATCATCATCTTCATCCACTGACATCACCACCATCATTAGCAACATCATCTTCCTCCACTGCCATCACCACCATCATCACCATCATCCGCCTCCGCTAGCATCACTGCCATCATCATCAACATCATCCTACTCCACTAGAATCACCATCCCCATCCACTACCATCACCACCATCATTATCAACATCCTCCTTCACTACTGTCACCACCATCATCATCACCATCATCCTCCTCCACTACCATCACCACCATCATCATCATCCTCATCCACTAACATCACCACCATCATTAGCAACATCGTCTTCCTCCACTGCCATCACCACCATCATCATCATCATCATTCTCCACTACCATCACCACCATCATCATCAACATCCTCCTTCACTACCGTCACCACCATCATCATCACCATCATCCTCCTCCACTACCATCACCAACATCATCATCATCCTCATCCACTAACGTCACCACCATCATTAGCAACATCGTCTTCCTCCACTGCCATCACCACCACCATCATCATCATCATCCTCCACCACCATCACCACCATCATCATCAACACATTTTTATTCACTACCATCACCACCACAATCATCATCCTCATCCTCATCTGCTACCATCACCACCATCATCCTTATTCAGCAATTCTTTAGTGTTCACAGAGTGCCATATACCATGTTGGATCCTTTATGAGAATCATCTAATTGACTGTTTACCCATATGAAGTAGACACTATTATTTCTCCTATTTTACAGATGACAAAACCAAGGTAACTATAAAGATTACTTTGTTACAAGTTTACTTTTCTATTGTAATATAGGCATGTGTTTGTCATATGTCACTACTCAGATGCTGAAATGTTTGAAACAAATTTCAATAATTCAACACCCAGGTTTGGAGAAGAATTTCATCTTTTGTTTAACGTCATCATGACTCTGCCAACTATTGGAGTTTTCTTTGTTCCTGCTAAATAATCCCTTTAGGGCAACTTCTATTGCATATTGTCAATATTCTACCCATTGTGCAATTCTCCAATTTTGTTAAATTAGAGAGGAGGCTGGTGTGTGAGTCAATTTTTCTGTCCTATTTATCTTGACAAACAGTTTAAGAGATTATCTGGCATTTGGAGTTGGCGCAGATTAATTATGTAGATTATATCCACAGTTCTCATCCAAATTCCACTATAAACACAAGAAGAAAAAACTGGTTGGTCTTACCATGTGAACATTTTATTTTGGATATAAAGGGGGAAATGAAAATGTTGATGATCCAAAACTGCCTGACCCAAGGAAATTCCTAAGTGTTTTAGTTACATGTCCTTGAAGTTGTTTCTTTACACATTTTGTTCACTGAGGACCTCTTTACTGGCTTGAGTGCAGGAACTCAGTCTCATGTTTGCCATCGCAAAGTTCTGCCTTTCACTGTGTTGCTCTTATCATGGCCATTGTTTTTCCACATGGTAGCAAGATGGCTACCAGGAGCCACCAGCTCTATCATATCCTCCCAGCAACTCCATTGGTAATAGGTATAAAAATGAATTCCAGCATTGCGTCTCATTTAACTAATTCAGGGCAAGGGCTTTTCCCTGCATCAGTCACTGTGACGGAACACAGTGATTGGACAGACCTGGTGTAGAGTCCAGCCCTGGAGCCCTGGGAACTACACGGCAACACACAGAAGACAGCATGCTTGGTAAACAGGACTAACACTTGTCAAATCTCGGGGGAAAGGATGTTGCATAGTTCAGTACCACAGGTGTCACTGTAGGTGAAGGGAAAAAAATGACACATAGACATTCTAAAAGCTGCATTTCATATTAAATCAGCCAGGCTTTGATGCATATGGAGAAGAACTTTTAGATGACTGCTATTTCAGAAAGCCCTTGTCCCAGTGGATATTACTGTGCGTAAAAAGGAAAAAAAACAATGGCCGGGCACAGTAGCTCATGCCTGAAATCCCAGCACTTTGGGAGGCCAAGGCGATTGGATCGCCTGTTGTCAGGAGTTTGAGACCAGCTTGGCCAACAGGGTGAAACTCCATCTCTACTGAAAATAATAAATGAGCTGGACAGGGTTGTGAGTGCCTGTAATAGCTACTCAGGAGGCTGAGGTGGAAGAATCGCTTGAACCAAACAGGTAGAGGTTGCAATTACCTGAGATCGTGCAGCTTCACTCCAGCCTGGGAGTAAGAGAGAAACTCTGTCCAAAAAAAAAAAAAAAAAAAGGAAGGAAAAGGAAAGGAAAAGAAAATGGCATAATTAAATGTATTTGGTCACTGTTGGATTAAACAAGTTTCTTTAAGATTTCTTGGAGCCCTTAAGTGGCCGACGCACCTATTATGAATGTTTCAAGTATGAGATATAGAATGATGAGCACTCTCAATATATTTTCACTTGGAATCTTCTTTAGGGAGAATATATTGTAAAAGATGATCATAGTGTCTGGCCTATTGTTAGTACTCCATAAATATTTGTCAAGAAAGTGAATGACTGTCACTTATTTTGGAAAATATAGTTCAAGAATCATGAATCCTCTCTGTACTTGTTGTAGCAAAAGTAAATAACAGTTGTTTGATATCTTCATTGTCATGTCCTGTTTTGTTTGTTGGTTTTGTTTGTTTTCCCTGCTGGAAATCTAGGCGGCTCAGGATGAACATCTCCATATGGCCATGAAGCTATGGGAGGAAATTGCGTATGGTGAAAATAGTGGACAACTGACTGTTCCTTTTATAACCACGTTGCAATAAGCTTTTAAAGAGATGTACGGACTTACACACTGATGTGATTTCTACAGCTTATCCACTTAAACTGGCAAAGAAGTTTACCTTGCTTGAGGCAATTGTTGTATCTAGAAAACTGTGAAAATTGAATTAAATTACAGGTAGAATACACTGGGGAGCTCATTACTAAATGGATCCTATACTGCGTGTTTTTGTAGAATGAGGAATTATTTCGTAAAAGGAATAATACTCTCTAGTTGATATAATAAGTATGCTTAAATTGAGGTATACAGTATCTGTTTGTACCACTATTACAGATACATAATTGTCATTTATTTAAACTTATCTCCAAACTAAGTGAAATATCTGTGACTTTTTCTTAGAAGTTTTCTTTGGAAAAAAAAATTCAGACTAGCACTTCTTTATAATATGCAATGAGTCTTGTTTTATATTGAAACCTCAATTCATTTTCTTCCTAGTGAAAAATGCTTTTTCATCCCCTCTGAAATAAATATAATCTTTGAAATTGGAGTCTATGTAAATCCAGAGGTAATGAGATTCAATTTTTCATTGTAGCCGAATTAGATGGAGAACTTCAAATATTTATTTGAGGTTTAATTTGAGTAATTTAGAAAAACATTGAGCTTTCTCATTCATAAATGATAATTACGTCTCTTCATCAAATATTATACTATATTCCCTTCTGCTATCTTTACAGTCTCCTTCAGATATGAACAATTTTATATCTCAAAAGAGATTTTTTTTTCCATGTAACTTCCTTGGCTTGTTTAACTTACAAAACCTTTAGAAATGCAGTTTGCTGTGCCTGTGTTTGGAGTGTTTAGTTTTGTAGAGAAAAAGAGGTGAGAAGTAGAATAACATTTACATTGATTTTCTTCAAGGTTGTGCTCTACTGAGAAATAGTATTTTGTCTTACTAAAGCACATGTTTAAGAAATGGAGATTGCTGTCTTGCAAAACCCCCAATATAAACTCCAGCAGGCTAAAATGCCTGTAGCGTCTAGTTGATTATAATTCTGTACTAAATCAAAAGTGACTGCATTTAAAAACTTCCATAAAGAAAAGCTTAGGCATTTCAAACTAATGCTTGGCCAATGCAAAATTCTTTATTCCTTCCCCTTCAGAATTTCTTCTGGGGAAAGCAAGAGAAAAATCATATGAATTGCTTGAAGATATTCAGGGATTGACTAGAGAAATAGGGCCTCTACCTTGGTGGTGATGATGTTATATATTATAATATGTATATATGGTATAGTGGTCACTATGGTAGTAGCTGCAGTAGTGGACCAGGTTTTTAAATTTTTTGCATCTTAAGTCCTTTTCCATGCACTGTAGTCATGATACTTGACTTTGGTCACCACGCTTGCCAGAGGAAGTCATATTAAGTATTCCACCTGCCAGGGATCCTTTGGGTGCAAGCAACAGAAACCCAATTCAAACTACCTTCAGCATAAAAGGGAAATATATTGGCTCATAGGAAACAGCCCAGGGTGAGACTGACTTCAGGAATTAAGGAATCCAAAAACTAAATGATGTACAGAATGTAGTATCTCCTTATAAATCTGCTTTCCATTGTGTGATCACATGGTCCATTCTCACTGGAGCAGCTTGAGTCAAACGCTTATCCTGGAACTGGTTTCTGTGTTGGTGGATGGAATGATGATGTGGGAGCACCAAGCCAAGGTCATTTGCTCATCTCTGGATTAAAAGGGGAAGAAAACCCCATGGCGAACAAATGAAGTTTGGGATGATCCTTCCCCAGACAAACAGGCTGTTGTCCAAAAAAGGAACGAAAACAAATACTGAGCAAACCAGATCAACAGAAGACCCAACCTTGGTATTGGAAGTCCATATCTCTGCATGGCCTGCCTTTAGCCTTCTCCAGGGACACCAGATCTGCCCAGACAGTAGAAGAACAATTATAATCAAGGGTAGGATGTGGCCAGAAGACGAAAAGTCTCTTTTTTTAAAACATCTGTTCTATTAAGGAACCAACCAGAGAGTTGATTGATCTGTGGTACGTACTTAATAATTATGTCTTAACTGATCAAACTTATTATCCTCCTCAGTAATTAAACTAACTAGAATTGTCTCTTGTCCCACTGCACACTGTCTGTGAATTTGGAGTTATTTCAACTCTTTGGAAATCATAAAATATGCATTTTGTTACTCATGAATTAGGAGCTGGAAACCAGAAATCCACTTACATTTCTTCCACCTCCCTTAAAATTTTATTTTCCCTCGTGCTCCAATTTGACAATTAGATCATGTAAATATCATTATGTAAAATAATACAGCATTAAGATGTACACAGAAGATGTGGGGGGTAATCTATTTCTACATCTAAACCAGTCCATTTTTCTAAGATATATGAGGATGTGGGAAAGTCTGCATTGATCTTCAAGTGCAACATTTTAAGAGAACACAATGGATGGTTTAGCTACAAAAACTAGAGATTCTTAAGTAAGACCATTCTTGTGAAGTTCTCCTGTGGCCGCCATAACGCAAATCAATCCTGTCATTATCTCTTCCTGGGCTGGGCCCTGTCTTTCCCCATGAGCGCTTAACTCTTTCTTTTGTCTCTTCAAATTTTTGTTTGCTCTTCTGAAGTCATCATCGTCAATTAGTATTTGCCAGAGCCCCACAGGGTCTAACATGCCACTTCTCCATCTGTTATTCACCGAGGCAGACGTGGTGGGACCACCCCTTTTCGGTTAGAATCACATTATGCTATTTTCAGCATCTCCCACCTCCTGTCCTCCAAGCCGTTCTCAAATCCCACATCTTTGTTCTGCCCTGTTTTCCTCCCCCACGGTTTGACTTTCTAAGCATTATGCAATGGGGAGAAATGTGAACCCCTTATAAGTGATATTGAATTCCATCTCCCCCACCTTCTAGATGATATGACCTTGGAGGGTTTTTGGATTCTTTGTGATATTTTCCCCCTTATTCATAAAAGAGGCATACTGAATGTGTCCATAGCGTACGAAGACTCTAGAACAAGGGGTGATGATTGTGAAAATGAGCTTAAAGCTAGAGAATGTGGCATTGTTCTTGGTACACATTAGGTACTAAAAATGGGCATTTCTATTATTATCTTAGGGATTCAAGTAGGCAGGCAAGTGACAATCATAACCAGCATGCAGCCATCATCAGTATAAGAAACAGCATCTTCAACCCATTTGAAGTGCACACCCAGGCACCACTGTCTTGTCAGTTTTTAAAACATTTTTATCAGTATGCAAGGCAGCATGTGGACTACTGTTCTGGGACCACCTTAGCCTTGAGCTCTCTTCAAGTTCACTGTTATCAGGCTTTGCCTTCATAGTTATCCTTCCTATGTTACTTTTTTTTGTAACGTGACTTTCAGGATCAGTGACTAAAATAAGGTTCTCTGTAACAGTCATAATATGCTGGTATTTTTTATGCTAAAGTGGTGTCTTTCAGAGTCAAGACTGTGCTGCGTGTCTTTGAAGGAGAAGCCCGCATTTAAAAGCCAAGCCATTTTGGCAATATTAATTCAGTTAATTTCAGCACATTATATAATGTGTCCAGTGACCTATCAACGGTGACTGGTTGGGCACTCCAGTAACAAACACCAAAGCGAGTGATATGTCATAACAGACAAATGGGCTCTTTAAACTGGACGATGGGAAGAGTGTTTTTGTTGGCATGAATACTCATCTGTCAACCAGCCCCTGCCCTGTTCTGATGATGGACAAGGCATTGGGTTAACACAGAAGGACATAAAATGAATGATCAGGCATGGCCCTTGTCTTGAAGGAGCTTATGATCAAGGTGGGAAAATGAGGCATAAGGACATGAACACATGCAGGCACGGTGAAGAAAAACTCATGATGGTTGTATGTAGATAAGTGTCAAATGAGGGGTCTGGGCACTAAGGATAGCTATTCTGCCACAAGTCCTTCAATTTGGGCCCAAAGGCAATGTTAAATTTGTGGACAGGTACACATTGTTTTGAGTTATTGCATCAAAATATAATTTGCCCTGGTATGTGGATGAGCTAGCTGACATACATGTTTTCAGGGTATCTTTTCCTTCTCTTATGATTGGCAAGAAAAAGCTTAAAACCTCTCTCTCATCAAATACTCTCCCCCACTCACCGTAGCATCCCTGAATAAACCAGGTGGGTACCTGGAAATTGTAGAGGCATTCCCCTAAGGTGGTGTATTTGATCATCAGAGCCAGAGTTGGGGGACTTACTCAATTTTTCACCCAGAGAGGAACGTGAGAAGTGTACCATGCACTGTCCTTTCCTGATCTCAGGGCTTCCTCTCAATAGCTGAACCCAAGGCTTGTTGAAATGAAATGAAAAATAACAGTATAACATGCTTATATATATTTTTAAAACGTCAGCACCATAGGCAAGGTTAAAACAAAAAAAAAGAATTTTGACCAGGTGTGATGTCTCACACCTGTAATCTCAGCACTTTGGGAGGCCGAAGCAGGCGGATCACCTGAGGTCAGGAGTTCGAGACCAGCCTAGCCAACATGGTGAAACCCTGTCTCTACTAAAATACAAAAAATCAGCTGGGTGAGGTGGTGGGTGCCTGTAATCTCAGCTATTCAGGAGGCTGAGGCAAGAGAATTGCTTGAACCCAGGAGGCAGAGGTTGCAGTGAGCTGAGATCGCACCACAGCACTCCAGCCTGGGCAACAAGAATGAAACTTCATCTCAAAAAATAATAATAATTTTTAAAAAATTTCCATAAGTAGATTCCTGAAACCGAGTCACCTGGTAAGACAGACTTACTTGAAACTCAAAATTTCATTACTACATTTACCATATTATTTATGGCATATCCCAGCAAGTAATTAAAAGTAGTAGTTCATGACATATAGAATTTACCTAGTAATGAAAACTTGCACTAGGAGTGTTTTTAATGCTCCAAAAACCCTCTTTACCCAATTTGCTACTCACGTCCTCGGACTACTTAACCATTGTTCGAGGTTGGGTTCACAGATAATCAGAAGGCATTGGGGGTACCAGATGCTTATGAGGGATCCATACCAGTAAAAGAAAGGAGTAGAGAGCAGAGTTGGGCAGAGGGGGTGAGTCAGACCATGATGTGAGCCTGGAAAACCTCAGCTGACCCATTGGGGAGCTCCAGAGGTGAAGAGTTTATCAGTGTCTCTCTCTCTGTGTGTGTGTGTGTGTGTGTGTGTGTGTGTGTGTGTGTGTGTGTGTGTGTGTGTGTTTGCCTTGGGCTGAAATGGCTGGGACTTTATCCCCTACCTCTCTCAGTCATTGGATGCAAGTTGCCCCAGGAAGGGTGTGATCCTTGAGCAAGGAGGCTCTCTGCAGCTGACGCAGGCCCTGAAGGGGCTGACAGCTGTGGCTGCCTGCTGACGTCACCCCCTGCAGCTGGGTAGGGGTATTTGTGAGATGCATCTCCCTGTTTACCATCATCTTACTGACTCCACAAAGTGGGAAGACATTTGTATTAGTCTGTTTTACATTGCTATAAAGGAATACCTGAGATTGCATAATTTTTAAAGAAGAAACGTTATTTGACTCTTAGTTATGTAGGTTGTACAAGCATGGCACCAGCATTTGCTTAGCTTCTGGTGAGGCCTCAGGAAGCTTCTATTTCTGGTGGAAGGTGAAGGGGGAGCAGAAGTGTCACATGGTGAGAGAGGAGGAGGTGCCAGGCTCTTTATAACAATCACATAAAGGCATACGTACACCTATGTTCATTGCCCAGCACTATTCATAATAGCAAAGACATGGAATCAATCTAAATGCCCATCAGCAGTAGACTGCATTTTAAAAATGTGGCACATGTACACCATGGAATATTATGCAGCCAGAAAAAGAATGAAATCGTGTCCTTTGCAGCAACATGGATGGAACTGGAGTCCAGTATTCTAAGCAAACTAACATAGGAACAGAAAAGCAAATACTATGTTCTCACTTATAAATGCGATCTAAACACTGAGTACACATGGACACAAAGGAACAACAGACACCAGGGCCTGCTTGAGGATGGAGGGTGGGAGGAGGGTGAGGCTCAAAAACTACCTGTTGGGTTCTATGCTTATTACCTGGGTGAGAAAATAATCTGCACACCAAACCCTTGCAACATACAATTTACCTGTATAAGAAACCTGCACATGTACCCCTGAATCTAAAATAAAAGTTTAAAAAATTAGACCTCGTGGTAACTCACTCATTACAGCAGGGACGGAACCAAGCCGTTCATAAGGGATCTGCTCTACCATGATCCAGACACCTCCCAGCAGGCCCACCTCCAACACTGGAGATCACATTTCAACATGAGATATGGAGGGGAGAAATATCCAAATTATCGGCCGGCCATGGTGGCTCATGCCTGTAAACCCAGTACTTTGGAAGGCCGAGGTAGGCAGATTACCTGAGGTCAGGAGTTCAAGACCAGACTGGCCAACATGGTGAAACTCCATCTCTACTAAAAATACAAAAATCTGCCTGGCGTGCTGGCATATGCCTGCAATCCCAGCTACCTGGGAGGCTGAGGCAGGAGAATCGCTTGAGCCCGGGAGGCAGAGGCTACAGTGAGCCAAGATTGTGCCATTGCACTCCAGTGTGGGTGACAGAGCGAGACTCCATCTCAAAAAAAAAAAAAAAATCCAAATTATATCAACATTCTATTCCTTCCCAAAAAGTTCTCCTGAAGACTAAATGAGGTCATACATTTAAGATACCCAGCCCAGTGACTGGTGAGAATAATTGCTCAATAAAATCCTGTACGGCAGATACTGTTCTCTCTCTGGTTTTTGTTTTAGCCTTTAGATTTTTTAAATTATTTTTTTGTTACGGTAAAATAGACATAACATAAAATGTACCACCTTAGCCATTTTAAACGTAGAGTTCAGTGGCATTAAATACATTCACATTGTTGTGCGACCATCACCACCATCTCTCTCCGGAACTTTATCTTCCAAATGGAAACTTTGTACCTATGAGACATTAACTCCCCGTTCTCATGTCCTCCCAGCCTCTGGCCACCAGCATTCTGCTTTCTGTCCCTGTGGATTCGATGTTCTAGGTACCTCATCTAAGTGGAATCATATGGCCCTTGTCCTTTGGTATCTGGCCTATTTCACTTTCCTCAAGGTTCATGTTGTAGTGTGTTATTTTTATTTCCTTCTTTTTTAAGGCTGCATAATATTTCATTGTGAGAATATATCATGTTTTGTTTTGTTATATCTTGTTTTGTTCATTTCTCTGTTGATAGACATTTGGGTTGTTTCCACCTGTTGGCTACTGTAAATAATGCTTCTGTTAATTACTTGTTATTATTTATTATTATTACAGAGCTGTTAATTGCATTTCATAGATAAGAAAGTGGCTGGGAGTGGTGGCTTACACCTGTGATCCAGCACTTAGGGAGGCTGAGGCAGGAGGTTTGCTTGAGCCCAGGGGTTTGAGGCCAGCCTAGGCAACATAGTGAGACCCCATCTCTACAGAAAGTATAAAAAATATTAGCCAGGTATCATGGTACATGCCTGTAGTCCTAGATGCTGGGGAGGCTGAGATGGGAGGATTGCTTGAGCTCAGCAGTTCAAGGCCAGCCTAGGCAACATACTGAGACCCTGCCTCTAAAATAAAAATTTAAAAAGCCTGGTGTGGTGTTGCACACCTGTAGTTCTGACTTGGGAGGCTGAGGTGGGAGGGTCGCTTGAGCCTGAGAAGTTGAGGTTGCAGTGAACCATGGTTGAGCCACTGCACTCAAGCCTGGATGACACAGTGAGACCCAGTTTCAAAAGAAAAAAAAGAAAAGAAAAAAGAAAATGGCTCTGACAGTTCAAGGACAAGACCAGCAACTGAATCCACATCTGTCCAACCCAGATTTCAAGCTGCTGACTGCCATCTGGGTGGCCTCCCCTCTGTGACAAGGATAGCCAGCGACTCTGAAAAGCACCTTACTTTGTTACGCTTGAGGCTACAGCAGACTTCTCCTATCTCATATAAAAGAGGCCTCAGCTTCCCAGCCTCCAGCAAAGGGAACTTTCTAGGTCCCAGTCCCCCTGCTTTGATTTTAATCCTCTCTGTGTCTCTCTCCTCTGACTTCTACTTCCTTGCTCTCCATCTAATTCCCCCTCCTCCTCTAGCTCTTTGAAGTTGAGGGAGTCTATACTGCCAGGCACTATCCTTGCTCTTCTAATTTCTTAATTCGTTTCACCTTCCTCCTAGCCCCATGGGGCAGGCATTGTTATTAACATCCCCATGTTGTGTGTAAGGAAATGGGTCATGCAGGAGTTAAAAACCTGCCTAACTTTCACGCAGCTAGTAAGTGGCAGAACTGCAAATTGGACAGCCAGTCCCTGCTCCACAGAGATATGCAATGCTACCTCTTGAGCTAAAACAGAAATTCAGACCCCACTTTGTAGACACAGTGGCTCAGAATTAGGAGACGACCCTGCAGCCAAACCTAGACAAACATGAGGTGGTTCTGCTGTCCTGAGCTTGCTGCTCACTGTCTCTGCCCACATGGCTCTAGCTGGGCTCAGGACTTTCCTCTTCACAGCAGGCTGAACAGCAAACCCAGAGGCCATTGCAGCTGCCTCGGTATTCTACACCCCCCTTTGGGTCTGGAAGTTGTTGGAGGCAGGCGTACCAGACTGTTTATAATATGGCTGCTTTCCCCTTCACCTAGCTGGAGCCAAGAGGGGTGGGGGAAGACTGAGAGAGACAGAGAGAGGGAGAGAGAGAGAGAGAGCCTGCCTAACTGCCTATTTATCCCAAATCCATATATTATTTTGGAACATTCAGTATTGCAGAAATACGTGGAGGGATAAATCATTTCTTCTGCCATCTGGTCTCGGAGAACCTTCCCAAGAACTGTAGCTTCGTTTAATTTTGCTGCGTTCCTTTCCCAACCTCTTTGTGCTTTCCATCATCTTTTCTTGGCTGTATTTTTGGGTTTGTTTTGCCTTCAGTTTCTTGCTCTTTTAGCTGTTTCTGGATTTCAATTTTTAAAAAGAAATAACGGATCGCACTTATCCAAGTCATGCCAGATTCTTTATTTGGGATAATGCTGCCTCATGGCTATTTTTTAACTTTCATCTGGAACCTTGGAGTGATGTGTGGATTTTTTTTTAATGCCCCAACCAGATGCACTAAGCAGCTTGATGGTCAGTAATGAGGCAGCACCAGGACCCTGTGGTCCTAGAGTTTGTTGGCAGTGACTTCATGGCAAATGTTTCAGTGAGATGAGCGTGGCAGACCCAGTCCAGCCATTGCTCTATGGTTCCAAAGTCCTTTTAAATGAACAAATGGGTTGGCATTCATCTAGTGGGACTGCAACTCCAGTGAGGTTACTCAAAACATACTGGGCAAAGGTTTCTCACTGTTTGAGTGGGAGGTTATGAGGGAAGAAGTCTAGAGCGATCCATGACATGATGGATGGGAGCTGGCATCAGAATGAATCATGTTTAGCTTAATTGGGACACAGATGGTTAAGTATAGAAATACCTACAGACGTACATACATCTCTGGGTTATTATACACATAGATCTTCTTGTTCTGTCAGTTTAGAGGTCCTGGAAGCCACAACCCCCCAGCAGCAATGAGCATGCCTGCTACCCAGATCTCAGTTTCTAATACCATTCTCCAAAAAGGGAACAAGGGCTCCTTGGAGAAGCGGCTGCTTTTAGGACTCAGGTATGAAATGTGCAAGATGAGCCTGATAGCAAATATTTTACAGTGCAAGAAAGCGCTCACAACAACAACAAAGCCACTGTGATAGAGTATGTCTTATCTATGAGAAATAAAGATGGATAAAATTGTAAGTTAGGGCCTGGCCTGGTGGCTTAAGCCTGTAATCCCAGCACTTTGGGAGCCCGAGGCAGGCAGATCACTTGAGTTTAGCAGTCCAAGACCATCCTGGCCAACATGGCAAAACCCTGTCTCTACTAAAAATACCAACATTAGCTGGGCATGGTGGTGCATGTCTCTAGTCCCAACTACTCAGGAGGCTGATGTGGGAGGAGCGCTTGAGCCTGGGAGGTCGAGGCTACAGTGAGGTAAGATGGTGCCACTGAACTCCAGCCTGGGTGAAAGAGCAAGACTCTATCTTAAAATATATACTTACGTAGATAGATACAGGTTAGATGGACAGAATTGTCGACCACCTTTCATGCCTATTAAAACCCGGATGCTTAGCCCCAGTGGCTGGCTTTGTACAGGCATTGTAATCTTTGTTGTGACAGGGTTTGTGTTGAAAACTTTTTACTGCTCCCGTGAATAGGTAAGCCCTAAATTCCTCTCCTTAGGTTCACAACAGCAGTGGCTTTCCTGGTCGCCCATGTCCCAATTTTGATGATGGGGCAACTTGAAACTAAAAGAGTGAAAAATAAATCACATTTACGAGGAGAAAATCAAGTCATTGCAACTCAATTATTAATGTGCAAAACTGTTATGCAATGTAGCAGCCCAATTAATAGGTGTCTCTTGGGGAATAATCAAGGCTTAATTTGGCATGATAATTAGTAGCCTCCCCTTCCAGCTTTGGATGGGGGGCCCCTGTAGGACAGCCTGATGGCTGGTAATGAGGCAGGATCACTTACTTTGCAACCGTGTTAATTGTATCTTTCTGTGCATGGGGACAAAACAGATTTACCTGTTTCTGGATGCTGGGATGTGCCATTGTTCTAATAGAGTTGTACTTGTTTCCTGGTCTTGCCAACACTGGCCTTTCTGAAGGGCAACACTGTTACACTTTTGAGACGTCTTTAATTGGCTGAGTTGTTCTAATGGCTACAGCTGCAGTCTTTTTTTTTTTTTTTTAATAGAGAGTGTGGCAGAGTTCCAATCTTACAAGACATACAGCCAGAGCTGACATATTCTTAGGAATAACAGAAAATTGTCCTGTTTAGGGTATCTGTAATAATAGGTGACCACAAGTCATCTGGTGTAGGTATCTATCTCCTCTATGTGTCTCAGAGAACTCCTGTTTTTTTGCAATATTGCTAGTTGTTTGTACAAGCTGTATAGTCACATAAAACAAAACCATGAAAAATTACAAAAGTGTGCTGTTTTTACTGACAAATATGGAACAGCACAGAGAAGAAAATAGTATATCATCTCTAATCATCCATCAGCCGAGGGATAACCACTGTCATCGTTTTGGTATAATCTCTTTCCAGACTTCCATGCACACACACACATTTCTCCCCATATCTATTTAATCCAGATGTGATTTCTATTTGCAAAAAGGAAATTGTAAGGTGCATACTATTTTGTTAACATGTCGTTTGATCATAGGAACAGATTTTGAACCAGATCAATACCAGCATTTCCTAAACGGTCCTCCTCCAATATTTGGGAGCTGCTGATCTCTGTTCTGAAAGTGAGGCTGAGACAGAGGCATTTCCTCTTCTCCTCTAGGTAACACACAATGAACATTCATGTTTCAAAGTCTTTGTTTACATGTTAAAAACGTCATTTAGGGAAATCATACGTTAACAGCTCCTACAATTGTCTTCCTTAAACTACATTTGGGAAAATGCTAGTGAATATTTAGATGGCTTCCCATTTTTGTTTTGTTTTGCTGTTATAAACATCACTGCAGTGAACATCCTTGCACATGCATCTTGGGGCATTTCTAAGATTTCCTTAGAATCAACCCCAAGAAGAATTGTCGGTCAATGGACATACTGAATTGGAGATGTTGGATCTCCTTGGATGAACTGCCGTCTCCAGAAAGGAAGGGCATGTACATTTACAAGCCCAGGAGAGTGATAGGAGAGTGCCCTTCCTCCCAGTTTCTGCTCCATAGCACATTTTTAATTCCAGATTCTGCAACTTTAGTAGCCATGTAGGAGACCAAAAGCGAAAGTTTATTAAATTCTTATTTATGTGTTCAATTTGCATCCGCCTTCTCCTTCCCCAAGCTCAAAGCGCCACACAGAAAACATTAAGCTTGTAACTCTTGGATGTGCTCCTCTGTGAGAGAGGGACTTAGGGGAAGATTCAGGGAATGGAGATGAGGAAATAGTGCAGAGGCAGAAGCAGGATGCATTGTAAAAGAAAACCTAGACATCAGGTAGTGCTGTGGAGGATTTCAAAACCCTAGTTTCAGAAGAAAGGCCCTTTTCCATCGTCTTTCCCCTGGCTTCCCTTTTGCATGGTAGTAGGAGAAGCCAGAGTGAACAATTGGCATCTTTTGTTTACTACCCACAGACACCTTGCTTGGGGAGCGGGGGATGTTGGGGCTTATGACTTTTCCCCTTGTTTCTTGTCAAGACCCCTCCTTTGTTGTTGAGTCCTCCCTAAATGGTCACTCTTATTTATTATGTTCAAAGTCATTGTGTGGGCTAGGATAGTCCCAAAGCATTTTTGAACACACACACACACACACACACACACACACACTCATTCACAAAAATTACTGTCTTCCCAACTACCTTGAGACCATCTTCTGTTTTCTTACTTTCCATCATTTTTTCCTAAATCAGACAGGAGTTAACTTCTAAAATGATAGGATTTCATACCTATCATTTTTGTGAAAAATGTTCCTTTCTCCACACGCTGCCCAATGAGGGTCCTTTAAGATATTTTCATCATGTTCCTCTTGCTCCTGTGTTGGACAATTTCGCACAAATATGTTTTTTGCCCAATGATTTAAGATGCTCTTAATTGCTTTTACTGAAGGGAAATAGAACACCTTTTAAGCCAACAGCTGAGCGATTTGCTATGACAATTCTGCCACTATGCATTCACTTAATTTCCAATTAATCAAACATTCAATAAATCATTAGTATAATTACACCTGTTCCCTTCTTGCCCTAGCACATTAGCTCAACTCAGGCAGTCCCTTCCACTGGCTGTGGGGAAGGTATTCATTTGTCTGCCCTGGCTGGGTGCACATTCTTACTCCCTGTGAGCTTGAGAAATGATGAGTAAGAAATTGTAATTATTTCAGGCACCAGAAGTTTGCTTGGTTTTCCTCTTCTCTGCTTCCCACTCCATTGCGTCCCCAACAACTTAAGCCAACATCATAGTGGCCTAGTAGCGGTGGCTGGTTAATTTCAGCAAGCTTTTCTTTTTTTCCAATCATTTTTATTCCCCGACTGTGCCTCTTTTCTAATTACACCATCTCCCCAGGTGAACAATAATTCGCTCATCACCATATATCTCAAGCACAGATTATTAAAATAATATAGCTTATGTCATATAAATGTAACAGAAAGTATCTTAAAGATGTTTTATTGAAACCTGGTAAATTGGTTCAACAGATGAATGTTTTAAGGCCTATTTTTAAAAGGTTGCACAAGTATAAACCCACTGAATTACTGCTGCAGTTTCACACGAGTGGATGCAATTATTTTAAGCATCTAACTGTGCAAAAGACAGATCTGAAAGGGAAGGAGCTAAATTCTCCGAGATTAATTAAAGGGTTTCATTTTGCTCTTGATTTAAAAATAAATTTCAAGCATGCATCACTTGTTATTCTCTTGAAGTATTTGCATTATGGAGTTTAAAAAAAATACTGAGAATGTTAAGCTTCATGAGTTCTTCATACAATATAGATGACAGCTCTTAAAAAGAGGGTTTGACCTATTGTTGCAGCAGCATTTTCTCCTACATACTTCTTTCTACTTTTCCATTTGTGAAGGGTATTAATCTTAAAACTCACTTCCAATGTAAGATTGTGCATTTACATGAATCTCCCATAAGATTGCTCCTGATTCGATCTATGCTCATTGATTTAATTTCTTTTACCTCTCAGAGCCAGTGGTGCTGAAGGGTTTATGATAATTATTGTGTTGTGGGTTTCGGTGGAACAGTTCCCTGGTAACTTAAGTGTGGGTTTGATTCCCTCTAAACTCGCTTAGCCCAGGAGATAGTGCGGCAAGTACCTTGGAGTCAGAGAGCTTTCAGGCCAGATCAGAATGCTGGCTGGTACACAGCCGGAAGGTATGGGGAGGCTGGAGAGGGAACGGCCGGGGGCTACTGGCCAGATGGATCGCTGTTCTAACGGGGCCCTTTTGAGGTGAATCACTTGGCAATTTTGTGAGTTGGCAGACGGCACAGCCACCTGTGCTCAATGTGAAATGAGATACAGGTAACCTACTGATCTGAAATATGCTGCTCACCCTTTGAGAGATGGTACAGTGTTGCAAGAGGTGATTTGCCCTATTTGTGGGGTATTGGGGAGGGAACCACAGCAAAAATACCATGAGTTTTGGGCGTGAGGGGAGTCCAAATCCAAGCCACGTGTCTCTAGAACTGTAGTTTCTAATTTGGTTTAACTTCTCGAAACTGAAATGTTTCTCACTTATTTTCCTTAACTTCTCAAAGCCAAATTGTTCCTCTGTAATAGCATTGTCTAGAAGAACATGATTAAAGCTGCATATGTACTTTTAGTTTTTTAATGACCACATTTTTTAACAGTAAAAAGAAACAGGTGAAATTAATGCATTTTATTTAACCCAAATATCCAAAGCATGGTCATTTCAGCATGTGATCAATATAAAAAAAAGATATTTTACAGTCTTTTTTTCATCCGAATTTTTTGGAATTTATTGTGAGTTTCATGCTGACAGTGTACCTCCATTTAAACTAGCCACATTCCAAGTACTCAGAACCTCAAAAGGTGATGGTTACTTTATCTGAAGGTGCAGGTCTAGCTGATCCGTTATCGGAATAGTACCATTTGCAACTGAAAGAAGCCTAATTCAAATGAGCTACAGCAAGAAAAGAAAAATTGTCTCAAGTATGGCTGAATCCAGAAACACACCTGCTGCAGTTCGGAAATTCCCCACATCAAGGCCCTGCTTGCCCTCGGGTGGCCCATTAGATGGCAGGAAAATGGCCCTTGGCAACCCCAAGCCTTAGGTGGCCCTTAAGTTTGTGACCTCAGGGAATGAGAGATCCTCTTCCCCTGTAACTGTAGCAAAAACAAATTTGGTGAGGAAAAGGAGGAAAGGGACAAGCTTCATTTGTGCCAAGTGTCTGAGAAGACTCCTTCTAGAAGACAGGGAGGGTATGGTGGGCAAATCCATCAAGGCTACATGTAACGGGCAGTGCAATTCCCCAAAGAAGCTCTACTGAGCGGAAAAATGGCACATACCGATTGCAAGTGAAATGATACAATCTGCCTTAAAGGTTGTGGTAAGGATTGCTTAGGCGAAAACTCTGGAGTCTTTCTTGACACTTCTGTTTCTCAAATATCGTGCATCTAATCCCTGCCACAGGAAATCATGTTGGCTTTAGAATTTATCCAGAATTGTATTGACTGCCACCATGGGGACCATCATCCTGAGCAGCTTCTGTCTTTTCTTGCCTGGATTATCGCATCCTCCTCGTAACTCTGTTTTCACTCTTTTGTCTCCACACGCCCCTCCCCCCCATGGCTTCTGTCTCACTGAGAATAAAAGAAAAAGTCCTTGAAATTTTTCATAAGGTCCCCACACTCTGGTCCCTACCAACTTTGTCACCTGGTATGTTGTCCTATCTCTCCTGATATGGTTTGACTCTGTGTCCCCACTCACATCTCATCTTGAATGGTAATCCCCACGTGTCAAGGGAGGGACCTGGTAGGAGGTGACTGGGTGGTGCTATGCTTGTGATAGAGAGTGAGTTCTCACAACATGTGATGGTTTAAAAGTGTTTGGCAGTTCTGCCCTCACTCTCTGTCTCTCCTGACACCATGTAAGACATGCCTTACTTCGCCTTCGCCTTCCACTATGATTGTAAGTTTCTCGAGGCTTCCCCAGCCGTGTGGAACTGTGAATCAGTTAAACTTACTTTATTAAGTCTCAGGTATGTCTCTGTAGCAGTATGAGAATGGACCGATACACTCCTCAATGAGCCCATCCTGTCTCACCACTCTCATTCTAGACTTGGTTTTCCTTCAAGATCTTTGCATTGTCTATTTCCTCTACCTGGAGAAACCTTCCCCAGCTACCCTTAGGTCTTATTCCTACCCAATTTGAAGTCTTTACTCAAAAACCACTGTTTCAGTGAGGTCTTTTATATTGAAAATTGCATTCTCCTACATTTCTTGTCTCCCATTCTCCCTTTGTAGCTGCAGCATTTAGCATAGTATACGTTTTAGTGATTTCGTTATCTCGCTCTCTTTTTCTGTCTCACATACACTAGATGGTAAACTCCATCAGGAAAGATATTTCTGTGTAGTGTTACATTCCTCTACCTAGAACAGACTTATTACAGAGGCTTAACAAATATTTATTGAATGAATGAATGATGGAATGTAGAGGTGCTCAATGAACAGTAGCCATCATCATTATTTACTATCAGAGGCTGTTTCAGCTGTGGTCAGCAAGGTTAAAACTCAAAATGGAACTCTGCTATGAACCCTTAAGTGTCAATGCCATCAGTCTACAAGGTGTTGCAACCTTCTGTCATCTGGGTCTGCCAAATACCCATTTGCCCATGTGTGCCCGAGATCACGTTGTTGAAATGTTACGTCTGTCCTGGGCGTGAACTAGATAATCTGCCTAATGACTGGGCCACAGTAATAGGATTTTGAGAGTTTTACTGTGTACTATCCTAACCTTTCCTCTCATCTCCCGAGGACTATTTTCTCCCGGTTTTTTCCATCTCAGTGGATGGTATTATCATCTTGCCAGTGACACAGGGCATCATCTTCTGAAACTCAACACCCAAGCTTCAGTCCAATGTCATCCATGGCAAGATAATATAATCATTCCTTTATTCAGAAAATGTTTATTAGGTCCTATCATGGTGTAGGCACTCTTATAGGCATGGCAGCCAAAATGTCTCCTAAGTATCTTTGAAAACATACCCACTTCTCCCCACTTCCCCTCCTATCACCTGGCAGCTGGACTATAAAATATTCCACTTACCAGTTGATATGGTTTGGCTGTGTCCCCACCCAAATTTCATCTTGAATTGTAGCTCTCATCACCCCCATGTGTCATGGGAGGGACCCAGTGGGAGGTAATTGAATCATGGGGGTGTTTTTTTGTTTGTTTGTTTGTTTTTTCTGTGCTTTTCTCATGATAGTGAATAACTTTCATGGGATCTGATGGTTTTATAAAGAGCAGTTCCTGCACATGCTCTCTTGCCTGCCGCCATGTAAGACCTGCCTTTGCTCCTCCTTTGCTTTCCACCATGATTGTGAGGCCTCCCCAGCCATGTGAAACCATGAGTCTATTAAACCTCCTTTCCTTTATAAATTACCCAGTCTCAGGTATTTCTTACAGCAGTGTGTGAGAATGGACTAATATGCCAATCTTTTGTTCCCTCCCAGTCTTGCCTATCTTCCATCCATCTTCTGCCTAGAGCCAGGATAATCTTTTCCTTCTCACGTGCAACTCTGACCATATCATAACTGGGTTTTTGTTTGTTTGTTTGTGTAATAATAACAGTCCCCCATTGCTCACAGGATAGTCTCAAAGTCTCACGGGAGTCTTGATGACCTGGTTAATGCCAACCTCCACATCCACATCTCTCACCAAATTCTGTTTAAGCTCTAATCTCCAGTCCAAGATTTCTCAGCCTTGGTATTGGGACATTTAGAGCTGAATAATGCTGTGCTGTAGGGGTCTGTCCTGTGCATTGTAGGATGTTGAGGAGCATCCCTGGCCTCTACCCACTAGATGCAAGTAAAACCTCCTCCCCAGTTGAGACAACCACAAATCTCTCCAGATATTTTCAAGTGTCCCTTTGTGGGCAAAAATGAAAATCCTTCCCTTCTCCATTGGGAACAACAACTTCAAACAAAATTGAAGTTACAGTTTCCCAAACATCCCCTGTCCTCCCTTGTTTTTAGACCTTTGCACAACCTCTCTTCCTCTCTCTTCCCACATCTACCTCCTTAGTTACGGCTGGCAACTCCTGCTCACCCTTCATGTTTCAGTTTTGACAACACCTTCTGGAAAAGCTTTTTTAGACTTCTCCCAGGTAGTAGGGTGATGGCAAGATCCTTGGTAAGACTTGGGGACTGATAGCATGTGGAGAATTTGGACAGGAAGATATCATCGTTTGCTCAGCTGGGTTCTCCCAGAAGCACACCTGAGGCAATAATTCACATGAAAGTAGCTGATATGGTTAGGCTTTGTGTCCCCATGTAAATCTCATCTTGAATTGTAATACCCATGTGTGGAGGAAGAGGAGTCATTGGATTGTGGGGGTGGTTTCCCCCATGCTGTTCTTGTGATAGTGAGTGAATTTTCACAAGATCTAATGGTTTTATGCATGGTAGTTTTTCCTGCACTCTCACACTCTCTCACCTGCCACCATGTAAGCCATGCCTGCCTCAACTTCTGCCAAGATTGTAGGTTTCCTGAGGCCTCTCCAGCCATGCAGAACTGTGAGTCAATTAAACCTCTTTCCCATATAAATTACCCAGTCTCAGGCATTTCATTATAGCATTGTGAAATCGGACCAAAACAGTGGTTTATTTGGGAGGAAACATCAGTGGTCATGGTGGTGGTGGTAGAAAATGGTGCAGGGGAGAAAAGGCCACCTACAGGATTTATTTCGTGAAGCCACTGACCACTATGTGGAAGTGAAGCTTTATCCCACTACAGGATCCTTGGAACCAACGTACACACAAAGCCTAGTATTATCCTACCCAAGGGCAGGGGAACTGGGGTATTTATACCCCAAGTCTCATTAGTCATTGGTAGAGAGGTTCTGCTTTTCCTGCTGCACAGGTAGGAAAAGTGATTTCAGCACCAAGAAGAAGAAATGCGGGTATTGAAGATGAACATATTACAGCCAGGTCCATGTGCACTGATATCATAAAGGTGTAGGTAAATTGGTGGGGCCCTGGAGTGCCTCATGTGGTGGCTTCAAGGTGTTGCATCTACACAAATGGGACATGGGCATTACCGTTTTCTAAACAGTACAATTTGTTAGGAGGAGAAACTGGCTTATTTCTTTCAACCACCTGTGCTACATCCATAAGAGGCTGCGTTTGAGGTTCTGTTTGGGAGTCAGAAAAAAGTCTCTAGGAGACACCTGGAAATAAGGAAGCTAAAAGTGGAGACAGATTGGAGCTGAAGACTTAAGTTGTAGAGGCACCTTGAAGGAATTGTGGTTAAGCCTCGAAGATGGGTAAGGTGGTCAGAGGAGTTGGAGCTCTAGGAAGGAGGGGTAACTGGAGAGAAATCCGTATTTGGGATTAGTTTTGTTCCTTCTCCTAAAGTCTGTGTGCGGCAGCAGGGAGTGGTGAATACAGTCAAGATTTGCCACTTGGGACTAAGCCACAGTGTTCCCAAATAAAGACTTTAAGAAACCCTCCTCACTCAGAATGAATTTAAGGGCTAAACCTTATCACTCACACACACAGAACAAGGAATCTTTCCCTGAGCCAATGCAGGAGAAAGTTTTAAAGTTTTTTTTTTCTTTTTTTAACCCTGTTCTGTTGAATTATCTTCAAAACTGCCTTAGAGTCTGGGACCAGGGTGCAGAGGGACAGATGGGGTGAGTGATTTTGAATGCTGCAGCTTTATCTTGCTGCATTATAAATATGTGATGCCATTTAACATAGCAAGCCATCAGGTTAATAAACAAATGATTGCCCAGTTTGTAATTGGCAAGGAAGGAGGTTATAATCTGTAAGGAGATTTGTGTCCCAACCAATTTATTCTCTAACGGAACTTTATTGCCTCCGTCGCTGAAAACTCCCGAAGAGTCTTAAGAGCTAAGAATCCAGATTGGCTGAGCTAGTTTTCTCTTGTGGTCTCCTTTCTGGCCCCATCTCCTATCTGAATAAAGATACTTGGAAAACCCATTTCTTGAAGATGAAGCAGCCCACCTGGCCCAGAAATGCCTGGTTTGTTGTTTATGGGTGGTTTTTATCCAGTGAATTGGAAAGAAGTGAATTATGTGGAAGAATCCACTTTAAATCCTTTCAGCTACACAAAATTGGAAAGTAAAATATTGTGTTTCTTGAGATCATGAACCAAGACTGTCTGGGTTGCTTAGGGTATGAAGGCCCTTTGGGGTCAAGGCTCAGCCTGCTACTATTACAGCCTCATACCCTGCTTCTCTTTTCCTAGTATGATGATTAAGTCATGGATACGATGCAATTGACCAGGTGTGCAGTGCCCAACTCTTTGGGGCCATTAACTTCACAGCCTACATAAATGAAGCCACTTATGGTTTTGTGAGCTCACACTGCTCATTTGTACATGATGGCCCTGGTGACAATATGTGTTTTTGGAATTAGATTGGCCTGAGGCAAATTCTACAAAAAAGTAGAGGGAACTTAGAAAGGTTGCTTTATTTGTAAAATAGAGGGTTATAATACATTTCTAATAATGTTGTTTACAAAAATGATGCAAGAAATTGCTTGTCTTAGTATGTATTTCCCCTTTGCCTGGATTACTTACCACAAAGCCATCTTTGCTTTTCATAAACCACTTCCGATCCCTTCCATGGGGTATTTTCCATGACCTTCCCTCTTGCTCCCTCAGCTTTGCTGTCTCTGAATATAGGTATCTAACTGGAAGGCTGGAAGTGCCATTTCAAAGCGGTAGAATTCTTTTTTCTTCATTTGTTGTGTTTTATTTTGCTTTATTGCGTTTTCCATATTTTTGGCTAAATCTGTTATTACCTGCCCATTTCAGCAACTAAAATCTGTTTGCTTACTTGTTTGCCTGCATAGAGCTCACTCTTCCGTCTTCTTGTAATGGAACTTGTCTCAGAATCTTTCGGGCGATTGCCTGAGTCCTTCTTACAGATAGGACTAACACTCCCCTTGGACCCCAGGTATCTGCCCATGACTCAGTCTTGTTCAATCAGCATTTTCCATTCCTCTGGCCTTGACGTTTGGTTCACCAGTGGGCATGTAACCCAATTCTATCCAGTTAGACTTGTGTTGGGAAGGGATTTTTTTTTCCCCTGGGGTTGTGAAACTAACACGATATAAGTCTGGGACAGCTGATGGCCATGTTGACATTATGTGAGTGTTATAAACTGAATGTTTGTATCCTTCCAAAATCCATACATGGAAATCCTAACTCCCAATGTGATGGTATTAGGAGGTGGGGTCTTTGGAAGGCAATTATATCACTACGGTGGAGCCCTCACAAATGGGATTAGTGCCCTTATAAGAAGAGACAGAAGATCTTGCTTTCTCTCTTTTCTCTCAACCATGTGAGGATACAGTAAGAAGGCTGCCATGTGCAAACCAAGAGTTCCCTTCCCACACGCCAATCTGTCAGTGGATATTGATCCTGGGATTCCTAGACTCTAGAACCGTGAGAAATAAATGTGTGTTTAAGATGCACGGTCTATGGTATTCTGTTACAGCAACTCGACTAAATTGTGGGGAAAGCCATTGTGAATGCAATGCAAACTTAAAAAAAGATACCCATTTCTGACATTATTTGAGTGTCAGTACTTGCATCTAATTGAGCCGCAAGCCTTGAACTTTTCAGCTTTGTGATAAATCTCCCCTTTTTTGTGTATAGGATAGTTCAAGATGTATTACTCAACTGTGCATCTTCCTACAGAGTCTTTTCTACTACAGCATAAGAAAGTTGAGAGCAGAATGGTGGATCTGCATGACACGTTTTGGCACTTGTTATGTTAAACTCAAAAATTCCAAACTTGGAGGTTTAGAAGCAGAGATTTAACAACCAAAAATTGTGCATAGTCAACCTGATGAATTAAGATAGCCTGTGAGCCTGAGATGCTGAAGTCATATTTTTTTTACCCAGAAATACAGTGATTTTTTACATCTCACATCCTGGATCGACTCTCTGTCAGCTCAGCAAGTGTCTTCAGAGCTGACAAGTGATAAACCAGTTGAAAGTGCCAGTCACATTGTTCAGTTATTGATAATGCTGCTGTACCAGGGATGTGTCATTAGTATGTGTTTACGGGCTGCAATTCTCAACGTGGACCCAGCAGAAAATATTGGGTACTTCAGGCATTCTTGTTATTTACCCAGATGGTGTTGCGTGGGATACCCCCTGCCTAGAGCAGATCTGGATATGTGTCTACAGTGGTTCCAAGGATCCTATAGTGGGATAAAGCTTCAGTTCCACATAGTGGTCGGTGGCTTCACAAAATAAATTCTGTAGGTGGCCTTCTCTCCCCTGCACCATTTTCTACCACCACCACCATCATCACCACCATCATCACGGGTGTTTCATCCCAAATAAACAGGTGCATTTCTTTGTCTAATTTTAGAGCCAGTGGCTACTTCTTACCCAGCTGGTGGGTATTTTTTACAGAAGACCTGATCACTGAGTTCCTTGCAAAGATGTCCCCATCTTTTGCTTCCATTGTCTCATCAGTAGAAACTCACAATATGAAATAATAACAGCAATTAATGTTTATATATTGGTCTTTTCCATATGGTAGATATGTTGGCACTATTCCACGTGCTGGGGTTGGAGTGGTGAATGGAACAGACTTGCCCTTGTCTTTAGTAAATACACTACAACTTGTATATTTTAGTGGGAGACATAGATGATAAGGAAGTAACTCTAGCTGAAAAATATAATTACAAGTTTTGAAAAGTGATGTAAGGAAATCCACAAGGTAATGCGAGTAAGAGTAATTGATGATGGTGATAGGTGTTCACGGTTGGACAGAGTCTTGAGAACAATTACTTCCAAAGTGAAACCACCTTTAAGGAGGCAGCATTTGCATGGAGACCTGACATGGTTTGGATTTGTGTCCCCGCCCAAATCTCATGTTAATTTGTAATCCCCAATATTGGAGGAGGAGCCTGGTGGGAGGCAATTCGATCATGGGAATGGACTTCCCCTTGCTGTTTTTGTGATAGTGAGTGAGGTCTCACAAGATCTGGTTGTTTAAAAGTGTGGACCACTCACTGAAGGTAACCATAGTAACAGCAAAATCCCAAATGAGTTAAACTCACAACTAGGTTGACTCCAGTCTCCGCATAAACACACTGGCAGAAGAGATGTGCATGTTTCTTTCTTTTTTTCTTATCTTTTTTTGTTGTTGTTGTTTGTTTTTTGAGACAGAGTCTTGTACTGTTGCCTAGGCTGGAGTGCAGTGGCATGATCTCAGCTTGCTGCAGCTTCAACCTCCTGGGCTCAAACAATCCTCCCATCTCAGCTTCCCAAGTAGCTTCTGGGACTACAGGTGTATTTCAACGTGCCTGGCTAAATTTTTGTATTTTTTGTAGAGATGAGACTTTGCCATGTTGCCCAGGCTGGTCTTGAACTCCTGGGCTCAAGGGATTTACTTGCCTTGATCTCCCAAAGTGGTGGGATTATAGGCATGAGCCATAGTGCCTGGCTGAGATGTGTACATATTTCTATGCAAAAATGCTATTTACTTCAGTCTTCACTACTTTCCTTCATAATATTCAATATTAAATACTCTTTAATATTGAATACTAGGATTCAATATTCAACAGAAAAAAACGAGGAAAAAATAGCCCACTTAGACAAAGCAGTCACATCAATTAAACTCAGAAAAGACCCCAGTGTTAAAGTTATCAGGGAATAAATTTAAAATAACTATTACTAATAGTTTAAAAGTTTTAAAGCATAGTTTCCTCATCTTCAAAATAACCTGTTTTTCTTTTGTTTGTTTTGTTTTGTTTTGTTTTTTTGAGACAGAGTCTCGCTCTGTCACCCAGGATGGAGTGCAGTGGCATGATCTTGGCTCACTGCTAGCTCCACCTCGGGTTCATGCCATTCTCCTGCCTCAGCCTCTGGAGTAGCTGGGACTACAGGTGCCCATCACCATGCCTGGCTAATTTTTTTTTTTTTTTTGTATTTTTAGTAGAGATGGGGTTTCAACATGTTAGCTAGGATGGTCTTGATCTCCTGACCTTGTGATCCACCCACCTCGGCCTCCCAAAGTGCTGGGATTACAGGCGTGAGCCACTGCACTTGGCCAAAATGATGGTTTTTTAAAGTGCCAAATTCTTCTGGTTATTGTGCATATTAAATGACATAATGGAGGCCGGGCATGGCGGCTCACACCTGTAATCTCAGCACTTTGGGAAGCCTGGGCGGGCGGATCGCCTGAGATCAGGAGATCGAGACCAGCCTGGCCAACATGGTGAAAACCCATCTGTACTAAAAATACAAGAAATTAGCTGGGGGTGATGGCAGGCATCTATAATCCCAGCTACTCGGGAGGCTGAGGCAGGAGAATCGCTTGAACCTGGGAGGCAGAGGTTGCAGTGAGCCAAGATCATGCCACTGCACTACACCCTGGGTGACAGTGTGAGACTCCATCTCAAAGCAATAAAATAAATAAATAAATAACAAAATGTTAGTAAAGTGCATGCTTAGCAAAATATCTGACACAGGGTAATGATTTAGTAAATGACAGTAATTGTAGTCCTTATCACCTTGGATACTTAATGAAATACTGTTGAATGTTCAACAACAAAAAAAGTGTGTACTTCTTCCCCCTTCACTCTTTTTCTCCTGTTTCTGTTACGTAAGACTTGCCAGCTTCCCTTTTTCCTTCTGCCCTAATTGAAAGTTTCTTGAGTCTTCCTAGCCATGCTACCTTTACAGACTGCAGAACTGTGAACCATGTAAATCTCTTTCTTTATAAATTACCCACTCTCAGGTAGTTCTTTATAGCAATGCAGGAATGGACTCATACAAGACCATTGTGTTCAAGAGGAGGAGCCAGCCAGGGATAATTCAGGAAAGGGTGTTACAGGCAGGAGGAACAGCAAGGGCAGAGGCCCTGAGCTGGAGGGAGCATGGTATGATGGAGAAACAGAAGTGAGAGGGGTGCTGCTGGAGAATAGTTGGTGGGAAAGAGATGTGTTGGGAGAATAGTTGGTGAGAAGGAGACCTGTGTCAGGAAGAGCTAGAGAGACCAGGGTGGTGGGTCAGCTGGGATACACATGAATGGTTGTAAACATGAGCTTCATTTCTGAGTGTGCCACCCTTTATTCTTCAAATAGGTGATAAGGTAGGTACTTCTGAAGGATTAAGGATGTTGCTGAAGTGTATCCCACAAGTGAATATCAGAACCATGATTCATTCCCTCTTTTTGCAGAATCCATCCATTTTACCTTGACATGATGCTACCATGATATTAATTCGTTTTGAAGCTCCAAGTACGTTAATATTGGGACAGTATTAATTCCTACTTAACATAAGGATCATGAGGGCTAAGATGAGGTCACGAATATGGATCTTTTATCCTGGTGGTCAGGCATAGTCTGTTCACAATAAACAGTAGAATATTGCCTCTTCTGATAGTTCAGTGTTTGCTTTATGTAACCATTTTAAAAAAATGTAATTATGGTAAAGTACACGTAACATAAAACATATCATGTTGGCTGGGCACGTTGGCTCACTCCTATGATGCCAGTACTTTGGAAGGCCAAGGCGGGTGGATCACCTGAGGTCAGGATTTTGAGACCAGTCTGGCCAACATGGTAAAACCCTGTCTGTACTAAAACTACAAAAATTAGCTGGGCATGGTGGCGGGTGCCTGTAATCCCAACTACTTGGGAGGCCAAGGCAAGGGAATCACTTGAACCCAGGAGGCGGAGGTTACAGTGAGCCGAGATCATGCCACTGCACTCCAGCCTGGGGGACAGAGTGAGACTCTGTCTCAAAAACAACAACAACAACAAAACCGTGTTAACCATTTTTAAGCGTACAGTTCTGTAATGTTAAATGCATTCATATTTTTGTATAACCCGTCTGTAGAACTTTTTCATCTTGTAAGATGGAAGCTTTATGTTTGTTAAATATCAGCTCCCCATTCTCCTTACCCTCCAGCTCCTGGCAACCACCATTCCACTTTCCCTCTTTATGAATTTTCCTATTCTAGCTACCTCATACATAAGTGGAATCACACAGCATTTGTCTTTTTGTGACTGTCTTATTTAATTCATTAATATATTTATTTAATTTATTAATTAATTTATTTTTTGACCCAGGCACTGGCCCTGCAGCTGCTTCATTTTGGGCGTGGAAATTCCCACTCATTTCAGGGATCACGCTCACATGCCTAGTGCAGGAGTATTAATAAGCACCCCCCACTAACCCACATTATCCCCCCAAAATAACGAGACCTCACCTGGCCTCCACATTTCCACATCCTTGCTCAAAGCCAAATCCATTCCTGCTCCCTCGCCCTGTCCTAAGGTTCATCTATATTACAGCATGTATCAAAATTTCCTTCCTATTTAAGGTTAAATGGTATTTCCTCCTATGTATCTACTGATGAACACTTGGATTGCTTTCATCTTTTGGCTATTATGAATAATACTGCTATAAGCGCGGTTGCACAGATATCTCTCTGGGACCCTGCTTTCCATTCGTGTGGTAGATACCCAAAAATGGAATTACCAGATCATGTGATATTTCTAGTTTTAAGTTTTGAAGGAACCACTATCCTGTTTTCCAAGAGGCTAAACCGTTTTGCATTTCCACCCACAGTGCCTAAGCGTTTCCACTTCTCCACGGCCTCGCCAACTTTTGTTATTTTCTGTTCTTGTTTGCTTGTTTGTTTTGGCAGTAGCCTTTCTAACAGGTGTGAGGAGGTTGCTCTAAGTCATCTTGGCCATGTCCTTAGGAAGTATATTATTTGCAGAACAGCTGGAAACATCTCATTCTCTTCCATCCACTCCTTTCTGATGAAAGCGGCATATTCCATTGATGGAATATTTACCATGTAGATAAATACATGGCATTTTGCCCTAAAAAGTCATTTTGTTTACTCAGTACCATGTTTGTGTGATATTAATGAGAACTTACAGACTTGTTTAGAATAATCAAGGGGTCCTTAAGTTTCTGTCTTGTGTACTTGAAAATATCCAACTGGAACCCATTTAAATATGGCTAAAATTCTGTGTCTCTCTTGCAGTTGCACAACCCATAATTAAATGATTTGTAGAAGCAGTCTGAATTAAGGGCCCCGTTCATCAATACTACATGAATTTTGTAGGCATATCTTCATTTTTACATTATTTATCTCAGCGGCCAGATGGGTACATTGGCTGCAATATTCATCAGTAAGAAATCCAAATGTAGCTTTGGCACACTGACATCTGTGCCTGGTCTGGCCCCCCGTGGGGTAGAGTGAATATTTGTGGTTGGGGACTAGGGGACCCTCTGCTTCTAGGCAAGTCAGGAGTTCTGCAAGTGCTGGTATTTGACACTTTATTA
The DNA here is from genome assembly GCF_029281585.2 of Gorilla gorilla gorilla. Taxonomy (NCBI): domain Eukaryota; kingdom Metazoa; phylum Chordata; class Mammalia; order Primates; family Hominidae; genus Gorilla; species Gorilla gorilla. The sequence continues at coordinate 10,383,551 of NC_073242.2, forward strand.
GTCACCTCCTAAGTAGCTCCCATCAGAGATAAGTGGAAAGGATCTGAGAGCTGCCCAGGCTTTGGGGAGGGGATGGGCAGTGTCCCATGAGTGGTGATGTGGACGCCAGAGTTTTCACAACCTGTTTGTCTTGGTTGCTAATGCTCTGTAAAACTCAGTAGTAGCTAATATTTAGGAAGGCAGTGTAATATAGTGGATAAAAGTGTGGGCATTGGGGTTTACATTGTGGCTCTCCCACTAATACTGTGAGGCTTTGGGCAAGCAGTTTCCTCATGTTTCTTACCTGGACAATCATTTAATATAGGCACCTACTGTATCAGAGTGGTCGTGAGAATTCACTGACTGTAGGCAGGTTATAACATTGAGTATAGCATACAATTGTGGATTAAAAAGATAAAGACTTAAAGATACCACTATGGAGTTATCTCAAAGATACATTATTGGTGAACACACAAAAGGGCAAAATGTTATATATTATAGTTTCGATCTGGGTAAAACAAATAATACAATTATAGATTGTGTTTGTATGTGCATAACATTTCTGGAAGGTTCTAACACAAGTCATTGGTTTACTTTGGAGAAGTGGATGGCAGTAGGGGATATCTTGAGTGAGCCCTGTTGTATATTGTGATCTTTGTTTTAATTTTACTATATGCATATATTAGTACTTTTGAGGAGCAAATAGTTTGATTTTGAAAACAAGGAAGGAGTTACAGAAAGCTGCATCTGTCTCATGTGAAGATTTTTTTTCTTTGCAGTTAGATAGGAACCTGGTGATGAGGCTCCCCTAGACTTCTGGAGAGTCTTCCAGCTATGTACTCAAGATCTTAGCTTACTGACCTGTATTTTCTGCACTAGGTTCTCACCACTGTTTCCAGCTCCACACCCTGGCCAGATACAGAGCACTCACCCAGTCATGATCCATCAGGAAAATAGGAAGTTGGAAGTGGGCTCCACTTTGGCCCATTGCTGAGGGCAAGCAGGATTTTCAGTTAACCGTTTGGGAGAAGTGGATATTTGCCTCTACTATGGTCTGAATATTTGTGTACCCTGAACATTTATATGAAATATTTATACCCCGGGTGATAGTATTAGGAGGTGATGAGGCCATGGTGGCAGGGACTTCATGAATGGGATTAGTGCCATTATAAAAGAGGCTTCACAGACCTCCTTGCCTTGTTGTCCTGATATGAGGACAGCGAGAAGGCATCTTCCATTTTTTTTTTTTTTTTTGAGTGGGAGTTTCACTCTTGTCACCCATGCTGGTGTGCAGTGGTGCAATCTGTGCTCACTGTAACCTCTGCCTCCTGGCTTCAAGCAGTTCTCTTGCCTCAGCCTCCCCAGTTGGTGGGATTACAGGTGCACTCCAGCATGCCCAGCAGATTTTTATATTTTTAGTAGAGACAGGTTTCACCATGTTGCCAGGCTGGTCTCGCACTCCTGACCTCAGGTGATCCACCCACCTCGGCCTCCCAAAGTGCTGGGATTACAGGCATTAGCCACCGCGCCTGGCTGCCATCTTCCATGGACCAGGAAGCAGGCCCTCACCAGACACCAAATCTACCAGCATCTTGATCTTGGACTTCCCAGCCTCCAGAACTATAAGAAAATAAGTTTCTGTTATTTAGAAGCCACCCAGTGTGTGGAATTTTGTTATAGCAGCCCGAATAGACTAAGACTGCCTCAAAGTCAACATTTAAGAGTTCAGATTAGACCATATAGGGTAACTTTTTTTTTTAATTTTCATTTTTATTCCAAGTTCTGGGGTACACGTGCAGGATGTGCAGGTTTGTTACATAAGTAAATGTGTACCATTGTGATTTGCTTCACCTATCAACCCATCACCTAGGTGTGCATTAGTTATTTTTCCTAATGCTCTGCCTCCCCCAAAGCCATGTAGGGTAACTTCCTGACCTTGCTGTAGCATTTGTAAACTGTCATGGCAGTAGTGGGAGGGTCTTTTGGCATGCAAATGCATTACAAGTAGTGTATAATGAGTAATGGGGACAGCCAGGGGTCACTTTTGGTTGCCCTCTTGGTTTTGGCTAGCCTTTTTTTTTTTTTTTTTGAGACAGAGTCTTGCTGTGTCGCCCTTGCTGGAGTGCAGTGGCGCGATCTCGGCTCACTGCAAGCTCTGCGTCCCGGGTTCACGCCATTCTCCTGCCTCAGCCTCCCGAGTAACTGGGACTACAGGCACCCGCCACCACCACCGGCTAATTTTTTTGTATTTTCGTAGAGACAGGGTTTCTCCGTGTTAGCCAGGATGGTCTGGATCTCCTGACCTCGTGATCCACCCACCTCGGCCTCCCAGAGTGCTGGGATTACAGGTTTGAGCCACCGCGCCCGGCCGGTTTTGGCTAGCTTTTTAAGGCATCTTTTTACCAACGAGGTCTTCGTGACCTGTACCTGGTGCCGACCATCTTTCTCATCCTGTGACTCACAATCCCCAACCTACTGTGAATGCAGCCCAGTGGGTCTCAGCCTTAGGGGATGAACCCTCAGTTTTGGGAATTGCCCACCCCTTTCCTGGAAAACTCACACATAATCCACCCCCTGTTTAGCATATAATCAAGAGATAATCATAAAAATATCCAACCATCAGCTCTTGGGGCTGCTATGTCTATGGAGTAGTCATTCTTTATTCCTTTTAATTTCTTAATACATTTGCTTTTACTTAAAAAGAAGAGTTCGGATTAGTTCTTCTAAAACTCTATATTCAGGGTAGATTTCCATCTGTTTTCGTTTTCTATAAATGAACCAAAAATGTTGAAAATTCTATCATTTTAAGCCATTTTCTGGCACCGTGTGTGCTCTTCAAGCACTGGATTGTGCAATACTGTTTGCCTTTTTCCGGCAGTGTTTCTCATTTGATTTATCAGAGATGATACTTGGTAATTCAGTTTGATATTGTCCCCTGTATCCGATGATAAACACTTGAGGGAAACCAGGAAATCTATTTTTTGTGTTAAATAATAACACTGGCCCTTTCATTATCCTTTCAGCATTGCAAATCACCCTTGCTGTCTCGGCAAAGAGAGAGGAATTAAGATTTGTTCGGTGTTGACTCCTACATAATTATGTTATTCAGTGTTAAATATGAGAGAACTTTGTTACACAGGGCCAGGAGGGGGCAGTACATTTCCTTTTTTACTGTTATTAAAAATGGATCCTGCGTTTCATGCATAGCAAGATCTCCCCCGTTTGCTCTAGAATACCACTAATTCCTACCCCCTACCCCAGCAAGGGAAATTTTTGAATTCATTGTGACTCTGGTTTTATGTAACATTTCCATTAGGTTTTAAGTAGTGTGCTTTCAAATTACTACCTGTAAAGAGGCAAAAGCAAATTTTTGCATTTGCAAAAAAAAAATAAATAAAAATGCTATTTTTTCTTTTTTTTTTTTTAACTTTGCAAAGGAGATAAAATCACGACGTGTCTTAAGATCTGTTTTATCTCTTCCCGTTCCCAAGTAGGTGAAGGTGGAACTATCACTAGATAAACTGAAATCAAAGTATAGTGCCTGGACATGTTCAGGTTCTTGTGAATAATGAGAGAAGGCAAGGATGCCTTTAATGTACATAGCTGCTTTCCTGGTCATATTCTATCACTTCAGCAAACACTATGATTTCAAACAGGTGTGCATGCCCAGAGAACAAGCTTGCTGATCAGTGTCTGGACTGGACCCCTGGGCTTGCCTGTGCGTTTTCTCTTCCTTCTGCTGTGGCTGCTGCTTCCTAAAACTTATATCTTTGAATATCATTAACTTACGTAATTGCTATGTTCCCTACCAGGGTACCTAATATATCTGGCTAGTTTTAAGGAACACCAAGTTCTCTCTGTGGGAAGATTTGGGGGTGGCTTGGGAATTATTATTGGCTGTGCTATAAATGGCTGAGGAGGGAAATGAAGGACACTTTCAGGACATAATTAACACTTTCTAATGGCACAGCCTGTGTGCTACCCAGAGACTGGGAGGCAGTGCAGACCCAGAGAAATAATGACATACAATGAGAGCGCCTTATGACCTTCAGGTATTTGGACTGAACACACACACACACACACACAGAGACACACACAAAACACACACACACACACATAAATGTATGTGTGTGTGTGTGTATATATATGTATAAAACATGTATATATTTGCCTTCAAAAGTCACAATTAAATAGAAAGAAGAGGTGAGACTTGCTCTCCTGCAATTCTGACAATCCCTCAACCTGCAGACTGGACATTTCTGGTGACTTCTAAAAGGTAATAATAGGTTAATGTAAAATTAATTGCGTTTTTTGCCATTTCTTTCAGTAGAAAAAAAAAAAGCAATTGCTTTTGCACCAACCTAATAGAAACTATCTAAAGAATATTTTCTTAAGTTTCCAGGTTCTCATTAGTCTTCATTTTACAATTGTCCCTGGTTTTTTTTTTCCTTCATATTCCCCCACTGCTTCCACCTACACCAGATGAAGCACAGGGCAAAAACTGGATTATACGCAAATTGTACACTGATTTATCAGCCTGAGCCAGGACTTTAATGAGGGGAAAGGGAAACGTACAAACAGCTCTTGGGGCCTATGCTTGAGTGGAGTTGTGCCGCCATACTAGGTTTCAGTATGAATTTGGGATAGGGTTTTCTACCTCCTCCTTCCTTAAGGTAGGAATGAGGAATGTGTCTACTTACAAATGTCCCTGGTACACCTATCAAATCGGCTCACACGTGTGAGTCTCTCCATGAAGTACCCTGCTGAGTTCAGTAGCATCCGTCCAGTATTTGTTTTGACAGGCATTTGAGGTCTTTAATGTTTTCCAGGGCATTTGACTTTGTTTCTCTGTTCCTCCTTCTCGGGCGTGTTAGTGGCATTAACTTATAGTCCAGTATTTACCTGATTCCATTTTGAAATCATACAGCCTGTTTTGGAAGGCTAGTTCTACTATGTACGCACAGAGATGAAGGGAAGAAAATTCTTTTGGTCTCTTTAAATTCCCTATCTGTAAATTGAAGAAATTGTAATATTTCCATCCTCACAGGTTTGTTTTGAGATCTAAGTAACATAATGCAGTCAGGATTTTAGCATAGAGCCAGCCACAAAGTGAACTTCAATAAATGGCTAATATTTTATCATTAGTTTTGACTTTTGTTTTCATATCCATTCATTATGCTTTTTGGAAAATTACTTCAAGCAGTGTCACTTCTTACAGTCACTGTATCACCTTAAGTGAAGCTTCTGCAGGACTGCTATATTGTGGTATTTATGCCTTTAAGCAGTTTTCAGCTTGGGGAAATACAAGGTTGCAGTTTACTTATCAAATAGTGAAAAACGGAACTTGAGCAAATTTCTCTCCTGTATAAACAGTTAAAACCCAATGTATTGTCCTTTGTTTCTTCTTCTAGAAGAGGCTATTCCTTGAGCCCAGTTTTATTTTGTATGTTTCATAACCTTGGAAATTGTTCATCTCTATGAAGTAATCCCTTTTATTACATAATATAAAGGGAAGATAAAGTTTTTAATTCTCAACGCATCTGAAGTGGTGACATGTAGCAAACAGCTCATTATCCCCCACAAAAAGCACAATTACTCAATATAGGGAAGCAGTGCTTTCAGAAGCTGCCTCGTATTGGAGCTGCCCCACGCTGGCTAATGTTGGATATTGATTCTGAATAATTCAGATAGCAATAAAATTGGGTTTTCATGACAGTCAATCAGAGGCATTTTATATTTAATGCTCAATAGAAGAAACACGGTGTCTCCTTACCTTCTGAATTTCAAAGCTATTAAAGTAATTGTAGGTCATTATGTGAAATTTATCTGCATAATTGGAATAGTTAATCTAATTCATGTAGCATTCAAAACAGTGGCCAGAGAAGAACTGATGAATTTTTAGATAATGATATATATATAGTACATGTATACATATGCGTACGTACGCACACGTATATTTGTATACATACACACACTTTTAGTCAAAGTAGTGTCACTTTACCAGCATTCATTTCTTTTAATACAATCAACAAATCATACGGGGATAGTTTTAAATAATTCATTTGATACTGTTTCTCACATATTCCCAGTGTCCTCAGAAGTGAATAGCTTCTGTTGAAATGGAAATACTAAACTAAGGAGTTTCGTTCTTTATATGATTTTGCTGATATTTTCTTTTTAGTTTTCATCTGTCTTTCCAAAATAGACTTACCTGGGAGATATATATGATTGTATGTTTATAATTGGGGTCACCAGACCCCAGGGATTCTGATTTAATTTACTTGAGATTGGGGCCTGACGATCAAGATTTGTTTAAAAGCTCCTCAGTTGATTCTACTTATAGCATAGAGTGAGAATCAAGGTAAATCTAATTCAGTCATTCACTCACTCATTAATAAAATTGTTTATCAAGTACCTTTTATCTTTTATAGTCTTACAGGCATTCTGACGGCTAAAAGGTGAGGAAGATAGTATTGTAGGAGCCTTCCCACCAATCCATTAAAATGTTTTAAAGTGCCAGTTTAGACATAGAAACAAAGAAGATGTTTATATACAGCTGCCTGGAAAGCCTAATACTTCTGCCTCTGGGAATATTATCAAAACCCTAGAGGGAAATGGGCTTCTAAAGGGTTCTTGGCTGTGTGTAGAAAGTACCTCATTCCGTTCTAACTTTAGACTTGCAACCCTTAATATATGATGTCAGATTAGTTTGTTGGAAGGTAGAGTGACATACGAAAGCAGAATTCCACCTTACTTGGGAGTTGGGTCTTAAAGTCACACTCTGTGTTATCTTAGGTTGAGTTTGTTTCTAGCATCTACAAGGCAGAGATATTTCTCGTGGTAAATGCTGAAGTATCGCGGGACAAATGGAGTTTGGAAGAAAGCTGCTTAGAAAGGAGAATGGCCCAGGAGACACAACATGTAAAACTTGTACAGGATGCCGGACTCCGAGAAGAGATAATGGCTGATCAAAAATTCAGATCCTGATGCCAACAAATGACTCTACTTGTTGAACATTTTTGTCTAGGAAGTAATTTGGAGAGCTTGGAAATAATCATGGAGATAATCTTGATGTTCTTTATATATTCCCAGGCTGCCTATTAGAAAGACATCTCTCCACCTTGGCAATTGCTGCTTCCTTTGACTTAAGTATTTGCTTCCCTAAAAGAAGCCTTAAATAATTATAACTCTTTACCCATATGGAGAAGAGGAGGGGACATAGGAACAAAGCCTGAGCAAATATATATGGTTCATATAGGGAGATGGTAGAACTGTACACCAGTGTACAGCCCTAAGGATGGGGGTAGCAATGGTGAGAATCCCTTGAATCTCATTCTTGCCCAATTTAGAATAAGAAATACATTATATAGTAAGCAGTAAGCGTGTGGAATCTCTCTCTCTGTCGCTATCATCTGTGAATCTATCATCTCTCTATCTCATCTATATCTATCTAATCTATCAATCCATCTAATTATCTAATCTATCCATCTATCTAATTACCTAACTGTCTAATCTATCTATCCATCTATCTACCTGTCTACCTAATCTATCAATCTATGTATCTATGCATCTATGTATCTGTCTATCTACAGTCCTGAAAAAGGGATTGGATTCAGAGATGATAGTGATATCATTGTTTAATGTGAAGACTGGTCATTTTGTGGAAAATCTTCAATCGTGGTGAAATAACACCTCTTAGATGAAATGCCACTGTCCAGACGATTTTTAAGGTCACTGCTAGGGGCAAACAGACAAAACTGATTATTTAGTGGATTAGGAATTCTAGAGTTGGAAGATGGCTTAGATTTCATTTGCTAGGAGTTTCTCATATGTGGCTGAGGAGCAGAGCCACAAGGGGACTTTACTAAAGATTCCCAGACCCCAACCTGCCTCCTTGAATTAGAATTACCAAATATGGGGTGGGGAGATTTCTATCTTTGACAGGTTCCCCAGCAAGAGCCAGCAATGAGGAAACACTGCTTTTGTTAGTATCATTGATGTTAGAAGTCACAAAAGAGAGGTTATGTTTGCAATCCAGATCAGAAGCCAGATTATAAATTCCTACCTCAGGAATATCCTTTACCTTTGGAAAACTGGTTATATTCCTCCCTTGGAAAGCCTGAATTAGAAGATGAATACAGAGGGACTGCTGAGGACAGCTAGAATTATCTAAGATGCAAAAATACAGGGAAGATACATATCAGATCCTAGAGGAACTAAATCCAAATACTGAAGGCTAATGGGAAATGGTAAGATGAGGTGGGAAGTACAGTTCTGCACAACTAAAAAGGACACAAAAATATTGCCAGAAGCACAGGCAGATACTGATCATATATCACTGTGGATCGTTGATGTCTAGGGCATGACTATACTTTAGAAACAGGGGATCGGTGACCTCACATGTCATCTTTTGTAGCACACTGCTACTCTCTGCCCTTCATCCTGTGGGGTTGCCATCTTTTTGTGCTCTTGCAGAATTCTAGCTGCAAGTATCTGTGTCTCAGTGCTTGAGAGTATTTCTCAGGATTATGGGAAGTTGCTTTGCCCATGCACAATAGGAGACCAGAATTGTGAGGCAATTAATACTCCAGGGAACAGCCCTTAACCAATGGCTCTTGGGAGCTGGAGTGTAAACACCCCAGCTTCCTCACGCCATGGGTAGGATAATGCTGAGGCACATGTTTTGAAAGTCTTCCCACATGACTAGGCTCATTTTATATCTGGCTTCTTAGTCCATCCTTTATTAAAGGATGCTTTTTTCTTCCCTGTGCTAATTTCTCCATTTATCCCTTCCCCACTGCTGTTTCCTACCCTCCAAAATGAACAACGTTTTCTAAAATCCTTGGCTCATTGTCTGCCTCTAGGGGAATCCAAACAAACAAAGTATCTGGGTGTTCCTATGTTTTCTTGCACAGCCAGTTAAAATCTGACATCTAGGAGTAATGTATGAAATTAGCTGAGCCTACTAAAACCAAATTTGAATCAAAAGGGAAGATTTTTTTTTAAAGGATCTAGGTAAATTCTGGGAACTGTATTGGAATGACTCAAGCTATGGCTTGAGATCTACCCCTCTTAACCTTTCCTTCATTTCTCTTTCGGTCTTCTCTTTGCATATGATTCTTCTGCATAGTTTCTGGTCTCTTCCCCCTATACATCTGATCCCTCCTTCTTTCCAAAGACTGACTTTCCCTGCTTACTCACAGTTGCTGCTTCTCTGCAGCCTCAGCTGGCATGTAACTGGATTACAGTGGTGTTAGATGTGGCCAAGAATCCACAGTGAAATTCCAGCTCCAGAATTCACCATCTCGGCCCCAGGCTCCTTTTCGGATTCTCACCAGAGAGTGAGTCTCTGACAGATGCAGCATTCCTTGCTGGGAATCAGCTTCCCCAAGGCAGGTGACCTCTCTGGCCCAGGCACCTGCACTGCACCTGCACTGGGGAGTTTATTGAGGATGGTGAGGTCACCTGGTTCATTGAGTATCTCTTCCAGGGGGATGTGCTTAGGATCATAATCTAGAAAACATTTAGTGTAGCAGGCAATTGCTTTTCATCCTGAATAGGCAGACTTTCCACCACGATTAATGCACATAGTAGGTCTGCAAGGCAGGGACCCTCTGTGTTAATGTAAGGACAGTGACATTGGAGAGAAGAGCAAGGTGAATGCTTAGCATTTATATAGAATGTTGACGTCCTCTGTTGCCTAAAGCACATAAGCCTGATTTATGCCATGGGAGAACTAGCACATTCTGCCAGTGCCTCTGTACATGCTGCACACCTACATTTTTAAAGAGTAAATAATGAGGTGGGGTTTTTTTATTCATGTTTTTGTTTTACCTCGGACAGCCATTATGTAAACTTTTCACAACAAATTTGCATCTGAAAGTTTGTTGATCCTTGTGTTATATTTCATGACAAATGATGAAAATGCCAATTTCTAAATAAAGTAAAAGCTACTTTTACACATTTATTTGCAGAAGGAATTATAATTTCTTTATTGGCATTTTTTAAAGATTAGGTACATAGTCTTTTTAACAATTAACTTATTAAGAGATATCAACATCTAGGGCTCCCTCTTACATAAAAAGATGCTGAAAACAGAAATATATGAATATAAGCCTTGTTGAATGCAAATATCAAAATGTGAATAATGAGAAAAGCCAACCCCTCATCTCCCATATGTCATTAGAAAGTGCTTCTTCACTATTTATTTATTAGCAGGTGCCAGAGCCCTGGCAAACTCCCATTTTTGAAATTTGGTCTTCAGTGTGATAGAAAGAAATATGACTTGGGATGATAGAAACAGAAATATGACTGGGGCATATATGTAGTCCTTCCATCCTTCCATAATCCAGATACGCTGAACTAATCTATACACCCATGTGTCAGAGCAAAGCCTGTGCCTGTCAGCTGAACCCACTCAGTCCTACAGCCTTCCTGAAAATTAAATTATAAAAGGTTTTTTGGTGGCTTTTATAAGGGCAATAGCAGAATTTGCTAGGTCAAGCTAGTCAATATTTTTGTAATGAACCATTTAATAATTAATATGTAGCAAATATGAATAATGGTTGTAGCCTGCAGTAGTTAAAAACCTGAGATCCTTACAGGAAGTAGCCAGGGGTGGTGGTGTGCACCTGTAGTCCCAGCTACTCAGGAGGCTGAGATGGGCAGGTTGCATGAACACAGAAGGTTGAGGCTGCAGTGAACTGAGATCACACCACTGCACTCCAGCCCGGGCGAAAGAGCGAGACCCTGTCTTAAAAAAGAATTCTGACCTCTCAAATCTGACAAAGCTGAGTTCTACTCCCATCTCTGTGACTTGCTGCTGGAAAGCAGGAGCTCACTCCACAGCTGACGTTCACCCAGAATGCATGGCCAGTGTTGGTTCTGATTGTCAGTGCTATGCTGTACAGGGTTTCAGTTCTTAGATAGTCTGAATAGCATCTTTGTCTATCTTTAAGGGTTGCCATAAAGACAAAGTTTATAGGACACAGTGTTCAGCCCCTGGCACATCATTACAGTTTAACGCGTGCTTATGTTTCTTGCCATGGTCATTTTAGAGAACTTATACCCCACTGCCTGGATATGAAATTCCAGTCTTATTACCAGAATTGCACAGGGACCTGCCAGAATTATACAGGGTTCAACAGGTTTATTTGACTTTTTTTGTGCTTTTGATTTCAGCCCACATCCATGAAGCTCTGCAATTGTATGATGTCTGACCCCTCTGTCCAACTCCCATTGAATATCTATGAATGCCCTTCGTTAAGCAATGTGCATGGGAGGGCTGGTATAGACGTATTTGCTTTGTTCAGAAGGCAAAAAGACTATCCTCTCGGCTCAGTTTTGAATTCACAAGATTGCTAATCATTGATCGTAACAGCTCTAATTTACTGAAAACTGACAATTATGTAGCCATTTCCTTTACATGGATTATCTCATTTAATCCTCATGATAAAGGTCATGGTATTGCCTCATTACAGATGAGGACATGGGTCCAGGAAGTTAAACCACTTACTTGAATTCTCCCAAAGTACAAATGGCCCAACTAGGAGTTCAGTCCATGTAATTAAGACTGTGCTCTTAACCAGTCTCCTAAACTCTGTGGGACTAGGTCTCTATTCCTCAGACATTCTTTTCTTTGTGATAGTTTCTCCTCTCATTCTACACATATTTTATCTTATTTGTGAGGGAAGAGTCAGAAAGCAGCACTAGACTTCAGTTCCTCTCTCCTTTCTTTTCCTCCCTTTACTCCTATCCAATCAGGACAATATAAGTTGTACTTAAGATTTGTGGAAAATATTTTTTATGAAATCTAGATGCGTAAAGCAAAACAGGTGCAGCAATGAAAAGATGAGTCATTTTCAGTAGTTCTTGATACCTAGTAAATGTTATCAGAATGTGTTATTAGGTTGTGTTTCCTCGCTTGAGCCCAGGAGTTTAAGACTGGCATGGGCAACACAGTGAGACTCTGTTTCTATAATTTTTTTTTAAAGTAGCCTGTTGTGGTAGCACGGTGTATGCCTTTGTTCTCAGCTACTTGGAAGACTGAGGTGGAGGGATCACTTGAGCCAGGGAAGTCAAGGCTTCAGCGAGCCATGATTAAACAACTGTATACACTCCAGCCTGGGCAGCAGAGTGAGACCCTGTCTCAACAACAACAACAACATCAACAACGAAAACCAAACTGGTGGCTTATTGCTAGATGCACATGGTTTAATAGAAAGGGTATGGTTTGGGAGTTAAGTACACTTGCCTCCTACCCAACTCAGCCAATCACCAGTGGGTTCATATTGGTGGAATTACTTAAACTCTAAACCTGGTTACTTAGTGCCGTCAGCTAGGGAGCTTGTACCTACTTTTCAGGGCTTTACTTTTAAGGATTGGAAAGTTGTAAATAGGTAAATGGATAGATATTTTTCTATCTTAGTCTCTGCAGTGCCTGTCGGAGACTAAATCTTCAGAGTATACATATTTCAACAGTTATTTATTTGGAGACGTTTGAGTGGCAGCTACTGTTGTCTCTTTTAACTATTTCTCGCCCCATGGATGTGACTTGTATTTGCTTATGTCCCATTGCATGGCTAAAATAACTTGAAACAGAAGTTATGTAACATTGGATAGATCAGAAAATGTTTGGGTAACAATGCTGAGACTCTCTCAGATGCCTAGGGTTGCATTTCCCCTAGAAGCTGAATTTGGTTATGAAAAGCCCCAGTTCAGGAGTCTACCATGGTAGTTCCCAAGTGGCATGGGTGGTGATCTGTGGTTCCTCTCCCCCTGTGGAGAACACAGACATGAGGAAATGAATCCTTGAGCTGGAGCACTGGTTACATAATTCACAGGACCTCCTCCTGAGACCTCTAGAAATAAGCAGATGGTTGAAGAATGAGGTAGTTTTTGTTGTCATTTTTTTTGCCTTTTGCTTTAATTTTTGGAATAATTATGTTTACTTTCCTAGTTGGGCTGCTCAGGTGAATTAACTCTTCTTTTTGAAAGGGATTTAGGAATTTCAGCATGGTTACCCAAATATTTTTCTGATCTACCAAGTATTACACAACTTCTGCTACAAATTATTTTAGCCATGCAAGGAGACATAAATACAATTTATGTCCATGTTGTTACCATGGAAAACCAGTTTATTTTATTTTATTAATTTTTTAAATTTTATTTTTCCATAAGTTATTGGGGTACAGTTGGTATTTGGATACACGTGTAAGTTCTTTAGTGGTGATTTGTGAGATTTTGGTGCACCCATCACTGCATCATATTGTCTTTTATCCCTCACCCCTCTACTCTTCCCCCCAAGTCCCCAAAGTCCATTGTATCATTCTTATGCCTTTGCATTCTCATAGCTTAGCTCCCACATATCAGTGAGAAAATATCATGTTTGGTTTTCCATTCCTGAGTTACATCACTTAGAGTAATAGTCTCTAATCTCATCCAGGTCATTGCAAATGCTGTTAATTCATTCTTTTTCATGGCTAAGTAGTATTGCATCATATATATACATACCTCAGTTTCTTTATCCACTCATTGAGTGATGGGCATTTGGACTGGTTCCACGATTTTGCAGTTGTGAATTGTGCCACTATAAACATGCATGTGCAAGTATCTTTTTCAAATAATGACATCTTTTCATCTGGGTAGATACCCAGTAGTGGGATTGCTGGATCAAACGGTAGTTCGGTAGTTCTACTTTTAGTTCTTTAATGAATCCCCACACTGGGAAAACCAGTTTAGAAGGACAGGTTGTGATTTGTAGCAGGTGGTGGTTCTGACCATGTATGGAATGCTGTATTCATACATCTGAATTCCAGATGTGGATATCCTGGAAAGTGGGATACCTAGAGTCTGAGGCAATTGATTTGGAGCCCAGGTATAGACTTAGCAGGGAGGGAGTGCCGTGATGGATTGGTGATGTCTGCTGTGAAGGTAGCATTGGGAAGCGACAGCCTGTGTGCCCTGTATTCGCCACTTATCCCTGACATGGGAACCGTCTGAAAAGAGGAGCCTCATTTAAGCAGTATTCAGTGGACATCTACCATGTGTCAGATACTTCAGTGGGCAGTGAAAAATCAGTTCTGAGTAAGATAGTCCCTGCCTTCATTGGGTTTACAATAGAAGAAACAACAGAGGCAAAGCTATAAAGAATATTGGCAAGAATGATGGATATTTGGCTATAGGTCAAGCAAAAAATAACTCAATGTAATTTGAATAAAGGGTTATGATATTTTTGCATTTCCCCATATTTCTTCTGACAAAAGTTCACTTGTGATTATCCCTACCCTTATATATTATTTATAGATTTCTTGTTTAGAAGTATAAAAATGCATCAGGTTTATCTGTTGTTTAAATTATCAGGTAAAGACTAGAAGAAATATTGCGCCTGCATGTAAGTGTGCGTCACAGTATTAAAATAGAATTCAAATATTTGAAAGTTAAAAAGAACAGACATGTTATTCCTTGTCCAGTTCAGATGGCCAAAACAGCTACTACGTGGTGGCTATGAACTTTCTGGAAGTCATTGCTGCTCAACATCAGTTTTAAATCTGGACTCTGCTTCTAGGATGTGTTTTCTTGCCTGAGGCTCATTTGATGTGAGGGCTTAGCAAATAAATACAGTTGGGAAGAGTGAAGAGTGTTAATCAGGTTCAATATAGGCTAGGCTTTTTCCTCAAAATGTCCCAGAGCCTTAGGTTGGATGAATGTCTAGGTACACAAATGATATATGGGATTTAAATAATAGTCCATTTATTAATAAGAGGAAAGGTATCTTATATCAAGATTGTTTATATTTCATTTAGTTAACTCCTTTTATTTAGGACATTGCAGACTTTTCCTAAACAAAATTTACTATAATATTTTAGAGATGGGGGAAGCCATGAAGCCTAAGTTACGTTTAAAAATTTGTTTAATAAGACAATGAGTAAACATTCCCTAGCACAATGCTTGACCCAGAGAAAAGTGCTAAATAAATTCTAACTATTGCCACTGGGAATAATAATGTGTGTCTACAACAGAAAACAAAAACACAAAGGACTTGTCTTTTTTTTTTTCCAGTAATTCTTAAAAAAAAAAAGTCAGGCATTTTCCTCTTGTCAAGATGGTGTAATAGGAACCAGATTTAACCTCTCATCTTAAATGACTGTATGATGATCAAAACACATGAAACAATGGTTTGCATAACACTGTACATCAAATAGTAATGGACAGCAATCCTTGCCAGGAGCAAAGGACGTGAGTCCTTTGATTGCCCCAGCTTACTGCCTTAAGAGTTTCCATAAAGAGAGGAGGGAAACTCAGGTGAAGCCTGGAGTACTCCCTGTATTGAGGAAGTGGAACTGAGGGTCCGGGGAGCAAGGCACCTGTCATTCTGAGTATAGAGCATCAGAGTGGAGAGTAAGAGCCCAGGAGAGTATTTATAGGAATTCTGAATATGTATGTATCGAATAAAAGAGCTGTAAAATCTGTGAAGCAAAAACATATAGAACATAAAAAACAGATATATAAACCCACAATTATAATTGTAAACCTAAACATCCATCTCACAACAATTTATAGAATGACTGTATAGGACATAAGGAAGGATAGAGAAGAACTCACCACCATCAACCAACAAGATGTCATCGACAATTACAGAACCCTTTACCCCAAAAGAGCAGAATACACATTCTTTTAAGGAGCCCATAGAGCATATACCTTGAGAGACCATGTCCTAGGCCATAAAATAGACATCAGCAAATGTAAAGACAGTGAAATCTTGGGGTGTGCTCTCTGACAACAGTAGAATCAAACTAGAAATTAATACATAAAGAGAACAGGAAAAAAATCCCAAACACTTGGAAGCTAACCAGTAAACTTCTCAGTAATCCATGAGTTGAAAATGAAGTCTCATAATACATTTTAAAAATGACATTGAACTTAATGAAAATAAACATACAATGTATCAAAATGTGTGTGTCGCAGCTAAAGCAGTCATTAGAGGGAAATGTATAGCCCTAAATGCTTTCAATTTAAAAATGACAATTCTAAAATCAATAATGTAAGCTCCCACTTCAAACAAAAATAGGGAAAGAAGAGCTAAATAAACTTAAAGCAAGCAGCAGAGAGGAAATAATAAAAATTGGAGCAAAAGTCAATGAAATTGAAAACAGAAAAACAAGAGAGAAATGCTAGTTCTTTAAAAATGTGGAAGAAAATGGCAAACTTCTAGTAGGGATGATAGAAAAAAAAAAGAAGGGAATAATTACCCATATCAGGAGAGAAGCTGAGAATATTACTGTAGACCCTGCAGACATTAAAAGGATAATAAGAGACTACTCTGAACAGCTCTGCACTTACACATTTGACAGCTTAAACCAATTCCCTTGAAAAGCACAAACTACAATTTACCCAATATGCAATAGATTATTTGAATGACCCTATAACTATTAAGGAAATTGAATTCATAATTTAACACCCCCCTCCCCCCACCCCAAGGGAATCTCCAGTCTAAATGGTTTCACTGGAGAATTCTACCCATATTTTTAAAACATTTAACACCAATTCTTCAAAATATCTTTTAGAAAATAGAAGGTGGGCCAGGTGGGGTGGCTCATGCCTGTAATCCCAGCACTTTGGGAGGCTGCAGTGGGCGGATCACTTGAGGTCAGGAGTTCGAGACCAGCTTGGCCAACATGGTGAAACCCCATCTCTACTAAAAATACAAAAATTAGCTGGGCGTGGTGGCAGGTGCCTGTAGTCTCGGCTCCTCGGGAGGCTGAGGCAGGAGAATTGCTTGAACCCGGGAGGCAGAGGTTGCAGTGAGCCAAGATTGCACCACTTCACTCCAGCATGAGTGACAGAGCAAGACTCTGTCTTAAAAATAAAAGGTGGTGGTACACATTCCACTTTATTTTATGAAGCCATTACACTCTGGTCACAAAACTGGACAAAGAAAGTAACAAAAGAAACAAGAAAACTACAAGTCAATATCCCTGATAAATATAGAATTCACACTATTTAAAACATTTTCAAATAGAATCTAACAATATATAAAAAGACTTATGCACCCCAACCTAATGAGGAATAGTCCAGTAATAGAATACTAATTCAGTATTTGAAAATCAATTGATGTTATTCGCTATACTGATAGGTTCAAGAAGAAAAATCACATGCTCACATTAGTTGATGCAGGAAAAAATTTGACAAAATTGATACACAGCCAGAACTCTCAGAAAAAAATAAGAATAGATAACAGTTTTCTTAACTCGATAAAGGACATGTGCAAAAAACCTACATCTAATATTGTGTATAATGGTACAAATGAATGATTTCCTCTTAAATATAGGAAGAAGACACCACTGCTATTCAACATAGTAGGGAATTTTAAACAGTGGAATAAGACAAGAAATATAAATAAAAGGCATACAGATTAAAATAAAGAAATAAAGCTATCCTTATTTGTGGATTCCATGGTTATAGAGAAAACACCAAAAATTTAAAACTCACACACATTTTGTGGACTGACAAGTTAGCTCACCAAAGTCACAGGATATGAAATCACATTGCAAAAAACAGTTTCTAAATTTCTTACAGTAAACAGATAAAAACAACTTAAAATACAATACCATTTTAATCACCCAGAAAAAAGGGAAATATTTAGGTGTGCATCTAACAGGACTTGTATGCTGAAAATTATCAAATGCTGATGAAAAAGGCCAAGTTGTAAATAGATGGAAAAGCACAGTGTGTTCATGGATTGAAAGACTCCACTTTGTAAAGTTGCCATCTCTGCTCAAATTGATACGCAGATGTAATGCAGTCATTTCAAAATATCAGCAGATTTTTAAAAAATAAATATAGACAAGATTATCTCAAAATTTGAATAGAAAAGCAAAGAAACTAGAGTAGTTAACACAATTTTGAAAAATAAGAATCAGGTGGGACAAATCAGTCTACCTAGTTTCAAGACGTTATATAACTCCAGTCATCATCACTATGTGGTATTTGCTTAGATGTAGACACCTAAATCAATGGAAGGGAAGAGAAGACACTGAAATAGCCCCAGACAATAATGACCAACTGATTTTTGCCAATAATGCAAAAGCAATTTAATGGGGGAAGTACAATCTTTACAACAATGGTGCTGGAACAATTGGCTATTTATAGGCAAAATAATAATAATAAATAATAAATCTTGACCTAAACTTCACATCTCATAAAAATTAGCTCAAAATGGATTGTAGGTTAAATTGAAAACATAAAACTATAAAACTTTCAAGCAATCCTATAGGAAAAAAATGTTTTCAACTTAGAGCTTGGTGACGTGCCACCAAGGGTCTATAAAAGAAAAAAATGATAAATTAGACTTCCTCAAAATTTGGCTGGGCGCAGTGGCTCATGCCTGTAATACCAGCACTTTGGGAGGCTGATAGGTGGATAACCTGAGGTCAGGAGTTCGAGACCAGCCTGGCCAACATGGCGAAACCCTGCCTGTACTAAAAATACAAAAGTTAGCCAGGCAAACTTTGGTGGTGCACATCTGTAATCCCAGCTACTTGGGAGGCTGAGGTAGGAGAATCGCTTGAACTGCGGAGGTGGAGGTTGCAGTGAGCCGAGATCATGCCACTGCACTCCAGCCTGGGTGACAGAGCGAGACTCAGTCTCAAAAAAAAAAAAAAAATTAAAGATGTGGTCTCTGAACAATCCTGTTAAGATATTCGAAAGAAAAGCTATAATGTGGAAGAAAATACTTCTGCAAATTTCATATTTAATAAAGAATTAATATCTATAAATTTATAAAGAAGTAAAATGGTGGTTACCAGAAACTGGAAGGGTAAAGGGTTAGAGAAATGTTTGTCAAAGGATACAAAGTTTTAGTTAGATAGGAGGAATAAGCTCAATAGATCAATCGTACAACATAGTGATAGATTGTAGTTAATAATTGTGTATTATATTCTTGAAAATCATTAACAGAGTAGATTTTAAATGTTTTCACCACAAAAATTATAAGTGTGTGTGGTTCTGCATATGTTAATTAACTTGAGTTAGCCATTCTACAGTGTATACATTTTTCAAAACATCATGTTGTACGTGATAAATATGTACAATTATTATTGTCAATTTTAAAATGTCAAAGAGTGAAAACCAATCCATTTAGAAAATCTTTTTAAAGTGACTTGAAGAAATATTTTACCAAAGAGGACATATGGAGGCAATCAAGAACATGGAAAGAATTCGGCATTACTAGCTATTAGGGAAATGCAGATTAAGAATATAATAAGATATCATTATACACATGTTAGAACAGATAAAATTTAAGATAGAAACAATATCAAGTATTTACAAGGACGCATAGAACGTGTGTCTCTCATATACTGATGATGGCAATGCAAAATGACACAACTCTTCTGGCAAATTGTTTGTAGTTTCTTAAAATAAATAGACATTTACCAGTGAGTCAACAATTCACATTTCTGGACATTTATTCCACAGAAATGAAAGTTAATGTCCCCGAAAAACCCCAGAAACCTATACACAATTATTGTCAGCAGTTTTATTTCTGAGTCAAAAACTGGAAACAACCAAAATATCTACAGTAGGTGAATGGTTAAAGAAATTGTGAGATACCTGTACTGTGAACTACTATTCAGCAATAAAAACTGAATGAACTATCGATATACACAACACCTGTGATGAATCTCAAGGGCACAATGTTGAATGAAAATTAAAACAGTCTCAAAAGGTTATAGATTATACAATGTCATTTATATAACACTTTCACCATGAGAGAAGTATAAAGATTTGGTCATAGTTGCCAGTATGGTGGGAGAAAAAAAGATGGGTAGAACTATAAAGGTACAGCATGAAGGAGAAATCTGTGGTGAATTAGTTCTGTATTGTATTGTGGTGGTAGTTACAGAAATCTATACATGTAATAAAAGGGGTTAAACTTATACAAACATACTTTATCAATGTCAATATCATATAGTACAATATGATATTATAGTATCATAAGATGTAACAAATGGGTTACCAATGTCACTAGCAGGATAGGGAAACAAGACTTCTCTGTACTGTCTTTACAACTGTCTGTGTATTTGTAATATTTTCAAAATAAGTTATAAAGATTTCCCTTTTATAGTGTTACTGTAAACCCTTAAGTTCCCACTAAAAAGGTGAAATGTAGAGTTATAGCTCATAAGCCAGCAAAGGAAATAGAATAATAAAAATTTTCAATTATTGTGAAACAAGGCAGAAAAAAGAGGAAAAGGGAAAGTTGGGACAAATGAAAAACGAATAGATTATAGGTTTAAACCTTATTATATCAATCACATTAAATATTAATGTTCTAAATATACTCAGTTCAAAGGCAGAGATTGTCAGAGTTAATAAAAATAAGATCAAATTATAAGCTGTGTTATAAGAAGCACACTTTAAATATAAAGACACAAATATGTTGATAAGGATGAATGGTAGTGCACACCTGTAATCCCAGCACTTTGGGAGGCCAAGACAGGAGGATACCTTGAGCCCAGGAGTTTGAGACCAACCTGAGCAACATGACAAGACCCCATCTGTACAAAAAATTTAAAAATTTAACTGAGCATGGTGGTGCATGTCTGTAGTCCCAGCTACGTCGGAGGCTGAGGTGTCAGTATCACTTGAGCTTGGGAGGCTGAGGCTGCACTGGGCTGTCATCACACCACTGTACTCCAGCCTGCACTCCACTGCACTCAGGGCAAAGCAACACCCTGTCTCAAAAGGAAAGAAGGAAGAAAAATAAATAAATAAATAAATATTCATTATTTTTTTCATGTGTTTTGACTATTTAAAAAATCATGTTCATTTATTTCTGATTATTTGTAACACATTTTCCTATACATTAATTAAGGATATTAACCATTCATCTATGATATATACAGTAAATGATTTCCCAGTTTTTCATTTGTGGTTTAATTTTGTCAATGTTATCTTTTCAATATATAAAGCAAGTGGTGTGTTTGCATGTTTAAATAAAGTGTATTTCTTTCCTTTAAAAAGTAATAAAGATACAGAATGCGATCACTAATCTAAAGAATACTGAAGTAACTATACTGATATCACACAAATGGATTCTAGAGGAAAATACATCAGGGATAAAGAAGGTAATTTCGCAATGGAAAAGGTGACTTAATCAAGAAGACATTAAATATTTATGCACCTCAGCTTTAAAATACATGAAACAAAACTGATGGAATGGCAAGGAGAAATAGCCAAAGATTTCAGTGCTAGTCTCTCAATAACTGACAGAATAAATAGCTAGAAAATTATTAAATATATAGATTTGAATAGTAGTATTAATTAATTTGCCTTAATTAATGACTGTAGAACCCTCTATCCTAAAATAGCAGGATACATATTGTTTTCAAGTACATAAGGAAATGTTATCAAGAAAAGAGCTATTCTGGACTGAACTATTTTTTTTTAATCAATGAATTTAAGAGAATTGAAGTTATTTCTCCAATCGCAGTGGAATCAAACTAGAAATAAATGACAGAAATATAAAATGAAAATCTCCAAACACTTGGAGAATAAGCCACACTTTAATAAATAACCTGTGGATCAAAGAGAAAATCTAAATGGAAATCAAAATAAACAGTGACCTGAACAAAAATATACATAAGACATATCAGATTTTGCGTAGTGTTATTAAACAATGCTTGAAGAGAAATTCATAGCATTAAATACCCATATTAGGATAGTGAAAAATGCTCTTAAATCACTTATTTTATCTTCTGCCTTAGAAAAATAGAAAAAGAAGGTGAATTAAATTAAGTAGAAGATAGGAAATAAAGATCAGAGTTGAAATCAATAAAACAGGTAGTAGGCCAAAAATGGAGGAAATCTTTGAAACCAAAAGCTGCTGTTTTGAGAAAATTAGTAAAATCAATACAGTTTTAGCCAGGCTTAGTAAAGTTAAGGAGAAGATACAAATTACCAATATCAGTATAGAAAGAGGAGGCATCACTACAGATTCTATAGGTATTAAAAGAAAAAATAAGATAATATTATGAACAACCTTATTTCATGATATTAAGATTTAAGGGTGAAATGGGTAAATTCCTTGAAAGAGATCTAAGAAAGCTCACTAAAGAAAAAATAGATCATCTGAATTTCCTGATAAATATCAAATAAATTAAATCTGGAGTTGAAAATCTTCCCACTAAGAAAATTCCAAGCCCAGATGACTTTGCTAATAAACTTTACAAAACATTTCTTTCAGAAAATGGAAAAGGAAATTATATTTCCCAATCCATTCTATGAGGCAACGATTACTGTAATACCAAAACCAGGAAAAAATTCACAAGAAAAAACCTCCGAAACCACAGACTAGTCTTCCTCATGAATACCTATGTGAAAATTCTAAAACAACAAGCAAATGAAATCTATTGATACATGAAAAGGATACTATATATCAAGAATGAGCAGATTTTGTTTTAGGATTGAAAAGATGCCTTAACATTTGAAAATCAATTTATGAAATACACGATATTAACAACAAAATGTGAACCAACACAATTATTTTAATAGATGCAGAAAAGGCATTTGACAAAATCCAAAATGGATTCTAGTTTTTTAAAAAGCTCAGCAAGAATGGAAGATAAATTGGTCAATATGATAAAAGGCATCTATAGAAAATGTATAGCTAATATCATGCTTAATGAGGAAATACTGGTGTTGCCCCCAAGATTGGGAACAAAGCAAGGATTTATGTTTTCACCACTTCCCTTTCACATTATTTTAGCCAGTGATAATGAGCAAGAAAAGGAGGTAAAAGGCATCTGTTTAGAGAAGAAAAAAACTGTCTTTATTCATAGGCAGCGTGATCATCTGTGCATAAAATTTTATGCTCTCTAAAACAGAAAGCCACTGGAACTTAGAAATGAATTTATCAAGTTGCAGGATGCAATATCAATATATGTAATTCAATTATATTTTTATATATTACACAAATTGGAAATTAAAACTTAAAAATATCATTTGCAATAGCGTTTTAAACAGTGAAATACTTAGAGGAACAAATCTGATGGAAGATATGCCAGTCCTATACCCTTAAAACTACAGAACAACTGAGAGGAGTTGAAAGAGACTTAAATATGTGAGCATACAGGCCAATATCGTGTGTAGGTTGAAAGACTTATCTTAGTCTCCCCTAATTGATCTATAGATTCAACACAATGCCAATCAAACCCCGGCAGGCCTTTTTTTTCAATAAAAACTGCCAAACATATTCTGAAATTCTTATAGAAATGGAAGTCAACTTGAATGGCCAAAATATCTTTGAAAAAAACAATTTGGGAAGATGAATACTGTGTGATTTCCAGACTTAATGGAAAGCTACAATAATCAAGAAAGTGGTGCGCTGGGCATGGTGGCTCACACCTGTAATCTCAGCACTATGGGAAGACGAGACAGTTGGATCACTTGAGCCCAGGTGTTCAAGACCAGTCTATGCAACATGGCAAACCCTCATCTCAACAAAAAATACAAAAAATTGCCGGGCATGGTGGCACATGTCTGCAGTCCCTAGCTACATGGGAGGCTGAAGTGGGGGGGATCACCTGAACCTGGGAAGTTGAGGCTGCAGTGACCTGTGATTGTGCCACTGCACTTCAGCCTGAGTGACGAGTGAGACACAGGTGTCAGGGGAAAAAAAAAAGTGTTGTTGTCTTATTAATCCTTAACTATTATTAATTAATTGAAAGTTTACATAGGGCAGAAAAGTGAAATATTGATACATATAATCAATATTTATATATTTATAAGCCAAAGGTTGCTAGTGATCCCAAGTCTGTTATAGGAATGTGAGATTTTATTAAGCATATCAACTCAAATGTTGATGTCCAGTTCATAGAAAGTCCATCTCCTAGCAGTCTTCTCAGTATATTGGGAGACTTCAGCAGGTGTCTCACTTGGGCTCAAACTAAAATCTCATCTCTCCTGTGGAGCTATACTACTGTGCAGATATCCCCTCACCACAGATTACTGAGGTGTTAGCCTACCGAAGTCCTAGCAGACCTCTGCAGAACGCCTCACGGTACCATAGCAGGTCCCTGTACCATGCCAAATGGGAGATCCTTAAATTATCTTACTGGTTGGCCAGGCGCAGTGGCTCACGCTTATAACCCCAACACTTTGGGAGACTGAGACGGTCAGATCTCAAGGTCAGGAGTTCGAGACCAGCCTGACTCACATGGTGAAACCCCATCTCTACTAAAAATATACAAATTAGCCTGGCATGGTGGTGTGTGCCTGTAATCCCAGCTACTCAAGAGGCTGAGGCAGGAGAATTGCTTGAACCTAGGAGGTAGAGATTGTAGTGAGCCAAGATCGCCCCATTGCCCTCCAGACTGGGCGACAGAGTGAGACTTAGTCTCAAAAAGAAAAAAAAAATCTGTCAGTCTGTCTGTCTGTCTGTCTGTCTGTCTGTCTGTCTGTCTGTCTGTCTGTCTGTCTGTCTATCTATCTATCTATCTATCTATCTATCTATCTATCTATCTATCTATCTATCTATCTATCTGTCTTACTGGTTTACTTGTTGTCACCTGGGATATGTAAGAAGCCTGTTGGGGCAGTATTCACATAATCTCTGTTAAAAGTGGTATTTTTAGTATCTTCTATGGGTCTTCTCTTTAAACATCTCAGATATTGTCTCTTGTATAAAAAGAAAAGGTTGCTATCCCAAACCACGCCTACTATGTCCTTCTGATTGCTGCCTTTTTTGCACAAGCAGAAATACGTCTTCTGGGCACCATCCGCTTCATGGCCAGCAACTTGTGCAAAGAGATTCCTGGGAGTTGTCAATCTACATGCTCATAGATGTCTGAATTGTAACTTATCCTCAGTCCCTACCCGCCATCCAGAGTCATTTTTCTGACATAAAACTTTCATAGGCAATCCATACCTTATGGCTTCACCATTGTAAAACTGGTGGAAAGCACAACACGGTATCAACTTCAGCATCATGAGGATTGGCCTTTGTTTTCTAAATCCTTTCTCTTTTGAAATGCACCTGTTATACAAGACTTAGGTTGTGTAATTGGAAGGATTGTTCACCCGTAGTGACACCGTTATTTATTGAACCATTTTACTGATACTTTTTTGTGTTAACTGAACTTGTATATGTAATTATTATCTGGTAGGATCTTTTTTTTTCCTAGCGTTATTTATGGCATGATTTACTAGCATCTCATTAGGCAATAAATGCATATTTAATTGGATATCCTTATGGGTTCAGTACCATGCTGTGCATAAATACCAGAAGTATACAGACCCAGCCTTCTTTTCTCTTTCTCTCTCTCTCTCTACACACACACACACACACAAATACATACACACACATATATACATACACATACACATATAACTATATACATATGTATGTATGTATGAGCACAAATTATTTGGGGTGGGCAGTGTGGCTCACACCTATAATCCCAACACTTTGGAAGGCCGAGGCAGGAGGGTTGCATAAGCCCAGGAGTTCAAGACCAGTCTGGGCAACACAGCAAGATCCTGTCTCTCCAAAAAATAAAGATAAAAAATTAGCTGGCCATGATGGCATGCATTTGTAGTCCCAGCTTGGGAGGTTGAAGTGGATCTCTTGAGCCCAGAAGTTCGAGGCTGTTGTGAGTTATAATTACACCACTGCACTCCAGCCTGAGCAACAAGGCAAGATCCTGTCTCAAACAAAACACCGAATTATTTGGAGTATATAGAATTTGAACTTGTTATGCATGTATGAACAGAATTTATTTGGAGTATATAGAATTTGAACTTGGCTTAGATGTATGATGAATTCTCAGAGGTTATGATTAATTATCTTTACCTTTCATTCTATAAGATTTTATTGAATACCTCCTAGATGCTAGAATTTCAGCAATGAGCAAGACTGATAAGGTCTTTGTCTAAGGAGGAACATAGACCCCATAAAATTAGTGTTACAGTTCTTTCAGAATTTGTCTAGCAACCTTTCTGGTTTTTGCTAGAAAGCTCTCTCATAATTGATAAAATGTTTTTGAAAGGGAAGAATTAAAAATCATGGGATTAAATGACAGGAGGAGCCAATCTGGGTATTCATAAAATGACTGATATTTCTGTCCACTGTTGAGTGAAAAGTATTGGAAACCAACATTCATTGAGCAACTACTAGGAAGGCCAGATGGCATTCGAGAGAAAAAGTTATGGTCTCAGGCATATCTGAGTTTGGATCCTGCTCTGCTATGCATTCCAGGCAAGATCGTGTTTTGGCAAGTTGTCTGTCCCATCTGAGCCTGGGTTCCTCATTGGTACAGAAAGTCAGTAATGGCATCAACCCAATTAAATGAGAGAACAGATGCACACAGGATGCATTCCACACAGCGCCTGGTTCATAATAAGTGCTCAGGACATGAGTGCCACCATCCTTCCCCCAAGGAGGCATGAGATGGACCCTGGTTCTTGCTGTTATGGTTACTCAGGCAATTTATACTCATAACCGTCCGGGGAGGTAGGACTCATGTTTTCCCCACTTTCGAGATAAGGATACTGAGGTTCTGGGGATTTGAACTAACCTGTCTTTGACTTCATATCCAGCAGGCAGCCATGCCGATTTCAAAGCTCCTTCTCTTTTCATTCATTGCACCGTTTATTGACCTCATATACATTCTTCATCTCCTGGAGTGTCTCTCCTAATCAGTACATCAGGGGTAACAAATCTTAGTGACCTCAGTGAATAATAAGCCCAAAGAATTGCAGTGCACAGATTCTTGCTTAAGAATAACAGCGACTTGGAAAGGTTTTCAGTGTTAACACAGCAGCCTTATGATTAAAATCACTGGAGAATGTGATGTAAAATGTTTTTATTTTGTCTTGCTTTCTGTTTCCCTTGAAATAATAGTCAGCAGGAAACACATTTCTGAAAGACTTCTCCATCTCTACATCCTCAGAATACAATAAGGGCCAAGCTGACTGTGTCAGGGTGTTCAGAGTTAGTAGGCACACAAATGAAAAGATGGTGCTCTCAGAGTTTTATGAATTTTTCTCTCTAGCAGTCTTGGGTTGGAAAGACATCTTTGAAATTGATGTAGCCATCAACCAGGGGCTAACATTAAGATTTCAGTCGAGGTGTATAGGGTTATGATCTTTCTGTTACTGTCAGAACTGCAGCTGTTGTATTTGCATTGAGTGGCGTGCTGGAGAGAGCAAAATGGGATGCAGGAGAAGGAAAAAGAAATAGCAAAACCTATTGAATCGTGGGCTCTACCTGAGGGCATTTGTTAAAGGTAAATTCATCAATGGCTGTTAAGTCATTTGTATTGAATCATTCTCATAGCCTCACAGCACTTCTTAGTTTTAATAATGGGTCATAGAGAGGAGCTTGGTGATAGATGCCTTATTATGGTATTTAGGCACTTAATTGCAACTGGGCTTAAAATAGCAGCAGAAGCTGAAACCAGGGTGGCTCAGGAGTAAATTATGTTTTCAGTCTACCAAAACACCCTTTTTAAAATTCAAATTTAATATTTCTTGACATATGTTTCTTCATACGCTGTTACCAGCAGTTTATCAGAGATAGAAGAATGTTAAAATAAACTGGTGACCGAAGTATGGTATCTAAAGGCATGCCTTGTTCATCACCATCAGAGATATTTTGAAAGAAACATTGAGACCCAAGTTTAAAACACCTGCATTTATGCTGGGACAGGGGTGTTCATTCATTCATTCATTCATGCATTCATTCATTGTTCGTCATTTATTGCTAATGTTAAAGGGATAGGGCAGTGTATGAGACAGACCCTTGCCTTTGTGGACTAATTATTCAGTGGTGGAAGTGAGAAAAACATAAATAGTTAATAACAATAAATGCCAAAGGCGATGTGTGTGATGATGAAACCAGGAAGCTGAAATAGTGAGTGATGGTAGAAGATACAGTAGTGTTTTCTTCAGATCGGTGGGCTAGGGAAGGGCTCTTGGAGAAGAACCCATTTAAGCAGAGGTCTAAGTGATATGAAGGTGCCAACTGGCTAAAAAGAGGAAGGATCATTAGAAACAGAAACAGCATGTTCAAAGGCCCTGATGTGGGGAAGAACTAAAAGGAGATCAGGGTGGCCAAGCTTAGCAGAGGAGTCAGTGGAGGGGTAGGACATAGGTTTGAATAGCAGATAAAGGCCAGGTCCTGTGTGGCCTTTTCAGTTACTTTACATTGTATTCTAAATACAGTGGGAAACAATGAAGAGTTTTAAGGACAAGGGTATTGAGCTCTGGTGTATATTATTAGGAGATTGTTTTTATTGACTCTAGAATGGATGGGGAGTAGGTGGCTAAGGAGGAAGTTGGCAGTGGTACGGGAGAGAAGTAACAGTGCCCTCTACCAGAAAAATGAATGGACTGAAAATGTACTTAGAATACATGCTAGTAGATAAAGAGGAACTAGCTAGGAAGTTCCCTAAAGGAGGGTGGTCTGTATTATTGGGGCATTTGTACCCTGATGACTGAACATCCTGACTCTCTATGTCTAAGTCCATGTACAGCAACTCTTTGCCTCACTTGTAGGTGAAATGATTTTGGAGTCACTAGTTGGATAAAGAACTAGAAAGGTAGAACATACAGTACTTCCTCTGCACATCTGATTTGGGAGTTTTGAAGTTTACTTGTCTTAGACTGCATGAAATGTCAAAGGAAGCCAGTAACATTGATTTATTTGTTGAGTCCGTTGGTTATCATCAGCTTGCTGCTTACGGTATATAAGCAGATAGAGCCAGAAGCGGCAATTCCAGGCATTGAACCTGCGTTGTTTACTGCCCCTGTGGTCTTATGAAGAATGTATGATTATCGTAACCCACTTGCTATTATTTTCACAACAAAGCTGTCTCTGACCAGCTACAATCTTGGACTTACATAATTGAATTTTAGATGAAGATGCGCTGCTGGTTTATATGAATTTTCCAGGGGTGCCAGCGTGAGTCCAGGCTTTAACAAACAATATTTTTAATTGAGATTTTATGTCCTTGCCCTCAAATCAAGCACTTTAATAGGATCCCAGTTGGAATAGGTGACTCAGTAACAAGTTACCACTGCTTTCAACTTCAGAAAGGTGTTAATTTCTCTAACTCCTGCTGGGCGTCCATCTACTCCGGTAACCCACTGCCTGCATGTACCATAAAAACGAGTGTTTTGCGTTCCATTAGGTTCAAAGTATAGCCTTAGTAGTCTGCATATTTCTTGTAGCATGTGCTGGCTTTGTTCCATCAGGCAACATTAAGATAGAAAAGTATTAAAAATATCGATTTGTCATTTATAACATCGAAGTGATAGATTGAAATGCAATTTGGATGTACTCCAGACCTCCAATAACTTTGACATTATCAGATGAAATACAATGATCTCAGTCTAATTAATATGCTGTGTCCATATGAGAAAAGTAGAGAGAATGAAGCAAGAAATTGGCCACAAGGAAGTGATAGCTTCATGTTTCAAGTAGTTGTAGAATTTAGAGATGGAATATGACATGCTCTGTCGCTGGATGTTGCTATGTGCTGGAAGCTGTGTTCTTTCCATGTTTGTTCATCTTTGAAAGCAAGTTAGCGCATTCCTAAAGAATAGAGTGATACTCTTCACTGAACTTTGTAAACTTTAACCTTTTTATTATGGCATCTTGCCATGATGTTCTTCCATTCCCCTGCTCTGGAATACCGGTAATAACTCTAACACACACACCTTTCTGCGTATCGGTTTCATGCAACAGGTGCACCTATCTTGATTTCAAAACTTGCCCATCCCCCTTTCCATTACTGCTTCTTCACTTCCATCCTTTCCTGCTGGTAGTGAAATTGTCAAACTTTATTCCTACTCCTATTTTTTTTTTTTTAGCAGGGTTCTATGTTCTCTGTCAGCCTCTCTGCTCACATATTACAGTTTCTCTGTCCTCCCAGAGAATTTTTATCTTCCTGTTGGCAATATGTTTATACGGTGTGAATATGTAATAATTTTACTTGGTTGCTATGGAGAAGGGAAAAATACAAATGTGCAAATTTCAAATATACAATTGTGCAAATTTCAAAATTTATTGTAACTTTTTCATAGTGGTCATATAGTATTATTAGGAAGTAATGGCATAAAAATACAAATATTGAACTTGAGTAAACATCATGTATACTGAAACTTGTAGGGGGTATGTTAATGATGTGTGAAATTTACTTTGAAATGCACCAGAAATAAGATGGGTTGATGGTTGCAGAGAGGGATGGACAGATGGAAATAGCTGGGATAAAGCAAGTATAGTAAAATGCCAGTAGTAGAATATAGGTGGTAGATATATGGATGTTTGCTATAAAATTCTTTCAGCTTTGCTGTTTTCAGATTTGCATACTGCAATATTGGAAAAATATGGTACTAAAGTGAATAGTCATATAGTTAACACATAGACTGAGATAAAAATTGCATGCCTGCATTAATATCTATTCTTTTATTCAGGGATGCTTTCGGGACCGTAGTTGCAGCAAGATCATCTTGCTATAACCCAGTGTCCCCCTTTCATCTCCTATACCATGTCTCTCTGCCTGTTTTCTTCTTCTCTTTGAATATTTGTTACATCTGTCTTAATAGAGACTGTGCAATTTCATCTCTTCATCAACTCCTGTAAGTAGAACCAGCAACAGAGTGAAAGGGAGAAAAAGAAACGTACTTCTCGCCTGCCTTCCTTTTCTGTCTCCCCGTGAGAAGCCTCGTGCCCTCCTCCTCTCTTGTGTCTTGTGTCAGAGTTAGCGGAGCAGCTCTGGCCTCCTTGGATTTACGTGATTCGTAGTGAGAGAATGCTGCCACAGCTGAGGCTGTTGCCTGCTCTACATTGATTGAGTTTCCTGGGCTTGAGGGATTTTTGTCGAGCTGAGTTTTATGGTTGATATGCTTTCGGTCATTTGTCATAAAATCATTCCCACCAAGCTGTTTACTGGGTTTGAATGCTTAATTACTGAAGGAGAAGAGAATCACTCCTTTTGGAGCTGACTGTTGACTTGGATGCTTTTTACTGGGTTGTCTTCTGGTACCCAACTCTTGCTGAGTAGTTTATCCATTATACATACCCACCCTTCAGCATAAAAAAATAAAGACACCCATAATTTTACTAAGTATTTTGAGCAGTGCAAAGACATATCATTTCACTTCATATTATGACAGCATTTTTCTTTTGAGTACAAATTGATTGCAAAACTCAACACTCAGGCAGCTACAGCTAGGAAAGGGTCTATGCTCTGGGGTTCAAATGACAATGTTCACCTGCTTTATTCAGATCAATTTCCAGAAATGCATTGCTGACTCTCAGCTAACTCAATATCCTCAATCCAAATTGCATAAATGGTGTTGGATATAATTATCTCTCTGAAAAATTTCACCTAAATTGGAATTAAATTTATTTGTAAAAGCAAAGTCATCTTGGGAATTATATTTCAAAACCTACAGTCGAAGATTCAGTGAATGAAGCTCTTTCCTGATGCTTCTTCCACAATTTCAGCTCCTCTTTTTCATGAGGAAAATTAAAGCACTCTTCGGGTTCCCACTGCTCCCTCCTCTGCACTAATTTCCACATAGAATTTCTCTCTACAAATTGGCCTCCACTAATTTTTTGCATTGGTTGTGTCTTGTTGAATTTTTCAGGAGCACACTTTTATATATGGGGATGTTGTTTTAGAGGTGGGAGAAAGAGAGAATTAGAGAGATATGCAGGAAATGGAATGTTGTTTTTTTTATTATTATAGTTTAAGTTTTAGGGTACATGTGCACAATGTGCAGGTTAGTTACATATGTATACATGTGCCATGCAGGTGTGCTGCACCCATTAACTCGTCATTTAGCATTAGGTATATCTCCTAAAGCTATCCCTCCCCCGTCCCTCCATCCCACAACAGTCCCCAGAGTGTAATGTTCCCCTTCCTGTGTCCATGTGTTCTCATTGTTCAGTTCCCACCTATGAGTGAGAATATGCGGTGTTTGGTTTTTTGTTCTTGGGATAGTTTACTGAGAATGATGATTTCCAATTTCATCCATGTCCCTACAAAGGACATGAACTCATCATTTTTTATGGCTGCATAGTATTCCATGGTGTATATGTGCCACATTTTCTTAATCCAGTCTATCCTTGTTGGACATTTGGGTTGGTTCCAAGTATTTGCTATTGTGGATAGTGCCGCAATAAACATATGTGTGCATGTGTCTTTATAGCAGCATGATTTATAGTCCTTTGGGTATATACCCAGTAATGGGATGGCTGGGTCAAATTGTATTTCTAATTAGATCCCTGAGTAATCGCCACACTGACTTCCACAATGGTTGAACTAGTTTACAGTCCCACCAACAGTGTAAAAGTGTTCCTATTTCTCCACATCCTCTCCAGCACCTGTTGTTTCCTGACTTTTTAATGATTGCCATTCTAACTGGTGTGAGATGGTATCTCATTGTGGTTTTGATTTGCATTTCTCTGATGGCCAGTGATGGTGAGCATTTTTTTATGTGTTTTTTGGCTGCATAAATGTCTCCTGTTTTAATGCCAAGATAACCCGTCAGAACACCTGAAATATTTGCTACAGTTTTGATGTTTCATTTATCTCTTAGTGGAGCATTGTGTTGTTTCAGTGTTTTATCGTGGAGAACGGTGGCTCTTTTAACTGTAAGGAATTCGAACTTTAGTAAAAGCAACTTTTGATCACTTTGCTATAAATATAATACTAGAGAATTCGTTTCTTGGAGTATGATTTCCCTGTTATTCAAAAACAACTACTTGTCACCCCCTTGTACTTTGGCCTTCTTTTTTCTTCTCCCCTTCTTTTAACTGTTGCCCCTATTCGGAGCGATTATACTTAAAGTAATATGGATTCTTTCAGAGCTGCCAAAAGGTGAAATTGACTTTTTGAGAATGTATTGCTGAAAACTGCAGCAGATGCACTTTTCCCATGTAGAAACATCCTGTGTGTTAAGACCGAAAGGGACAATTTATGTCCAGTTTCAAATTGCTAGCTGAGGTCAATAAGTGCCCACTTCTGCAATCACATCAGCCCCGTTTGGATGACAATACACAATGAGGTGCCTCCCAGGGAGTGACCACCTGGGAAGTGGCCACCTCCATTGGCAGCAAAACCCTTTTTGCAAGTTTTATTTGGTCATTCGTAGTAGAAACCTTTAAAAATCTTCAACATTTAATTTCAACCATTTAAAAAATATATACTGTACTACCATTTACGTATAACTGGATTTATTTAAAAATTATATGGATTGGGGAAAGGACACCCTCTTCAATAAGTAGTGCTGGGAAAAAAATGGATACCCGTATGCAGAAGAGTGAAAGAAGA
Source organism: Gorilla gorilla gorilla (assembly GCF_029281585.2). NCBI lineage: Eukaryota > Metazoa > Chordata > Mammalia > Primates > Hominidae > Gorilla > Gorilla gorilla. The sequence goes on from NC_073242.2 coordinate 10,416,874, forward strand.
CCCTATTTCATACCATATACAAAAATCAACTCAAAATGCATTAAAGATTGAAACCCAATACTATAAAAGTACTAGAAGTAAACATAGGTAATTGCATGAAGACACTGGCCTAGGCAAAGATTTTATGGCTAAGACTTCAAAGGCATAGGCAACAGAAACAAAATATACAAATAGGACTATATTAGACTAAACAGTTTTGGCACAACAAAGGAAACAATGAATGCAGCAAAGAGAGGATCTGTAGAATGAGAGCAAATATTTGCAAGCTATTCAGTCAACTCATATCCAGAATATATGGCAAGGAACACAGTCAACTCCATAGCAATAATAATAATAATCCCATTTAAAAATGGGCAAAGGATCTGAATAAACATTTCTTAAGAGAAGATATACAGGCCGGGCGTGGTGGTTCACGCCTGTAATCCCAACACTTTGGGAGGCCGAGGCAGGCGGATCATGTGAGGTCAGGAGTTCGAGACCAGCCTGGCCAACATGGTGAAACTCCATCTCTACTAAAAATACAACAAAAATTAGCCAGGCGTGGTGGCAGACACCTGTAATCCCAGCTACTTGGGAGGCTGAGGCAGGAGAATTGCTTGAACCCGGGGGATGGAGGTTGCAGTGAGCTGAGATCATGCCATTGCACTCCAGCCTGGGCAACAAGGGTGAAACTGCATCTCAAACAAACAGACAAACAAACAAAAAAACATACAAATGGCCAACAGGTATAAAAAATGCTTATTATCACTAATTATGAGAGAAATGCAGATCAAAACCTCAATGAGGTATAATTTCATCCCAATTAGAACAACTATTATCAAAAAGATAAAAAATAAATGCTGGCAAGGATGTGGAGAAAAGGGAAATTTTATGCACTGTTGGTTGGAATGAAAATTGGTACAGCTGATAGGGAAAACAATACAGAGGTTTCTCAAAAAGACTAAAAATAGAACTACCATAAAATCTAGCAAAATCCCACTATGGATATTTACCCAGAGGAAAGAAAATCAATATCTCAAAGGACCTGCACACCCTTGTTTACTGCAGCATTATTTACAATAGCAAAGACATGAAATCAACGTAAGTATCCATTAAGAGACGATTAGATTAAAAATGTGGTATATGTGCACAACGGAATACTATTCAGCCCTGAAAAAGGATGAAATGCTGTTTGTTACAGCAACATGGATGGAACTGGAGGGAGACCATTATGTTAACTGAAATAAGCTGAGCACAGAAAGACAAATATGACATGTTCTCACTCATATGTGGGAGCTAAAAAAGTTGATCTCTGGAGGACAGAGAGTAGAATGATGGTGACCAAAGGCTGGGAAGGGTGGAGAAGGTGGGATGAGGGGAGGGTGATTAATAAGTACCAACATACGGTTAGATAGGAGTGAGTTCTAGTGTTCCACAGCATAGTATGGTGATGATGGTTAACAACCATTTATTGTGCATTTCAAAGTAGCTCGAAGAAAAGATTTGAAATGTCTCCAACCCATAGAAATGACAAATGTTTGAGGTGATGGATACCCCCAATTACCCTGATCATAACACATTGTGTGCATGTATCAAAATGTCACATGTACCCTGTAAATATGTACAATTATTATGCATCAGTAAAAAAAGGTTTTAAACAATTACAACAACATCCAGGTTTTGTTGTTTGTTTTTAATGCGGCAGACCCTGTCCTCTATTACATTGAACTCTCACACTTTTAAGAAGTCGGTCCAAACTACTATCTTCTTTATACCAATAAGAAGGATCAGGACACAGAAAGTTAAGTAAATGGTCCAAGTCAGTAAATGGGGATTCATCATTTTGAAACTTTGTGGTCAGACTTCAGGTACTGTCCTCTTAATGTCTTGCTGTGAGATTTGAGATCCAAGATAACTTGGCATTGTTGAGATATTGGGAAGCTACTATCAGAATCAGTCCTCTGCTTGCTTTGTTGGTGTAAACTAGAGATAATTTAGTGTAAGATGTCCCAATAAAAATTTTCCCCCAAGCATATGTAAACCATGACATAATAGATTTATCAAAGTAGCAGAATGCTATTATGTTCAAGAGATTAACCAGACCGAAGCTATTTGTCATAGCAACGGGTGCTAGAGTTGACAAATTACAATTGAACCCAGTTTGTAGCAAAATGTTAGACAGAGCCTTGGCACTGATTAATTGATGTGAGGGTCCAGCCTAGAATACATTAGAGCAATTTAAATATCATTCAAAACAGAATATGACCATGCTCTCTAAAACATCCCAAACTGTACCAAGCAACTACATTTGATTGATTCTATAATGCAAATATTTTATGCCTAAGACTTTTAAAGCATAGACTGTGTTAGTAGCAAGACACACCACCAATTTAGTAATTTCTAATTAAAAAGAAAATACATTTTACATTAAATGCTTATGTTGATTACCAAGGAGCCTGACTACAGGTCTTTTAAAACTTGCATCATGGGGTTGAGAGGGACAATCATCTCTTAGAAATTTCTTAAAAAGAAATTTTAACTCTGGGTAATGTGTTTACCCTAATTAGATAAGAAACCTCATCCTAATAAAATTAATGGACTGAAGGTGACATGTGTTCAGGGAGTGGGAGGGGGAAGAGTTTAGAAAGAGGAAAAGCCTTTGCTTTCTAGGCTAGAAAAATGGATGTTGAACTTAAATCTATTCAGACAATGATGAGATAGTCATATTGTAACAAGAATAGGTTACCTCTTCCTTGCATTTAAGGTTTCCGTTATGACACAGAAAACAAGATTATATTCTACTGAAAATAAAGTTGAAATGGAGTAGAAAAAGTGGAGTTTCATATTACTTATCAATTCTTTTTTTTTTCTTTTGTGAGACAGAGTCTCGCTCTGTTGCCCAGGCTGGAGTGCAGTGGCATAACCTTAGCTCACTGGAACCTCCACCTCCTGGGTTCAAGCAATTCTCCTGTTTCAGCCTCCCAAGTAGCTGGGATTACAGGTGCATGGCACCACAGCTGGCTAATTTTTGTATTTTTAGTAGAGACGGTGTTTAGTCATGTTGGCCAGGCTGGTCTTGAACTCCTGACCTCAGGTGATCTGCCTGCCTCAGCCTCCCATAGTGCTGGGCCCCAATTAATTCTTTAGTCAACCAACTTCATTTCTTGATATGTCAGTTGTCTGTGTGTGTGTGTGTGTGTGTGTGTATTTTCATTTTTTGTCCATCTGACAGTTGCTGTTGTTTTCATTGTTAGGATATGAGTTCCAGTTCTAGTATTTCTGTGACAGAGCCTTTTGTTCTTTAGCATGTAGGGATTTATTTAGGTCCATTACTTGTTTTCACTTTCTCTTTGCCTTTTCTTAAATTTCAACTTTAATAATAGCCTTTAATAGAATAACAGTGCATTACCTTTCATTGACTACATTTATGCTGAAGAATTCATGCTAAAGAAATAATAAGGAATGTGTGCCAAGATGTGGCTATGAGGATGTTCATTACTAGATTGTTTATAATAGCTAGACAGTGGAAGATTACCCAAATGGCCTATAACAGCGAATTGATGATATCAAGTATGGTATAAGGCTACAGTGGAATTCTCATTAGTTTATTAATCATTTATCAAATATTAGTTGAGAGGATATTTTGTATCAGCCCTTGTGGAGTCTCTGAATATGTAGCCTTCAAGGGCATTAATAGTGAAATGGTGGAAGAATCGTCAATGGAACAGCAAAAGGTGAGCATATGGCTCAGGGAGTCCAAACTCAGTGTGATCTTATTTTCATTAAAAGATAAAAGGAAGGTAGAAATATGTTTTCTTAAGAAAAAAAAAATGTACGTACACAAAGATAAGCATCGCTATGTTTGACTCCTTGGATATTTATTCTCTAAATAGTTTGTAATGAATTCCTCATGTCTTTAAGCAGAAAACAAATTGCAAATGGTTTAAAAAGGCAATTGCTTTAAAGGATTGAGGAGAGCATTGGCACCTATGTTTGTGTTATCTATGAAGGTGGAAGGGGAATCAAGATGGTTTCAGTCTTTTGTTTTTAAAGCAAATGGAATTCTTCAACGTCTTAACTCTCTTTTAACTCTTGCTCTTATAAGAAGTGATATTTTAATGTTTAGGAAAGGCATGTATTATTAAGAAAAAATAAGATAAAATACCAAGGATACCAGCAATCACAGCGGACTGAGTGGTATGTGAAAAGATAAACAGTAAATGCTTTTGGAAGGAATTGTTAGTCTTCTCGACAGTTTAGCATTTGATCTAGTTTTGCGTTGGTAGACTGACTTGAAGTACTAGACTGAATTGGGTGAGACAAATAAAATCATATAGTGGAGCAGAGAGATCCAATCTTTCCCTTTCTCTGCAAGGTTTGTGTTTAGGTTATAAAAATAAGTGTAGGAGGGAAGATTAGGGCAAGGCACAGCCTTGGTGCAAGATGCAGAGATGAGCAGTCACGTATTTCACACAGAGTAGGATCAGAGAGTCCAACTAGAACCAACACCAACAGTGTGTGGCCCCAGGGAGTGGTGCTGCCTCTGGTCAGTGCCACCCACCAGAACTGGACTCTAATGGATAGATCTTCCTAGCACTGCCTCTGGTCAATGCCACCCATCAGGATCGGACTGTAATAGAGAGATCTTCTTAGCTCTCTCCCTAAAAGTTGACTGAGCCATCTTTCCAATTAATAAGAAAATACCAAACAGAACATTAAAGTTTATAGCTCCACATTTTTTAATTAAATTACCTATTGATTAGTAGGGGGCTATCATTAAAAATCAGCACAACCACAACTGACAATGCCTTAGAAATTTTCATCATGATGACTTTGGTCAAATTGTAAATGTGAATCTGTACTTTATTTTAGAAGTAAAGGAGGCAAATGAGCAATAAATTTGAAGCCCAGGTAACTGGGGGAAAAAGTAATCAATTTAATCAGTCCCAAGGGCTAAGTGATTCAGAGAACTGACACTTGGATATTTGGTTGAAGCCTTTTGTCTGAAAATGTCACTTGTATATGTTTAAGAAAATATTCTATACCAGACATACATTTAGTCTTTGCATCTCTTATGTTGTTAGTTTTCAGTTTTTAAGCATAAACTCAAGGTAACAGTTTTCCTGTTAGTTTTTAGTTTTTAAACATACACTCCAGGTAATAGTTTTCCTTTCTCCCAATCTCCTTTTTTTTTTTTTTTCGAGACAGAGTCTTGCTCTGTCACACTGGCTGGAGTGCAGTGGTGCGATCTTGGTTCACTGTAACCTCTGCCTCCCAGATTCAAACAGTTCTCTGCCTCAGCCTCCCAAGTGGCTGGGATTACAGGTGCTCGCCACCATGCCTGGCTAATATTTGTATTTTTAGTAGAGACGAGATTTCAAGAACTTGGCCAGGCTGGTCTTGAACTCCTGACCTTGTGATCCACCTGCCTCGGCCCCCTAAAGTGGTGGGATTACAGGCATGAGCCACCATGCCTGGCCCTCTCTCTTCTTGTTGCTACTACGCCATCCCTACTCCAGTCACTCAAAGCAGCTACATCTCTCATTCCAAGCAGGTACCTTCTTCCTCACTGCAATCCCACATTGTCTTCACCTCTAGACTGAAGATCATTCATCTCTGACATTTTTTGTTCAACCACAGCCCACTTAGGCCTGCCTTCTCATGTGCCCCTCAAGCTCGACAACTCTACAGGTGCTAAGATGAAATATAGTGTAGATGTTAAAAGGATTCCTCTGGAGCCTGATCTCCAGATGTGGTTCTATCTCCTGCTAGTTGAGTTACCTTGGGAAATTAACTTAGTTTTCTGCTACCTCTGTCTTCTCCTCTGTAAAATGTAGTAACAGTACATAAAAATTCCATAGGGTTATAATTAGAATTAGATAAAATAACTAAATAATTGCAAATAATCTATTATGTAGAGAGTGATAGGTTATATATGTAGTGTCTAGAATGCAGACTTCTAGTGAAAATACTGACTTTTGGTCTTCAGTAAACTAGTAATATGTCAATGTTGGCTTTTTCATAGTAATTTTTAGCAACCCTTACTAGTGCACTTAGAAGGTAAATATTAGCAAACAGTACTTAATTGAACATACCACCGCCGACAATGAAATTATGGGTTACCTACCTGTAAGAACAAAAGAAAAGGTGTAAATTTTTGGATTAGTTTATGGCTCACCAGTGTTACCCCTTTACTAGGTATACTCCCACGGTCGTTCTGTTCAAAGGTTGAAACTCTAGACTACTGTATTTAATTCTCCTCAAGAATCTTAGATGTGAAAGGAACAGCAAAAGTCATTTTATCAAAATATAGTCCTGGTACCAGAACTCCATTAAACTTGGCATTTGATTATTTGTTTTGGGCCCCAGTGATTTGCTAAAGAATAGCTTGAGTTCTAGAGATAGAAAAATAGTAAGGTAAAGAGCCTTACCCCAAGGGAATAGGGGGTAGTCAGGGAGACAGGCAAGGAAACAGGCAATTGCAAAATAAAAACCAGGTGTTACCAGAGTCATAGTGGCTCTGAAAGGAGGTATATCTCCTCGCCTTGGGTGGGAGTAAGTGGGTACAAAAAGAATTTCAGAGAAAGGTAGCATCTGAGCTGAAACCTGAAGAACAAGTAGGAGTTCCCCAAATGAAGGTAGAGGAATACAGCAAAGAAATTTGCCCAGTGCAAATAGGAACATGCAAGATACAGGATGTGACGTTCATTCAGTGGCTGTTTATTATTAAGGTCCTACAATATATCAGGACTGTATTACGAGAACTTATGTAAATGTCAGACTACTGTCTCCTCCACCTCTAAACTGAGTTTTTTCAGGGCAGAAACTGTCCAATTTATGTTTGCTAACCTAATGCCTTCAGCTCAATGTTTATCAAGTGGAAGATGTTCAATGATTATTTGTTGAAGGAATGAATTAATCAATAAATGGTTTATCACAATTTCTTCCTGTTAGTGAGAAGCAAAGTCATTGGAAAAACCATTGACCAGTATAGGGTCGGGCTAGACACTTGTAGCCCATCCCCAGTGATTACTTTCCTATTGGAGAGCCATCCATTCCATCAGTATTGTTTGGTACAACCATTCAACCAGCAAACTGTATCTTCATGGGCCTATACACCTGTCTTATTCATGGATATTTTACAAGCGTAATGGCAGAAGTGTGATTTCTGACCTCTCCTCCAACTTGGTGAACTTGGGTTATAGCAACAGAGAAAATGAGTTTTGCTTGGGATTATTTCTTAATAAGTTATCATTGACCATTAATCATCAACAACCACTTGCCTTTCCAGTGTCTCACCAATTATGTATTTTATTCTCTGTTCTACCTCCCATCAAAGTATCGGGTCTGTTTTAGGATCTACATTTTTATTAGAATGTTTGCCCCTTTTAGCCTAATAGCACCTTTATCATTCCAAAACCACTGGACGGATTCCACACAAACATTAAATGTTTAAATGTGTTCACACTGAAACCTGTGGGAATAGCAAATGGTCTTTTGTTATAACTTTTGAAGATCTTCTGTAATTCCTCTATTTCATTTGCATATTGAAGTGCCTGCTTATGTTCAGGAACCTGTGCTTAGCATTTGTATATGTCCTATGGTTCCCAATATTAATGAGGCCTGGAGAAAGTTGAATCTGCAAGTTTCTTTACAGTGGCCATCAGGGAATGAGGTAGCAGGATGTTAATGCTGTCTGCATGCTGTGAAGGATGATAAACTGTACTTGGGTGACCTTATTAATCACTCATAACGTGATCTTAAAGGTATGTGCATTTTCTGTGCCTCCCAGTCTTTGCCTGTGGAGAGGGAAAGATGGGCATTCCCTAGTCCCCTTAAGCTCTAGGTGCCCTCAATGTCTCCCACTTGAGCATCTGAACTTCATCTCACTTTTATGACAGCAGCTGGCGTGCAAATTGGCTGGACTTGAAAGCACTCAAGTTCACCTCACTTTGCTCAATCTGTGCACAAATGATCAAGCTCAGCAATTTTGAACATGGCCCACCCTTTTAAAGGGAAAACCTGAAATATTTTCAGTCCTAAGGGTAGTCGGGCCAAGCAGTGTCTGGTAGCCCATTCTTAGTTCTGTTACCAGCAGGTAATGCAGGTTAGCTTGATGAGCACAACTCTTTGTCTTCTCTCCACCTGTCTTTCTCTGTCCATTCATTCATCCCACGGATGCTTATTGAATGTCCACTCAATGTTGGAGCAACAACAGGAAATAAGGACATGGTTTTTGTCCCCATGGGACTTACATTCTACTTGGATATACTAGGGAGAAAAAAGAGTAAACAAAACAATTAGAGATGATAATTATTAAGAGTAAATGCATGGGCTGGGTGCAGTGGCTCATGCCTGTAATCCCAGCACTTTTTGGAGGCTGAGGCGGGTAGGTCACTTGAGGTCAGATGTTCGAGACCAACCTGGCCAACATGGAGAAACCCTGTCTCTACCAAAAATATAAAAATTAGCTAGGCATGGTGACGGGTGCCTGTAATACTAGCTACTCGGGAAGCTGAGGCAGGAGAATCTCTTGAACCCAGAAGGTGAAGGTTGCAGTGAGCCGAGATTGTACCACTGCACTCCAGCCTGGATGACAGAGCGAGACTGTCTCAGAAAAAGAAAGAAAGAAAAAAGAAAAGAGTAAATTCATGGGATATTGTAATGGAGAATCATAATGTATGTGTTGGCTAAGGTTTTCAGAAAAAAAAAATTCATGGTGACATGAAATTTAAGCAGAAATCTAAAGTCCTAAAGAATGCCAGGGAATCTGGGGAAGCCTGCTCTAGGCTGATGGAACAGCAAGTAAAACGACAGGGAATCTTGAACAGTTTACCTTGCATGAGGCTCTGAATGCAGCACGTGGTAAGGGAGGGGGGTGGACTAAAGGCTGGAGGAACAGAATGAGGCCAGATCACACAGGCTCCTGCAGGCCAAGATCTGGGTTTGATTGCAAACACAATATATATCTCAACTTTACTTTGCACTCAACAAAATCCATTCTGTCTACCACTGGAAATAATAGCAAATACGGCTTGTTGGAAAGTCCGTGTGTAACTTATCTCTTATTATTGCTGAGAGGATCAGGAAAAATAACTGGTGAGTATTAGACTGAATACCTGGGCAATGAAATAATCTGTGAAACGTAGCCCCATAACTCAAGTTTATATAACAAACCTGCACGTGTGCACCTCAACTTAAAGTTTAAGAAAAAAAGAATGCTGGTGGGAATGTAAATGAGTACAACCTCTATGGAAAACAGTACAGAGATTTTTCAAAGAAGTAAAAGTAGGTCTACCATTCGGTACAGCAATCCCACTACCCAATACTGGGTCTCTACCCAGAGGAAAAGAAGTCACTATATCAGAAAGATGCCTGCATGCATATATTTATCATAACACAATTCACAATTGCAAAGATACAGAATCAGCCTAAGTGCCCATCAACCAATAAGTAGATAAGGAAAATATGGTATATTCACCTTGAAATACTACTCAGCCATAAAAAAGAATGAAATAATGTCTTTTGCAGCAACTTGGATGAAACTGGAGGTTTCTTCTAAGTGAAGTAACTCTGAAATCATAAAGCAAATACTGCATGTCCTCACTTGTAAGTGGGAACTAAGCTATGAGTATGCAAAAGTATACAGTATGATGGACACTGGAGACTCAGAAGATGGGAGGGTAGAAGGGGGATGAGGAGCAAAAAACTACCTATTTAATACAGCGTACACTACTCGGGTGGCAGGTGCACTAAAATCCTAGATTTCAACACTATGCAATTCATCCATCTAACCAAAACTAACCTGTACCCCTAAAGCTATTGAAATTTTTCAAAAAATATTTAAAAAGAAATAAAAGCAAAATTTTAGATATGGAAAAGAAAGACATGAATAAGAGCCCTTCAGTCCAACCAGCATTTGATTTCATTTTCCTCTCCTTGTCATTGTTTTTTTACAGCTCTTTATCTCTTTCCAACAGGAAAAGTAAAGAATTTTTCCTTTTTGATTTAGTTTTTTAACGTTCAGAGAGGAAAAAAACATAACTTTTCCTACTTGAGCATTTGTCTGTTTTTTCATTGTAAATATTATTATAGTCCCTATAGCCTGGGAGGGCTTTCAAAGGTCACTTGGCCTTTCCTAGCACAGTCACATGCCCTTCTTCATTTTTAAATCTTTGAGGGGGAGAGGGGAATGAGAAAATATTCCAGAATAGCACTGTCCAATAGAACTTTCTGCAATGACACCCATGTTCTTTATCATCATTGTCTAATAAGGTATCCACTAGTTACATGGGACTTCTGAGCACTCACAGTCAAGCTAGTGCTACCAAGGAGCTGAATTTTAAATTCTATCTAATTAGCCACATGTGGTCAACAGCTGTCATCTTGGACAACACAACTCTAGAGCCTCTTCTGAATGCTATGCCAGTGAATTCACTGAAATTCACAACTGGAATTGACACCAGTGACGGTCTTCATATGGGCTTCCGTTAATGACTTTGGTGAAGTTTCAGGCAAGACCTAAAGGATGGGAGGGGATCTGGGGAAGCATGCTCTAAGCTGATGGATGCTAAGCAAGTAAAAAGACTCTCAGTCTGAGGACACTTGACCTTGCGTGAAGCTCTGAATGCAGCCCGTGGTACTAGCCCTTGGTAAGTCGGGGGAGGCCGAAGGCTGAAGGAACAACCTTCCAGCTCAATTCCAGATCATTTCTGGTCATGGCGAGGTCTTTTTCGCAAAATAATCATTGTTTTAATCTATTCAGTGTCCATTTCCTCATCCTGTGGTCCTGTAATTGCATTTTTCTTAGGGGACCACCTGTCTTGCATTTTTCCTCCATACTTCCAGAGAGCTGGCTCCTTACCGAGCTCTAGAGTTGGGTATGGAACCTAAACCTAGCCAGCTAGCATAACTCCAGTTCCCAGCCACAGGGATTGGCTCATAGATGACCAAGTGGCTCAAGTCTCTCCAAGGAGACTCAGTCTCAGAACACTTGTTAAAGCTGTTAGAGACTGAACACATTGAGCCTGAAATTGCTGGCCATTTCTCTGCCCCCCTGAGAATGTGGCCAACCTCCTAGAAAGACCACAGGGCTAGGACTGAGTTCCAAGTCTCTGAAAGTAGCCCTGCTGCAATCTATAATTATCCTGAGATTTTTCACTTATGTGAACGAATACATTTCTTTTTTTGCTTAAGCCAATTTGAGCCAGTGTTTTAATTTAAAACCTCACCCAAAAAAAAATTCTGATGAATATAATAATGTCAAATATAGCATTTGTGACAGTATAAATCTTTCAAATCCCACAGAACCCATCCCTAAGAAATTATGGAGAGGCTGGGTGTGGTGGCTTATGCCTGTAATCCCAACACTTTGGGAGGCCGAGGTGGGCAGATCACGAGATCGGGAGTTCGAGAGCAGCCTGGCCAATATGGTGAAACCCCATCTCTACTAAAAATACAAAAAATTAGCCAGGCATGGTGACGGGTGCCTGTAATCCCAGCTACTCAGGAGGCTCAGGCAGGAGAGTCGCTTGAACCCGGGAGGTGGAGGTTGCAGTGAGCTGAGATTGCGCCATTGCACTCCAGCCTGGGCAACAGAGTAAGACTCTATCTCAATTATAATAATAATAATAATAATAATAATAATAATAATAATAAGAAGAAGAAGAAGAAGAAGAAGAAGAAGAAATTATGGAGAAAACTGGACAAAACTGGGAGTACAGAAGTGGAAAATCACATTTTGAAGGAGCTAGTGAATTTTCTCCCTTAGTTATTTAGCTGGAAATATGAATCCGCTGATAAAGGTGGATTTGCTTGGCCCCCGAGGCAGAGGTTGCAGTGAGCAGAGATTGTACCACTGCAATTCAGCCTGGGCAATAGAGCTATACTCCATCTCAAAAAACAAAACAAGACCGAAAACAAAAGAAACAAGGGCCTCACTTTTTACTCCATATACTTTTTTTTCCTGTTTTTGCTTTTTTAAACAATAAATGTTTGTAATTTATATGACAATAAAGAATCTTATTAAAAAGTATTTCAAAATTTTTTTTTCTTCTAGGGTAGATGGTGTAGTTTTCTTATTCTTTGAAAATACAAATATAATTGCTCCAAGCAAATCAAACATATAAGAGTGCAGAGAGAGGGAAAATTCCCCCCCAACCCACACAAGCCTTCTAAATGTACTTCCCTTCCCAGAGAAAACTACTATGAATAGTATCTATTTTCTATATATTGACAAAAATATTTAGAGATAGTGGGTATGTATGAGAGAAAGATGGATCAATAAATACACATCTACAAACATATATATGATTTGGTTTAAATATCGCCTACCTGTATATATTCATTAGTATGCGTATGTACAGGCATATACATGTAAAATATATATGTACCTATATATATATGTATATATGATATTATGATGATATTATTTTTCTTTTTTTTTTTGAGACTTGCTTTGTCGCCAGGTTGGAGTGCAGTGGGGCGAACTCAGCTCACTGCAACCTCTGCCTGCAGGTTTCAAGCGATTCTTCTGCCTCAGCCTCCTGAGTAGCTGGGACTATAGGCACCCACCATCATGCTCGGCTAATTTTTGTATTTTTACTAGAGATGGGGTTTCACCATGTTGGCCAGGCTGGTCTCAAACTCCTGACCTCGTGATCTGCCCGCCTCGGCCTCCCAAAGTGTTGAGGTTACTGGCGTGAGCCACTGCACCCAGCCAATATTACTTTTTTTTTTTCTATTTAACAGTTGATATTGTTTGGCCATGTCCCCACCCACATCTCATCTTGAATTCCCACATGTTGTGTGAGGGACTGGGTGGGAGGTAATTGAATCATGGAGGCAGGTCATTCCCATGCTGTTCTCATGATAGTGAATAAGCCTCATGAGATCCGATGGTTTTATAAAGGGGAATTTCCCTGCACAAGTTCTTTCTTTGCCTGCTGCCATCCATGTAAGATGAGACTTGCTCCTCCTTGCCTTCCACCATGACTGTGTGGCCTCCATAGCCATGTGGAACTGTAAGTCCATTAAAGGTCTTTCTCCTGTAAGTTGCCTAGTCTTGAGTATGTCTTTATCAGCAGAATGAAAACAGACTAAGAATACAGCAGTACATCAGGAATATTTTCCATGAGCTACATCTCCACTGCAACATTCTTTTTAGCAACAGTGCAGCATTCTGTAGTTTGTATGTATATCCTTAATGGTTTATCACCCGCCTTTTAATAAACATCGGGCTGTTTCCTGTTTTTGCCTATTCGTGACAGTGCTGAAACAGCTTCACTGAGCATAAGCAAGACTTCTCTATGGCATCTCCAAATGATGATTGTTGGCTCTAATGTATAATACGAGTGGATCTTCCATATCCCTCTCTGCTAATGTTCCCTGCTGACGTAGGATAAGCTTCTGTGGCTTGGTCTTGGCTGATAATTTGGGTACAAATCTAACAAAGGGATGAGATGTGTTCTAAACTTACCTCTAGAAAAGTCAGGGTTTTTTTGCAGCAATGATGCCGCAAAACACATTCTGAGGACAACTCACATCGAGTTTGAAGATGATTTGTTTGGAGCGATTTGAAATCAAAGTTCAGATTTGTTTCTCATAAGTCTGTTGTTTGGAGGGGGATTTCATGAACTGTTCCTATCTATCTGCCTTATGCCTGCAGGCTACAGGTCCTTTATGAGATGGCTATTTTTTAAGGAACAACTCTATTATCAGGATGGTTGACAGGACTTTTAATGAGGAAAGAAATTAGAAACCAGAGCTGGAGGCAAAGTGGTCAGCAGAAAGGAAAGAAAAACAAGGAACTTGTATTAAGCAGAAAGGCAGCTTAGTATGCCCTTTCAAGTATCTGTTATTGTAAATATTCTTGTATATATCCATTAGCAGTCATGGGTGAGAACCACCGAATTTTTTGGGTTATCATCATAGGAAAGTACTTACCACATCTCCACAGGCTCCTCATTTTACTTAAACTTGACCAAATCCAGTAGCAATTGAAACTGTACAAATCAAATAATGTATTTAATGCCACAGGGCAGGGGTTGGAAAACTGCAGCCTGTGGGCCACATTTAGTCCACTTGGATTATGATTATTTTTGTAATAAAGTTTTATTATGTATACCCAGCTGCACCTATGCAAGCATATATTTCTGCGGCAGCTTTTGGGTACCACGGCAGAGCTCAATATTATGATAGCCCTGCAAGTCGAAAGTATTTACTTTCTGCCCCTTTACGGAAGATGTTCGTCAACCTAGGGAATCTCACAATTTCAGGGTGTTCCCTGTTGAATTTTTTTTTAATGTGAGAAAAGAAATCAATCTCTACTCAGAGGCTGCAGAGCCTTCCTGGGAGGAGAGAAGAGTCCACAAAGTTCTCGGTCTGCCTGGGAGGCACATGCAGATGAGAGGAAGTGGCAGAGGCTGAGCTGTACCTGCTGGATTCATTCTTCTTGTCTCCCCAGTTGGTAAGTTAAGGAAGTTACTCTTTGTATGACAGGGAGGAAATGAGCAGTGGAGAGAGCCCAATTGTAAATACTAGGGCTGAAGTCTCCCATGGATAATGCAACACAGTTATCAGTGACACAAAATCATGTGCTTCGGTCTGAGAATTACCTCTTATTTGGAGGCCGAATTGTGTCTCCACTACCCCCAATTCAGATGCTCAAATTCTCACCCACAGGACCTCAGAATGTGAGTGTGTTTGGAGACAGGGTCCTTAGGAAGTTAATTCGGGTTTCATGAGGTTATTAGGTTGGGCCTGAATCCAGTATGTTTGGTGTCCTTATAAGAAGAAAAAATGAGAACCCAGACACACAGAGAGAATACCATATAAACAACACACAGGGGGAAGATGGTCGTCTGCAAGCCAAGGAAAGAGGCTTCAGAAGAAACCAACACTGCAAACACCTTAGTGTTGAACTTCTACCCTCCAGAATTGTGAGAAAATAAATTTCTGTTGTTTAAGCCACTCAGTCTACTGTGCTTTGTTATGGCAGCCCTGGCAAGCTGACACACTTCTGCTCATGTCTATGTTGGTATCTTCTTAGATATGATGCAGATAGTACACAGATCTTTCTGACGCCTAAGTCAGCAGCCCTGGGAAGCTAATACACTTCTGCTCCTGTCTGCATTGGTGTCTTCTTAGATATGATCCAGATAGCACAGAGACTTTCTGATGCCTAAGTCAGCAGACCTAGCAAGCCCTAGCAAGCTGAAGCCAACACACTTCTGCTCAAGTCTACCTTGGTGTCTTCTCAGATATGATACAGATAGTATAGAGAGCTTTCTGATGCCTAACTCAGCAGTTCTCATCTGTGGACAATTTTGCTCCTCAGGAGACATTTGGCAATGGCTGTAGGCATTTTTGATTGTCATAATTAGTGGAGCAAGGCACTATAATGCTACTGGCGTCTAGTGGGTGGAGGCCAGGGATGCTGTTTAACATCTCACAATGCACAGGACAGCCCCCTATGACAATGAGTTACCCAGCCTAAAGTGGCAATTGTACCAAGACTGAGAGTTCCTGATGGGGCAGAAGATACATTACTGTCAGGCTGTGTCTCTTCCCTTCTCCCCATTAGACCTTTGGTGTTCTTTGAAGGGGCCGGAAGAGGTTATCTCCTACTCTGAGCATTGTGTAGAATGCCCATATAAGATCCGCAAAATAATTGAAACGGAAAGACTCCCTTCGGCTCTTTCTGCCATTCCAGTAAATTCCTGCTAAGTATGCTCTAGGAAAACTATGAGGTGCTGTATGATTTCTGTGACAGGAACTGTGGCTTTCCTGAGGAACAGTCTTCCTTTCAATGCTGTTAACTTCGCCAAGTTTGTGGTCTGTTGGTGGTTCCGGTGTGGGCAAAGAAGAATGAATGATTGATGGACTGTGAGCCTCCCAAGTAGAAGTGGGCTAGTGGGGAGTTTTTTTAATATCATATTTTATATACAACTGCAGGTCAGGCCAGGCTATGGATATACAGTGCCTGACCCTAGTACAGAGGAAGGATCGATTGTGCTCAAACAGTGAGCTATCCAAATAATTTATTTATGCAGCATTGCAGCTCTCTGCTTCTTTGGAGGTGGGCACAGGCTGGAAGGGTTTTGTGTGTGTGCACGTGCGTGTGTGTGTGTGTGTGTATGTGTGGGCATGGGGTGCATGTGTATGTGTATGTGTGGGTATGGGATGCATTTGTGTGTGTATGTATATGGGTGGGTATGGGGTGCATTTGTGAGTGTATGTGTATGTGTGGATGTGGGGTGCATTTGTGTGTGTATGTATATGGGTGGGTATGGGGTGCATTTGTGAGTATATGTGTGGGTGTGGGGTGCATTTGTGTGTGTGTGTATGTGGACTTTGAGTGCATTTGTGTGTGTATGTGTGGGTGTGGGATGCATTTGTATGTGTGTGAATGTGTATGCGTGGGTTTGGAGTGCATCTGTGTGTGTGTGTGTGTGTGTGTGTATGTTGGGGTGTGGGGTGCATTTGTGTGCATATGTGTGGGCCTGGGGTGCATTTGTGTGTATGTGAGTGTATGTGTGGGCATGGGATGCATTTGTATGTGTGTGTCTGTGTGGGCGTTGGGTGCATTTGTGTGTGTGCATAAGTGTGGGCTTGGAGTACATTTGTGTGTGTGTGTATGTATATGTTTGGGTGTGGGGTGCATTTGTGTGCGTGTGTTTGGGCATGGGGTGCATTTGTGTGTAAGTGTATGTGTGGGTGTGGGGTGCATTTGTGTGTATGTGTGGTCATGGGGTACATTTGTGTGTGTGTAAGTGTATGTGTGGGTGTGGGGCACATTTGTGTGTTTGGGTATGGGGTGCATTTCTGTGCATGTGCATGTGTGGGTATGGGGTGCATTTGTGTGTGTGTGTGTGGGCATGGGGTATATTTGTGTGTATCTATGTGTATGTGTGGGAGTTGGGTGCATTTGTGTTGGGGGGCATAGGGTGCAATTGTGTGTGTATGTGTGGGTGTGGGGTATATTTGTGTGTATCTGTGTGTATGTGTGGAAGTTGGTTGCATTTGTGTTGGGGGGCATAGGGTGCATTTGTGTGTGTATGTGTGGGTGTGGGGTGCATTTGTGTGTGTGTGTATGTGTATGTGGGGGCATGGGGTGCATTTGTGTGTTTATGTGTGGGTGTGGGGTGCATTTGTGTGTGTGTGTGTATGTGTATGTGTGGGCATGGGGTGCATTTGTGTGTGTGTATGTGTGGGTGTGGGGTGCATTTCTGTGTGTGTGTATGTGTGGGCATGGGGTGCATTTGTGTGTATCTATGTGTATGTGTGGGAGTTGGGTGCATTTGTGTTGGTGGGGCATGGGGTGCATTTGTGTGTATATATGTGTGGGTGTGGGGTGCGTTTGTCTGTGTGTATATGTGTGGTCATGGAGTGCATTTGCGTTGCGGGGGTGTGGAGTGTGTTTGTGTGTGTGCACACGCACATGGTTCTCATGATCCTCCCGTTTTCAACTGAACCTGTAATTAGTTCCTCAGAGACTAGATAATCACACTTTGCTTTTTCTACCTGTAAATGGTCATTGGCTTTCTGATTTCCCATTAATTTCCTAGCTTTAAATCACCAAGAATTGGACTTTTTGTAAAATACCAAGTTATCGGAACAAAGACCGGCACTCTGGGAAGGCAAATGAAAAATTCCAGAGTCTCTGTAACTGAGATTGCCTGTTATTAGTAGGTTTCTCTCTCTGTTTGGTTTTGTCTACATTTGAAAGGAAGCTTTTGAGGAATTCATGGAGCATGTCTACTCTATTCCCTCCCAGGTGAGATGGTGCCCCTCCAGGAAAGTATCAGAATGCAGCCATTAGGGCTGGACATTTCTGACTGGCCAAGTCTACACAGGCATAACAAATTGAGCAATTGTGGTTAAGATCACAATTTCTAAAACTGGGACTCTAAATAATAGGTTCCAGAACCAAATTAAATATCAACAACCCAATTACCTTTTGTCTCTGCTACCAAGCATGAATTCTGATAGTTATTGTCTTACTTCTCTATGTTCAGAGAATTATATTTAAGGGAAGAAGCAGCTAATGATAATTTACTGATTGTTACAAACAATCTACATGTCAGCTATATAGAGTCATCTATAGGAATTACTTGTATGAGCTATATATGTCAGGAATATATAGAGTATTCTTAACAGTAAATTAGCATTAGCATTAAAACTATTAGTATTATAATTTTATAATACTAATTATAACTATTAGTATAATTTTATAATACTAATTATAACTATTAGTATAATTTTATAATACTAATTATAACTATTAGTATAATTTTATAATACTAATTATAAATATTAGTATTATAATTTTATAATACTAATTATAACTATTAGTTAATTAGTTCAACTGTTGAGTTGAACTTTCTGCAATGGTGGGAGTGTTTTATACCTGAGCTTTCCAGTATAGTAGCCATGAGCCATATGGGCCTATTGAGCATTTGAAATGTGATTAGTGCAGCTGAGGGGCTTTTAAAATAATTTCAGTTAATATAAACTTAACCCCATTGAGTAGTGGCTACCATATTGGACAGTATACCTCTATAGGCCGTAATCTCATTTCCTCTTTAAAAAGAATGAATATGTATCTTTATTAATAATCTGTGTTCATGTCTTATATAACATACCTAAAAATGTAGACAAGGCCGGGCGCAGTGGCTCACGCCTGTAATCCCAGCACTTTGGGAGGCCGAGTCTGGCGGATCACGAGGTCAGGAGATCCAGACCATCCTGGCCAACATGGTGAAACCCCGTCTCTATTAAAAGTACAAAAAAAAAAAAAAAAAAAGTTAGCCTGGCGTGGTTCGGGCGCCTGTAGTCCCAGCTACTCGGGAGTCTGAGGCAGGAGAATGGCGTGGATCCAGGAGGCCGAGCTTGCAGTGAGCTGAGATCGCGCCACCGCACTCCAGCCTGGGTGATACAGCGAGACTGTCTCAAAAAAAAAAAAAAAAAAAAAAAACGTAGACGAAAAGCCTACAAAGAGACACACCCAACTGTTAAGACCTCTCAGGTTGGGATTAGAAAGGTATGAAGAAAGGATTTTAACATCTTATCTTGCCTAATCCCAAAAAGAAAAAAAAATAGGTGATAAGATTAAAAATGAATCAAATAAATCAGATGCAACCAATTATATCATGGAATCAGTTATGTCAGTCCATCTCTTAGAATTAAAATTAAAAGAAAAAAGATGGAGGGTTCTGACAGTTATCTCTCTAATCGAGACAGCCCTCTTCCTCTCTCTGTCCCCTTACAGAGGAAGTGAATTTGGCAGCTTCAGTCAAACATCCCTTGTCTTTCGTACAATCAGAGCTTAATGTCGTCATTTTGGTGGCTTTCAAAGGTGTGAACCAGCAAACGGGTGACAGTGAGAGGAAGGAGCAAGCATGTGAACAAATGCATGAAGCACAGTTAGTCTCTGAATGGAAATCCATGTGTCTTATGAAAATCCGTTATTGTTGAAAGCTATTTGCAAAGTTTCCACGATCCTCGCTTGGCTGGTGCATGGCTGTGAGTGCCTCTTTCCAAGTCTCCTGTGGGTGACGGGGAATAGCTAACCAGGGATTGTGTTCACAGGCATATCGATTCCAAGTCTGATCACAGCCACAAATTTCTTTCCCAGGTTAGTAAGAAGAAATCAACACTTTACTTTCTTGGATTATATGTTTTTAAACATTAGTACTGAGGAAATAAAGAAAGGGAGAGAGGAAGAAAAAAGAAGTACAAGAAAGAATACACTGGTCTGGGCGTGGTGGCTCATGCCTGTAATCCCAGCACTTTGGGAGGCCAATGCAGACAGATCACGAGGTCGGGAGATCGAGACCATCCTGGCTAACACGGTGAAACCCAGTCTCTACTAAAAATACAAAAAATTAGCCGGGCGTGGTGGCGGGTGCCTGTAGTCCCATCTACTCGGGAGGCTGAGGCAGGAGAATGGTGTGAACCCAGGAGGCAGAGCTTGCAGTGAGCCAAGGTCATGCCACTGCACTCCAGCCTGGGTGACAGAGTGAGACTCCATCTCGGAAAAACAAACAAACAAACAAACAAACAAACAAAAAACAAAAAAAAAATCATCAAGGAGAAGCAACACAGTGCAATTTTTTAAAGTGCATGCAATTAAAACACATAGAAGAGGAACCTTGGCTAGAATTACAGAGCTTGATCAAATCTCATCCAGGGTTGACACTGTTTGCTGGATGATTTGGACATTTGGAGCCTCTTTAGGTGGGGAGAGTTTTCTTTATCCATTTCAAATCGGTATGCCATCTCTACATACCTGAATTATTATAAAGGTAACAAGGTTATAAGCTCCCCCATGCCTGCCAGGATGCAGTGCTTTGCTGTGACTGAGCCACACTAGGTGCTAAACTTTTCTGCACTAATGCAATCAAATTAGAAGTTAAATCTGATACTTTAACAAGTGACCACCTGGGAACAGAAATGCTTTGCTGTTTTATTTTTTCTTCCTAGCATTGTGAAATGAACGTGGCATGTGGCACATTTTAATTACAGCAAATATTAATTTTTAATGGGAAATGTACACCTGGCTTTGTATGGTTCATAAATTATCTGAGAGGTTGAAATTTATTTACGTGATTTTGATGCAGTTGTAATTAAAGTGAAGAAACTAATAGCCTTCTGTAATTGAAGGCACATTAATCTGAAAGCTACCTGAGGGCAGGGATTCTGTGTTAAGCGTGTTGTATACTCAATTTAGTAAAATACGAGTCTTGGGATTAGTGGTCTTCTATGTGATGTGCTACACATTTTCCAGATATTTCCAGGGTATTTTCTGAGCTTTAGAAAAATGATAATATGATCTAGTACTGTAGGTAATTATGTGCTAAGAAAAGAGGATTCTATCACATTATCTGGCATTGCTTTTTTAGTTTTGTAATGGAGTAATTGATTAGTACTACTGCACTTTAGCAAGGTATTTTCCTCCTATACCTAGTGGATGATGTTTAAGTTAACTCTATTTGTGTGTCCCTGAGAAAGAGAACTGAGGCAGGCGCTCGGGGAATGGAACAGGGACAAAGAAACCAACCAAATAACACTAGGTATCAGTTTTCAGCTGCATGTAAACTCAACTTATTTTGTAATGATTTTGTTAGGAAGCCTTCTACATTCTATTTTGTAATGCATTTCCCTTAGGGAACTTTAGACCTTGCAGGCCTGTTTGCAATTCCTATCAGATTAGGCGGGAAAGAAAGAGAACAGAATGATGGAAATTTCACACGTTATTCAGTGTTTTAAAAATCCAGTTTCTTGGCCTGACAGTTTCTTAAATCTGTAGACCTTTATGTTTTAATCTTATGCATTCTGATGGAGCTTGATATTCATAACTGGTGGACTTGATAAATTTTTAACCAGGAAGTTGAATATGATGAGAAAACACAAGGGGGGGTTTGTATTTTGCACCTTGTCATCAAGCTTTCCAGTTTCATTTTCACTTTTTGCACTAAGAGTGTTCCTTGGAGGTGTCAGAGCTGCCCAAAGCTGACTTCCATCCATATTGAAATGACTTTTTCTGAGCTTTCCAAAATTCCAATTTCAGTGCAGGTGGTAATATCTGAATGTGAGCAGCAGAATAAATATCAGTTTAAAACTCATATAAATATACATTTATGCTCCATGTGTGAACTCATAAGGTGTGGGATAAATCTTGTCATTTCAACATAAATGGAATAACAAATAGATTGAAAGTAGGATGCACTGTTGCAAAAACATGATCTGGATGCGCAGTGCGATTACACAATGATGGTTTCATGAGAATTGAATTCCAAAGATCACACAATCGATTAAAACAATTCAGTCTCCCTAGTCATTTTTGTCAGTAAATTAAAACATTAATTTCATCCCAAGAATGTTTTTCAGTGTTTTTTATTGTACAAAATAACAAACACATGCAAAAGTAGAGAATAGTAACATGAATCCTCATGTACCCATCCCCAGATTCAATAATTAAAACTCATAGCCAATCATGTTTAATCTATATCCCCACTTATTTTCTCCACATTCCTGAATTGTTTTAAAGCCAAGGCTAGACATCACACATTTTATCCATAAATGTTTCAGTATGTATCTCTAAATATAATTACACCCAATCCTTCAACATTAACATTGATTCCCTAAGATGATTAATATCTGATCGCTGTTCAGATTTTCCCAGTTATCTTACATATTTATAAAGTTTACTTGAACTGAAATCCAAACGAGGACTATAGAATGCAATTAGTTAATATGGCTAGAGTTCCTTAGTCTATAAAGAGTAAAGAACTTTCCATTCATATTTTACTCTCTTTTTTCTTAGAATTTTTAAATTAAACTGGATTGTCTTCCTGAGTCTTTTTTGAAAAATATGATTGTGAATTTTTTTTCTTGTTTATCTCACATAATAAATCCACCTTATAAATTATTGATTGAACCAATAAAACCTATCAAAACAATTTAATTGAATACACATACACCACACACTCTAGTTTTTTTTAATTTTTAATTTTTATGGTTATGGAAGAGTTGTACATATTTATGGGGACATTTTTGTAAAAGCATACAATGTGTAATGATCAAATCAAGGTAATTGAAGGTAGCCTAACTTTAAATATTTATCATTTTGTTGTGTTGCAAACATTCCAAAACTTCTACTCTAGTTATTTTGAAATATACAATACATTATTGTTAACTATAGTTGTCCTATTGTGCTAGTGAATACTGGATCTTATTTCTTTTATCTAATTGTATTTTTGTACCCATAAATTTACCTACTTCTAACTCCCCCTTGCTCTCAACTCCCCTTCCTAGCATTTGGTAAACATTATTCTACTCTGTATCTCCATGAGATCAATTTTTTTAGCTCCCGCATTTGCATGAGCACATGCAATATTTGTCTTTCTGTGCCTGGCTTGTTTTACTTGGCATCATGTCCTCCAGTTCTGTCTACGCTGTTTGAAATGACAGGATGTCATGCTTTTTTGTGGTTGAATAATATTCCATTGTATGTATGTACCACATTTTTTCATTCAGTTCGTACATTGGTGGACACTCAGGTCGATTTCATAACTTGGCTGTTGTGAAGAGTACTACAATAAACATGGCAGTGCACATATCTCTTCTATACACTAACTTGCTTTCATTTGAATATATACCCAACAGAGAGACTGCTAAATCATGTTAGTGTTAGTTTTAGTTTTTTGAAGAACCTCCATACTATTCTCCAGAGCGGCTGTACTAACTTACATTCCCACCAATAGTATACAAGGGTTCCCTCTTCTCCATATCCTTACCAGCATTCACTATTGCCTATCTTTATATATATCTTTTTTATTTTTTACTTGTTTTTTAGTTGTTGGTTTCTTTTATTTCACACACACACACACACACACACACACACACACACACACACACACACATATATATATGTATGGCCTGTTTTTTCAGAGAGCTATTTTAACTGGGATGAGATATTTCATTACAATTTTGATTTGCATTTCTGTAATGATTAGTGATGTTGAGCATTTTTCCACGTACCTTTTGGTCATTTGTATGTCTTCTTGAGAATTGTCTATTTAGATGTTAGCTCATTTTTGTTTGGATTATTTGGGTGGGGGTTTTGTACCAAGTTGTTTGAGCTCCTCACATGTTCTGGCAGTTATTCTCTTGTCAGGTGGGTAGTTGACAAATGTTTTCTTCCCTTTTGTAGGTTGTCTTATCACTTGTTTGCGGTTGCCTTTGCTGTGCAGACACTTTTTAGCTTGATGTGATCCCATTTGGCCATTTTTGCTTCGGTTACCTGTGCATTTGGTGGCTTACTCAAAAAATATTTACCCACACCCATGTCTCGAAGCATTTCCACAGTGTTTTCTTGTAGTAGCTTCATTGGTCCAGATCTTACATTAAATTCATTAATCTGTTTTGATTTGATTTTTGTAGATGGTGAGAAATAGGGACGTCGTGTTTGGTCTTCATTATGTTGATGTGATATATCACATTTCTTGATTTGTATATGTTGAACCATCCTTTTATCGCAGGAATGATTTTCATTTGATCATGATGAATGATCTTTTTAATATGTTGAATTTGATTCAGTAGTATTTTGTTGAGGATTTTTGCATTCATGTTCATCAGGTATATTAGTCTGAAGTTTTCTTTTTTCGTTGTGTATCTGTCTAGTTTTGGCATTAGGATAATCCTGATCCTGTAGAATGAGTTTGGAAGTATTGTCTAGTCCTTCATTTTTTACAATAGTTTGAATAGAATTGGTATTAAGTCTTCCTTAAATATTTAGTAGAATTCAACAGTGAGGCCATCAAGTCCTGGGCTTTTCTCTGGTGAGAATCTTTTTATTGCTTCTTTTATAGCATTACTTATTGATTTATCCATGTTTACTATTTTTTCATGTTTCAATCTTTGTAGTTTTTTATGTCCAGGAATTTATCCATTTCTTCCATATTTTCCAAATCGTTGGCCTATAGTTGATAAAAATACTCTCTAATTTACCTTTGATTTTCTGTGATATCTGTTTTAATATTTTCTTAGCTCTGATTTCATTTATTTGGACATTCTCTCTTTTTTCTTAGTCTGGCTAAAGGTTTGTTGATTTCATTTATATTTTCCAAAAACAAGTTTTTATTTTGTATTTTGTCTCAATTTCATTTATTTCTGCTCTGATCTTTAGTGTTCCTTTTCTTTGACTAATTTTGGGTTCAGCCTGCTTTTAGTTTTCTAGTTCTTTAAGATGCATTTTTAGGTTTTTTGTTGTTCTTGTTGTTGTTGTTGTTGTTGTTGTTTTTATATGGAGCCTTGCTCTGTCACTGGGCTGGAGTGCAGTGGTATGTTCTTGGCTCACTGCAACCTCTGCCTCCTGGGTTCACGTGATTCTTCTGCCTCAGCCTCCCGAGTAGCTGGGACTACAGGCATGCACCACCACACCCAGCTAATTTTTGTATTTTCAGTAGATACAGGGTTTCACCATGTTGGCCAGGATGATCTCTGTCTCTTGACCTCGTGGTCTGCCCACCTCGGGCTCCCAAAGTGTTTTGTTTTCCTTTTTTGATACAGGCATTTATTGGTATAAACTACCATCTTGGTACTGCTTTTGCTGTATCCCATAGGTTTCAGTATGCTGTGTTTCTACTAAATTTCCTTCTTAAATTATTTAATTCATCCAGTAGTTATTCAGGAGCATGTTATTTAATTTTCATGTATTTATATAGTTTCCAAAGTTCCTCTTATTGATCTCTTCATGTTTTCTATTTTTTTCATGGTTCAATCTTGGTAGGAATTTTATGTCCTGGGATTTTTATGTCCAATAAATGCTTATTGATTTCTAGTTTCATTCCATTGTGGTCAGAAAAGATACTTGCTATTATTTGGGTTTTTCTGAATTTCTGAGACTTGTTTTTTGGCCTAACGTATGGTCTACCCTGGAGAACATTATATGTGCCAATGAGAAGAATGTATATTTTTCAGCTGTCGAATGAAATGTTTTGTAAATGTCTATTGATCAATTTGTTCTGTAGCGCAGATTAAGTCAGATGTGTCTTTGTTAATTTTCTTTCTAGGTTTTTTGTCCAATGCTGAAAGTGGTATGTTAACTTAGCATTCCCAACTATCATTGTACTGGGGTCTGTTTCTCTCTTTATCTCTAATAATATTTGCTTTATATATCTGAGTGATCCAGCATTAGGTTTATATATATTTACAGTTCTTATATCCTCTTGCTGAATTGACTTCTTTATCATTATATAATGACTTTCTTTGTCTCTTTTTACAGATTTTGTCTTGAAATATATTTTATCTGGTATAAGTACAGCTATTTATGCTCTTTTTTGGTTTTCATTTGCATGGCATATCTTTTTCTGTTGTTTCATTTTCAGTCTGTGTTTTCGTAGGTAAAAATGAGCTCCTTATAGGCAGCATATAGTTGGGTCTCTTAAAAAAAAATTTATTCAGCTACTCTGCCTGTTATTTGGAGAATGAAGTCCATTTACAGTCATTGTTATTACTGATAGGTGAGGACTTACTACTGCCATTTAGTTATTTGTTTTTTGTTGTCATTTTGTTAGTTCTCTCTTCCTTTTTTTTTTTTTTTCTTCTTGTCTTCCTTTCTATATAAGCGATTTTCTGGTAGTGTTTTAATTTCTGTCTTTTAATTTTTTTGTGTCCCTGTTAAAGGTTTTTGCTTTGTAGTTACCATGAAGCTTGCAAAAAAAAATCTTATAACCAATTATTTTAAATTGATTAAAGCTTAAATCTGGTCACAAAGAAAAAACATTAACAAGGAGAAAACTAAATTCTATGCTTTATCTCCTTCTCCTCCAGTCTGACTTTTTGCTATCTCTATTTATGTCTTTTTTATTGTCTTTCAACAAATTGTTGTAGTTATTATTATTTTTCATAGGTTTGTCTTTTAGTCTTCATACTAAATATATGAGGGGTTTACATATAATTATAATATTAGAATATTCTGTATTTATTTGTGTGCTTACTTTTACCAGTGAGCTTTAGAACTTCAGGTAATTTCTTGCTGTACATTCGTACCCCTGTCTTTCATATTGAAGAACTCCCTTCAGCATTCCTTATAAGACAGATCTGGTGTTGATGAATTACCTCAGCTTTTGTTTGTCTGAGAAAGTGTTTACTTCTCCACGTTTGAAGGATAAGTATGCTGAACATAATGTTCTAGCTTTGAAAGTCTTTTTGTTCAGCACTTTAAATATGTCATCTCACTCCCTCATGGCCTATAAGGTTTCTGCTGAGAAGTCTGCTGACAAACATTTGAACTTCTTTATATTTTCTTTGCTTATTTTCTCCTGCTACTCTTAGGGTCCTCTTTTTGTCCTTAACCTTTGAGAATTTGATTATTGTATACCTCTGGGTTTAATCTGCTTGGTGTTGCTTGACTTTCTTGTACCTGGATATTCACTGGGTTTGAAAAGTTGTCTGTTATTTTTTTGAATAAACTTTCTATCCCAATCTCTTTCTCTACTTCTTCTTCAAGGCCAGTGACTCTTAGATTTGCCATTTTTAGGTTATTTTCTAAATATTACAGGCATATTTTGTTCTTTTTTAGCTTCTTTTTTTCTCTACAGACTGTATTTTCAAATAGCCTCTCTTTGAGCTCTCTGATTCTTTCTTCTGCTTCACCAGTTTTGCTGTTGAGACACTCTGATGCATTTTTCAGTTGTTGATTGAATTCTTCAGCTCTTCAATTTCTGTTTGATTTTTTTGTTATTATAATCTCTTTGCTAGATTTATCTGATAGAATTCCACATTCCTCCTCTATGTTATCTCAAAGTTTGTTGAGTTTTCTCAAGACAACCATTTTGAATTGCCTGTCTGAGAGGTCACATATCTCTATATCTCTAGGATTGATCACTGATACTTTATTTAGTCCATTTGGTGAGGTCGTGTTTTCTTAGATGTTCTCCTTGCATGAGGGCGTTTGTTAATGTCTGATTTTTTTTTATATAAAGGTGCTTTATTGTGTGGATAGTTGTTCAGTTTGGTGTTCGTGTGGTCGGGGGTTGTCGGGAAGTAAATCCCTGGAATTTTCTATTTGGCCATCTTGTTCCACCTCATATATTTCATTGTTTTAAGAAAAATAGATAGAAGTTGAAAGAGTTGTACAAGAGCTAAATGAAGGTCGGCTGGAGTTATTGTCACCAAACACTCTTCTAAGTTGCTTGAAAAATAGCACAAGCACTGTTTCTTAACTGCTCATATAGGCGATCTTTCTTCCTTGGGTAAACTCATGGTTGGCATTGACATTGATTTGTTGCACTTCTGAGTGAAAAAAAGATAGGAATTTAACATAAAATAGTTTACTCTTAGGAAATACTGGATGTGACTTTAGAAAGTGGTCATGGTTCCTTCCAAAAATATTCATTATTAAATATAGTGTTACATTTCATTTCTGAACAAAGAGATCTACTAGATCTGGTCTGCTCTGGGGAAAAAAAATGACAAAGGAGAGAATTTGAGGGAATCTCCCAGTCCCTTCGTAACTAACATAAGAGTTTATGCAAAACAAGAATTATTCTAAACACCATGGATGGTGGGCCATAAACCTTCTCACTTATCCAGTCATCTCTGTGGTTCAGCAAATTTCCCAGTTGCCCTGGGTGTAGAGCTTTTAGGGAGTGGAGTTATTCTTGCTAAGGAGAGGTCAGTGTTTCTAGGCTGGGCAAAACTGCATTGATCCTTAGGAAGACTCTAGACTAGACAATTGGCAATAAAACCATTTGCATCTGGGCAACACCTTTCCATCCTACCTTCCCCAAAGCACACTCAGCAGTATTTCCTCTTACCACTTAAACAAAAACTTCAACATGTGGGGACAAGTTTTCCATTAAATAAGCTATTTTTCCTTCGTTTTCAACTGCACAATAAGCATCAGAAACACTTACCTAATGTTTATTTCCACGTTCCATGTACCATGTTCCATGTGAGCATGTTACAGCCACTGTCCAGTTTAATATCATATGAATATGAAATACCACTTCCACTATTGTTATCATCATTTTCCAGATGAGGATACCAAACAAACGCAGGAAACAATGAGAGCATGATGAGAACTTACTTTAGAATACAGAGCTAATAAGTGGCAGAGCTAGAATTAGACTCAAAGTCCATTAGACTCTAAAACTGATGCTGCTCCTCAGGCTCTGCTTAGCATTTACAAAAAATGGCACTGTGACTGAGGAACCTTGTGTACGTGCATGTGACTTCCCAGGTGGCACTTACCAACAGACCATCCTTCCAAATAGCTGCTCCTTAAACACCCCATCTTGAACTTAGAGACACACACAATTGGTAGTGTCTGCACTGGGGAGGGTGTACCTGGGGCAGAAGCCTGTTCAGGGCCTGAAGTGGGCTTAGTCACTTTGGCAAAAGTCTGCGTGACTTTGGGTCCCCCTAAATGAATGGAGTTCGGGGGGCCAGGCGAACATTCCCATGACCCTGTTGACTCCTCATTCCTTGGGGAGGGGTGTGTCAGAAGAGGGTCAGAACTGGACCCTCACAAGTATGGGCCTGGCCAGGAGACGGGGCTTTTTGGCTCTGAGATCTCTTAACCACTTGTTATAATTCCTCCCACATTACAAAGGCCCACAATGTACCCCTACAATGATGAGAGTCCCTGTTGTCCTAGACAGCATTATTCTCCTCGTACGTTTGGGCTTCATGCATCATTTTTCAGGAGGTAGATCAAGTGGAAGAAACAGTTTTACAGGGAAAAAGCAGAAAAATAACAACAAAGAAATGTGTAGCCCCTTAAAAGACTGTAGCTGTGAACATTTCAGACAGAGTTCAGAGATCCTGGAAAGGAAACAGCCAAAAAACCTCTCTAAAAATTAATAATAAGGACAAAGCTGGTTCCCCTGATCCTTATGAAGGGGAGGAGGAGAGTGGATGGTGCTCTGTGCCCATTTAGAGGTCAAGTAGGTCAACAAAGCTCTGTTTTCCCTGAGTGGGGACCCTGGCACTACGGTACTCCCATCTAGCTCTTGCCTTAAACAGTTGGAAATGAGATACTTAAAGAAACTCCACCCAATGGAAGTGGACATGAGGTCACATCGAGGGTCATGGTCACAATTGACTAAAAGGGTAGGGAATTGATTTGAGGATAGCATATTTTAGACCAGAAGGAAGAGAATTGCTTAGCCAGCAGGTTTTTTAACTTTAAAAAAAAAAAGGCTTATTCACTCTTAGGGACCTTATCTGAAAGTGACATGACCATGTCTCCCTCTGCACAGCTCACCCATCTCACTAAAAGCCTCCTGCTTTGGGGCTCAGGTTGGAATGTCAGAAATATATTAGTTGCTTTTATTTTGAATACGTGAAAAGAAAGCATCCCTCATAGAATGTACCTTCACCAAAATGCAATGATTTCCTGCCCCAGTTGAGTGCTCTCCAGGAAACGTTGATGAAACATTTATCAGATGTGTGGAATGAAGGTCGTATGTGGCACGCTTGGACAGAAATAAGCTGGATAAAGGAGGCAGCATTCTCTATGCAGTTCCCTAACTGATTGGCCCGTTCTAGGCAGCAGAATCTTCAGAGCAAAAGCCAGGTTGGTCCTGCCATGCTCGTGTATTCATCAATAACAGCACATAAAGAAGTTCTTTCAACTTAGGATTTTATGCAGAAACAGTGAAATGATTAACATCAGAAATAGCAACAATGCCATGTGTTTTCCAAAATTATTTTTCTCCTGGTTATACAGTTAGCGTGTGAATTGGAGCCTCCCTATGGTTAAGTTGAAGTTGTGTGACTGTATTCTGGGCAATAGAAGGTGGGTGTAAATTATATTAATTTGTGCCAATTCCAGATTTAGCCATAAATCACCTGTGGCACCCTTCACAGTCTCTGTTCTCCATCCACTGTGACCTTGGAGGCCAGGTTTTTAAGACGCATTATTACAAGATGAAAGAGATTGCATCCCTGAGTGATTCATGATCATAGCATTCCATTGATTACTTTAAACCAAGCTGCAAATGAGCACAGAGCTTCTGCTGGCTTAATCCCCAAAACCTGGAGTTGTAAAGGACTTAGTCTTCCTCCATAATACAACTTAATCCAAGTCTACTGAAATAGAAGTATATTTATATTCTATAAAGTTAACATAAGCGTAACTCGATACTATAGAGAGAAGTTTTAATATTAATAGCCAATCTGTCATTACTAAACAGCTGGTGAAAAGCCAATGAGGCCGGGCACGATGGCTCATGTCTGTAATCCCAGCACTTTGGGAGGCCGAGGTCGGGGGACGGCTTGAGGTCAGGAGTTCGAGACCAGCCAGACCAACATGGTGAAACCCCATCTCTCCTAAAAATACAAAATTTGGCAGGTGTGGTGGCGCATGCCTGTAATCCTAGCTACTCGGAAGGCTGAGGCAGGAGAACCGCTTGAACCTGGAAGGCGGATGTTGGAGTGAGCTGAGATCGTGCCAGTGCACTCCAGCCTGCAACAAAAGTGAAACTCCATCTAAAAAATAATAATAATAAAATAAGCCAATGAGGTCTGCTGCATCATACCTGTTCTGATTTGAATAGGATGTCCCTTTTCCAAAATTCCCCACCATCTGCAGAGTATTTTATTCAGGTTCAAGACAGGCTGATGAGGCATCTAACTACCTTGTAACTAGTTTCATAATAATTATTACTCTCTCTCTGAAAATAGTCAGCCTGCTTTGGACACAGGTGCTGAACTGATGTTTTGTTTTGTTTTGTTTTGTTTTGTTTTGTTTTGTTTTGTTTTGTTTTTGAGACGGAGTCTCTTGCTCTGTCGCCCACACTGGAGTGCAGTGGCGTGATCTCGGCTCTGTGCAAGCTCCGCCTTCTGGGTTCACGCCATTCTCCTGCCTCAGCCTCCCGAGTAGCTGGAACTACAGGTGCCTACGACCATGCCCAGCTGATTTTTTGTATTTTTAGTAGAGACGGGGTTTCACCGTGTTAGCCAGGATGGTCTCTATCTCCTGACCTCGTGATCCGCCCGCCTCGGCCTCCCAGAGTGCTGGATTACAGGTGTGAGCGACCGCGCCTGGCCCCCAACTGATTTTTCTGAGGATGCCTCTGTGATGTCATACGATGTGCCAATTTCCATCTTATGTCCTAAAATGGCATCGCCCCATTTTTGAGAAATATTGTCACTCTGTAGCTAACTGTCTGCTCTAAGAACTCAGCGTCCCCAAGCCAACTTCCCGAGTTCCTCCTAGCATTCTCTATTCTTTGCGCCGCACAATGGGACATGTGGTTTTATTCCCCGAAAAGTCACTTCTGGATGGACCCAGTCTGAAGATGGTTCTCCTGCTGTATAGAAACATGGATGTCGTGAAATTGCCTATGGGAAGCTATTAAACAGCCTCCCTGAATTTACCAGATTAGGATTTTACTGAAAAATTACCGCCTGCCCACTGCTTGTGGGTAGAGTGTTCTTCAGAAGAAACATTACGGTTTAAAGACTGTAAGTCATGAAATGCACGTGACAAGATGAATGTCATTGTATCATTTCCCAAGCCGCGATACCCATGGTTCACCAGAACTTGAATACAGCAGATGATATTTATAGCCATTGGTATAAGACCTTGTCTTCAGGGTGGTGAGTTTCCGCTTTGAGATGTATTCCAGAATGTTACAATGTTAAGGGGTCCTAGGTGTTAATATCAATTTTATAATTTTTAAGACAAAGAAAGTGAAGCGTGTGGAAGGCAAGAGAAACACTAATGGTGTCAAGTTGGTATTTTAGAGAGAAGCAGTCATTCCATTCTCAGTTATTACCTATGCTGGTTGTGCAAATTTAAGCAAATTATTGCACTCAATAGGCGCCGTTTTCTGTATCCATAGACCACGGGGACTGTTTGACTCAGTGCTGTGCCCATCTTTGCATAAAAGGCATTTTCACATTTGTATGCATTGGTGTGAGTTGTCTGTTTATTTTGCCCATTTTCATCCTTTTCTTCTTTCATTTTCTCCATGTCTTCGAATTTTCACATTAATTTACATAGAAGTCTGCAGAGTAGTCTCTTACAGTTTTTTAAAAAATCTTCTGTTTTAATGGTGATCCTCTTGTAATTTCTCATTGTCTGTCTTTGTGCTTTCTCCCCCCTTTTTCTTCATTAAGTGGTTAGCTACTTTTTTTTCTTATTTTCAAAAAATACCCTTAAAACATGATTTGGTTTATTAATTAGATCTATAATTATTCTCTTCCCTAACTTATTGATTTCTGGTCTTCCCTAACTTACTGGTTTCTTACGTTTATGAATCCTTTCTTAAGCTTTTTTGTTTGTTTGAATTTACTGTTATTTTTCTAAATTTTTGAGTTGGAGATTTAATAAACTTATTTATATTTTTCTATTTTATTGAAATTTTTCATGCTATGAATTTTCTTCTGGTTCTGATTTAAATGTGACTCTTAGATTCTGGATTTTATTTTATTCTATTATTATTATTATTATTACTATTATTATTATTATTTTATGACAGACTCTCGCTCTGTCACCCAGGCTGGAATGCAGTGGTACAATTTTAGCTTAGTGCAACCTCTGCCTGCAGGGTTCCAGCGATTCTCTCACCTCAGCTTCCCGAGTAGCTGGTATTACAGGCACCTGCCACCATGCCTGGCTAATTTTTGTATTTTCAGTAGAGATGGGGTTTCACCATGTTTGCCTGGCTGGTCTTGAACTCCTGACCTCAGGTGATCCACCCACCTCGGCCTCCCAAAGTGCTGGGAATGCAGGCGTGAGCCACTGTGCATGGCGCCCTCCATCATTCTTTTTGTTTTGTTTGCATCATAGTTTGCAAAGTGTGGTTCTCCTTTCCTAATTAGCCTCTATTCCCCCAAACCATTGTTTTCCCAACACTGCCTTCTCCAATTCAGCACATGTTTTTAAGTCTCTTTACTGTAGTTAGGACTCTGAGCTTCCTTTTCTGTCTGTCATTATTTTCACTTGTATGGTGGATGTGATTTCAGTTCAGTCTTGGCTCTCCATCCCTCTTCTTCTTCTCCTGTGTCTCTAGACCCTCCTTATTCTTGTCAAAAGCTCAGGATGGGAAATAGGAAAATAGTTGTGCTAGAGGGTGGTATTTATTTTCAAATCCCAGTTATTTAACTTTATAGTTTTGTGTGTGTCACCAAATTATGGTAAAGGATGGTATTTGTGTGGTTTATTTGTTCCTGTTTATCTTTTTTTTTTTTTTTTGAAATGGGGTCTCACTGTGTCACCCAGGTTGGAGTGCATTGGTATGATCTTGACTCACTGCATCTTCCGGCTCTCAGGTTCAGGTAATCCTCCCACTTCAGCCTTCTGAGCAGCTGGGACCACAGGCATGCCACCACAATACCTGACTAATTTTTGCATTTTTTGTAGGGATGGGGTTTTGCCATCTTGGCTAGGCTGATCTCAAACTCCTGACCTCAAGAGATCCTCCCGCCTCAGCCTCCCAAAGTGCTGGGGTTACTGGTGTGAGCCACCACACCCGGCCTGTTCTTGTCTATCTTTATAGAGTTGGGAGAAGATGCTAGGAGATTCCAGCTGCCATTGACTCAGCTGCATGGAAATTGCTTTTCTTTTTTAATACATTCATTATGTATGATTTGTTATTGATTGTTCATTTTAAAATACTTTGCATCAAATTATTTCTCTTTTCAGGCAGGACTGGCTGTCTAATAGGTGCAACCCTGTGAAAATGAAAGTTCAGGGCCCCTTCCTAAAAAATTGTAAAGAATTTCAAGATGGCAAAAGTAGAGCATCACGCCAGTCACACTGGCTCACACCTGTAATCCCAGCACTTCGGGAGGCCGAGGTGGGTGGATCTCTTGAGGTCAGGAGTTCGAAACCAACCTGGCCAACATGGTGAAACCCCATCTCTACTAAAAATACAAAAATCAGCCAGGTGTAGTGGTGCGTGCTTGTAGTCCCAGCTACTCGATAGGCTGAGGCAGGAGAATTGCTTGAACCTGGGAGGCAGAGGTTGCAGTGAGCAGAGATCGCGCCACTGCACTGCAGCCTGGGGGAAAAAGTGAGAGTCTGTCTCAAAAAAAAAAAAAAAGAAAAAGGTAGAGCATCAAACCAGGTGCAGGACCCTTTGAGTGGCGTCCCTGTGTGTACACAGTCATACCTCCAGGAAGGTGGTACTGGTTCAATACTTTTATATATTAAGTAACTCTTGTTTAATAACTTTATATGTGTTAAGTTATCTAACACAGGCAGAGAGAGAACTAGAGACTGGAACTTAGGAGAGCCGAATTCTATTCCCAAATGTGTCTTGGATTTATAGTCTGACTTTGAACTCTGGAGTTCTGTTTTCCTACTTGAAAAATGAAAGATTTTACCCTGAATTGTGTTTCACGAACTATCACATATATTACTGATAATACCTAAATACATTTTAATAGTGGTATTAATTATATCACATAAATAGAAAAAAATTGCAACACATAAACTATGCTTTTTCTGTATATTCTTTCTTAGCAGGTAGTTAAGGTGAGTAATAACAAAACAAGGTCAATTTTAAAGCACTACTGGAGAATTATAGGTGATATTTAGATTTTTTAAGAATTGTGAAGATTACATAAATACATCTAAAGTTTGGAAAACGTTGCTCAGGATGATCCCTAAGGACACTTTCAAGTCCTTTCAGCATTTTAGGATTCTATAATTGCATATCTTTATGCAGAATTATGCATTTTTTGATTTAGCAAATAGGCAGATTTAAATATATAATTAAAGGTCAACCTGTTCATACCTTCCAGAAAGACTGGGGTGAGATGAATTCCATATTTTTGTGTCATCTACCACCACAAATTTTATTTCAATTTCATATAAGGATTAAAAATTGAGATGTCCCCGTGTACACTCAATGCCATGTAGTACTCTGCCTCCTACTACGAAGTCAGGGTTGCAAAAAGCCTTCATGTAACATTGCTGTCTATGGTAACTTGATGTCATGTCTTTTTCACTTCTGGTTTTCATGTCTGCTGTATCTGACATTCTAAAGAATTCAAAATAGGTTGTACTTGAAAAGGATAAAAATAGAAGTGATGGGCCGGCATGGTGGGTCACGCCTGTAATCCCAGCACTCTGGGAGGCTGAGGCAGGTGGATCATGAGGTCAGGAGTTGAAGACCAGCCTGGTCAAGATGGTGAAACCCTGTCTCTACTAAAAATACAAAAAATTAGCTGGGTGTGATGGCGGGCACCTGTAATCCCAGCTACTAGTGAGGCTGAGGCAGAGAATTGCTTGAACCCGTGAGGCAGAGGTTGCAGTGAGCTGAGACTGCATCACTGCACTCCAGGCTGGGTGACAGAGTGAGACTCCATCTGAAAAAAAAAAAAAAAATAGAAGCGATAATGCTGTACATCTGTTAGCCACTTGGATGTTCTCTGCCAGATCGCACAAAAGTTCGTGAATACACGTACTGTCACCAGATTTGCGTATTATTTTTTAAGAACCCCAGAAATTAAAACATAATATGATCCTGTTGATCAAACAGTATAATTTTTAAAAAGGTACTGTTTGTTAATTTTAAGAACATTCCAGTAGACCAATTGGAGGAGAAATGTGGTCCCCCTGTTAGGCTTAGATTTTACATACAATTTTTAAAGTGAAATGTGATTGGAGAAGTTGAATTTTTTTTCCAAAATATGATTTTCTTCCATTGAGATTGATTGGACTCTATAGGTTCCCTGCAGGAGGGTAGGACATTCTTACCTGTTCGTAATACAGAATTCTCTGAGAGAAATATCCCTTCATCTCAGTGTCTCAGTGGACACTGTTTGTATTCCTGAGTGTCTTGACATTTTGGCTATTTCCAAACATTTCTAGGTCTTTGTTACTGACCTGCCTACATTTCAATTCTTGGCCCTTCCCTCTGTTTTGAAATGACTCATTCTTCACAAGAGCAAACTGAAAGCTTTACTGTCAAGCAAAAAAAGAAATCTTGAGCCAAAGTATTATAACTTGCTCTGTAGAAAATGAAAACAGTGCATTGGCCATCTTTTCACCCTGTTGTTAGAGTATATTAAATTAAAATAACACAGCAAGAAACATTAGTTTCCATGATTCATTTTAGATTTATGTTGGTGTGTGGATTTGGTTGGTTGTTTCTTTGGTTAGGAGAAGGTGGTGTATTAAAGTGGAGGTCTGGTATAGCTGATGGAAATGAGTTTTTTTAAAAAGGTTATGAAACATCTATCTCCCTCTTGAGCAGTAGTCCAGGGGAGTGATCACATACTGAGATAAAAACAAGAGGGTGGTAATACAGCAAGTGGTGTATGATTCAGTAACTCCACCAGATTGCTTTATTGGTTAGGTAATGAAGCATGCTAGGGAATTTCTATCAAACAGGAGTCAACATACTGCCCAATAACATCTGAAATGACTGAACTACAAGTTTAGGGAGCATGGGATGAAGTGTACTGTTAAATTGCTCCTATGCTGGAAAGTGTTCCCTAAGTTCTTCCCATCACTACCTGGAGAAGTTGATGCGGGATTACTGGGAAGAGGCTTGGGACTTTTAGGTCCTCTCAGAGCTCTTCACTTTGCTCCATGTTGTGTGTTGTTTTCTTGTTCATGATTTTTTTTTTTTTTTTTTTTTTTTTTTTTTTTTACAATGAAGGCATTCAAATCGGGCTAATACAAACATGAGGCATTCTCAAACTACAGGAAATTGCTTTCCTTAACTACACTCTTTAAAAAAAAAATGGTGTTTAATTACCTGCTGCTTTTCTATTGCTCAGATTCCCTTCAGGATGCAGGGGGAGGGATGGGAGAGAAGTTTCCTTTGTGATTTAATGTAATTATTCATAATGACTACATATGGTCATTTTATAAGTTCCTAATTATTTTAAGTGATTGGTGCATGGTCATTTGCATAGGCTGTTTAGCAAAACACTCATTCAGTGACCTACATATAAATCATGGAATAGTTTCTAGGCATGTAAAGCAGGTGAGAGAAACCAAACCCTTCCCCCCATCACTTATGGTTCCAATGTATGCATCCCAGAATGTTTAATGTAAATCATAATAGCAGCTTGGATCCAGCATTCTTCATACAAGTGTGTGGTTGATGTAGGGAAACATGTTTAATTTTTTCTTTCAGTAGCAGATGGTACATGGATTTTTATTTGATGCAGGCACTGCTTTCCAAGGTAATTGTCAGGGGCTTTTTTCCCCCTGTGAGAAAAAATGGAGGGAAGGCCTCTGGATCAACCCATTCATTTCACAGATGAGCAAACTGAGACCTCAAATATTGAGTAATTTTCCCTAAATCACCAGTTTTTAAACAGAGTGAGGGCTAAAACTCACATCTCCTGACAGTCAGCTTAATTCTCTTTTCCTCATACTGCACATTTTCTCTTGATAGTTGATGTGATGTATGTCACTTTAAAAAAATGAGTTTCCATTTCTGGGTATATTTTATCTACTTTCCTCCTCAGAAAGCCAAGTTCTGTTGATTCATAGTAAGGACCAGATATTTCATAGTGCTAATCCCAAGCTGGGTATAATTTGTGACTTCTAGGTTACCCACTTGTGTCCACAAACCACCTAAATGTTTTAATTGTACACAGTCACCTTGATAGAAGGGGCCTTGAGAGCTCATCTAATTCAGTGATTTTTCCAACACTGGTTTCAGGGCTGCTGATGTGCTACTCCATTTCACCTGAGTCCACAACAAAATAAGAAGAAAAAAATCAGCTCTGGGGAGTTTTGTCCTCAAGTTAAATTAATTCCCATTTTTTTTTAAGTTACGTCTTTATTAAATGTTGATGCTTAAAGAGAGCCATTGTTGGCTGGGCACGTTGGCTCACGCCTGTAATCCCAGCACTTTGGGAGGCCGAGGTGGGTGAATCACGAGGTCACAAGTTCAAGACCAGCCTGGCCAATGTGGTGAAACCCTGTCTCTACTAAAAATACAAAAATTAGCCTGGCGTGGTTGGGGGATGCCTGTAATCCCAGCTACTTGGGAGGCTGAGGCAGGAGAATCGCTTGAAACTGGAAGGCAGAGGTTGCAGTTAGCCAATGTTGCATCACTGCACTCCAGCCTGGGTGACAGAGTGAAACTCCATCTAAAAAAAAAAAAAAAAAGATAGTCGTTGCTTTCTTTTATTTTCGTGAGAAAACAAGAAATGACACATGTATGTCAGCTTTCCACAAAATCACCCCCTGCCTTCCCCTTCCTTTTATGTTCTCATGTTTTTATTGTGTTTACCTGTCAGTGAATCCAAACATTGAGAAACATTGGGATAAGGGAATGTTATTTTCTAGGAAACCAAAGTTTTAAAATATCATGGTTACTGTATTAGTCCATTTTCATGCTGCTGACAAAGACATACCTGAGATTGGGCAATTTACAAAAGAAAGAGGTTTATTAGGCTTACATTTCCACGTGGCTGGGGAGGACTCACAGTCATGGCGGAAGGTGAAAGGTATGTCTCACATGGTGGCAGACAAGAGAAGAGACCTTATGGAGGGAAACTCCCATTTTTTAAACCATCATATCTCAAGAGACTAATTCACTATGAAGAGAACAGTGAAGGAAAGACCCACCCCCGTAATTCAGTCAACTCTCACTGGGTTCCTCCCATGACACTTGGGAATTGTGGGAGTTACAATTCAAGACGACATGTGAGTGAGTACACAGCCAAACCATATCAGTTACTATAGTCATTTTTTGGCAAAACCAAGAAATAGCAAATTTGAGCCCGATTCCTTAAAACAGATAAAGCACCCTACCCCCCACTGCCAAATCAACAGTCACTCTTCCACTATATCATTTTCCATTTTCAATAAATAACTCTTGCGTCCACTGTAAATAACAGAATAGATGTTGTCTATGAATTCATTGCTTAATATTTCATTTATCTACTTCCTTCTACCCTTATTCATACCTATCCTAAACACTCTACAAAGGAACTTTCTCTCTCTCTCTCTCGTTAAAAATTATCTCTTGTAATTCTTAAACATGTACAGATGTTACCCATTGGTAAGAGATTCTTTTTTGATGAACTTTCTCTCCTGGGTACACATTTATGAATCTAAACGCCCCATGAAGATGGGCCTACGTCTGCCTTCCAACTTCTTATATGTCCCTTAGTCATAAATATCTACATTGTTTCTTTGATAAATTTTGGGAATGATAGAAGACAATAAGTTGTATGATGACTGCTTGCCTTGTTCTTTGTTAAATGTACCTATGTCTCCACCCCCTTTCTTCCACATCTCAAATTGGAAATCATTGAGTATTAGGAGAGAGAGGAAACAGGGCATTCCTTAGTGGGAAAACATAAGATGCCACGGGCAGTCTAAATATCAGGATTTGGACTGCTGGTCTAAAAGGTTTCCACCCTCTGGGTTGCTCTAGTGAAGCAAATAAATAGAGTAACACATCGATCCTCCCACAGGTAGAAGGATCTGTTGTTCGCTGTTTTACTACTCTGCAGATAGGCAGCAGCAGCAGCAGAATTTGGTAGCAAGGATGAGTCTGAGTCGCCTATGTTTACTAGGGAATCTGTCCAAATTGGCTGTGCCTTTGATGGATATCGTTATTCCCCCATAACGCTGTCCTTAGGATCCTGGTAAATCTCAGAAATCTCTATACAAAGTTACCGTTTCAGAGCAACGAATGTGGGCAAAGGTGAAAATCATTATGAAGCAGAGAGTGGAGATTATTAACAGGTGGTCGAAAGAGAGAGCGAGAGAAAGGGGGAGAGAGATAGAGTTGCTTTGTTGCCCAATAACTTGAAGATAAAACAGTTAAACGCATATATCCTGTTTCCCCCAGTACAAGCCTAATGTTGCTGATTTCAGGTTCCTGTGACATCATTCAGTTACTGCACCTATTATATTACAATGGGGGTAAAAGAAGCACTTTCAGTTTTCATGAAAGAAGAAATGAAACAGCAACAGCATTAACAATAGCACATTGGGCACTGTAACTGTTCTCCTTGGTTCTGGAAAGGTCCTAGAGATTTATGAGTAAATTGGACCATTCCAACTATAGGCATTAAAGTTCTGGTGTTTCCAAACCATGTTGGCTCTTGGGGTCCATTATACCTGGTTTTATGATGTTTAAAAATCCAATATCATTTGGTAAGAAGTAACACAACATTATGTCTGCAATCATGAGCTCTAGAACTACTCGACTTGAGTTGCTATCCCATTTCTACTAACTGGTAGCTAGCTGACTTTTGGAAAGGTACTTAAACTTTCTGGGTCAGTATTTTCTTGTCTTTGAAGTGGAGATGATGATGATGGTGATCATGGTGATGGTGATAGTGGTGATGATGATGATGGGAATAGGGATGATGATGATGGGAATAGGGATGATGATGATGGTGATGATGAAGTTGATAGTGATAAAACCTAACACATAGGGATGTTAGAAAGACTATAAATATATGCCACACCCTTAAACAGCATCTGGCACGCATTTAATAAATAGGTCTCATTGTGATTAGCAGAATAAATGAAAGCAGGGCGTTTCTAGTCTCTTCTCTGGTCGTGTCCCTAAGAGAAACTGGGGGTGCCTAAGAATCACTAGGGATACTAGTCCCAGAGAAGAGTTCCTGGATCCTGTTACATGCTTCCTGAATCTGCGTAGATTGTATCTAGAAACTTGCATTTTTGATAAACTCTGAAAAAGGTTAAATTTTGAGAATTGATGGACTTGGGCAAACGTGAAAGCCATTCTGAGACAGAAGAAGTAGAGGCTATCACCAGGTGGTCCTGCTTAATAGATAGGGAGAGACAGAGAGCTGCTATGTGGTTTAATTCAGAATGGCAGGGAGCTGAAACATTGCCTAATTCTGAACCAGACCCCTGATGCTTAAATAGAAAGCCCAGATAACAGCCCCAATTCTAACTGCAGCCATGCTAACCAAGATAACAGCTGTCTGCATTCAAAGACACATATATCTGTGCTTTGTTGACTAGTGCCTTTTGTTTCTCTGGCCAAAGCAAATGTGCTTTTTTGGCTTTAATTTTGTGCTTTTCACTAATTAAGTTGTATATATGAACTAAAATATTTATACACCCAAGATAATGAAAATAACCCATGATAAATGGAACAAATGGAGTAAAAGTAAAGTAGATTTAGTGGCACCATAGTTTATTGAGCATCTGTGATTAGATTGTGTTCCCTAGGATGCTTCGGGGACTGTAATTCAATCTGCAGTTTGAACTGATGACTCTTCCTTTCTGTAGAGGTTTAGAGAAAAAAAATGAATTCTTGTTTTTAATATCTCAAGTTTCTCTTCAAATGGCTACTTGTTACATCTTGTGGTAGGAGGGGAGTCTTTTAGGAAAAAGAAGAATGGGCGTATTTTGTTGCCATCCAGGAGGGAGACTGGGCAGAAAATTAGGCTATATTTGGTAGCTTATAATCTAGGATGTGTGAAGATGGGGTAGGGTGACTAGCTGATGCAGGTGAATCCCAGAACTGGGGCTCAGCTTCGAAGAGTTCTTAGCTTTGCTCAGGAAAGAATTCAAAAGTGAGCTGACGGAGGAGAGCCAGTTTACTAGGGGAAACCGTGCACAGCAACATGGCTGCTCCGTAGACACAGCAGGGCCACCCCACAGGCCGAGTAGCACTCCTGGATTGTTGGCTAGTGTGTTTCTAGCTACTCATCATTATATGGTATTAGGTTGGTGCAAAAGTAATGGCAGTCTTTGTAGTTAATAAAAAGTAAAAACTGCATTGACTTTTGCATTAACCTAATAAATAAGGCGTGAGTTATTCACAAACTTTCTGGAAAAGAGGGAGTTCCCAGAGCCATTCATGATGGTTAATATTAGGTGTTAACTTGATTGGATTGAAGGATGCCTAGAGAACTGGTGAAGTATTGTTTCTGGGTATGTGTGTGAAGGTGTTGTCAGAGGAGACGAACACCTGAGGCAGCGGCGTGGGAGAGAAAGACCCACCCTCAATCTGTGTTGGTACCATCGAATCAGCTGCCAGTACAGCTCGTATAAAGCAGGTGGAAGAAGGTGGGATGAGCTGGTTTGCTGAGTCTTCCATCTTTCTCCTGTGCTGGCTGCTTCCTGCCCTTGAACATCAGCCTCCAGGTTCTTTAGCCTTTGGACCCTTGGACTTACACCAGTGGTTTGCTAGAGGCTCTTGGGCCTTTAGCCACAGACTGAAGGCTGCACTGTCAGCTTCCCTGCTTTTGAGGCTTCGGGACTCGGAGTGAGTCATTACTGGCTTCCTTGCTCCTCAGTTTGCAGATGGCTTATAGTGGGACTTCGTCTTGTGATGATGTGAGTCAGTTCTCTTTAATAAATTTCCTTTCATATATATTTAACACATATATCCTATTAGTTCTGTTCCTCTGGAAAACCCTAATACACCATCTAAGATAACTTCTGGGCATTGTCATGGTGTCAGTAAACTGTCATGGTGCTGGTGGGAGTGTCTTATGCAGATGTATTATCGTTCCTAGTCGTACTGGTTTGGGCCAATTTCTTTGCCACATCCAGTTTTGATCAACAGGGTGTTGAAAACAAGTCTTGCTGTTTTCCTGCCTCATAACCATGTCTGTTTGCCCAAGACTGTCCCAGTTTTAGCACTCAGCATTGAAAACCCAGCACCCCGGAAACACCTTAGTCCTGGGCCAGACGGGCTGGTGGTACCAAAAGTCAGGGCTAGCTATTTTTGTTTTTTATGCAGTAAGTTAAGGAAGTGGTTTCCTACTCTAGGATAGTGTTTCTCAGTCTTTAACTTGATAGGCATTGCCTGGGGATCTTGCTAAATGCAAATTTTGATTCATTAAGTCTGGGGTGGGGTCGGAGCATCTGCATTTCTAATAGGCTTCCAGGTGGTTCAAAAGCTGCCCTTCCGTGCACACTACACTTTAAGTAACAAGCTTCTAGAGGGCCCGGTAATCACCTGGCCGGATGGTTAAAGAGCAAATTCAGGATACCAACGTTTTTTAATTCTTTGCAATTACTTTTTTCTCTCCTTAAAATTTTTCCCTTTTAAATCACTGGAGTAGGCCCGTGGACGTTCAGTTTTTCCTAAAAAGACTCTTTTTATCTTTTAGATAAAGTACAAAGTAAGGGTCTCTAGAAAGCACTAGATGACAAAGTAGCTTTTTAAACTAAAATCTCATGTGAGTGACTGTATAAATAGCATACAAAATGGAAGGATTTTTCATTTTCTTCTGGTTGTTTTTCCATGAAGTTAGAAGTTAATTCACTTCAAGTAGAAATCTTGAAAATAGTTTGCTATCCGTCTTGCCCCTGTATGAGTATCTCTCAAGGGTATCTGACAACAGTG
Source organism: Gorilla gorilla gorilla (assembly GCF_029281585.2). Taxonomy (NCBI): domain Eukaryota; kingdom Metazoa; phylum Chordata; class Mammalia; order Primates; family Hominidae; genus Gorilla; species Gorilla gorilla. Next base: position 10,460,643 of record NC_073242.2, read on the forward strand.
TGGGAAATCAATAAATGTTTGTTCAATAAATGAAAAAGTGAGAATCATTTAATGCAATGATACTTAAACTTGAACATGCACAGAAATCAGACGGAGGACTTGTTAAAAGTGCGGATTCCCATTCAATAGATCTGGGGATTGACTTATTAAGCATTTCTAATATGCTCCTAGGTGATGTTGATATCTTGGAACACACTGTGAATGGCAAGAATCAAGATTGAACATGCAAAAAAAAAAAAGTAACGTTACATATTATATGTATTTTGCCATGCAATTAAAATGCTGGGAAGTGTGATGATGATTTTGACCTTTAGAACATATAAATGGGATATACAGTTGAGAGAGAACCATACAAGACTCTTGGTCATGGTCAGGCTTATGTATTTAAGGTGTAATTGCATCTATTTTTATACTAGTTTCTTTCCCTTGGGAACTGCTCAGCTGAAGATAAATAAGCAAAACGGGCACATGTGTAGCCTAACAGCAAATATAAAGATTATTGAGCCAGTTTATAGTGACTCAATAAAATTCTGCTTGTCATGGGTAAGCAAAAGTTGGTGCCCTTGAAATTCAGGGTGCAGCAAAAGGAAGCCCGTAATTGGGGTGGAGGTTGGGGAGAGGGCCAGGAGACTCATGTGTCCATGAGGAGCCAGCTAATTGGGCAGGAAAGGTGTTTCTGGACCAAACTGAGGGTCACATTGCTATTTCTCGTGGTCTAATAATGAGATGCAGATGAACTGGGGAGGAAGAGAGTTTTTATTTCTGTAATCAGTTACAGGGAGAAGGTCTGGAAAATATTGCCAGACCAACTCAAAATTACAAAGTTTTCCAAAGATTACATACCTTCTAAGCTGTATGTCTCCATGTAAGTGTGCATTCATCTGAAGACCTAAGTGGTTCATTTATTGTCATCTATACCTAAGATCTGAGTCCTGAAGACCTTCATCTGGACCTTCAGTAAATTTAATCTAAATGGGTCCAGGTGCTGGGGTGATTGCCCTTATCTTGTCTCGTGCTAATCATGGAGGTTGGGGGAGTTCTTTTAGAACCCCCAATAAACTCGTTTGTGGAGGCCTGGGGAGTTTCTTCAGATCCCAGTAAAACTTGTTTAATCCTAAAGAAGTCCTGTTAAGAATTCCTTCAGTATTTTGTCAGGATTTAAGCCCCAGGAAAGGCCTGGGCACAATTCTGGGTGGGCTTTTGTTGCATCCCAGCCTTTGTAGAAGGGCTCTGGCTGCCTCAGCTTTTATTATTTAACTTAACCACTCAGTCAGTGCTGAAATAGTTGTTGTGGAGGCCTGTGTGAGTGAGACCTGATTTGCCACACAGGGTCCTGTTGTGCTCCTCTGGGAATTTCATTGCTTGGTTGTTATTTGACATTTCCCTTTTAACAGTTAATGTTAGAAAGTCCATGTTATGGCCTGGCACAGTGGCTCATGCCTATAATTGCAGCACTTTGGGAGGCCGAGGTGGGCAGATCACCTGAGGTCAGGAGTTCGAGACCAGCCTGACCAGTTTGGCAAAACCCTGTCTCTACTTAAAATACAAAAGTTACTCGGGCATGGTGGTGCACACCTGTAATCCCAGATACTTGGGAGGGTGAGGCAGGAGAATCGCTTGAACCTGGGTGGCTGAGATTGCAGTGAGTTGAGATTGCGCTACTGTACTCCAGCCTGCGTGGCAGTGAGACTCCGTGTCAAAAAAAAAAAAAAAAAAGTGCATGTTATTTGATGGTTTTTATATTCCTTTATTCATTTCGGCAAAAGCCATTCCTCCATGTTGTTGTAAGAATCTGATTGTTAGATGATACCAAACTCTTGAAGTAGGTTGAACCAAAATATTTTTCGGAGACTTGGCTATGAAGAATTGTATAAACTAACTTAAGTTGCCTTTCTTATAAGGAGCTGAGATAGTGGAATTGTGCAAAGAAGTTATTTTAGTTTCCCTTAGGGTTAAATATTTATTGAAGAGGGAAGATGGCTTCTTCCACAACAATTTTTATTTTCTCCTTTTCTAATCTGTTCTAAAAGTGTTTTAGCTGCCTTGCTATTAGGAAAAGGGACTTACTCATTTCCATTGAGCTCAAAATGTTACTTTGTGTGTGTGTTTAATTTCCCCATCACCCACTCTGCAGACTCACAACCTCTGAGCTAGACCATGCCTTGATTTTTTTTTTCTTTTAAATGCCATGAGTTAGACATTTAAGGACACCAAATGATTGAAAATAGTCGAAAATGTTCGCTTGACCCTCGTTGCCTATGATATTGCTGTTAGCTTTCTGCATGAAAGTGCAAACTTCAATTTTCAGGAGGGCCCACATCCCAGAACTGGCATTGTTTCCTTAGTCATTGGAAGCAGAAAACTACAGCAGAAGTATTGCCTCCAGCCGTACAGAGAAGAACAATCTGCAGGCACAATCGGGAAACCCTTCCCAGTGAAGGGAGAAAGTGAGAGTGGTGTTCTGGCCTTGGAAAAACAAACATTTGTTATTACTTTCCTAGGGACTGAAATTTTAGCTCCCCAGTGCAATCTGTGTATAATCTAGATTTCCAAATTTCCTAAATGGAAAACAGATAAACAAAAATCAGCCTTCTTAAATTATGTATGGTGGTAAAATAAACTAACTGAGAAGGAAACAGGATTCCTAAACCGAATGGACTTTAGCAAAAGAATCATTCACCATTACTAATTTCTCCCTGAACAAATACGCATATATTTTACCAGACAGAGAATAGAGACTTTGTTTTGGCTTATCTTGCTTAAGAGTAATTCTCAGAATCTGTTACTTGTGAGAGAATAAGATTCAAAAGGAATATTCGTTAGAGAGTTGTACTGGGAGGTTCACAGGCTACATTTGTAATTTTTTTCTAAAGAACTCCCATTACAATAAAAAAACCATGCTGTAAGCTGCAGAGTGTTGCTGAAATGTAAGCTTTTACCATTGTTGTAGATCTGGCATCTTGGTTAGAACCGAGTTTCCTAATATTTGCACGTTATAACATATGAAGCTAAACTGTATAGTACATATAAAACTCATACTTTTTTTTTTTTTTGAGATGGAGTCTTGCACTGTCACCCGGGCTAGAGTGCAATGACATGACCTCAGCTCACTGCAACCTCCGCCTCCTGGGTTCAAGTGATTCTCCTTGCCTCAGGCATCCAAGTAGCTGGGATTACAGGTGCCCGCCACCATGCCCAGCTAACTTGTTTGTATTTTTAGTAGAGATGGGGTTTCACTTTGTTGGCCAGGCTGGACTCAAACTCCTGACCTCTTGATCCACCCACCTCAGCCTCCCAAAGTCCTGGGATTACAGGCGTGAGCCACCAAGCCCTGCCAGTACATACAAATTTTAACTCCAAGGTAAATTGATAAGACTTCTTCCTTCATGGAAGTTAAATTCTAATAGGATCCCTAATGCCCCATTTAGCCCTGCAGTATTTCAGGTCAACAATAACTCTTTGCTGACTGAAGATTTGAGTGGATGGTACATGCCCTCCAATGGAACTAACAGGGTCAACAGCTCTAGATGCATAAATAATCTTCCTGCTACAAATAAAGAATTCTAAATTGGACTCTAAATATTGTATGTGGCTACTGTGGAAGCTAGGAAGATTGATTGGATTAATATCAGGTTTCACAAGGTGTTCTTTCATTAGGATGTCAGTAATGAGAATGAACTATTCATTAGAACAGCTAACTTTCTAAAGAATAAGAGCGCTGACCTCACACATGACTGGGGCAGAACATGGTACTGTTTACTTCATAAGAGCCCTAGAATGGGACAGACACAGTGGATTGGGGGCCATTCCCTCCTCTATTTCCAAGTATGTGCATTTGCCACTCTGACTTCTTATAGGTAAAGTATTGGCAGTTATGTCCTCCATAGTCAATTTCATTCTTAAAAAGGCCATGTGTCCCAAACATTAACTGAAAAACAAAAAGCCAGATTCAAAGATTCAAAGATTTGGTCGGAGTGTAAATTAGTTCATTGTGAAAAGCATTGTGAAAGGCAATTCATCAAAGATCTGAAAACTGAATACCATTTGACCTACCAATCCCATTACTGGGTTTATACTCAGAGGAATATAAATTATTCTACCATAAAGACACATGTACGTGAATGTTCACTGCAGCATTACTCACAATAGCAAAGACATGGAATCAACCTAAAGGCCCAGCAATAACAGATTGGATAAAGACAATGTGGTACATCTACACCATGGAATACTACGCAGCCGTAAAAAATGAGATCCTGTCTTTTGCAGGAACATGGGTGGAGATTGAGGCCATTTTCCTTAGCAAACTATGACAGGAACAAAAAAACAAATACTGCATGTTCTCACTTACAAGTGGGAATTCAGTGATTTGAACACATGGATACACAGAGGGGAACAGCAGACATTGGGGTCTCCTGGAGGGTAGAGGGTAGGAGGATGGAGAAGAGCAGAAAAAAATAACTATTGGGTACTTGGCTTAGTAGCTGGGTGGTGAAATAATCTGTACCATCCCCATAACATGAGTTTACCTATGTAACCTGTACGTGTACTCCTGAGCCTAAAATAAAAGTTAAAAAAATTCTCACTTCAGTTACGATCACATTCAAAGGAATACAGATCATCAGACAATGAAGAGCAAATCAAATTATTCCTGGTATCTCTTCCAGGATGTTTACAAGGAGGGAAGTCTATTAATGAATGCTGAAAACATGTGAAATTATCCTTACCATTTTGTCCAGTCTGCATTCCTCACAATGTATCCTCCTTTCTTCAAGATTTTTCCCTCCACTGTAAAGTCTGAAGTGTAACACCTAAGCTGTGTGAAGATTTTCACATCTTCGCTGCCCTGTTGCTCTCAGCATCTATCTCTCCCTTTCTCCTTACAGTCAAACTTGGCTCTCTCCAACACAAACCACTAGCCTTTACTTTTCCTGTTCTATCTTCTTTACTCATTGCTTTAGTTCTAAGCCATGGAATTTTAAAAGCCAAGCTGGAAAAGGAGGAGTTACCTTTTGTGAGGTGGGGAGGGGAAAAACAGTGGGTATTCATACTCATAATATTTCCTAGTTACAGCTCTATAAGACATCATCCAGCAGCTTGGAGAACTATATGGTTCACAAAGATGATTCATCCAAGAACCAGTTTGAATATTTAGATGATTTAGAGTGGAATTAGTTAGAATAGAAATGACTATAGAATTGCCACAGGTCACAATATAAGAGAAAAATTAGCGAATTAATTAATTGGATGTTGTTCTATAGCCAGTATTTGTTTTAGAGATTTTTATGAAGTACTTTTCCTTCCTGAAAGTCATCATAAAGCTTTGTAGTAACCTGATAATGTTGAATATTTACTTTAATGTCATCCAAAAAACTATAGAGTTTTGAAAGATGGAATGAGAAACTGGTCTGTAATAAGGAAAAACCAGAAAGACTATAACACATTTGCATCTTTTTCAAATTCATATGCTAACTGGAGCTAACAAATGTTAAATAATTTCAGAAAGTATCTTTGCTGGGCCTATTCTGACCAGTAAATAAAACCATTTGAATGAGTTCACCATCTTACATGGATAGTGTGTGGGGAAAAAATGGATTTTAAAGAGCCTGAACTAGTTCCCAGCAAATTTTATCACATCATTGGTTTTTTAAAATATGTCTTTTACCTACATGCGGTAACAGATTTGTATTATATGTGCTAAAATGATTATATTAATGAGGTGAGATTGTCTTACATGTATTAGCAGGGGAGCATCTTTCTGTTTTTTCTCCCTTTCTTTTTCTATTTTTTGTTTCTTTTTCTCTTTCCTTTTCATTTATATATATAAATAAATATATATGTATATATATATATATTTTTTTTTTTGAGACAGAGTCTTGCTCTGTTACCCAGGCTGGAGTGCAATAGCATGATCTCAGCTCACTGCAAACTCCACCTCCTGGGTTCAAGTGATTCTCCTGCCTCAGCCTCCTAAGTAGCTGAGTTTACAGACACGTCTCGCCATGCCCAGCTGATTTTTGTATTTTTAGCAGAGATGGGGTTTCAGCATGATTGCCAGGCTGGTCTTGAACTCCTGACCTCAAGTAGTATGCCTGCTTCAGCCTCCCAAAGTGCTGGGATTACAGGTGTAAGCCAACGTGCCCAGCCTCTTTCTTTCCTTTTAATAAAACACTGGTTACAGTGTGAGAAGCAGATTGGAGATTGGACAGGGAGACCATTTAGGAGTCTGTTCCAGTAGTTCAAATAACAACTGATGCCCTCTTAAACTAAGGTATTGAGGGAGATGGTGGGAAGTAAACAGCAGATTCAAGAGTTCTAGGGCATACAATGAAGAGAACTTGGCAATAAATTGATAATGGGAATTTTGAGACAAGGATGAGTGAGTCCAAGTTGATTTCTGCATTTAGGGTTGGTTGACTGAATGGTGGTGCCATTCACCTGGATGGGAAATGCTGGAGGAACGCTGGAGTAAAACACACGGCTGGGATCCTGAGTTCTGCACTCACTAATGGGACTTTGCTTGTCCTATGATATTAAGATGCATATTATGGCAGAGTGTGGTGGCTCACACCTGTAATCCCAGCACTTTAGGGGGCTGAGGCAGGCAGATCACAAGGTCGGGAGATTGAGACCAGCCTGGCCAGCATGGTGAAAGCCCATCTCCACTAAAAATAAAAAAATTGGCTGGGCGTGGTGGCAGACGCCTGTAATCCCAGCTACTCGGGAGGCTAAGGCAGAAGAATCACTTGAATCCAGGAGATGGAGGTTGTAGTGAGCCAAGATTGTGCCACTGTACTGCAGCCTGGTGACAGAGTGAGACTCCATCTCAAAAAAAGATGCTTATTATATATATAGTTCTATTGAATATGTATGTTAGTATATATATCTAGTTCTGTTGAATATATATGATTGTGTGTGTATATATATATACACACACACAGGGTATAATATGCATATATAATATATGCATTATATATAATATGCATATTGTACCCTATATATATATATGCATAGAACTATATATAATATGCAAATTATACTTTTTGCATATGTATATATACTATCATATACAATAGAACTATATATATTATCATAATAGAACTAGATATATATAGGATGTAGCAATATGCATAGAACTATATATAATATGCATATTATACCTTATATATATATGTGTGTGTGTGTGTATATATATATATATGTGTATATATATATATATAGTTCTATTGAAGTATGCACTAGCTTCCAGCATGTAGCCTTTATATTCTACTGATGCCCCATCACTTTGGAATTACTTCTTATCTTTTTCTCTCCTGCCTTTCTAATATCACCCCGCCGCTGATTCCCATCTGATTATGCCTACTTCACTGAAGCACCCTTGTCACGCCCTTCAATGCCTAAAGTATTGCTTTCTTAAGTGCTATGGAAGTAGAGTTCCTTTTCTTGCAGTGAATAAACTACATACCAAGGATCTCACCCCTTGCTTCCCCAGTGAATAACTCTCAGATGGAAAATAAAACAGCACCATTATTCTCTGAGATTAAGAGGGGGACAGGTTTGCATACTCAACAAATATTGTCTGATGGGGAATAACTGCCAAATTTATCATCTCAGACAGGGTGTTGGTAGTTGTTGTTTTAATGTAAATTTTGAATAGATAATAGATTAATATGAATCTTATTTTACCAGGCAGAAAAATGGTATACAGTGAAGAGTAATGCTTCCTCCAACCTCTGCCCCCAGGTAACACTATTCTTTTCTCCACAGACAAATACCTGGTTCTCTTTGGGTCTCGGTATTAACTCTATCTGTGTCTTCTCCCACTCATAATATACAATATCTCTAATTCATAGAAAATCACTACCTCTTACCAAGGGAATACTTCCTGTAACACCTTTAGTAGGGAACAATATCGGATAATCCCAAAGCAAGGTGTTAACGCAAACTAAATATGTCCTGAGAAGGACTCTGTACTTCTATATTTGAGTCCTTGTGGATGAACTGTAACCTAGCTTAATAGAGAAGACTGAAAACCTGACTTAGGAGTATGCACCTGTAACAATAGTTGAGTCTTGGCCAATCCCATCCGCCGTAATTCAACCACCCATAGACTGCTAAGTGTTCAAAAAAGGCAGACACCAAACTGTCACCAGTTCAGCTGTTTGTGTCCCTCACTGCTGATTTCTGTAAGTCATTTCCCTTTTTCTGTCTATGAATCTTCTTTCACCACGTGGCTACGCTGGAGTCTCTGAATCTCATGTGATTCCAGGGGCTGCCTTATGAATCGTTCATTGCTCAATTAAACTTCTTTAAATTTTATTTGGCTGAAGTTTTTCTTTTACCAGAGGGAAGAAATAAACTAATGTAGATTTCCTCTAAGCACCAGCCACTGTGCCAGACACTTTCTAAATGTGCATTTTTAAAGAACTATTTTTTAAAATTTGTGTGGATATACTCATAGATGTATTGATTTATGGGGTACATGAGATACAAAAATATTATCTTCCTCATCTACATTGAAGAGCTGTCATTCATCCCAGGAGGCATTGTGGAATAAGTTTCTGTGCACCTGAGACTATATCCTATTGTATATGAAGCCTTGAACCAAAAGTGCCATAACCTTGGTACAGAATTGCTACCCCATCCGAAGTCCATAGGAACACAGCATAGAACAAACTGAAGTCTGAGAAGTTCAGGTGAGATGTGTAGAGCTGCAGAAAAGGAGTTTTTCATTGTCTCTGAATTGGTCTTTCTCAGCGACAGAGTTATTTATGAGATGGGGCAATCATAGAAAGCAGTGGCTTTTAAAAAATACTTTAGCTGCCAAAAATCTCATTCCAATTCTCTGGAAGAGTGCTGTCGTACCAAGTGTAATTCACCAGCCCAGTGCCTTTCTGGAAGTTATGAAATTGGAGAGAGTTGCTTTTGTACAAATGAATAAACACCACCAAGATGAGCCTACCTGCTTGTCCTGAGTTGAGATTGATATGATGAGACATCCAGAGCTTGTTCTCCTGGGTGTCTCTCTGAAAAAATTCTCTTCTCTTCTCTCTCACTTTTTTTTTTTTTTTTCGTTAATAAGTAGACAATGCTCTGGTCTGATGAGGTCTCAGGAAGGAAACTGGTATCTATCTTTTCTTGTCAACATCTACTAACAAATATGCCTCTTATGGACAGGGATAGGGATTACGGATCACTCTCATTGTCTTATGTGTGCAACTTGGAGTGGATTGTTTTGTCAGCTATCCAGAAAATGTCCATCCCTCTTTTTCTTGGAGAAATTCACTTTTTACCACATTTTGTGATTCAAATTGGTCTGTCAATGAAATTATTCTGAAAGGTTAAATGAGACCCATGAGGGCCATACAGGAGGCTTCTGTGCATTTTTTCCTCTCCTTGTCCAAGTGGTGAAGAGGTAGGCACATAAACTAAGCGTGAACAATGGTACTCTTTCCTGGGAGAAGGATGACTAAAAAGATGGCGACACAAAGGTATGTAATTTTGCATTCATGGCACTGTTCATGAGTCTTGATTCTGTGAATGTCCCCATATGCCCCTCCAAAAACCTCTTTTTTTTCCTTAAGTTAGCTAGTTATAGGTTTGTATTATCAGTTTCATAGTGCTATAAAGAGCTGTAAAGAACTTCCTGGAGACTGGGTATTTTATAAAGGAAAGAGGTTTAATTGACTCAGTTCCACATGGCTGGGAAGTCCTCTGGAAACCTACAATCATGGTGGAAGGCAAAAGGGAAGCAAATACCTTCTTCACAGGGCAGCAAGAGAACAGAGCAAGAGCAGGGAGAACTGCCTCATAAAACCGTCAGATCTCGCGAGAAGTCACTCACTATCAGGAGAACAGTGTGCCGGGAAAGGTCGCCATGATCCAATCACCAGCCTCTCTCAACATGTGGGGATTACAGTTCAAGAGGAGATTTGGGTGGAGATGGAGCCAAACCATATCAAGGTTCGATTGCTTCCAACCACACACCTAACAGATATTTCAGTAAATGCTATTCCAGAACGGATTTACACAATTTTTGGAAATAGTTACAGAACACACACAGAAAAACTGATGGTGATAAAATACCCCAAAAAACACCTGGGTACTTCTTTCTGGGATGTTGTGGCTGAGATACCTTGATTGAAAAGCCGATTTTGCTGAGTAACTTCTAAGGCCTCCAATTCTGAAGGAAAAATTAAGTGATATGAGAATTTGGAAAATAATTGAAGAGACCTGCCTTTGCAGGGATTAATATAGGCAGGAAAAATCAAGAATGCCGCAAAATTGAGTAAAAGAGAACAAAAGAAGAGAAATAGAATTACCTCTCAACTTTGTAAAATAGAATTGAACCCAGTAATACTGGATAAGATTTAAAAATATTATGGGGTAGGATCACTATTAAATGTGATTAGGTTTTAGCCAGATAACATCCAATATTTTAATGTTTCATTGGCTATTATACAATATATTTTTTTCCTCTATGAATATTGTAAAATTCCTGTTTGATTTAGGAGACAGGGATGTTTAAGTGATTATGTAGCTAGTCCTCAGACCAAAGTTAAAAAGGTACTTTTGTTTAGTTTTCTGGCGTTGGGAAGATTAGCAACCTGGGTGCTAGCATTGAAAAGGCACAGGAGGCCAGTTACGGTGCCTCAGGCCTGTAATCCTAGCACTTTGGGAGGCCAAGGCGGGTAGATCATCTGAAGTCAGGAGTTGAAGACTAGCCTGGCCAACATGTTGAAATCCCATCTCTTCAAAAATACAAAAATTAGCTGGGCGTGGTAGTGCACGCCTGTAATAGTAACTACTGGGGAGGCTGAGGCAGGAGAATCACTTGAACCTGGGAGGCAGAGGTTACAGTGAGCCAAGATTGTGCCATTGCACTCTAGCCTGGGCAACAAGAGTGAAACTCCATCTCAAAATATAAATAAATAAAATACAAAATATAAGGCACAGAAAAAAATACTGAAATAAGTTGGAGACTGGAATTTCTTATAGATGTTGTTTCTCCTCAGCATGAACAGAGGTGGCCATGCCATTTCTCCAGATACATAGTGCAGTATAAGAGTGTTGGTTGGTTTCATGTATCACCGTATAAAGTTGTTTTATCAGACTCCATATGATGAAGCCTTTATGAGAAACTCACTGCCAAAGCAAAATCGTTTAAAATTAATGAATGATTTTCAAGTAAAGGCCCCATAGGATTTTTTATTTGTCCTCCTGTTAGAATGAATATCTGTGAATATTAAGCTCCTCACATTTCCTGTTTTGTTTAGAAATTTGTTCAAAATGAAAGTATCTCCCTTTAGACCAAGCTAGGACGGTCTACTAACAGAACCTTAGAAAGGAAACACAATGCGAAGAGCCAGTTAGCACTGCAAAGTTTTGGTTCAGTTTCTTATTTTTTATTTTTTTTGAGACGGAGTCTGGGTCTTGTCACCCAGGCTAGAGTGCAGTGTCCCGATCTCGGCTCATTGCAACCTCCACCTCTAGGGTTCAAGCGATTCTCCTGCCACAGCCTACTGAGTAGCTGGGATTACAGGCATATGACACCACGCCCAGCTAATTTTTTTGTATTTTTATTAGAGACAGGGTTTCAGCATGTTGCCGAGACTGGTCTCAAACTCCTGACCTCAAGTGATCCACCCGTCTCAGCCTCCCAGAGTGCTGGGATTACAGGCGTGAGCTACCACGCCTGGCCTACGTTCAGTTTTTAATGCCTAAATGTGGTCTAAATCTTCTAGGACAAGTGTGGCCTCATGCAACATGGACTTTTGGAGGCCTCATTTGTGCTCATAAGCAGCATTTTCCTTGTGCACCTCCTGTTTTACTCCATTAGGTTTTGCATACAGCAGTACCATAGAAGATGGAGCACTTAGAAATGGTGGGAAGCCCCTGAGTCCTTTGTCCATCATGTCAGAGTGACGATGTTTCTAGAGGTCATTGCTATCTTTCTTTGGAGACTGGGAGAGTAGGGAAGTAAAGGAAGATGTTTAAATTCCCTACTTCTCTCTTTTTTGTTAGACTTTTAAATAAAACTTTATTTCACAAAAGACCTATTGTCATGGCAACCAGTCAAACAATGGTGATGTATATGAAGAAAACCATGAATATATTTTCACTCCTATTAAAAAAAAAAAAGTGCAACCTAACTATTCAGGCCTCACCTTTGTATGGTTAAGTATCAGGCCACAATGACTTTCTATAACAAAATTGTGATTATAGGAAGGATCATTGGCTAATTACTAAAATTTATACTTCTACGGTTCCCCAGATAGTATTCCAGTTCTTTCTGGCAGTCCTCAAAACAGCCATATTCCATGAAACAACCCTCTTCGTTTCTAGCCTCCAGTTGACCACATTCATGTAACTGCCTTCAGAAGCTTCTTCTTGTTGCAATTCCCATCTTGAGAATGCTCGTATGGGTTCCCAGGTGTCACCTCTGAATGCTCTCATGGCTCTAGTTTGGGGACCCCAGATCCTTCTTAGGTTTTCTTCAGAGACAGGGCCAATGGCTCTCTCCCCAGCCCTATGCTATGATCTGTCACCTGGTCCCTAAAGTAGCTTTGCTTGTACTGAATCTCACTAAGTCTCTCTTTCATCTTCTGCATCGAAACCTCTCTCTCCACAGGTGGCTCAAAATCAATCTGAAGAACTGAGTAGGGGGTGGATGCAATTCCTTTTCATTTTGAATTTCTTTATCACCTTTCCAAGTCCCAGACCCTCTCACCCTATCAAAATCTTCTTCCTCTGTCCCTAGTTATAAAATCACACCTCCTGGGCATGCCAATGGCAGCAGGCACCTGCAGAGATGGGGAGGATTCCTGAAGAATGAGTGAAGGGAGGAGGCGCTGTTGATACCCCCCACCCCCCTGGCTTCCATCTGAGCTCAGCCAGCCCCTTGTTAGGTAATGAAGGGAGATAATGGTCCAGACTGGTTACATTTCCTTCCTCAAGTTACCCAGCAAACTATTAACCAGTCCTTGCTACTAACACTCTCATCGTGGCACTGGCAATATCTGAGGGCCGGTTCAGTGATCTGCACAAAGGGAAATTAGATTCAAACAAACACAACAACTTGTCCTGGAGTGAAAAGCAGATGTATAATTTCTCTCATTTGTCCCTACTTTATTTAATAGCCCACATAGGGAGCTTATTTAAAACTCCTAGAACAACAACACCATCAAACAAGCCAATATTCTGAGATCTCATTGCGTGATCAACATGATGATAATAACTGTTTTCTTCTTTCATGTAATAACACAGAGGGAAAATTGTGGGGGCGGGAAGGGAGGAGGTGTAAGAGAGTCAGAAATGTCCTTTTCTGATCTTCAAACTGAAAGCAAGAAAGTTGATTAAGACATAGCTCCTGATCATGTCCTAAGTGTTTCCGTTTCTTTCTGTGACATTGTTTTCCATCCATTCTTATGGTAAATAATATCTGTGTGACAAGCGTGACACTGGGTGGTAGAAGCAGGTGGGTGAACAAGGTAGATGTGGCTTCTAGCTTCATGGGGCTTAGAGTCTAGTGGGAGATAGGCATTGATCAAATTAATCATTACAATCCTTAGTGTGTGCCATGAAGGGAAGTTACACTGATGAGCATGATAGATGCGAATCACAGAGATTCTCAAGCAAATGGCAGTTAAGGACATAGCCGAATGACAGGTAGGGGACAAACAGGCTAAGGGGGAAGGGCTTCTCCAAGCACAGGGAGCAGCATGTGGAAGGTCTTGGAAACCTGAGGAAGTGAAGTGAAAAGTCCTTCAGTCTGGAACCCTGGGGGAGAGGTGGGGCTAGAGTTGAGGTTGGATAGAAGCAGCACATCAAGGGGTTTGGGGTTATGTCCTATGAGTGTTTCTGGAAAGGGGTCCTGATCCAGACACCAAGACAGGGTTCTTGGACCTTGCACAGAAAAGAATTTGGGGCGAGCCCATACAGTAAAATGAAAGCAAGTTTTTTAAGAAAATATAGGAATAAAAGAATGGCTGTTCTATAGGCAGAGCAGTGGTATGGGCTGCCCAGCTGCTCATCCTTATCATTACTTCTTGATTATATGCGAAACAAGGGATGGATTATTCACAGTTTTTCCTGGAAAGCGGTAGGCAATGACTGGAACTGAGGGTTTCTCCCCTTTTCAGACCATATAGTGTAGCTTCCTGGTGTTGCTATGGCATTTGTAAACTGTCATGGCGCTGGTGAGAGTGCTGTTCAGCATTCAAGTGCTTTATAATTAGCATATAGTGAACAGCCAGGATGACCAGAGGTCACTCTCATTGCCATCTTGGTTTTGGTGGGTTTTGGCCGGCTTCTTTACCACTTGCTATTTTATTTTCAAGGTCTTTGTGACCCGTATTGTGTGCTGAACTCCTGTCTCATCCTGTGACTAAGATGGCCTAACCTTCTGGGAATGCAGCCCAGTAGATCTCAGCCTTATCTTACCTAACCCCTTTTCAAGATGGAGTCACTCTGGTTCAAACACCTCTGACATTCACAGTGGGAATCCATTAAAAGATGTTAAGGAGATACGATTATATTTCTAAATTGTCACTCCAGCGTCCCCTATGCCAGACATTATGCCAGTCTCTATCCATACAGTATCTTATTTAATCCTCCCGTCATTAATCTCATTTTACCAATGAGTAAACTTGAAGCCAATGAGTGACTTTCTGAAGGCTACCTACTTATGCCTTACCAGGGCCAGGATTCAAACCTAGACCTGTTCAGCTCCAGAACACACACTTAACCATTACCCACTCTTCTCTCTGGTCCCCAGCAAAAACTCTATAGTTTGCAGCCAAACCTCATTCTCTAATTCCAACTACCTAATAGTTTGCTCTTAATAGTTACTTTAAGACGAAAAGCTTAATTCTCACAACATTTGTCAACACTCAGTCTGTTTGAACGGGTATAATTTAAAAAATAATTTACTTCCACCAAAGGAAAGAAAGGAGTGTCTCGAGAAGTAAGAAACTTGAAGATCTTTAAGAGTATTAATATTAAGGTTGGCAAATCCTTTGAGAAAAGTTTCTTTCTGCCTGTTGTACTATTTAAAAACAATCGTCCAGGAACAATGGCTCATGCGTGTCCCAGCACTTTTGGAGGCTGAGGCAGGAGGATTGCTTGAGCTCAGGAGTTCGAGACCAGCCTGTGCAACATGCGGAGACCCCGTCTCTACAAAATTTTTATTTTTAATTAGCTAGGTGTGGTGATGCTCACTTGTAATCCCAGCTACTTTGGAGAGTGAGGTGAGGATTGCTTCAGTCCTGGAGTTGAAGACTGTAGTAAGCTATGATCACACTATTGCACTCGCACTTGAGCCACAGGGTAAGACCTTGTCGCAATCAATCATTCAATCAACAATCATTATGTCATGTCTGCCTGCCTGTTGAAAAAGCCTTTAAGATGAAAGTCAATCTTCGGTTTTGTTGTTGCCAGACTGGCCCCTTCATGTAATTTTTTTTTTTTTTTTTTTTTTTTTTTTTTTTTTTTTTTTTTTTTTTTTAAGAAACAGGGTCTTGTTGACCTGGTGTGGTGGCTTATGCCTGTAATCTCAGTACTTTGGGAAGCCAAGGCAGACAGATCACAGGATCAGGAGATCGAGACCATCCTGGCTAACACAGTGAAACCCCATCTCTACTAAAAATACAAAAATTAGCCAGGCGTGGTGGCAGGCACCTGTAGTCCCATCTACTTGGGAGGCTGAGGCAGAAGAATGGTGTGAACCCGGGAGGCGGAGCTTGCAGTGAGCTGAGACTGCACCACTGCACTCCAGCCTGGGTGACAGAGCAAGACTCTGTCTCAAAAAAAAAAAAAAAAAAAAGGAAAAAAAGAAACAGGGTCTTGTTCTGTTACCCAGGCTGGACTGCAGTGATGCAATCATAGCTCACTGCAGTCTCCAACTCCTGGGCTCAAACAGTCCTCCCACTTCACCCTCCCAAGGAGTTGGGACTACAGGTACATACCACCATGCCTAGCTGTTTTTTGTGTGTTTTTTGGAGAGATGGGGTCTTAACTAAGTTGCCCAGGGTGGTCTCATTCTCCTGTGCTCAAGCGATCCCACTGCCTCTGCCTCCCAAAGTGCTGAGATGGCAGGTGTGAGTCACCATGCTCAGCCTCTTTGACATAATTTTTGCAAATCCATGAATTGGACTTCATATCTAGGTGACTGTGGATACAGAACTGAAGTCTTAACCTTTGACATGGCTGCAACCTGCTGAGTAAAGTCTGATTCCTTGACTGGGCCTGTTATACATCACTGTCCACTTGATTAGGTGCAAGGAACTTTGTTGCAGAGATTTTAAAGTGGAATCAGACACCCAGGTAACATACTTCTGACCACCTTAATCTGTCATAGCTTCAAACACATTTAACCAAAACCCCTATCCCATGTACGAGGACCCTGCTTACCTGTTAGCTGCATGTGTCACCCTTCTTTAGTGTCTCATGGTAGAAATAATTCAGTTTTAAAATTAACTTTTAGCTGGACGCAGTGGCTCATGCCTGTAATCCCAACACTTTGTGAGGCAGAGGCAGGCAGATTACTTGAGGTCAAGAGTTCGAGACCAGCCTGGCCAGCATGGTGAAACCCTTTCTTTGCTAAAAATAAAAAAAAATTAACCAGATGTGGTGGCGCTTGCGTGTAATTGCAGCTACTCGGGAGGCTGAGGCAGGAGAATCACTTGAACCCAGGAGGAGGTTGCAGTGAGCTGAGATTGCACCACTGCACTCCAGCCTGGGCGACAGAGCCAAACTCTGTCTCAAAAAAAAAAAAAAAAAAAAGAAAAAAAAAACTACCAACAGTCTACATGAAGGTTTTGTGTGTTAAGTACATCTCTGTTATATTAAACTTTTAAGTTTCTGACAAAAATCTTATTAACCATAACTCAAGAATTCATGAAGTCCCCTGTGAATGCGACTCATATCAGACAGGAGATCCCAAGCCCTTCATGAAGGCTTGCCTCATACCCTGTTCCTGGGCCATTGCCCAAAAATCTACTGTGTCTCTCTGTTGGGCTTCAGAATGAGATGACCCGGTTTTAAACGCAGGCCTGCCATCCTCAAGCTAAATGAGCATGGGTTAGTAGCTAAACTTTTTGTGTCTGCTCTCCTATGTCTCACATGGGCATAAAACTATCTTAGATGTCATGATGTAATTGCATTATTGTTTCAGATTTTCCATCCCTCCCTCTATGGAAGCCCTTTTCTAGGTTCCTCTGGCTAGAGTACCAGGCATATGGCTTCCTGCCACAGGGATGCTGCTGTTGGTCCTGTGACAGTTTGGCCCATGAAATGTTAGCAGACATGATACAAGAAGAGGCTTTAGAAGTAGGTGCTTGTGTAGCTGGATTCACCTATGTGTGCGTCTTTCATTACTGTGAGAATCATGGTTTCTAAATGGGTGTGACATATGGAGCTGACTTCACCCATCCCACAAGTGGGACTTAAACCAAGTTTAGAAGAAATGAACTTCATCTGACGTACAGATCCATGAGTGGCCAAAAAAAAAAAAAAATTATTGAATGCCAGTGAGAGTTTTATGAGTGAGTAAATGCCAGTGAGGTTTGTTATGTAGTTATTAATGTGGCAATAATACAAGTTGTTGTAAGATTTAAACTCTAGTTCCCTTTTTCCTTCTAAAGTTGCTATGGCACTCTCATTTAACCTCCAGTACAGCATGTATCACTCGGCACCTGTGATGAATAGCTGCTATTTTTCATTTTGTCCCCCCTTCTTCTGGTAAAGCCTCTTAGTGTTTCTCTAGAGAAGTCCTCTCTTCCACCCTCAGTTTGTGTCATCAGGTAGAAAAAGCCCCAAGCTTCACAAGGGGGACTGTGATCCAGGCCTGGCCACTGATGCCATTTCATCCTTCTGGCCTCCCTGACTGGTCTGTGCCTGGGCGTGTCGCCCAAGTCAGTCCAATGAGATTAAATCTCAGGAATTTACATGGAATTCTTTGGAAAGAGACTCGATTTCCTCTGGGCATGCTGAACTGATAGAATGAAGTCGAAATTTTGGTAGCCACCTCTCCATGGGTTGAAAGGCACCTGTCTGAGAATCAAACTGACATAGAGGAAAATAAAGATAAGCGACAGAGATGGACTACCAACGGCATTGTATAAGCAACTTAAATCAGTTCTGTCTGAATCCAAACACCATAGACTTCCAGTTTCATGATCCAACAATTTCCATGTGGGCTATAGCAGTTTGTATCATATATTTGACCCTTGTGACCCTTGCACACTGGAGTGTCCTAACATTCTGTTTATTTCAGTATAGAAGTCGTCTTCATTCCTGTGGTTGGCAATCCTGCATCATTTAACTTTGTGTCCCCCAGTGGAAATGGCATAGTCCCTTGTACATAGCTGATGCTCACTTACGTTTGAATTATTGCTTAGATGGATTAATATATTGGTCTACAGTGAATACACACACACATCCTTTAACATGGCTGTAGAATTTAAGTTGCAAAAGGTAATTTTCAGAAACCAAAAGGTAGGCCGGACATGGTGGCTCAGGCCAGTACTTTGGGAGGCCAAGGCGGGCAGATCACCTGAGGTCGGGAGTTTGAGACCAGCCTGACCAACATGGAGAAACCCCATCTCTACTAAAAATACAAAATTAGCCGGGCCTGTTGGCATGTATGCCTGTAATCCCAGCTACTCCAGAGGCTGAGGCAGGAGAATTGCTTGAACCTGGGAAGCGGAGGTTGCGATGTGCCAAGATCAAGCCATTGCACTCCAGCCTGGGCAACAAGAGTGAAACTCTGACTCAAAAAAAAAAAAAAAAAAAAAAAAAAAACCAACACCAAAAGGTATATAGTATAATAGGTATTAAAATGTATTTCAAAGAAAGGAACTTGTTTATTAAGACACTGGTAATTTACAGAAGAGACAGCATTTGAATCCAGCCCTCTGATTCCAGTGTAACCTACAATGTAAGTGCTTTCCTCAAGCATACCTTACAGAGCTCTGCACATCAGGGAGACTTTTCCTGCAGAGGTGATGTCATCTGGTATTTTCAGTCATCCTCTGGCTGTGTCCCCACCCAAATCACATCTGGAATTGTAGTTCCCATAATCCCCACGTCATGGGAGGCACCCAGTAGGAAGTAAAATTGAATCATGGGGCTTGATTTTTCCTGTCCTTTTCTCATAATAGTGAATAAGTGTCATGAGATCTGATGGTTTTATAAAGGACACACTGTATCTTGCCTGCCGCCATGTAAGACATACCTTTGCTTCTCCTTCACCTTCCATCGTGATTGTGAGGCCTCCCCAGCCATGTGGAACTGTGAGTCCATTAAACCTTTTCTTCTTGATAAATTATCCAGTCTCAGGTATTTCTTCATAGCATTATGAAAATAGACTAATACATCCTCTTAATCATCAAATAATCTTTTGAGTCCCTAATGGATAGATAGGATTGTTAAGGTAACTGTGATAGGCCCGACACAGTGGCTCCTATAATCCCAGCATTTTGGGAGGCTGGGGAGGAAAAATCAGTTGAGGCCAGGAGTTCGAGACCAGCATGGGAAAGATAGAAAAACCGTCTTTACAGAAAAAGATTTTAAAAAGTAACTGGGTATGGTGGCGTGCACCTGTAGTCTCAGATACTTGGGACGGTGAGGCAGGAAGATTGTTTGAGCCAGGGAGTTAGAGGCTGCTGCAAGCCATGATCACACCACTACACTCCAGCCTGAGTGACAGAGCAAGACCCTGTCTCCAAAAAAAAAAAAACAAAAAAACAAGCAAAACAAACAAATAAAAACGAAAAACTGCAGTGCACTCTCATTCTTAAAAGATTTTTTAAGAGCCTCTGTAGGCCTGAAATCAATGCTAAGTCAGAGACTTATTACTGCAAAAGGCCTGTGAATGAGCACAGATAAATGGACCGTTGGTTCTTCCAAAGAAGCCATGTAGAAGTTAATTATTTTTGACCCATAGTGTTGCTGTTTTTCATCCTTTGTCATCCTTAGCAGTTTGGACCATGCATTTCATGCACAATGGTTGAATGATAATTAAAGCTACCAGTTATTGAATTTGTATTATGTGTTATATACAGTGACTTATAAGGGAGTCTTAGGGTTATTATCACTTAATTTTTAACCCTACAAAACAGATTCCTATCTATTTCCAGTGTGAGAAACACATCTCAGAAATGTTAAAGTATCGAGCCACTACACCATTAAAAAACAATAGTGATGAGATTCAGTGCCAGGTTCATCTGCCCATGTTCATGATCTCTTTGCTGGAAGGCACTCCTGGACTTGGCTAGAAGTCCAGTCATGGCCTCTACCCTTGTAGCTGTTTTAAATATGGTGTCTCTTTATATCTAACCAGGGCTGTGACCTGGGTCTGTGGTGCTTTCCTCTCTTCCCTATTACTAAGTTTTGCTACCTGACATGTTTTGTCCCCAAATTGGAAAACTAGTCTAGTCTTTGATATTGTTTTATTTTGAAAAATTTCATTGAGGTGTATCCCACATAATTGATATCAATTATTTTTAAGTGAACAATTCAGCGGCACATAGTATATTAATGTTGTGCAACTACCACCTTTATCTAGTTCCAAAACATTTTCATTATCCCAAAAAGAAATCCCATGCCTATTAATCAGATGCTTTTCATTTCTCTCTCCCCCCCCAGCCCCTGGTAACCACTGGTCTGTCTGTCACAATGGATGTGTCCGTTTATGATGTCTTACATAAATCGTACAATACGTGGCCTTTTTCATCTGACTTCTTTCAGCATAATGTTTGCAAGATTAATTCACATGATAGCATGTATCAGTGCTTCATCAATTTTTATGGCTGAATAATATTCCACTGTAGAAATGAACCGATTTTTTCATTGATAGACATTTGGATTGTTTCCATTTTCTAGCTATTGTGAATGATGCTGTTATGAACACGAAGGTGCATGCACTTGTCTGTTTTCAATTTTTGTGGGTATATACCTAGGCATGAAATTGCTAGGTCATATGATTTAACCCTTTGAGGAAACTCAGTTTTTCACAGCTCTAGTTTCTGATGTGATTGCCTCTACTGTTTGAGGATGGATGATTCTTCGCTGACATACCTTCTACATGACCAAATAGGGAGCATGGTTGTATAGACTTGACAAGTGATCATCATACTGAGACTACTGCCAGTGAAATGGTTGCGTGTGATTTTTCTGCAGCTACTGGGGGAGACAGACTGAGAAAGGATAGAGGGAAGCAAAAAGGGAGCTCGTGTGCCAAGTCGAGGCATTGTAAGAGGGGAGAAGGATGGATGGTTGGATGACAGTCAGTTTGAAATGCTGGTATGGCCGATTCCCCCTGAGTATCAATGCTCAGTAGTCCCACTTTCTGCCTTTTCCATTCTATCACCATTATTCTTTGTTGGACATGCACATTCTTCAATGCCTGTTGACTCTCAGCCATTCTGTGGTCTGTTACTGTCACTTGCAAGAATTTGGCTGTCAGGGGAGATGCCAGCAAGTCTTTTAAAAGCCACTGCAAACTTTCATTGCTAACTTGTAACTTGGAGGAACTTTCAGAGAAAGGGTTATAAATAAAACGCATGCATCAATCTGGGTTTCACAACAGGAATGCAATTCCACTTCGTGGCTAGAGATAAAACATGTCTTGCCGTGCACAGTGAGCTCTTCGCCGTGCTTGCATTTTATTTCCCATCACAATCTAACTTATGGCAGATGAAGCTGCTCATAAGGTATGAGGTTAGACAACCCCATGCTAATTCACTCTTACACACTATGGCGTGTTTTTAAAGATCCAAGCTCTGCTTTCTTCAGCAACTCAGGCTTGAAGGAAGGGAGAGGGGTGGAAAAGAACCTAGAAGAACCTATGGGACCAGCGCAAGTATGGTCTGACTCTCCAACCAGGTTAAGCCTTTTGAGAGCAATAGCTGAGCCTTAGATCTCTTTGTGCCTTAAAATGCCTGGAAGAGGGATTCACATAAAGGGCATGCGTTAGTATTAATGAGTGCGTGTTGCTGCAGCAGAGGATCGTTCTGATAACCATTAGAGTTCATGGTCAAAAAACGATGATCCCCAACAGCTTCTCAACATGTAGATACTTTGCTTAGTACTGTATGTGCATTATTCTGATTTCATGTTTGTTATTGGCATGTGTGTTGAATACTATTATTTCCATTTTACAGATGGGAGACTGAGCATCAGAGGGTCTTAGCCATTTTATGAAGCCTGTATTTGATAAAAGCCAGGACCATCTTAGCCCCAAAATGATTAGGGAGCCTGTGTTCCTTCTTAAGCATTAAGCATTCTACTTCACTGACCTCTTGGCCCATCTGAAATTCTTTTGTTTTCTTTTTTTTCCCCAGAAAGAGTCTTGCTCTGTCACCGTGGCTGGAGTGCGATGGCATGATCTTGACTCACTGCAACCTCCACCTCTTGGGTTCAAGTGATTCTCCTGCCTCAGCCTCCTAAGTAGCTAGGATTATATGTGTGCGCCACCACACCTGGCTAATTTTTGTATTTTTAATAGAGATGGGGTTTTGCCATGTTGGCCACGCTAGTCTCAAACTACTGGTCTCAGGTCATCTGTATGCCTCAGTGTCCCAAAGTGCTGGTATTACAGGAGGGAGCCACCGTGCCCAGCCACCACATGAAATTCTTATAAGGGAGTATATTATCTTCTTCCTTCCTTGAATATGCTACCAGTTTTCCTCCCTTGATTTTGAATCTCCCTATTCTTGATTTCTTAGGGTCAGTGGAAATCATTCTTCTTCCCTTTTTTGTTCATTTGTGCATTCATTCATTCAATATATACCACCAATTGAAATTTTGAATGTTAAATATCAGCCACTGTTCTAGTTGTTGCAGATAGGAAAATTAATAATAGGAGATTCCTACGTTTGGGGACCTAGCCAGGTAATCAGAGAAATAGAGGGCTGTGTGCTGTGGGCTGGGGTTGAGGGGATTACAGGATGCTGCAAAAAGGAGCATGCTGGAGCTACACCTAACAAATCAGTGTAAGAAACGGTGTCCTGGAAGAGGTGGCATCTGGTCCAAATATTGAAGGATGGGTATGAGCTGGCCCCATGAATGAAAGTGTGGAGAAAGTGTAGAGTTCTCCATTATCTGGATTTCCATATCTTTGTCTACACTTTGTATTTTATAGTAATGGAATGGTGAAGAGGAGTTTCCAGAATGTAAATAGTTATTTGGCTAGGCGCTGTTGCTCACGCCTGTAATCCCAGCACTTTGGGAGGCCAGGGCGGGTGGATCACCTGAGGTCAGGAGTTCGAGACCAGTCTGGCCAACATGGCAAAACTCCATCTCTACTAAAAATACAAAAATTAGCCAGATGTGGTTGTTGGTACCTGTAATCCCGGCTACTCATGGAGGCTGCGGTAGGAGAGTCACTTGAACCAGAGAGGCACAGGTTGCAGTGAGCTGAGATCATGCCACAGCATGCTCCAATCTGGGCAACAGAGCGAGATTCCATGTCAAAGACTGTAAATAGTTATCTTACTGTCAAGGCAACTCAAGATGTTCTATTGCTTTAAATAGAAAATGGTGGTGGTGTTTTGTAGTAAATTCTGTATTTCATTTTTTAAAAACTAACATGTTGAGTATATCTCCTATTTTTCTTAATAATAATCATAATAAATACTAATACAAGTTTGTAAGTTAAAGGTGTCCTGTTTTGTCAACACATTACTCTGAAGAGAAAATCCATTCCTTATCAAAAGTGGTTCTTGGATTCATCACTCACTACCTTGAAATAATAATTTTTTTCTTGTATATACTCTTCGTTTTACTTTTCTTTGAAAAAGTCCAAAAGCTTTCTTTAAAAACTTTTCTGGAAGAAAACATTTAAAAGGAATTAAATATATTTTTAAATTTGTAATAACATGTCAAAGATAATACATGTGGATTGGAAAGAAACACTATTAACATTTCAAAAGTGAAATAATTGAAAGTGGTATTGTTGCGTTCCTGCCACCTTCCCTGGAGGCAACCATTGGTACAGGATTAAGTGCATCCTTCTACACTGAGGATTTCTTTTTTCTTTCTTTCTTGTTTTTTTTTTTTCTTTTCTTTTTTTTTTTTTTTTTTTTTTTGAGACGGCGTCTGGCTCTGTCACCCAGGCTGGAGTGCAGTGGCATGATCTTTGCTCACTGCAACGCCTGTCACCCTGGTTCAAACAATTCTCCTGCCTCAGCCTCCCAAGTAGCTAGGATTAACAACCTCACTCAGCACCCTTGACATTGCTGGTCAGATGATCCTTTCTTGTGGGGGCTGATCTGTTTTGGGAGGCTACTTAGCAACCTCACTGCCCTCTAGCCACTAGATACCTATGCCACACCCCTTCCCCACTCTAGATGCCAAAAATGTCTCTAGATATTGCCCAAGTTCCCCTGGGGACAAAAATCGCTGGTGTTGAGAATCACTGTTCTAGATATTTTTAAATACACACTTAAAATTCACGAATTAACGGAAAAGTCAGAGATTATTCAGCAAGGCAGGGATGATTTGAAAAGGGAAAGGAAAAATAATGACAGGAAAAGGGAGCTGTGTGTTTAGAACAAACAAGCCGAGAACACAAAATGAATCTCACTTTTTGAACAGTGTTTTGATATTGAAGGTCCAGGTACCTACGCACGTGTGAAGCATTTTTGAGTTCCATTTTCTCTTGCCTTTGGAAACTGCAACATCCTCTCCCTGGGAGTGGGTATTTATTCACCATATCACTGCAGAAAGCAGGAGTCCTGGATAGGTAACACAAGGAAAGAACCTAGTAGGAGATGAAGAGGAAAGGGAGGGAGGCAGGGCAATCGCTGCCAGGGACACGGGTAACGGGGTCCTGAAGACACGCAGCTAGTGAAAGGTAAGGGTGGAGACAGAGGCAGCGATCTTGCACAGGAACTTGGATCTTCCATCCAGAAGGAGGAATGAATATCCTTGGGGAGCCTTCTGATGTAGGTGGCAGCAAGACTTTAGGAATCGTGTGACTTTAAATTCAAATCCTGGTTGTACCGCAGGGTGCTCAACCTTTAACGATATGAGTTTCCATGTCTGCAAAAATGTTGCACCTTCTTTACATTTTGGGTAGGCTGACCACATCGTGGTGATGTGCAGAGGTGGTCCACGTTCATTGCCCAGGTCCCACACTAGCTATTTATTTCATCTTGGTCATGCCGTCTCACTTCTCCCTATCCCACTTTTCTCATCTGGAGAAGACAGGACTCATCCTCACCACGTTAGGTTGTATGTATTGAGTCAGTTGATGCACATAAGAGGTTAGAACAGACTGAGTGTGGTGCCTTGTACCTGTAATCCCAGCACTTTGGGGAGGCTGAAGCGAGAAAATCGTTTGAGGCCAGGAGTTCAAGACCAGCCTGGGCAACATGGGGAGACCCCCTTTCTATTTACAGAAAAAGGGAGGGGTGCTTAGAACACTGCCTGGTACATAGTAAGTACTCCAGAGTTGATAGCTGGGATCATTATCACTCAAGTAATTCCCATGGGTTGTTAAGAGGCTTAGAGATGTGAAAATACCCTAGAACAGTGCCTGGTATACAATAAGCGTTCCATAAGTGGCACTGTGGGCACAGTCTTGCGGGCATGTGTGCTCTCACGTGCTCTATTCCTCCTCTCTTTGGTCCCTCTCCCTCTTGACATTTTCCTTTATTTTTTTAAAAAACCTTCCTTTTTTCTTTCTCTTTGCTACCAGCCTAAGTGCTCAGGAGAGAGGACTAACCCTAAGACCAGATGATTTATTTTTCTCACGCTCATTTCTCTTTAATAATTATCATATTGACTCTGAATTTATTATACTACAAGAATGACTTTATGTGAAATCTCATGAATTTAAACATTAATGTAAGATAAATTAGTTTTAAATTGAAATCCTCAAATGCAGTTGGATGTGTTTCCGTATGATGAATAAGAAATTTTCCAAATAAAATCTGAATCTCTGATGTTCCATTTTTTGTGCAAATGGAAGAAATATGTGAGGATATTTGATAAGGTTAAAATATGATTGCACTGCAATAGATTAGCCGTGCTATAAACTAACTTTTTAGGCTGCGGAGAAAGCAGTTTGGGGGCAGGCTTTGGTGGATAAAAAGCGAAGATTTCTTTGCACATACTTATTGAGTGTCTTAGTGTCCTTTAATCTAACACCAGTGAATATAAGATACACCATCCTTAAGAGGACACTATTTTTTACGTTTTTAAAAATTAATCCATTGTATTAGAGGTGTTTTTTTTCTTCAACTACTTTAATCTCATTTTCTCTGAAAGCTCTTCTCTTCAATATGATCTGCAAAGGGTTGAAAGTGCTGTCCTACAAACCAGGCCTAAGAAAGTGGTCACAGATGAAGCAAGTAAATCCATTAAAGAAGAAATGTGAAAATGTGTTGTGTGCCTTATCTGACCCAGCATTATCACTGGAGGAGAAGTGCTTATAGGGAAGGAAGAGAAGTTTGCTCAATTCATGCAGTCTCAGTATGATGACAGCTGGTGACTTCCTCAGGGTTATTCATCACACTTCAGCAGGCTGATCTTTTCAAAGCCTGAGTGTGACCATGTCACTCCTCTGTTTTCCAGCGCTTTCAAAATAAGACTGAAATCTGTCTCAGAGGGCCAGGCTCAGAGTATCCCCTGCCAGCCCCATCCTTCACTGCTCAGCAGTCACCTCCTTCCCCCTCCTCACCCTTTTGAGGTCTTTTCTGATCCTTCATCAGGGGCCAGCTTCTCTCCGTCCCATGGTTGTTTGCCTATGCTGATCCCCTACATGGATCTCTGGTCACCTCCATCACTCTTACCTGGTTAGTCTTTCCCTGGCCTTTATCCCAGCTCTGCTTCGCTTCTGCAGGAAGGCCTGCCTTGAAACCTCAGGTCCTCCTGTTCCCCCTCTTAGAGCACTGGGCTATTCTCCTGGGAGGCAGTAATTCCAGTAGTAATTTGCATACATTTGTACGCAGTTTTGATTAATGCCTGTTGTTTCCACTAGACTCTATGCTCTGTAGGGGACAAATCTTGTCTGGTTTTTGCTCATCAATTTTTCCCCAGCACAGAGCTCAATACTGGCACTGGTAAACCCTTGAGAAAATGATAAAAAGCCTCTAAGATCCATGCATTTATGAAGAACCAAGAGAAGGTACAGGTGGCATGGGACAGCAGTCAGGAAGCAATTTGGCTTAAGGAGGAAGGCCAGTGACTCACAGATGGAGTCTTAGCACTTCCCTTGCCCCTAGAAGTGAGCAACAATACAGGTAGTCACAGCATAATAAAAATATCAGGCCGGACACAGTGGCTCACAGCTGTAATCCCAGCACTTTGGGGGGCTGAGGTGGGTGGGTCACAAGGTCAAGAGATCAGGACCATCGTGGCCAACATGATGAAACCCTATCTCTACTCAAAATACAAAAATTAAGTGGGCATGGTGACACAGGCCTTTAGCCCCAGCTACTCAGGAGACGGAGGCAGGAGAATCACTTGAACCCAGGAGGAAGAGGTTGCAGTGAATCGACATCACACCATTGCACTCCAGCCTGGCAACAGAGCGAGATGTGTCTTCAAAAAACAAAGTAATTCAGATAGCAGTTTCATATGACTAGAGGCTGTGGGCTGATCAGATCCTGAAAAACCGGGCATGGACCAAGCTGGCTAAGACCAAGTGGACCCAACATGGTGCTGAATTTGACCTAGGATTCACCTAGGACCTCATGATGTGCTTGTTAACATCCTAAGTCACTGTGACTTGGGATGTTAATGAGTGACTTACCATGTTAATGAGCATATCACGAGGTCCTAGGTGACCAGCATCATGAATTCGGAGAATACCTACATTTGGTGTAAAAATGGATGGCATCACAATTCTAAGAAATTTCCACCCTTTTCCAGGAATTTTCATAAGTATTCCACCCCTTGGCTAAAGAAACACATAAAGGTAGCAGCCCCAAATCCCCTTAGGCATGGTGCTCTCTTGAGTCCGCCTACACTCCCCTTTCTTGAGTGTGTACTTTTCCCGTTGTAATAAATCTCTGTACTTCCCCTGTTGTCTGACTCATCCTTGTATTCCTTCTTGAGACGGTGTCAAGAGCCTGGACACCTGCCGGGATCAGGGTCCCACCAGCATTTGGGGACCTCCCCAAGCCCACTAGTATCAGTAGAGTCCCTATAGGTAATTGTCTAATGAGTGGAAGGTGAGTGTAGAAGTTTCAAGAAACCAAAGAAATGTCAGATGTGTCATTTGACCCAAAAGAAAAGCATTTTAAAGGAAGTTAATGAAATGAAGTCAGAAAAAAAAATAGCATAAAAGGAGAAACCTGAGAAGTTCTACTTTTAGGAATTTAATCTACATAAATACATATATAAGGAAGCAAGAATATGTGAGGAAGTAAATTCAGTGTGTACACACACATACATACACAGACACACATAGATATATAGAACGATTGTAAAAGGCTATTTGTAGATTTCTTGGGTAAGTTTTGGGTCTGTCCATGCAATGAAATACCACTCAACCATTTAAAAAAAAAACAAAAAACAAAAAACAAAAAAAAAAAAAAACAAGGTTAACTTATAGGTACTTAGTATGAAAAAATAAGTACAATTAGTTAAACAAAAACAGGTATTCGCATAATCATGTGAATAGTATGAATGTATTTTCTTTTTTCTTTTGTTTTTTTAAGACGGAGTCTCGCTCTGTCGCCCATACGGGAGTGCAGGGGCATAATCTTGGCTCACTACAACCTCCGTCTCCTGGGTTCAAGCGATTCTTCTATCTCAGCCTCCTGAGTAGCTGGGATTACAGGCGCCCGCCACAACACCCAGCTAAATTTTTGCGTTTTTAGTAGAAACAGGATTTTGCCACGTTGGCCAGGCTGGTATCGAACTCTTGACCTCAGGAGATCTGCCTGCCTTGGCCTCCCAAAGTGCTGGCGTTACAGGTGTAAACCACCATGCCCAGCCCTTTATTTTTATTTTTTATTTTTTTGAGATGGAGTTTTGCTCTTGTTGCCCAGGCTGGAGTGCAATGGTGCAGTCTCAGCTCTCTGCGACCTCCGCCTCCTGGGTTCAAGTGATTCTCATGCCTCAGCCTCCCGAGTAACTGGGATTACAGGCACACACCACCAAGCGTGGCTAATTTTTGTATTTTTAATGGAGACAAGGTTTTACCATGTTGGCCAGGCTGGTCTTGAACTCCTGACCTCAGGTGATCTGCCCACCTGAGCCTCCCAAAGTGCTGGGATTACAGGTGTGAGCCACCATGCCTGGCTGAATGTATTTTCTTAACGTGTGTGAAGACATCAGTATCTAAGAAAAGATTGTGCATTCTGATATACACAACAGGGAAAGTCTAAAATAATACAGAACTATTATTCCTGGTTAGTTCCTAACATTGTTTCATAAGAAAATATTCCACTTTTTTCCAGTTTATCTCTGAATTTTACTAACGGGAAGTAATAATAGATCAATGAAGAAAAATGTCACAGGAACCATAAGAGGAAGACCTTAGAAAAAAAAGCAGGATAAAAGCATCCTCTATGCCAGTAGTTCTCAACTGAGACTATTTTGTTCCCCCAGGGGACAGCTGGCAATATCTGGAGGCATTCTGGTTTGTCAGAATGGGGTGGGGAAATTGCTGTTGACATCTAGTTGGTAGAGGCCAAGGGTTCTGCTAAACATACCACAGTGTATAGAACAGCTCTTACACAAAGACTTCCCCAAGCCAAAATATCAACAGTGTCTTGGTTAAGCACCGTTGCTCTATCATGGTTAAAATATGGTTCTCTACTCTTTGCATTCTGGTAATTTTAGGAGGATGACGTCCTCTGTTGAGATGGTAAGGGGTCGAGAGAGTCATCCAGATAAAATCGGTGTTGACTTAACAATATCTGAGTCACTCGTAAAATTATTCAAGATAGTAACTCTCCCACCTCCTGGTCAGGTTGACATTTCAGCAACCAGGTAGAATTGGTCATATAGCCTGTTTTGAATCCATGGATATTTTATTTAATTGCGATATGTAAAGTTCTCCCAATGTGGATGCCATAGAACCTTCGGATTTACCATCTAAGCCTTTTCCCAATTGATCTCACTCTTTTTGCTCTAATCAAATGTACCTCAACCTCCATCTAAAGTCAAAGCTGGATAGATTCATACTACTCCATTATCACTAAGGTTCATTTTATTTGCAAGCAGTTTTGCTCATTATAATTTCCTTAGCATATTTGGAGGTGGGGAATGAGAGAGGAGACAACACAGCTTAGTCTTACCTTAAACCTTGGCTTGACTTGGTCGAATTTTAACTCTATTCTTGGCTCACCCAGGTTGTATAGTCCAAGATGTAATTTTACAGAAACAACTTCTTGGACTCTCCTGTTTTTTCCAATGTCTTGTTAGGTGATACATATTTTCTAGATTTTACTGAGTTAACATATTTTAGTTGTGTTATCTATGCAAAAAACAGGAATACTCTGAAACATATTTAACCACATAATTATACCTCAGCAAACCCTCCAACCAAATGCCCATTATATATCATTTACTTAGCCTAATATATTTTTCCCTTTTTGAATATAAGAGATTTCACCTCTGAACATTACATCTAAAGATGGGCAACTGTTTAATTATTTGAGTAACTCAAAAATATTTTCAACAAGAGCCAGGGCTGTGGGAAGTGTTCTCAAATGGAAGAGTTTTAAGCATTTTTTTTAACACAAAGATGATAACTTGCAACCAGTTCTATTATTTTTAACTCTTATCCCCTTCCTTCATCTCTTGGGTGTGAGAAGAGCTGGATCTTTGGACAATTATTTATTCCATTTCCACATCTTTGGGAAGGAGGGACAGTGGGAAGAACAAGACCCAGCACTTGGGGAGTTTTTATGATTATCTCCAGCTGTGAATGCTAGGGAGCATCATTTATGCAGTGAAAGAAATAGGAAAAGCAATGTCTTACTTCTGAGGAAGAACCTATAGTTCTCTCTAAAGGGGTGGAATAAAATTGCTATTGCAAAAACGGGAAGATGTTGCTAATGGGAATATACCGAATGCTATCACTAATTAAAGTACTTTGGAGTTCATTGACAGCCTGCACTTAAGAATATAATTGCATATTAACAATTTGTAGACAAAACTGAATACTATTTATTATGTTACGATAAAACTTTTTCCTGATATTTCAAAGCCTGGGATTCAACTTTGTTCCTAAATTCATCTTCAGAAATGAATACACTGTATTTGTATGTGAGGAGCCCAAGTGAATGAATAAGCAGGAGTTTCTGAAGGGAACAACACAGTGGGATTTATCTTGAAAAGAGCAATTGCTGACATGTGTCACATGTCATTACCAGAGAGTTGGAGACAGTGTTATTCATTATGTGGTTTCAGAGTGTTCTAAATTAGAGAAATGGATTATTGGTAGTGGATGATTTCCCCAGATTGCTACTTAATAGTGACTGAGGGGTCTGCATTACTCATATTTGCGATGAAAATGGTGCCAAAACCCAGCAGTGGTTGACTGAAATGAAATGTAAGACCTATTGGGTATTATCTTGAGATGCTGCCTGATTGTATGCCTCTTGCTTAGTATGAATGTCTTGGGGTCTCAGGGTCTGGGTGCTTGCAGCAACCACAGACGGAAAGTGAAGGTTTCTAAGTTATTTACGTTTTTGTTGCTTCCTGCCTCCTTGATGCCACGCCTGTGCACTTCAGTAATTACCCACTCAAAATAAGTTTCTCCACTTGCCGTTTTTCCATTACTGGGAAGGGTCTGTCTTTGCAGCTCTCTGTAACTGTCCCTACCTGTTTGAGCTGCCCGGCTTGTGCTCCGAAGTGAGCAGCCCAGCTACTGTTTTCGTTCATTTATTGATTAAATAGTTAAGAATCCCAGCTTCGTATCAAAGCCTGTGCTAGACCCTGGTTCTGGATTGACAGGCGAACTAGTGTATCTGCATTTCTGCAGCTTTCAATCTCTGGGGAGACAGATATTAAAAATACAGTCACACAAATCGATATGTAACTACTGCTCCTCATTTACCATTAATCTTCTAACTCAGCACTAGTCCTACAGGCCTCTTTTCTCTTATACGAATATTTCAGGCTCTTTTCCACCTCATGGTCTTTGAACTCACTCCTCTTTCTGGAAGGCTTTTTCTGTGGCTCGTTCCTTTTTTTCAAGTCTTTATTTTATTTTATTTTATTTTATTTTTATTTATTTATTTACTGAGACGGGGTCTTTCTCTGTCACCCAGGGTGGAGTGCAGTGGTACAATCTCGGCTCATTGTAACCTCCGCCTCCCAGATTGAAGAGATTCACCTGCCTCAGCCTCCTGAGTACCTGGGACTATAGGCTCCCAACACCATGCCTGGCTAATTTTTTGTATTTTTAGTAGAGACAGGGTTTCATCGTGTTGGTTACGCTGGTCTCAAACTCCTGACCTCAGGTGATCAACCTGCCTCGGCCTCCCAAAGTGTTGGGATTACAGGTGTGAGCCACTGCTCCCAGCCTCAAGCTTTATTTTAGCTCCCACCTTCTCAGGGAGACCCTCCTTGACTTCCCAGACTGGAATGCCAGCCTGGCCAGCTGCTCTCTGACAGTCTGACCGATCATTTCCTCCACTGCACTTACACACCTGTTAGTATTTTGTTATAGGTACATGTCACAGGGCAGAGATTTTGTCTTCCTCATGTCTTACCATTGGCACCTAGAATTGACTGGATGCCAAATAGACATTTGTTGTGACCAGAGAAAGACTCTAGATGCTATGGAATATTAAAACAAAAAGAATTAATTTGGATGGGAAGGTTCAGTGAAGGCCTCTGTGAAGGACTAGCATTGAGGTTGATGGGTAGGTAGGAATTAGATAGGAATAGAGAGAGGGAAAGGAGCGGTGCAGACTGAGGAGACAGCGTGGGCACAGCTTGAGGAGGAGAGGAACCTGGCAAGGTTGGTGAATCCACAGATGAGTGTGTCCAGAGTGATGTGACAAGGGGCTAGAGACATCAGCTTTGGAGGCACAGTAGGGTTTGGACTGGGTTGTGAGTACACTGGGAAGCCATTGGAGGAATTTAAAGGTTGGGGGTACCTGATCCAATAAATATTTTTTTTCTGTTTTTTATTTTTTTGAGGCGGAGTCTCTGTGTTTTGCCCGCGCTGGGGTGCAGTGGTGTGATCTCATCCCACTCGGCTCACCACAACCTCTGCCTCCCCAGTTCAAGTGATTCTCCTGCCTCGGCCTCCCAGGTAGCTGGGATTACAGGTGCCCGCTAGCATGCCCCATTAATTTTTATATTTTTTAGTAGAGATGGGGGTTTCACCATGTTGTCCAGGCTGGTCTCAAACTCCCGACCTCAAGTGATCCACCCACCTCGGCCTCCCAGATTTGCTGGGATTGCAGGCATGAGGCACCATGCCTGGCCCTGATCCAAAAAATATTTTAATAAGATCTCTTGGGCTATTGGGAGAACCCTTGTTTGGGAGGGGAAGCGTCAATGGATGTCTATAGCCTTGTCTGGCACAGAGAAAGCACTCGGTAACTGTTTATTGATGAATGAATGAATGAATGAATGAATCAGTTAATTAATTAACAGGAGATATCAGTAAGTGATTTGTTCTTAAAAAGAAACCTTGCTGAAACTTGAAGGTTTTTGTTTGGGATGACTAAGCAAGGGTAGACAGATTGTTGTCACTCATAAATGTCATAATAAGAATTATAAAATTTAGAATAATATTGTTGTCATGCTAAATGATACCTGGAGTTAAGCGTCCTCTCTGGCCTGCGACTGCTAGTGAGACAGTTGCATTTACTCAGGTAACTGTGGCTCTCAGAGTCATTCTTAAATGTTTTCTTTTTCTCCCCATGGTGTTTGTGACTTTGTCCATCTGGAAGTCAAGTTCATTTTGGCCACTTAACTTCAAAGGCCTGACTTCTCTATTTTTTTTTTTTTTTTTGAGATGGTGTCTCGCTCTGTTGCCCAGGCTGGAGTGCAGTGGCGCAATCTCGGCTCACTGTAAGCTTCATCTCCCGGGTTCACGCCATTCTCCTGCCTCAGCCTCCTGAGTAGCTGGGACTATAGGCGCCTACCACCATGCCCCGGCTAATTTTTTGTACTTTTTAGTAGAGACGGGTTAGCCAGGATGTTAGTGTTATCCAGGATGGTCTCAATATCCTGACCCTGTGATCTGCCCGCCTCGGCCTCCCACAGTGCTGGGATCACAGGCGTGAGCCACCACGCCCGACCAGCCTGACTTCTCTTGTGAAGATGGCTCCATTAGTGAGCGCTATGGACTAAGATCCACAGACGCAGCTGCTACGCGGGTTCCCTTTCTGCATCTTTGTGAGTTTCAATGTCCCAAGCTAGCCCTCAAATAGGCATAGACTCCTTGATATTTTACTCTGCATAATCAGGACAGGAAAAGATATAGGACCTGTATTAAAGGGACACAAGATTCAGAATCACATTAACTTCCAAATCTCAATGCCTTAACACAATTTAAGTTTCTATCTTCTTGGCCGGGTGTGGTGGTCATGCCTGCAATCCCAGCACTTTGGGAGTCCAAGGTGGGGAGATCACTTGAGGCCAGGAGTTCGAGACCAGCCTGGCCAACATGGTAAAATCCCATCTCTACCAAAAATACAAAAAAGTAGCTGGGTATGGTGGCGCATGACTGTAGTCCCAGCTACTGGGAGAGGCTGAGGCATGAGAATAGCTTGAACCTCAGAGGTAGAGGTTGCAGTGAACCAAGATTGAGCAGTTGCACTCCAGCCTGGGTGATAGAGTAAGACTCTGTTTCAAAAAAAAAAAAAAAAGTTTGTATCATGTGTAACTCTAAATGGGTGTCCTGATGGATGGACAGTTCTACTCCATAATGTGACACAGGGACCCAGGCTCCCTCCATAGGTGGCTCCACTTTCATGGTTGCCAAAGAAAGAGAGGATCATATGTGCTGAGCCTAATATGATAAAGAGCAGCACCTCCATTCACATTTCGTCTGCCAAAAGTGTTATCTGGTCACATCTAACTGCAAAAGAAGCTCAGAAATACAGTCTCTGTCCCTGGAGGAGAAAAGAAACCTACTGTTCAATAGGTAGCTCAGCTCTGCCACAAAATGCCCGCTATAGAAATGGGAGACAATCATGCATTCCTTTTCTACAATTTATGGTATTTCATGGGTGAACCATTAATACGTCACCGGGTAACACATTATTGAATATGTTAGTCATTTTCTTTCCTCATCATTTCTTGAAAAAGAAGTTGTCCGACAGTCCTAACTTCCCATCTGGCTTCTTAAAATCTGTTTTACAAGCAATGAGATAGTTAAGCATTTTCAGCTCTGTGGTTGAATTACTCCAAAGAAAGAAAACTGCTTTTGAAGTTAGAAACTGAAACACACAGCAACAGAAGCAACCAGAAACCCCATAGGGTTTTAACCTTGTTTTGTCATATTTCTCAACAAACTCGTTACTTGTTTGGGGATTCTGCTTAGCTCTGTGCAGAGGTATCTTGATTTCTGTATCACTTCAAACCTTCCTTCTACGTGAGTTAGCCTTAGGGTGTGACCACGAATGACACCTTCAAATGGGAACCTTTTGTGCCTAGAGAAATCAAATCATCTTTCAAGACTTGGCTCAAGAGGTGTATCTTCCGTGAAGGTCTTACAGACTTTCACCCCGCTTCGGGGGTGACAGTTCCTTTCTTATGCCCCTAATTTATCCTGTGTGGACTATGATAGCTCCCTTGCTACAATAACATAGTTCTTTGCATTTATTTTCTTAAAGTATAACACCAGTTCATTACAGAAATTTCTAATTTCTGTAATTAGAAATTACAGATTTTTTAAAAAAAATCAAGTAAATATTATGTGTGAGTCCATGATGCAGAATACTTACTGCTGAACCACAGGGCCTGTATAGTTAGATTGAGAGCATGTTGAAGGTAGGCACTGTATCTCTCGTATGTCTTCATCATTGAATCAGCGTTGCCAAGCAAAGAGTGTGACACACATTACTTCCATATCAGTAGAATGGTGGAAGGATGGCTGGATGTGTGGATGGATGAATGACTCACATAGCTTCTCACAGATGAACACACCTATTTACTCGGCTTTTACAGTAAGCCCAGGATAGGGTAAGGATGAGTTGGAAATGATATATATTGGTTAACAGTAGCCGGAGCAGTACTGAGAGTTCCCTTGTTTTCAAACAGTACAGTTTTAAGTTACTCAGGAAAGCTGGTTTTCTGAGTTTAAATAACTAAAATCAGGTCAGGTTGTACTAGGTAACATACAAACTGTGGATCTCCATGTTTTAACACTTGCATATTGCTCTCTCATCTGAGCGTGCTGCTAGTCTGTTCCAGGAGGTGGCTCAAGACCCAGGCTGCTTCCATTTTGTAGATGTGCCACCTGGCTGACTCTGATAAGGAAGTGGAGTCAGAGTTCTTGGGTTCTCCGCAATGGAAGTGACTTCCAATCACGGTCCACCAGCTAGAGCTGATCACCCAGCCTCACCCAACAGCAAGAGTATTTTGAGCCACTAGGAGGGTGATGAACACTAGACATGGATGAACATAACCATGTCCTATGCAGTACCGGGTAATTGGGAAGACTACAGTAAAAATGGTTTAGCGTGTGACTACTGGGCTCAGACTGGTTTTGAGCCTCTACTGGGAACAGTTTGTGCAATCTTGGGCAAGTCGCTCAATCTCTCTAAGCCTCACTTCCTCATTGAAATTTGAGGATAATAATAGTTTTAATTAAATGATGTGCTAATCACTGAATGTGGGCATTATGCAAGTTCAGATAAATATTAGTTACCTTTAAATGTCCATGAATACTTAAAATAATGGTCATTATTACAATCCTGTTATCATTGGTAGAAGTGGTAGTAATGAGGTAGAAGGTGGGACTCCACTTCAGACCAGATTGAAGACTGGCGGAAACTGAGAAGAGGCACTGAAAGCATGCCCAACAGCAACAATGACAGTTTACTGTCACCATGGCAACACCAGGAAGTTACCACCTGTTTCCATGGCAACACCTGGAAGTTACCACCCCATTCCATGGCAATACTGGGAAGTTACCACCCCTTTTTTTTGTTGTTTTTCCATTTTACTTTAAGTTCCGGGATACATGTGCAGAACATGCAGGTTTGTTACACAGGTATACATGTGCCGTGGTGGTTTGCTGCACCTATCAACCTGTTGTCTAGGTTTTAAGCCCCACATGGATTAGGTATTTGTCCTAATGCTCTACCTCCCCTTGCCCCCTAGCCCCCGACAGGCCCCAGTGTGTATTGTTCCCTTCCCTATGTCCATGTGTTATCATTGTTCATCTGCCACTTATGAGTGAGAAGATGTGGTGTTTGGTTTTTTGTTCCTGTGTTAGTTTGCTGAGAATGATGGCTTCCAGCTTCATCCATGTCCCTGCAAACACCATTAACTCATTCTTTTTTATGGCTGCATAATATTCCATGGTGCATATGTGCCACATTTTCTTTATCCAGTCTATTATTGATGGGCATTTGGGTTTACTAGCCCTTTTCTAGAAATGTCTGAATAACCTGCCCCTTAATTTGCATGCAATTAAAAGTGGGTATAAATGCAACTGCAGAACTGCTTCTGAGCTGCTACTCTGCACACACTGCCTATGAGGTAGTCCTCTTCTGCTGCCCCTCTGCTGCTGCCGTGCACTGCCACTTAAATAAAAGTTGCTGTCTAACACCACTGGTTTGCCCTAGAATTCTTTATTGGGCAAAGCCAATAATAACCTTCTCGTGCTAAGCCCCAATCTGGGGGCTTGCCCGTCCTGCATCAGTAATACATTTGCTTTGCATCCTCCAGGGGTCTCAATTAGTGCCATACAAATGTACATGCCTCAAAAGGATATATCAGAATACTCCATTCTCAGCTTTCTCAGGTGCTTCCTAGTCATACTCTGAAGGAAAATCACACTGAGAATCTCACCCACAGAAAAAGGATTTTTCATTATTAAATACCATTCGAGACTGTGCACTGGTTTTTTTTTTATTTTAAGAAAAAATAAGGGGAGGAGTGTATCCATTATTTTCTTTTTTTTCTTTATTTTTGAGACCGAGTCTTGCTCTGTCGATGAGCCTGGAGTGCAGTGCTGTGATCTTGGTTCCCTGTAACCTCTGCCTCCTGGGTTCAAGTGATTCTCCTGCCTCAGCCTCCCAAGTAGGTGAGATTACAGGCACACACCACCACACCCAGCTAATTTTTGTATTTCTTGTAGAGAGAGGGTTTCGCCATGTTGGCCAGGCTGTTCTCGAATTCCTGACCTCAAGTGATCCACCCGCCTCAGCCCCGCAAAGTGCTGGGATTACAGGCAAGAGCCACTGTGCCCGGCACATCATTTTCAACATAGCTGCCTCAGTCTGAAAACGATAACTCCTCACTCTACTATTAACCCCACTGACTCCAACTGGGCAGAAAGGCTGAGGTTAGGTTGTCAGCTGCGTCACTGCTGTGGAAACATCGACAGACTCAATAAACGCCCTGAAATTTAACATGCCTCTGCTGTCTGCTGAACACCTCTGGGCACAAATAGGTTTCTTTTATTATGGACAGAAAGGCCAAGTGAAATTTTAATCAGACAGACAAGGAGGGTATCTGAGAACACTGAAATGCCAGCCCTGCTGGTATTTCCACAATATTGAACTTGTCTTTCGGGGACCTTGGTAGTTATTTCAATTAGCTGTGAGACACACACCCTGTGTTTTTGCAAACTCTCCTATTTTTAATTAAGATGCTGTTCACTGGCATATTAGAAGGCACACGATTCTTCTTGTAATATGCAAACTATAGAAGAGAAAATTAAGCAGTTGAAACATTTGGATTTAGAAAGTGAATTGTAGTCATAGCTAAAATCATAGCACTTCGTGTACTCATAGCTATAATCATACCACTGTTCTTACTTGATATTTGGGGTATCTTTTCCCCTCCCATCTCATTCTCTCGATTTGTTAACTTTCAATTGCATTATTATGTATATTTGCTTTAACGTATGATGAGCCTGTTTTCCTGTTTTCTTTTTAAAATAATGAAATACTTGGTATAAACAAAATAATCTCTGTAGCAACTATGGACTCTGGGAAGGATAATAAAACAAAAATCCATGAGTTTACTACTCAACTTAAAAATTAAAACACTGATCAGTACTATTGAATTGACTTGCTTGCTTCTTGGTGAGTTTATTTTTTCACGGAGATAATCAGGCACCATTTTGCCAGTTAAGGTGCCTAAAAGCACCATAAATCACTGGAAATTCTAGACTAAAAAGAGGTCTTTCTTTCTTTAAAGCTTTGTCCATCTTTTAGTCACACGGAACACACTGAAAGACCTTCCGAAAAATGAAAAGGCAACTTTAAGGTGTAAGGGGCTGCAGGGCCGTCTCTAACATTCATTGGCTCATTCATTGGTCCCTGTATTTCAGGATTCCTGCGTTGGTTCCTCCATTCCTTCATTAAATGTTGAGTATGATCACAGTCTTCTTTAAACTATAATTAGTAGAATTAACTGCTATTGGCTGAATGTTTATGTCTCCCTAAATGTGTGTGTTGAAATTCTAATCCCAAGGTGATAGTATTAGAAGATGGGATCTCTTTGGGAGGTGATGGGGCCGTAGGGCATAGCCCTCATGAATGGGATTAGTGCCTTCATAAAAAAGGCTTGAGTCTGGCCACAGTGGCTCATACCCATAACCCCAGCACTTTGGGAGGCCGAGGCAGGTGGATCATGAGGTCAACAGATCGAGACTGTCCTGGCCAACATGGTGAAACCCCATCTCTACTACAAATACAAAAATTAGATGAGTGTGTTGGTGTGCACCTGTAGTCCCAGCTACTCGGGAGGCTGAGGCAGGAGAATTGCTTGAACCTGGGAGGTGGAGGTTGTGGTGAGCTGAGATCGTCCGACTGTACTCCAGCCTGGGTGACGAAAGTGAGACTCTGCCTCAAAAAAAAAAAGAAAAAGAAAAAAAAAGGTTTGAGAGACCCCTCACCCCTTTAATCATGTGAAGTTAGAGTTAAGGGTATCTACAAGGAGGTGGACATTCACCAGACACTGAATCTGCCAGCACCTTGGGCTTAGCCTCCAGAATTGGGAGAAATAAACTTGTTATGTGCAAGCCACCTGTTTGTTTGTTTTTAATTTTTAGCACCTTTTTTTCCCTCAATTTTCTTGTACATTTGCTTAAGTTCCTTGTACACTCTGGATATTAGTCTATGGCATTTTGCTAGCAGCCTGAACAGACTAAGACAATGATTATGATAAGATTTAGTTATAAACATTATAATAATGGACAGTTATCCTGCCCATTATACTCAGGTTCTGTTGAGAATTCCTTGTGAGGTTTGATAAGGACATTAGATTTTGTTTACATGTTCATGGTTTTAGACAGCAAACATGCATTGAAGAATGTCAGACAGGAATAAACTTGAAATAGCCTCACTCACACGAAAGAGCCCAGAGTGTTAATTGACATCCTGTTTTCCATAATTTTTTTCTTTTGTTTGCTTGTCAATAAAACCCTCATGCAGCCTGAGTGGAAGGGGAGAGTCATTAATGCCGTAGAGCTGGATGATTTTCTGAACAACCTAACCTCACGCTAATGAGGCGAGTATTACCACAGGCCCTTTCTCCTACGAGCTGTCCACCCATAGTTGAAGAGCTAATTTTACTCTCAAAACTCTCAGGAATGCTTTTGGTTCCTGCTGGCTCTTGAGTAGTAACGGAGTGCTTTAGCCCTCTGGGGAAAACGGTGGAGGCAATGTCAGGGGACATGAACCGTCTAAGAAGTGGATGTGGTCCCACCTCTACTTAAACCTGGACCATGCAGCTTAAGGGTTCCATTCTCAAGCCAGTGAACATCACTGTCTTCATGTGAATGTTTTTCAAGTAGAATTTTTTAGCATAAAAAATTGCAACAGGCCGGGCGTGGTGGCTCACGCCTATAATCCTAGTACTTTGGGAGGCCGAGGCGGGTGGATCACGAGGTCAGGAGATTGAGACCATCCTGGCTAATACGGTGAAACCCCGTCTCTACTAAAAAAAAAAAAATACAAAGAATTAGCCAGGCGTGGTGGCGGGCGCCTGTAGTCCGAGCTACTCGGGAGTCTGAGGCAGGAGAATGGTGTGAACCCGGGAGGCGGAACTTGGAGTGAGCGGAGATCGCGCCACTGCACTACAGCCTGTGCCACAGAGCAAGACTGTCTCAGAAAAAAAATAAAAAAATAAAATAAATAAATAAATAAATAAATTGCAACTGAGTGTTAGCTATTTGAGTAGTCTCATCTGAATAATATCTCTGACATGGTATCATTCTGTGGCATATATTTTTCTCTAAGGAAATAAAAACTTAATTATTTTTTTCTGATCAGAGAAACAACACATACCCATCTTTGGAAAGACAAATACTTTGTGCACATATAAAGAAGAAATTTTCTCCTTATTTAATCCAACTACTTGGAGATTATTCACTGCTTGGGCAACTTTGCTGACCTTGCTCTATATTTATATACAAATATGAATGTGTGTGTTTGTTTAGAAAAACCAAATTGGATCATACATTTTTATCCTGCCCTTTTCAGCTTGATGAATATTTGTATCAACTTTTTAATGGCTCTGCAGTGTTCCATTGTATGGACATACTTAATTTATGTATCCAGTTTCCTGCTGATAGACATTTAGACTGTTTTTTTAAATCTATTTTCTTTTTTTTTTTTTAATTTTGCTTCAAGTTCTGGGATACATGTGTAGAATGTGCAGGTTTGTTACATAGGTATACATGTGCCATGGTGGTTTGCTGCACCTGTCAGCCCGTCATCTAGGTTTTAAGCCCTGCATGCATTAGGTATTTGTCCTAATGCTCTCCCTCCATGTTCCCCCAACCCCCTGACAGGCCCTGGTGTGTGATGTTCCCCTCCCTGTGTGCATGTGTTCTCATTGTTCAACTCCCACTTATGAGTGAGAACATGCAGTGTTTGGTTTTCTGTTCCTGTGTTAGTTTGCTGAGAACGATGGTTTCCAGGTTCATCCATGTCCCTGTAAAGGATATGATCTCATTCTTTTTTATGGCTGCATAGTATTCCATGGTGTGTATGTGCCACATGTTCTTTATCCTTGATGGGCATTTGGGTTGGTTCCAAGATTTCCTGTTGTAAATAGGTTGTTTCTTATTGTTGTTGTTTTCAAAACATAACACATTTTAAGCATATGATTCTCCTAGCAAAGTTTTCTGTTAGAGTGGATGTCTCTTGGGTTTAAAGAATGGGTGAAAATCTCTTTATTTCTGTGAACCTTTTGCAAAGTTGGACAGCAGTATCAAGTTAGCCAAGGAAGGATGTCACACAGAGTGGCCATGGTGGTCTTCTGGAGCAAATAGAGAAAACACATATTCCAGGGAGGAAAAAAAATTCCTTACTTTTTGTATAGCCCAATCTTATTTTCAGTTAATAAAGTTTTGGCCAGACACGGTGGCTTACACCTGTAATCCCAGTACTTTGGGAGGCTGAGGCGGGCAGATCACGAGGTCAGGAGATTGAGACCATCCTGGCTAACACTGTGAAACCCCGTCTCTACTAAAAATACAAAAAAATTATCCAGGCATGGTGGCGGGCACCTGTAGTCCCAGCTACTCAGGACGTTGAGGCAGGAGAATGGCGTGAACCCAGGAGGTGGAGCTTGCAGTGAGGCGACATCGCGCCACTGCACTCCAGCCTGGGTGACAGAGCGAGACTCCATCTCAAAATAAATAAGTAAAATTATAAAAAAGCTTTACAGGTAGTTCCTTTTCACATAGAAAATAAGTTAGTAGATTTAGGAACGTATCCTTCACTATTCTGTTACATGCCAAAAGAAATAACAAAAACAAGATTTGACCCTTAGGTTGAAGCTCTCCTGAACCGACTGTTCCCTCAATTCCTTCATATCCCCTGGATTGTCCTTCAGTATCTAAGAATATAAGGGGAAAAAGTACCAGAATTCTCCACTGTCTCATGGAAATCACAAGTCTTGCTTGGATCATAATGTGTACAATTCACTATTAACAAAGGATATGGCATTTTCTGTCTGAACTTTTTCCAACAATCCATTTTCTTTCTCTCTCTCTTTCTCTGTCTCTCTCTCCCCACCCCCAAATCCCTCTCTGTCTCTAAGCCACCATCACATCTTCCCTGCATGGCTTTTCTCTCTCTCCTCCATCGTTACCCCTACAGTCCAGTCCCCTTATAGCTTCTGGAGGAATCTTCTTTTTTTCTTTTCCTTCATCTTTTAAGTTCAGGGGTACATGTGCAGGATGTACAGATTTGTTACATAGGTAAATAGGTACCACGGCAGTTTGCTGCACAGGTCATCCCATCACCTAGGTATTAAATCCGGTGTTCATTAGGTATTCTTTCTGATGCTCTCTCTCCTTCCCCTCAGCAGATCCCCATGCCCATTGTTCTCTCCCACGTGCCCATGTGTTCTCATCACTCACCTACTACTTATAAGTAAGAACATGTGGTGTTTGGTTTTCTGTTTCTGCGTTAGTTATCTTCCAACTCCATCCATGTCTCTGCAGAAGATATGACCTTATTCTTTTTTATGGCTGCATAGTATTCCATGGTGTATATGTATGACTTTTTTTTTATCCATTCTTTATCATTGATGGGCATTTAGGTTGAGTCCATGTCTTTGCTATCGTGAATAGTGCTGCAATTAACTTACATGTGCAAGTACCTTTATAAAAGAATGATTTCTGTTCCTTTGGGTATATACCCAGTAATCGGATTGCTGGGTCAAATGGTATTTCTGCATCTAGGTCTTTGAGGAATTGTCACAACATCTTCCGCAATGGCTGAACTAATTTACACTGCCTCCAACAGTGTAAAAACGTTGCTTTTTCACCACAACCTTGCCAGCACCTGTTTTTGAATATTTTTATTAGTAACCATTCTGACTGGTGTGAGATGGTATCTCATTGTGGTTTTGATTTGAATTTCTCTAATGATCAGTGATATTGAGCTTTTTTCCTACATTTGTTGGCCGCATG
Source organism: Gorilla gorilla gorilla (assembly GCF_029281585.2). Taxonomy (NCBI): domain Eukaryota; kingdom Metazoa; phylum Chordata; class Mammalia; order Primates; family Hominidae; genus Gorilla; species Gorilla gorilla. The sequence continues at coordinate 10,504,678 of NC_073242.2, forward strand.
TATGTCTTCTTTTGACAACTGTCTGTTTATGTCCTTTGCCCACTTTTTTATGGGGTTGTGTTTTTCTTGCACATTTGCTTGAGTTCCTTGTACACTCTGGATATTAGACCTTTGTCAGATGGATAGATTGCGAACATTGTCTGCCATTCTGTGGGTTGTCTGTTCACTCTGGTAGTTTCTTTTTCTGCACAGAAGCTCTTTAGTTTAATTAGATCCCATTTATCAATTTTCGCTTTTGCAGCATTTGCTTTTGGCATTTTCGTTATGAATCTTTGCTCATACCTATGTCCTGAATGGTGTTGCTTAGGGTTTTTTCCTAGTGTTTTTATAGTTTTGGGTTTTACATTCAACTCTTTCATCTTTCTTGAGTTAATTTTTGTGTATTGTGTAAGGAAGAGGTGCAGTTTCAATTTTCTGTGTATGGCCAGACACTTGTCCCAGCACCATTTATTAAATAGAGAATCCTTTCCCCATTGCTTGTTTTTGTCAGGTTTGTCAAAGATCAGATGGATGGGGGTGTGCAGTCTTATTTCTGAGTTGTGTGTTCTGTTCCATTGGTCGTTGTGTCTGCTTTTGCACCAGTGCCATGCTGTTTTGGTTATTGTAGCCTTGTAGGTAATCTTCTTATATCATACATTTTATCAGGACACTATCACTTACGACCCTTCATTGGTTTCTCATTCTACAAAGAGAAAATTTCAGAGATCTCACCAGAACGTTCCAGGCCTTGCTTCTCTGACACAGACCCATGTACCTCCTTCCTGATCCCCATACTCAACTCACACTGGTCTTTTATCAGATCCTCAAACAAGTAAGGCTGTTTGATGTTTTAGAGACTTTGTACCTCTTCCTTGCCCCTCTTGGGATAATCTCAGTCCCACTTGTGTATGGCTATTCTTTCTGATTCTTTATATCTCACTTTAAATGTCATTATCTTAAAAAGGCAAACCTCAACCTGCCATGGACAGCAGATGCTTCTTCCTCAGGTGTTACTGATAAAATAATGCATCAATGCATCTCTGTAAAATGTACCTGTGCATCTGCTTCAGGCCATATTTTTGTCCCTCAACAAGCACATCACAGTTGTAATCTGTGTCCATTCATATTTCTCTACCACTAAAATATAGGTATAGTCTGTGTTTTTCATTCATATATCAGACCTGTTGCCTAGCCCAGAGCTGCTTAAACGGTGGCCCATCCAATAAATATTTGTTGAAGACTGAGGACTTGGGAAGGGTGTGTGCATGTTTTCAGTCTGTGTGATAGCTTTACCTCCTCTTACGTGAATTGGCCCGAAGATCCCCAATTCCATGTCATCAAGAAACATGGACACATCACAGACTCACTCAACATGGACACATCAAGACTCACTTAATGAAGGGTGGCCTCCCAACAGCAAGCTGTATTGCTGAAAACCAGGCCTTTTCCAGTAAGAACATGGACAAGGAGAAAGAAGAGACTGCACTGTGTTCTACAATAAGACACCCGGGTCATAATGAGGGAGAGAAAAATAAGACCACAGCAAATGAAACATAAAATGTGTAACGTACGAGACAGGGGCGGAATCAAGGGAGCTGTTCGGGGAGCTGCCACAATGTGAGATTGGAGCTACAAATGTGGAAATGCACGAAGACCTTTGCCCCTATGAATCACGTATTGGGAAAACAGTTGAGCATCTACAGACGTCAAATAACCAATAAAATTTCATGAATGGTAATGTTCGCCAGTATCCAGGAGAATAAGGCTGACCTCTCAACATGATCTGCTAACAAAATTAGGTCATTTGTCTTTGATAGGAGATGGCCACTTTCTTATTTTTTGTTTATTCATTTGTAAGCAGCTACTTTAATAAGCCTAGAGGATTTTGGATGGCATGCTCATAAGTTCTAGTAAAGCCTGGAAGAAAATTACAAAGGGAAAGACTGTCTTTAAATTACCCTAGGAAAAAAAAAAAAAAAAGAGGTGATGGCTACAGTTTTACCATGTCTTTGGGGGCAAAGTGATTTCCTTCTTTTTGTGTTCTTGTTGGGGAAAAGGGGAAGGTGTTAAATCCGACAGCTGCAAAATAGATTCATTTCTGCCTCTCTTGTAAAGTGAATCATCTTTCCTTCCTAGAGAACTTTATCTTTCCTCAGTCAACCCTGCTCACAGATGGTTCATCCACTCCTATCTTGCAGCCATTAAACATGGCAACTCAAGCCCTCACTTCTAGGGACTTAATATTGGTCATTTAATACTGCGTAACAACATTTCATGATATACAGCATGTATCTCTCATGCCTTTCTAGGCTGGCTGGGGTTTGGCTGGCCCAGACTGAACTCATTTGGACAGCTCTGCTTCATGCTATGGGTCCAGCCAGACCTGTGTCCTCACAACTGCAAGGGGGTCTTCAATCTGCCCTATGTGTGCACATTAAGGGGCCAGGTCTAGGGGAAGCAGCCATCTAGACTGCTTGGTGCTGTGTCATCATCTTCACAGCAGTGGGGAGCCTCAGGGGGTGGGCTGGAACCCTTACCACTGTGGCCCACATTTTATTGGCCAAAGCATGATACGCAACTGATGTCACACTCAAGGTGTAGGGAAGTGTGGTCCGTGGTCAGTCGCTGGAAAGTTGCATGGCAAAGGCAATGAAAACAAGCGACGTGAAGAATGGAAGAATTGTTGCCAATAATTCAGTCGACCACAGCAGAACTACAAGAGGCTGATACAGTTACTTGACAGTGATCGTCAAGGTTGGAGCACCCATCAACCTGCGAATGCTTACACATTTTTATTCTGTTTTAAAACATTCATGTGTGGCTTAGAAATTAAATAAAATCTGGTAATTTTTTTATGAAAAAAAATTATTCCCACCAAGACTTCCTTTTGGTGGTGGTGGTTGTTGAAATGGAGTCTTGCTCTGTCACTCAGGCTGGAGAGTACTGGCACAATCTTGGCTCACTGCAACCTCTCTATCAAGCAATTATCCTGCCTCAGCCTCCCAAATAGCTAAGATTATAGGCACCTGCCACCATGCCCGGCTAATTTTTGTATTTTTAGTAGAGACACGGGGTCTTACCATGTTGGCCAGGCTGGTCTCGAACTCCTGACCTCAAGTGATCCACCCACCTTGGCCTCCCAAAGTGCTGGGATTTGCAGGTGTGAGTCATTGTGCCTGATCCAAGACTGCCTAATGCTGTGTTACCCCACAAGGAGGCTGATCACAGCCTCCTTGTGGGGTGATACAGCAAGTGGCTACACCATGGTGAGCTCGGGCCCATGACCATTCAAAGGGAGTCACTTTACAGCTGCAGCTGATTGTGACCGTGTGGGAAGGTGGGCATAGTATGGCCAGGCTTTCTCATTTGTCCAGAGAAGTTTGGCATCTGTATTTTTTATGAGTGAAATTTATGGTTTTTGAATGTTAGTCACTAATACAAAGTTTTATGAAAATGCTTTGCATGCCAAACAAACACTTCTGTTGACCACACATGGCCAGGAGGCACCCGATTGCCAGCCCACCTTAGACTGAAAATAGCACTATATGCTATTTTTGACATTATTGGTCAAATCTAAATAGCTAGATGGATATATAGAAAAAGAAGAGATAGAAAAAAAAGGTGATAGAACCAAAGAAAGAATGAAAGAGAAGATGTATGTGTATGTGTGTAGAGAGAGATGATGGAAGGAAGGAAAGGAGGGAGGGAAAAAAGCAACCTAGGTAGATAGCTGGGCAGATGGATGGAATGAGAGATAATAGGTGGATAATCTTTAATGTTCAGTAACATATGACAAGTCACATTGCCAAGTAGGAGAAATTCAGCAGCCAGCATTTAAAGAGAAAGTTTCACACTCATGGAGGAGCAGGCCAATGATTAGTGTCAGGGATAATGACCCAAATTCACTGATTGTATTTCCTCAGGTGTCAAAGAGGAACAGAAAACGATAGTGTGGCAAAGAAAAAGACCAGAGGATGTCTCACCCTGGGTAATTCTACCTTGCTTCATGCACGCTTAACTAGCAACTTGCCTGCCCTGATTCCAAAGCACGTTTAGATAGCCCCACCATTGGCCAGGCTTACCTGTCCCTGAACCTGCAGATTTAGGAAAAAGTAAACAGCTGTCCTCAGGAGTGCATGAGACCCTCCACGTTTCTCCTTTGCGATTTATATGTAATCATCCCCAGAGACTGAAACAAAGGAACCTAGTAAGTTGCTGAACACTCTTGAATGTAGAGGAAAAATTATCCACCTACCAGAGAGTGTGTTGACAGTACTGAGCTTTTAATGTTGAGGAAGTCTTTCCGTGGCACCTAAAAGTTAGCTCCTGCAATATTCTGCTCATTGGCAAAAATTGTGTTCATTTTTAAGAGAAATAGATTATGACAAAAGTAGAAAAAATATAGTCTTTAGGTAGAACTGAAAGGCCCGGCTGGGTGTGGTGGCTCACACCTGTAATACTAACACTTGGGAGGCTGAGGCTGGTAGATCACTTGAGGCCAGGGGTTCGAGACCAGCCTCGCCAATATGGCAAAACCCTGTCTCTACTAAACAATACAAAAATTAGCTGGGTATGGTGGTATATGCCTGTAGTCCCAGCTACTCCACAGGCTGAGACAGGAGAATTGCTTGAATCCAGGAGGCAGAGGTTTCAGTGAGCTGAGATTGTACCACTGTACTGCAGCCTGGGCAACAAAGCAAGACTCCATCTCAAAAAAACAAAACAAAATAAAACAAAAAAAACTGAAAAGTCCATCTGCCATGACTGTCTACATCCCCTACATCCCCCATATCCTTAAGACCCAGTTCAAATGCCATCTCCTCCAAGAAGCCACCTTGATTTCTACCCACTGAAAATCCTCTCTCCCTCTTTTCTTTGTCCGTTGTGCCTTATTTTTCTTCCTACCCTGCCACTTAACTCTCCCTTATTTATAATTATTTGTGTGTGTATATCTCCCCAGTTGACTAGGAAGATGACTTGGATTAGAAAGCTGGAGACTTTGTCTTTGAATCTTGCAATACTGTTGATTTTGGTAGATGAACAAAAGTGACAAGTGACGTCTTTTTTCTCAAAGAAATATACCATGTACTCCTTTGTGCATAGATACCTTCTTAACTGAGTTGATTGACTTGGACTCTTAAGTATTTAGCTTCTTGGATTTTAAAGTAAACTTACAAGTTCCTGCACCCTAGGGTTCCTTTCCCTTTATCATTCAGTCCTTCATTCAGTGAATTCAGTTGTTTCTCAAATGAAGCAGAAATGATTCCTCTTTTGGGGCCTAAAGTGTAGTGTGAAGCTTTAAAAAAAAAAAAAGTAAATAATTGCATACTTACAAATATTGACAGGTATGATGAAAGAATAAACTACGTTGTTCTACAAAATAAAATTAAGGTGAGTGTAGTTGGGAGAGAACCCTACTTAGGTAGGGTGATCCTGGAGGGCTTCTCTGAGGAGGTGATGTTCAAGCTGAAAGATAAAGGATGACAAATGAGGTTTGAGTTTGAGAGCTTAACAGGAGACTGATGAGGCTAAGGTACAATAAGAGAAGAGATGGGACAGGAAGTTGGAGGAAGAAACAAGGCCAGATCTATGCCCACACAGCTAAGATTATATCCCTACTGGCCTTAACAAATTAAAGCACTTCTTCCCATGCCTTCCACAGCTTACTCCTGATGTCATTCTGGTGCAATATTTCTACCTTCTTTCATTCTAACTTCCGTTACATATAGCTATGCACAAAAAAAATCAATTTGTTGGCTAAAATAAAGAATAGTGACAATACCAAATGCTGTCAAAGATCACTCAAATATTGCTGGTGGGAATGTCAAATGACTTAATCACTTTGGAAAATCATCTCTCATTTTCTTGTAGGACTAAGCATGCACCTGCCATATAACTGAGCAATTGCACACTTGGGCATTTATCCCAGTAAAATGAAAACACATCCACAAAACAACCTGTATGCAAATGTTCACTGCAGCTTTATTTGTAATAATAGCTAAAGACTGTAAATAGCCCATATGTTTTTCAATGCATGAATGGTTAAACTGGGATAATCCACATTGTGGAATACTATGTAGCAATAAAAAAGAACAAACTATTGATACACACACAACAACTAGGATGAAACTCCAGGGTGAGTTTCACTCAGTTGTGGTGAGTCGAAAAAAAGCCCATTTCTAAATCATTTTGTCCAATCTCAGCAATCATTTTTATGTATCTAAACGTTACATACAAAATGATACCATGTATGTAGCATTCTTGATTTTAAAATTCTAGATACAGCGAATCGGTGAGTGGTTGCCGGGGTCAGGAATGAGAGGTGTGGAGTGACAGTAGGATGTGGTCATAGAAGGTGTCTTTTTGTCTGTGGACTATTTTTTGTCCTGGCTGTGATATTTATAGTTGTGCCAGATGTTACCCCTGGAGCAATAAGGGTAGGGGTCATGGGCTCTCTGTATATTACTTATTAAATTACATATGAATCTACAATTATCTCAAAAAGTTTAATTTTTAAAATTCTTTCATATAACAACTTAGAGTTTGAAAGATATTCACAATATATTTTACATATTAAATTTTTATTTAAATATGTGTGTTCTCCTCTGCCAAACTGTAAGAGATTTCCCCTAAGAGATCTTGTCTTAATTATCTTTACATGCCTCCTCTCAAGCCTCCTGTTGTCAGGGAAAGAACAAGGCTCTAGGGTCGAGAAGACATGGGTGAGATAACAAATTCAATGCCAGGCAAAGGACTTTGGCAAATTCAGAGCATGATTTGATAAATACTGGAACTCACAGGCAGAAGGACTGGCAGGTGGCACCCGGACCCTTAACTCCTTCCTCTGGGCATTGAGGTGCAGACATGGATGATGCCCTGTGTGCTTGCATTCTAGAACAGGGACACTACTATCCTTTAGCTGTATTTTTTGGGGGGTTGGAGAGTAAGGTGTATTAGTTTCCATTGGCTTCTTTTTTTTTTTTTTTTCTTTTTTGGAGACGGAGTCTTGCTCGTCGCCCAGGCTGGAGTCCAGTGGTGCGATCTCCGCTCACTGCAAGCTCCACCTCCCGGGTTCATGCCATTCTCCTGCCTCAGTCTCCTGAGTAGCTGGGACTACAGGCACCTGCCACCACGTAACTACCACAGATGTGGTGGCTTAAAATGATATAAATTTATTATCTAACAGTTCTGGTGATCTGATGTCTGAAATCAATGTCACTGGCCTGCAACCAAGGTTTTGATAGGGCTCTGCTTTCTCTGGAGTCTCTTCTTCTAGCTTGTAGTGGCTACATGACTGCAGTCTCTGCCTCTGTGTTCTCGCTGTCTTCCGTTCTATGTGTGCCTCTGCCTCTTTCTTTTAAGGATGCTTGAGGTTGCGTGTAGGGCCCTCTGGATAATCCAGGTTGATCACCCATTTTGTGAGCATCAGTTCAGTCACATCAGCAAGGAAACTATTTCCTTACAAAGTTTATAAGTTTCAGGGATTTTTGACCTGAGATATCTGAGTGGCTATTATTTGGCTTATTAGGGTAAGTGTGAGAACAGTCTTACAAGTAGGGAACAATTCCTTGTGTCTCAGAAATTAACTTTGGTGAGACACATGGTGGCAACTAGCTGTCCAGGAAAGGTGCATGCTGGAAACTAGCTGTCTAGATGAGATGTGTGCTGGGAACTAGCTGTCCAGGTAAGGTGCTTGCCTAGGTGAGGTGCATGCCAGGAAATAGCTGTGCCAGCGAGGCGTGGGCTGGGAACTAGCTGTCCAGGTGAGAAGCATACTGGAAACTGCTTTCCTGGTGAGGTGCATGCTGGGAACGGCTGTCCAGGTGAGGTGCATGCTGGGAACTAGCTGTCCACACAAGGTGCATGCTGGGAACTAGCTGTCTACGCAAGGAGGTTGCTGGGACTGTGTTGATGACATCAGGAGACCATGTGAGCCCAGGACCCTATGGATGGACAATCTCACTGGCAGAATTGGAACAGCTGGTCCCAGCTGGCTTATTGCCAGGCAACCCAGAGACAGCCTCTGGTGTTACCCTTCACACAGTTCTGTCCTTCCCTCCATATATACCACCTAATGATTGTGTGAACTTGGGAAAGCTGCTTAACTTCTCTGAGCCTGAGTTTCCTCCTTTGTAAAAGGGGACTAATACTGGTGTTTACCCTTACGGCTTTTGGGAGCATTACTGATAGTATGTATAAGGTTTGTAGTAAGTGCCATATAAATGTTGGCTGTAATTATTATATTCTTGTTTTTGATATTGTTACTATGAGGATGGTGGTGGTAGTGGTGGTGGCGTACCTCTGTACATTGTAGTATACCTTAAGGGTTGGCTGCATAACATTGAATTTTAGTTTGCAGAGTTACTGATATTGCCTGCCCCCAGCCATTGGGCTTCCTGGTTTAAAAGGCAAATCATCCTGATGGAGGATGGTGCCTACAATGTGCTCGAGGACAATCCCTGTCTGCTTGGGACTCTGACAGTGGCAGATGCTTTCAGAATTTGGGTTATGAGTGATTGAGGGAGGTTAGCAAATGGATTCCTACCTCCTTGTACTGTATGAAGTAGTTTGATGGGATTAATTTGCATGGCCCTTAGTAAATGCTCTCAGCCTGTATGGAGGCTAATTTGTGAACCTGTAGCAATTTATCGCCCTGGTTGGATTTGTTTACCAGTAGACAACGTCATTGGGATAATGCGCCTCAGTGTGCGCGGAGAGGAGCTGCACTCTGACCTCACTTGAACAAACCACTGAGGGGTAATTTCCTCCCCAACGGATGACTGACATTACAGTGTGGTGACAAATGATGAGTATGGTAAATGGTTAATATAGCCAGGGCCAGGATCCATATGATTTATGCAAATAATTAGCTCTTCCTGGGTAGTAGCCTGCATGTCTAGGTAACTTTTATTTTTTCAGACAGTCATCTCTGTAATGAGCTATTAGTCTGCAGGCCAGAAAGAAAGAAAGGGAGAAGGAAGGAAAGACCTCAGGCAGTTAAGGCTTTGTTCCTTCCAGAAATCCTATTTATTTAAAGCTGAGTGTGATAATGTTTTCTTTTACAAAACTCCATTGCTCTGTATTGTAAAAGCAACTCAAAATATGAGGGTCTGACGTTTATTAGTTTCAATAACGGTTTCTGGGGTTTAGACAGAGCTTGTATTCATCTTCAATGAGTTCCATTAACACGGAGGGACATATACCATTAGCACCATTTCCTAGTTAGAGAATGTAAGGAAAGATGGAGGATCAATATGACTGTATTAGGAAGGAGTCTTTGGGTACAAATGATGGAGCCTATGAAGAGGAAAGGGCTTAAGGGGTTAATTATTTAAAAAAAAAGCTTATCTAAGGAATATTTTATATAAATATAGGATGATCTGGGAAGCTAAATTGATGGAAATTCAAGGGCATGTCACACCTTGAAGGCTACCAGAAATAGGAAGTTTAGCCAAGTTGGGACTTTCTCTCAGGTTACGTGTTTTGCCTGGCCAACAACATCTTCTGACCCTCACGCATTACCTCTCTGCCAACTAGGATAGGTGAATTTTTTTTTTTTTTTTTGAGACTGAGTCTCGCTGTTTTGCCCAGGCTGGAGTGCAGTGACGCTGTCTGGGCTCACTGCAAGCTCCACCTCCCGGGTTCAAGTCGTTCTCCTGCCTCAGCCTCTCGAGTAGCTGGAACTACAGGCGCCTGCCATCGCGCCCGGCTAATTTTTTGTATTTTTAGTAGAGACGGAGTTTCACCATGTTAGCCAGGATGGTCTGCATCTCCTGACCTCGTGATCCGCCTGCCTCGGCCTCCCAAAGTGCTGGGATTACAGGCGTGAGCCACCGCGCCCAGCCGAGGTGAATAATTTTTTTATTCTGGTTTCTATATGACAGAGGAGAACTTTGATCACGGAGATTAGAATCCCTTGTTAATGCTTGGACTAATCTTTGGTGGCAAAGGAGTCAGTGCCACCTAAGGACAATGTTTCACTGTTGGGAGGTGGGTAGGAGGAGCAGGTCCTGAGAGGAGAGAGTGATGATCCCAACAGAAGAGAAGGATGCTATGTAGGGAGTTGACAGATTCCAGCACTATACTGTAAGTTCCATGAGTGTGTAGCTATACGTGTTCTGTTGAGCATGATATCCCCAGTACCCAATATAGTACCTGGCAAAATGATAAGCATGCAGTGAACGTATGCATGAGGAAGGGAGGGAGGGAGAGGGGGAAGGAGGGCAGTCAGCATTCTAGCATACAGGTCTGAGATAGCCAAGAAAAAGCAAGCAAAATTTTCAGCAGGTAGTCACACAAAACAGAAATAAGAAGAGATCTCAGCTGGGCACAGTGGCTCACGCCTGTAATCCCAGCATTTTGGGAGGCTGAGGCAGGCGGATCATGAGGTCAGGTGATCGAGACCATCCTGGCTAACACAGTGAAACCCCGTCTCTACTAAAAATACAGAAAAAATTAGCCGGGGGCGATGGCAGGTGCCTGTAGTCCCAGCTACTCGGGAGGCTGAGGCAGGAGAATGGCATGAACCCAAGAGGTGGAGCTTGCAGTGAGCCTAGATCGCACCACTTCACTCCAGCCTGGGCAACAGAGTGAGACTCCATCTCAAAAAAAAAAAAAAAAAAAAAAAAAAAAAAAAAGATCTTTTAACTCTGGAGAGTTATCTCAGCGATCGAAACCTTGATTGCACTTCCTAGATTTATTGGATTCATTTAATTGAGCAGCCCTTGGAAGTTTTATCCTCTACCTTCAGAGGATTTTGAGTGATAAATTTCCTTCCTCCCTTCCTTCCTCCTTTCCTCCTTTCCTCCCTCCTTCCATCCCTCTTTCCCTCCCTGTTTCCCTTCCTTCCTTTCTTCCCTCCTTCCCTCCCTCCTTACCTCCCTTCTTTCCTTCTTTCTTTGCTCATGCACATAATCACTTCATGGGCTCTGTCATTTGTACCCAAAGACTCCTGCCTAATACAGGCCTATTGATCCTCCATCTGCCCTTATATTCTGTAACTAGGGAATGGTGCTAATGGTATATGTCTCTCTGTGTTAATGGACCTCAGTGAAGATGAAATGAAGACCCTTCCCTTCCCTTCCTTCCCTTTCCTTCCCTTCCCTTTACCTTCCTTGCTTCCTTTCCTTCCCTTCTTCAAATGTGTATTGAGAAGCAGATACTGTGCCAGCCACCAGAAACATCTGAATCATCAAGGCAGCCTCCATATGCTCAGATCTTTTTAGTAGCTGTTTTATTGTTGAGTATGATGATGTAGGAGTTTGATTCCCAATTCATATTGTTTTGAAGCCACGTCTGAATTCTGAGTAACTCGGATGATGAGTAAACTATGTCTCCTTGGCGTCCCTGTTTGAGGCCAGGATTTAGGTGAGCAATCCTGATCCCACTAAGGAGACAGCAGGACCACCTGAGCCACTGACCTTTAAACCCAGGATATAAAGGTTATCACTGCCCTCTAGAAATATCAAATTGGTAAGAAAGGAAAATGCTCCCTCATGAATGTTCATCAAAGAGTGTTTCCCATCAGGTGATATTCTGTCCCTTCAGGCCACGATGGAATTCATTAAAGATGAGAAGACAGTGATGAACCACCTCGTATGCAGGAATATTTATATATTCCTGTATTCTTCAAGATGTTACAAATTCCATTTAATAAGTAAAGTGGTTATCTCAATCACAAACTACCATGAGGCAATAATGATGATCCATTTGTCAAAAACCGCCACTCAAGCCCTATGGAGATGTGTGTAACAGTTGGCATTTTAAGCATTGCGATTGTCAAACCACTGATTGACAGACCCCTTAATTGTCAATTCAGATAATAATAATTCTGCTGCAAAATGTTAGAGACAGAGAAAGGGAAAGGAAAGAAAGAGAGAAGGAAAGAAAAGGAACGGAGGGACATGAGAAGAAAGGGAGGGACAAAGAGAAGGAGGACGTGAGATAAATGTTAGACATGCTTTGGAGTTTTTGAATGGCTTATTGCAAATCGTGTTCAACCCCACATCATTGCTGGCTGGTTGTCTTTTTTATTTGTTGCGAAGTGATTGCTTCAGAAACCCTGACACAAATCTCTGTAGAGTGATTTTTTGTGTGGTCAAGAATTTTGTGATTTTAAAAAGACTTTCAGGTTCCTGCTGATTTGGGAATTTGGCCCTCTCTATGCTGATATGTAAATCATATTACACCATGTTGATAGCTCCCCAATCTCTAAATAAATCGGGAACTTATTAGGAAAAATCCCAAAGAAGAAGTCAACACCTTTACTGAAGAACTATTTAAAAAGATGTATCGGTAGCATCTAAGTGATCACGTTATTCTTAGTGAATCAGAGGTCTCCATCCTAAGAAGCATGGGAGAGGTCAAATCCCATGTACGCCAGCTGAAAGAGTTAAGCCATTTTTCTATTTACATGGTTTATTTCACAAGGGTCTGACTCATTGGGCATAACCAGCACAGTTAAATTACAAAATTACTATTTGGTCCTTTTTTTATTGACTACAATTCAAGGCTGCTTCAAACCTCCCAAATTTAATCCCCGTAGCTCTTTGCCAAGAACATTACGTTTTATTTTCAGTGTTAAACTGTGTAAGATACCCCTAAGGCTACATGGAAACTTACTCTCTGTGATAGCAGCTAACGGAGTGTATCAATTGTTCATGATTTCCCATTCTCCTGTAAATTGGGAGAAGCAGGGAGAGCAGTGGAATGCGAATTTTGTTCTGTCAGCACTTTCTTGCCCCAGCTTTAGCCCAAGCAATGCCTGTTTTGGTAATTAATTATAGTGTGTTTGTAGCTCTTCATGCTCAGTTACCATTTAGCAACCTGTCAAATCCTGAGCTAATGAGCCTATCCCACAGAAGTCATTGCATTTACTTTATTTTATTTTTAAGCATCAAGACAATACTGGTTTTTCTTAGGTCAGATGAAGTTGAGAGGGAGATTCTAAACCAGCATATGGAAAAGGCAAGGCTTTTCTCTTCTACTCACAAATGTTCATCCCAAGAATGGCCTTGCTTAAAGTTTTTCATTGATGTTTCTCTGTCTAGAAATTGGAGTTATTAAATACAGTTACTAAAATACAGTTATTAACATGACTGTAATTTAATATTTGAAGGAAGAAATAGCTCACTCATAAGTGTCCTTGTCAAAGTGTTGTTGGTAAATGAAGGTTGAATGGTTTTGAGATTTATCTCAAATGATGAACTATACTTTGTAGGGAATGTTTCAGAGGTCTTCCCTGTCTGTTGAGAGACTAGATTAGGATATCTAGCTTAGGATTTTCATCTAAAATACAGGAAAAAGCAGAGCAGATTCGTGATACTTTCCTCTTCTTGTTGCTTTTGTGTTGTTGTTCTTTCTTCTTTAATTGTGGACTTGAAGGAGTTCTGTAATCTCGTTATGGGAAGGACTTAGGCATAGCAGTTTGCTTTCAGGGCAGAGGTAGAACATACTCCTTGAAGCTGCTTTCATATCAGGCTTGCTTGTTTTACTTAGAATCATAAGGTTACAGGTCAATTAAAATAACATAGTTTTCTGAGAATGATTTCATTCGCTTTATGTGAGACTAAGACGATTTCATTTACTTTATATGAGACATATCACTAATCTCTACTAAAGAATAGAAACAATAATTTTATGGAATTACATATCGGAATATTAGTGTTCAGCTCAGCCTCTTTATGGAACAGTGTATACCAAAAACTTATCTTTATTCTTAGTTGAAAGTTTTAGAAAACCCAAAAATTAGAGCAGTGGCATTCATCTCTGGTGCTTAGAAGTAAAATCTTCAATTCAACATGCAAAACTCAGACTCATAGGTATTTCTGAAGCCCAGCTATAACTACAGTATCATGTGGTCAATAAGTTCTGCATTTCTAAAGGAAGATATTATTTTCACTGTCAATCAAAAGTAGGTAAAAACACAGGTACAAATTTTAGCTTAGCTGACGAGGTCACAGGGATGTGTACCTGTTTATGTATAAGTGCCAGGACTGAGGCTGGAAGGAGGAATTGTTATGCTCCCTTAATACCGTCAGTGTTGTATTTTGCTAAAAAATATATATATATATATATATATATACAAATTAATTCCTCAATCCGATAAGAACATGATTCTTACTCTTTATAAAAATGCCACCTCTTGAATATTATTTGTTCACATCTCATTCGTTGATAATATGTATTATATTTTTATAATAAAGAGTCAAAGATTCTATGCAAAATTCTCTGTTCTCCTCAAACAGATGACGCTTTTGCCCATACTTGGCTCTAATATCATAATTTGTTTTACTTGTCAGCTCTCTGTTCATCAGAGAACTTGGTAAGCAGAAGAACAGTTGCTCACTCTTGTTCAGGTCTACTGCCCTAATGCCCATGGACCTGCAAATTTCCCAAATGTGAGTGGTTTTTATGCTGCCTGTGGAAATCTGAATTTAGATGAGCCACACTTTGTAGAAAATGCTTCGGAGATCTTCCTGCGGACTCTCTGTGTGGATAACCTCCATTGAACTGTATTTGTTAGACGCTCAATATTGGAACCATTTAATTCAAATTTTTTAATTGACTACGGTATCAGCAAAATGAGAAATGTCTTTCACCCTTGATCTTTGACAATAGCGGACATGTTAATATGAAGTTACTGTTAAGTCTCCAAAAGGCATTGATACAAGTATATTTTTTCTGCCATTATTGTTTCTTTATAGATTCACACTTTTGAGTATTCAGAGCTTGCTTTTCCTTTGAGTTAGAGGAATGCATTGGAGAGAAGTGTTATTGATGAGGGCTGATTAAGCAAATTAATGAATTGAGACAGCTGAATAGTAAGTGAGAAGAATTTGAGGAGCGGAATTGGTTTTTGCTCATTGACTGTAAAGTGTAGGAGTTAAAACCACAAGGGTACCTGATGGAACAAGCTATAATACCGAGGCAAGTGAAGAGAGAGCATTTGGAATTGTATACTATTTTTCCTCTTCCAATGAATAGCTGTGTGCTAGCTGTTCACTGCTTTCCTGGCATATGTTTTTCTTGTTTCATTTTCTGAGTCATCTGCAATGGCAGAAATGAATTCATTCAACAATACATACTGAATGCCCGTTATGTTCCAGACACAGTGTTAGGCACTTAATGGTACTTGTGGAAATACACTATTTAATGTCTGATGACTAAATGTTCTCAGTTCTGATGGAGTCAAGTGTTTTTGGCTGGGGATGGCAATCTTTGGAAAGCATCTTGGAAAGCATTTGTTACCTCAAACTCTTCAAATCTGCAAATCTTAAAAACTAGGCAACACTACGCGTTGGCTAAGATGTGGGGGCAGTGGGCGCTCTACCGTTCTGCTGATGGAAGTGTATATTAATGCACCTGCTTTGGCGCTCACTTTAGTAACATCATGGGACAGTCAAGATGCATGTATTTTTGAGATATTTCATCCCTAAATGCACACATGAAGGAGACACATAGAAGATTCATTGTGGCATCCAAGCAAAACATTAGGAAGACAACAATCAACCAAACATTAATTGTCCACCAATAGGGAAATGGAAGATAAATTGTAGCAAAAGTCATGTCTGGTGTGTCATGTTAAAATAAATAAATCTCTGTGTGCCAGTGTGGATAAATCTGAAAACCATAATGTTGAACAACAACAAAAAGTAATTTGCAGCAGGAGATATGCAGTATGACATCATTTATGTACAGTTTTTGGACACAGTAAAATGTTTTCAAAAATATATAAATGTATTCAAAAATAGATATTCCAAAATATACATTTATATGTATTTATATATAAATGTGCACAAAAATATATATTCTCTTGGGGTATATGCATATATGGTAAAACGAGAGAGAGCTATGTGGGAATGATACACAGTAAGTTCAGCAATATGCCCCCCACTGTTAGGGAGTAGGGGAGCGGTTGTAATCTGCGAGAGTGACTGAGAAGGATTCCATTATATTTGTTATATTTTATGTTGCAAGCTGCGGGGTGGACATACGGCATTTGCTGCAGCATCTTCCATATTTTTTATATGTCTGATGTATTGCATAAGAAAAAAGAGTGCATCTGAACAGCTACAGTTACCGCTGTGTGTGTGTGTATTTGCATGCTGAGTTTTTTGAGCACCACACTCTAACCATAGTCTTTGCAAAAGGGTTTTGTACAAAAACAAGGTCCCTTTCGAGTGCAGTGTCTTGGTAAGATTGTTAAGGGCAGATGAGCAAAGGGATGCAGTATCCTCAATCTACAAGACAAAAGATGGACCAGTCAAGCAGTTCCTTAATGTCTTTGATCAATGTAAACTGCTAATTGCAAGGCCTGACTCTTTTCCAAAAGGAATGATTCCCCTCCCACCCCCCTCCCCCACGACTCAATTACAAGAATAATTGCTTCAACTCTCATTGTTTCTTTAACTGGGCACGTTCAGTGTTAGCATCTTAGGCTCTCATTTCATATGAAACTACTAAGTTGTTCCAGTAAACAGCCTCTACATTGGGTCTTTCTGTTGCAATATTACAGACTTGGCATGCAACCTCCTCTATTTTTCACTGTGTATAATGAGGTCAAATTCGTTTTGGAAGGCCCGGAAGTCTTCCAGATTTACAGCTATTTGAAAACCCTATTGATAATAAGTATTTGGCCAAAGTGTTTCCACGTTCATACACTCCCCCTCTTTCCTGGCCAGCGTCCTTTGTTTTTTTTTGTTTTTTTTTTTGTTTTTTTTTTGGTCTAGCCTGCACTTTCTCCCTGCCCAGAATGTCGTTAACATTAACAAGAGCTCTCTCTGGCACTGGCAGGGGGTCTGCAAACAGAACTGGTTTGGAATATGCAATGGGAGGCTTGAATCAAACAAAAGCTGTGATACAGAATGTGGAGTGTGTAAGACAAACTCAATAAGCTCCAGTCAATACTGTCAGGAAAAATCACAGCAAAACTGATTTTGATGAGAACATGTCATTGGGCTGTGAGGGAGACTTGGAAAGGATGCTTCAGCAACAATAACAACAAAAGAGTTTTTCATTTAACTTTTAGATTATGAGGGGCTTGCTGTGTGTGTCATGTTTAGGGACATAAATAAGTACTGATCCTTACTCTAGGGAGTTATTGCACATAAGAAACCCAGAGTCCTAGGCCACCTCCAGAGATTTTAATTCTGTAGGTCTGGAGTGGAGACTGTTTGCCTTGTGAACAAGCTCACAGACGATGCTGATCCTGCAGGTTCCTGGAAGCACATTTTGAACAGCAAGGCCCCAGAGCAGGTTCAATGAAATGGAGGAAGACAGTCAAATAAAAATGCTTTCATTCAGTGCTGTGGGGAGATGCAGTAGCAGAGTTATTAGCAATATTACAGTTACCTAGGAAAAGGAGCAAACAGCTCTGCTTTGCCCAGGCAACCAGCAGAATGGAGGTGATACTTAACCAGCATCTTGAAGAGTGAAGAGATTTCCAGGAAGAAAAGAGAGTTCATGTTACAGGCAGAGGAAGTGACATGAATGAAGTACAGGACACAAATGGAAAACAAAAGTGGTTTTGTATGAACAGAGCTGGAGGTAGAATTGGAATCATCACAGATGCTCTTTTAGAATTGTCTGTGGCTCACACCTGTAATCCCAGCACTTTGTAAGGCGGAGGCTGGTGGATCACCTGAGGTCAGGAGTTGAAAATCAGCCTGGCCAACATGGTGAAACCTCATCTCTACTAAAAATACAAAAATTAGCCAGTCATGGTGGCCGACACCTGTAATCCCAGCTACTCAGGAGGTTGAGGCAGGAGAATCACTTGAACCCAGGAGGCAGAGGTTGCAGTGAGCTGAGATCATGGCACTGCACTCCATCCTGGGTGACAGAGGGAGACTCTGTCTAAAAAAAAAAAAAAGGAAGACAGGCCACAGCTGATTTTTGAAGGAATTTGCACAGTCCTTCTAAGGTGTTTGGTACATTATTCTGTGATGTATGGTGGAGAACAGTGGAAGGATTTTTACAAATAATTGGTGGGAGAATGGATGAAGAGAAATTAATAAGCAGGGGATCAAAAGTCTAGGTGAAAAAAGAGGAGGGCTTGCCTGAGTTAGTTTTTGGAATAGATAAGGACATAGCACAAAACATTCCAACCTAAAGGCAAGACCTTCAATGTTGGAGACGAAGTATCTCTGGATGCAGATTGGAAAAAGTGATCAACAGCAAATGGTCAAGATGAATGGGTAGAGACAAAACGTGGCTCACCAGGAGGGGGATGACTCACTAATCTTCAAGAATCTATGGCTAAAGATTCAAAGCTCCTTACTAGAATTTAGAAAAGGCCCATAATGGAAGGAACTAAGCAAGTTTTGCCTTCTGCTACCTCTAAATTCATTATGTTGCCTGTACAAGTAGAACACACAGCAGGAACTGTGTTTTAATACTAATTACAATTATTTTCTGGTTACATAGATAAATGTAAATGACATTAAAGATGTGATCTGTTGCTGGATGCCATTTTTATCTTCTTTGTCAGAAGGAGGGAGAGAGAGAGAATGGCATCAAAATACCAAGGTTCTCTTTTTCTTTTTCCTTAAACAAAAAATAAATAAATAAATAAATAAGAAATGACCCTAACCACAAATTGGATGTCTGCACTTTTTTTTTTTTTTTTTTTTAAGCAAAACCAAATACAACCTTATGGAGGTAATAAACCCTGTGATACAGTCTCAGTAGGATGTGCTATGAAAGGAGCCAAATCAGGTAACCAGAAACAAATACCAAGTTCTTTACTGGTATTTTGAATATTTATTAAACAGTTACCAATCCATTGCCATTTGTTTCCTTCACACTTTATGCTCCCTCCTTCTTCCTTCTCTTGCAAAATCCTCACAACTTCTTCTGTCTTTATGTTCCTCTTTTTTTTTGTTGTTGAGATTATGCCTTGCAAAACCTCTAATTAACCTGCCTAGCAAAAGCTGAACCTTCTTCAGACTACAGGGAGAGTAGTAGAAAAAATAAAAGTGACAAAGAAGAAAGCGAAGGAGTCTCTTTAGCAGGAAGAAGGAGGGGTCATTTCAGGGAAATTATTTTAATAATTCTTGTCCCATTACATAAATAATTCACTTTTTTCTTCTATATCACTGTATTCCTAGGGTTCTTCTCAAAGCATAACTCTTCCACATTTAGACACGTTCAAAAATAAGAAATTAGAGAACACACTTCATTCTTTCCTTATCCTATCCAGTTATTTCAAGACAAACATTTGAAAAACAATAATAAATTCAGACTGCAATAAAGGAAGGCTATTTGTTTTACTTTTGCAGGCACAGACATTTTGTGAAATCACCAACAATTGAGAAAAGAAATGACATCATCATGCCCGAAAAAGTATAAATGACATAATCTCAAATTAACACATAAAAACGTTAATTAAAAATTTAGTCTTAAACCCCGTATTCTCCCCTTCCTCTTTTTTTTTTTTTTTTAATCATGGACTAATACATCAAAACAGGCTGGATGTGTCAAAGGCAGGATATTTGGGAATCAAGGATCTAATTCAAATCTTTTATTTGTTCATGATGGAAAATTCCAAACTGGCTTTTAAAGCCTTTCAATAATGCATGGAATCCTGAAGAAAAAGTTGCTTCCTAGAAGATGTTGCTCTGTTCAACGTGTATTTTCAAGTGTCTTTTTCCTCTAATGTGGATTTAAAAACAATAAGGAGAGACATATACTACTTGGGTATTTTGTTGAGGCCAATTCCCTTTTTATTTTCTGATGTCATGTGAATGGATACTCAACAAAACAAGAGGGGCGTTTTTGGTTTTTCTTTTTGCTGATAAATCGAAAACACAAAGGTCAAAAATGAGCCCTGTTCCTCAATCCCAGTGCCAATGTTGGAGTGGGTTTTTCTTTTTTTTTTTTTTTCTTTTTGAGATCGAATTTTGCTCTTGTCACCCAGGCTGGAGTGCAGTGGCGCGATCTTGGCTCACTACAACCTCTGCCTCCTGGGCTCAAGCGATTCTCCAGCCTTAGCCTCCCAAGTAGCTGGGATTACAGGTGCCTACCACCATGCCTGGGTAATTTTTGTATTTTTAGTAGAGATGCGGTTTTGCCATGTTGGCCAGGCTGGTCTCGAACTCCTGACCTCAGGTGATCCACCCGCCTTGGCCTCCCAAAGTACTAGGATTACAGACGTGAGCCACTGCCCCCGACCTGGAGTGGGTTTTTTAAGTACTTATAGTAATTACTTGAATAATATGTGTTCATTGTAGATAACATGAAAAATACAGAAAAACACAAAGAAGAAAAATCATTTCTAATTTTACCACCGTTTATGGTTAGTGTGCACCATGGGGATATTTCCTTTCTTGCCCCACACACCCAGGCACCTTCCTATTTTTTTAACATTTATTTAACACATGGTTAATGACTTGCTACTCTGCTCCAGGAATTGTATCAGGTGGTAGAAATACAATTTGTATTAATTGTAGATAATATTTTGTGATCCATTATTTTTTAATTTAATAAGATACTATGCCCTGAGATGTATTCTTCATGATGTGTGGAGACAACATAGTAATCCCTAATTCCTTTAGTTAATAAGTTCATTTTACCTTCTCATTTTGCCTCTCATTTGCTATTTTATCACCTTTCACAAATGGGTTTGTTTGTTGTTATTTTTTCCTGCTTTATTTGTAAGCAGTATTAGATAACAGTTGCACACGGAGAATTTTCAGGTACAATTAACTTCTCTCTTTTTTGCGTGTAGGCTTATTTCTTCCTGACAAGTCTTTTGCCTGCTAAGTAACTTAGTGTTGAAACATTGCATGAAAAAGCCAACTCATTTGGTTCTTGCCCAGTAATGTCTAAATCACATAAGAAATGCATTGAAAGAACAATCAGGGGAAAAAAGAGGGAGTAATATTGGCTAGCACATCTTTGAATGTATCTGGAAAGAAAAGAATAAATCTGGGTTGAAATAGAAGCCAAAAGATGATATTTTTATGGAAAATAATTCCCCTCTCCTTTTCTTTCCCCAGCTCTTTTTCTATCTAATATGCATTTTTCTTTATATTATAAAACAGCTTTGCTCACCTTATCTCTTGTAGTTCTTTATTACTTCAATCTCTTCTCATCATTTTTTAATGTTCAGGAAATGTAAACTACTTTCCTACCACTTTTTCATTTTTGTGGATAGGGTGGCTGATGGGCTTTAAGTTTCAAGCTATGATGAAACAAGGAAATAGATCACTTCTTACAGTGTAATAATGGAACTCTGTTGATAGGTCTAATAAAGAAGAAAAAAAATCAAACCTTATCCATCATCTCCATGACTTCTAGTGTCTTTCCCATCTGCATCTTCGTGTTAAGCAAAAAATATATAATGCAAAAAGTGTGTTTCACAAAGGACTTGTTTTTTAAAAAATGTTGGGGCTTTCTTTCCTTCTATTTTTTTTTTTTTTGAGTTGGAGTCTCGCTCTGTCCCCCAGGCTGGAGTGCAGTGGTGCGATCTCGGCTCACTGCAAGCTCCGCCTCCCGGGTTCACGGCATTCTCCTGCCTCAGCCTCCCGAGTAGCTGGGACTACAGGCACCTGCCACCACGCCTGGCTAATTTTTTTGTATTTTTAGTAGAGAAGGGGTTTCACCGTGTTAGCCAGGATGGTCTTGATCTCCTGACCTCGTGATCTGCCTGCCTTGGCCTCCCACAGTGCTGGGATTACAGGCATGAGCCACTGCGCCCGGCTAAAGGTTAGGGTTTTCTAAGGTTGTAACTTTTGCATGTGTATTACTTGCCACACAAAGCTTCAAGATAAGGAAAGCAGCCCTTATGGGTCCTTAGCTTCATGACAATATCTAAAGATCATACTGTTTTAAGCATACAGAAAACCCTCTAGTCAGAGTCTGTGTTAGCTGTTCTTTAAGAAAAAAAAAAAAACTTCCATGTCTTGCTATTATTATGAGTTTGTATTTAAAAATTTCATTCTAACCAGCAAGAACACTTCCAGTGGGAATTTCTGATAAAGCAGTCAGGTTTTAGCTTGGAGATGTACTAAGTGCAGAAGTTTTGTGAGTTTTCTTCTTGGTCTTGCAAAGAAAAGCATGAAGCTATATAAGTCTTTCTGTAGGGGAAAAAATACATTTTTTCTTTTTTTCCTTTCTGATGAGCATGGATGGAGGAGAGATCCATCCATATTCTGGATCATTATTGGCTCTGATGATGGTTTTGTACAAGGAATAACCTTTCTTGGGGTAGTGATTCTCTTTAATTACCTTTATAAACCAGAATTTTTGTTCATCTGAGGAACTAATGAGGATTAAGAGAAGAAAGGGGGCCGGGTGTGGGGGCTCACTCATGTAATTCCAGCACTTTGGGAGGCCGAGACAGGTGGATCACTTGAGGTCAGCAGTTCGAGATCAGCCTGGCCAACATGGCAAAACCTCATCTCTACTAAAAATACAAAAATTAGCCAGGCATAGTGGTACCGGCCTGTAATCCCAGCTACTTGGGAGGCTCAGGCAGCAGGATCGCTTGAACCCGGGAGGCAGAGGTTGCAGTGAGTGCCGAGATTGCCTGGGTGACAGAGCTCAAGACTCTGTCTCAAAAGGACAAAAAGAAAGGGATCCAACACATATTTATCAGTTAATGTGTAATTACCCACGGCATCATTACCTTTAGGTTTGCTCAGAACAAGTCCTGTTTATCCCTTGATCCTGGTGTAGTTATTAACATCCCCCTTTCTGCTGACAGGTGTCCCAGTTTCAACCATGTATTATACAATCATTCTATACTCTTAAACAAGAGAGTAATCAAATATAGAAGTCAAGCGTCCAGAACTATGGCTCAGAGAAATTGGCAGTTGAATTCTGATTTCTCTACTTGATTTTTTCTGAGAAGCTGAAACTACTATACTTCAGTTAACTTATTTGAGAAATAGGTACAATAATAATGTTTTTGCCATATGGGTGTTGAGAAAATTAATATGTGAAATTTTGATCAAAGTACCTGATAAATAGTAAATACTCATTTCACATTAGCAAATAATAATTCCTATATATTTTTTTTCATTGAAGTCTTTCAGTGCTACATGTTACAGCCTCCAAGTCATTTAATTTATAGAAACAGAAGTACTTCCTGGTCAGCAGCAGTGGACACAGGAAGTGGCTTATCATAAGACGGACACAGAAAGTGGTTTGGTGAAATAAGAGGATGGTAAAACAGAGTGGATTCATCTATGATAAGTGTCTATAAAGGGATTATGGATCTAGAGAAATTTCTGTAAGTTTTCTTTTGGGTTAGTGTTCAAATTGGTAAAGTTGCCAGGGCAAGGTAGGAAAGTCACATTGAAGCCAGTGTTTCATATTTATTGGTTTATGTTTTTTTTTTGAGATAGTCTCACTCTGTCACCCAGGCTGGAGTGCAGTAGTATGATATCGGCTCACTGCAACCTGTGCTTCCCGGGTTCAAGCGATTCTCCTGCTTTAGCCTCCTGAGTAGCTAGGATTACAGGCACACACCACCATGCCCAGGTAATTTTTGTATTTTTCCTAGAGATAGGGTTTCACCATGTTGTCCAGGCTGGTCAGAACTTCTGATCTCAGGTAATCCACTTGCCTTGGCCTCTGAAAGTGCTGAGATTATAGGCATGAGCCATTGCACCCGGCCAGTATTTCTAAAGGTTGCATCTTTTTGCTACTTGAAAGATGGGCTTTGCCACATGACTTACTTTGACTAATGAAATATGCAGGGAGGTGATGTGACTGTCTTGTAGGTGGATGCTTGAAGTGACATTTTGTGAGTTACCACATTTTCTAGCCCTTGCCTTAGAGATTTTGGATACATGAGTTGAGATAAACCATCCGTTAGCTCATGTCTCTGAGTGACTGCAAAAAACAAAAGTTCCAGCCAACGTGTATTGGGCCCATGGTACGAATGAGAAATAAGCTTCCATTGCTATAAGCCACTAACTTCAGGGGCTGTTTATTACAGCGGCATCGTGTAGCCCATACTGGCTGATGCATCTTGCCTCTTGCTTGCCTGTCATATCTTCTGCTGCTTTGCACTCTCATCTCTTCCTTCCCCCACTTGCCATTATCAGCAACATTTGCTGACCACCTATATGTGCAAAGTGCTTGGTGTCAATATGTTTCTCATAAGAACCTTATCAAGTAAATACTTATTATATCTTGCCACTGCCAGATGAAGAAATGGGCTCAGAGGGGCACTGTTCACAAATCCCGTAGTTGTAGGCAGAGGAAGAGTCAAACATGGGTCTTTCAAACTCCAAATTCTGTTATTAACCACTGTGCTATCTGTCTTGTATTAGGAAGGAGTTCACTTACTGTCTTTTGAGGTTTTTTTTTTTTTGATGTAAATACCCTGAGTTTTTCAACACATATAAAAGGGTTTTATGAATCCTTTTTGTTCATAAAATGAAATTAACATTAATTTGTTTGCAGAGTAGGATGAAATAGAGAAAGGAAGAACAGGAAAAATATAATCGGAATCTGTTTTCAACTCTGACGTCTTAGAACTAGGATTTTTATCCTTCCCAAAACAAATTCTAGGACACACATTCATCCAATTGGCAAAGCCATGTGACTCTAGAGAACCGTGTTGACTGATTGGAAATGGGTAAAATTCTAAACAGCATCAGCTTGATGTGGAATTTCCAATTACTTAATTCTGGTTGGTTTTGAAGACACATGAGCTGACTGCTTCACGGGAATCAGGAATGAAGGGGAATCTGTTCAGAACGTATATGTCTCCCCACAATAAAAGCAATTCAAAGCTATAAATTACTTACATCATCTCAGCATCTGGGGGACTGCTTAGTAATCTTAGGACCTGTAAAATAAGGGATCAAAGGTAACATTTTCTATGTTGATGCTGTGAGATCTATGCATATCTATCTCTCAGCTGGCCCTACGAGTTTAAAAATTGTTAAACTGACAATTTACTAATCTTTCTTTTTGGATGATCATGGTGATGATGATGATACTGATGATTTCTTGCATAAGGCTCTTGGACCACCTGGTTTTCACAAGATGGTAATGAATGAGTTTAGGGTTTGGCCCGAAAACCTTATTTCATCTAGAATTTTGCAGGAAGAGCAGAGAGAGTTAGCAGCCTGGGGTGGGGCAATGAAGAGAGCATTCCCTTTGGTCGCTTGAAAAAATCAGTGCCTTTTTGCTTGTCAGCACTACTGAAATTTAGCACTGCTAGGAAACGGAAATGTGATATTCCAAGATGCTCCTATTGGATTTTCACATATCTCCTTTGCATTTTGATTGTTTCAGCAAGTCATACCTCACTTCTGATACCTATAAATACCTAAGGTTTTAGTTGACACACGTCTGGCTAGCTTCACAACAAGGATTTAAGAGCTTCACGATATTATTTGCCATGAATAATTGCTAGTGGAACATACTGGATCACCTTGTATAACTGTTGTACGCTGATTTTAATTTCAGGTTTGACTTTTATATTGTAGCTTTGCAAAGCAATAACAAAAAAATCATAATTTAGATGAGCAGAAACAAAACAAATGATGATGGGAATATTACCATAACCATAATTTTACAGCACAGTTTAATTATTTGGTTTAGTAATGTTCAATAATTATTTCACCACCAAAATTCCTCCCCACCCCAGCCCCTCAAGAAACTAAACAACTGTTTCACTACTAGCAACTAATTTATAAGGCAATTTCAGATTCTTATGACTTCTTGTCGCTCTGAGATTTACAGTCACTAATAAAAGGCCCTAACTTTGAGAGGCATGAATTAAAACTCATTTATAAAGAGAATAAAAAATCAGACTTTTTCCATTTCTATCCAGAAGTGTCCACATTCCTGTAGACTTGGATGTAAGTGGATGAAGCCCAGTATCCAGTGAATAACAGATGCTCATTAAATATTGGAAAGCAAATGAAGTCATAGATGCGTATAAAGTAGGCAGAGTCTTAGGAAAGGACAAGATGACTTATCTTTCTTCTTACATTCTTTAGGATGGAATTTGATGAAGGTTCCTTTCTTTTCTTTTCGAATAAACCAACTGAAGTTTAATTACATGTTTCAGAAAATCACCCCCGCTTTTTTTTGAGATGGAGTGTTGCTCTGTCCCCCAGGCTGGAGTGCATTGCCATGATCTCGGCTCACTCTAACCTCTCCCTCCTGGGTTCAAGTGATTCTCCTGCATCAACTTCCTGAGTAGCTGGGATTACAGGCATGTGCCATCACGCCTGGCTAATTTTTGTATTTTTAGTAGACATAGGGTTTCAGTATGTTGGCCAGGCTGGTCGCAAACTCCTGAGGTCAAATGATCTGCTCACCTCGGCCTCCCAAAGTGCTGGGATTACACGTGTGAGCCACCGTGCCCGGCCTCAAAATCACTCTTGACTCTTTCCTCTTCCTTATCCCTCATGCCCAAAGATCAACTCCAGTGGTTTGTCCCCTCTTAATTATTGACTGAAACTTTTTGCTTCTCTCCATTCTCCTTCTATTCTCCTGGCCAAAGCCACTCTTCCCTCTTGCCTGGAGTGCTGTCAACACTTCTAAACTGGCCTTTCTTCCTCCACTCTTGTCCCCATTAATCTTTTCTCCATATACCAGAAAGAGTGATTTTCCGTTACATGATCGCCATCATTCTTGCTGAAATTTCTACTATACCTTCCACTGATTTTAGGATCAAATCTGGAAATTTTGTCAGTGGCCCTCAAAGTGCAGTTGCTGCTTAGTCTATCGTGTCCTAAATCCGCATCTGATGGCACTTTGTCACAATCCAGGCTCTTTGAGAGAGGGAGAGAGTCTGTGTGTTTGTGTGTGTGTGTGTGTGTGTGTGTTTGTGTGTTTGTGTGTGTGTGTGTGTGTGTGTTTGTTTCCCTCGGTAGAGTATGGGGATCTCTGAAATACTTTGTATACTCAATCCTACTGTTCATTATGATTGTGTGTAGGCATCATTTCTGGAAAGCCTCTCAGTTACATACCCTTCTTTGTCTTTTCACAGCATAATTGTAATGGTACCTGTTATGTTTTCATATGATACCCTTTCTTTTCCACCAAATGGGAAACTGTGAGAGCAGTACTACGTCTATCTTAGTCACCAACTTGTGCTCAGCACCTAGCATGGAGACCAGCACACAGTAGAGATTTAATAATTGTTGTGTAAATGAATAAAACACATCTATCCAGTTGGATAACTTGGGGTAGTTTTGCTTCTCTGCAGTCTGTCTCCCTCTCTTCCTCCCTTCTCTCTGTTTCTTTTTCTCTTTCTTGTAGTAATAATAGCTTTACTATGACCATAGCTCTTTTTTTAACCTAATACCTTTTAACACTTTAAGAACTATTTCTAAAAACTCAACTTAGGAAACAGCTGAATTAGCCCCTTTCTTTAGGTTTCAGGCTTCCCTGAATTCCCTAGGATTTTCTTATTTGAAAGTCTGGTTCCTGTTTATATTGGAAACATTCGTTAAAAAAAGAAAAGAACATTTGGAAGGGCAACAAAACACCCAATTAATGTGCAACTACTTTGAATATTCCTGCAGTGGCAACGGTTAAAGTAGAATCATTGCACACTGTCACTGCTAGCAAAATTATAATCCAGGGTAAGCTAGATTTAGAGTTGTGTCTCAAAATCTGTGTTTTTTGTCCTTTAGGAGTTAAAAGTGCAAAAAATAAAATAACTGAGATAGAGTTGAATTGATTGCTTCAAACAAAATGGTTAAATTCTGTTTGGGTCTTTAAAAGAGTTAACAGAATATAACAATTCAAAAACTCTATGTTCCATAAAAATAGTGCTATTAGGAAGAAAGCCATACTTCTCAGTAACCTCCCTGACACTTGCTCTGTTTGACTTCCCTGGCCACAGCTGGTCTTGAGTATAATGCCATTGATTTTGAGAGATTTTATAAAGATAATTAGATATACTAGAGTGTGTTCTATATTCTCAGCATTTCTGAGGCTATGCAAAGCCACCCAAACTTTTGAAATATGTACCTGGTATTTCTTACTTGAGAAACTTTTAGTTTCTGTGCATTGGGAAAAAAAAATCTATAGCAGATTTTCCTACTGAAGTGTGAAGAAGGAATAAACGAGGAGTAGAGATTTTTGCCTCCTTTTTCATTTATGTAAATAAACATATGAAATGGATTTTTAATTTATACATTAGTTATCTTGGTCCCAAAGCATAACTCTTTTAACACCTTGAGCTTCTTTATGTTGGAGGGGGAAAAAGAGTGCAAAATTATTAGAGACATGATTATGCTTTAATTTAGGTCTTTTAGTTATGTAAGCAGAATGCAATTAAACAAGAAGTGCTCACTATGACTACATATTTCAAATAGGCTTTCAATTTTTCAGTTTTATGTGTATCTTCTGCAATTGCATAAAACTTCCTCAAGGCTATGACAGTGAATTATAGCTGTGTTCTTGTAATTATTTTCAGCTTAAAAAAAAGGAAAAGTTTGCTGCATAAACTATTGAGTTAAACATATTACACATCTAGTTTTTACTGGGATTCTGTAAGATTTTACACCAGCCGTGAGATTCTCTGCATTCATAGGTTTAGAAGGAAAATGTGTGTATTTATGGCATCATCATTGTCATTGTCACTATCATCCTCTCATTGTCGTCATCACCATGAAAATCAGATCCACAAGTGTTATCTTGCTTAATTATTGCTGCAACTCTGTGGTCTTTATTATTGCCATTTTCCAGATGAGGAAACCGAGACTTTGAAACATTAAGTAACTTGGATAAAGTCAGACAGCTAGGAAGCATAGTATCTGAAATAAGAAACCATTGCTCACTTTGGCAGCACATATACTAACATTGGAATGATACAGAGAAGATTAGCATGACCCCTGCGCAACGATGACATGGGAATTTGTGAAGCGTTTCATATTTTTACTAAAAGTAGAAATACCTGTTGATCCAGTATCTACCAAAAGGAAAAGTCATTATATGAAAAAGACACTTGCACATGCGTGTTTATAGCAGCACAATTCACAATTTCAGAAATATGGAACCAGCCCAAATTCCCATCAGTGAATAAGTGGATAAAGAAACTATGGTGTGTGCATACACACACACAAACACATGCTACTTAGCCATAAAAAGGAATGAAATAGGTCAGGCATAGTGGTTCACACCTGTAATCCCAGCACTTCAGGAGGCTGAGGCAGGTGGATAATCTGAGGTCAGGAGTTTTGAGACCAGCCTGGCCAACATGATGAAACTGCATCTGCACTAAAAATACAGAATTAGCCAGGCATGTTGGCAGGTGCCTGTAGTCCCAGCTACTTAGGAGGCTGAGGCAGGAGAACTGCTTGAATCCAGGAGATGGAGGTTGTAGTTAGTGAATATCATGCCACTGCACTCCAGCACCTGGGTGACAGAGCAAGACTCCATCTAAAAAAAAAAAAAAAAAAAAAGGAAATAATGGCATTCGCAACAACCTGGATGGAGTGGGAGGCCGTTATTCTAAGTGAAGTAACTCAGGAATGGAAACCAAACATCTCATGGCTTATCTCCCACTTACAATGGTTTTCCATTCCTGAGTTACTTAACATTGTATTAATATACTAACATATTCTCACTTATAAGTGGGAGCTAAGCTATAAGGACACAAAAGCATAAGAATGACATAATGTACTCTTGGGACTTGAGGGGAAGAGTGGGAAGTGGGTGAGGGATAAAAGACCACATACTGATTGGGTGATGGGTGCACCAAAATCTCAGAAATCACACCCAGTGAACTTACCCATGTAAGGAACATTAGCTGTTCCCCCAAAGCTATTGAAATAATAATAAAAGAAAAACATTGTTAAAAAAAAGATAAAATAAGAAACGAAGAAGCTTGGCTTCACAACCCATGTTACTAATCTTAAAAATGATTCCAAGCTGGGCAGAAAATGGGGAGAAGTTGTGAGTGGGAACAAGTGTGGTCAAGGACAGGGCGAAAAAAATGTAAGGACTCAAAATGTAGGTTGTAATCTTATCAATTGAATGTGCTACCCTAAGTTGCTTATACCATTTAATCATATAATACCTACAATGCTTGTGCACATAATCATCATCTTTGTATTATTATAGTGCTACTGTTGATGATGATGATATTATCACTGTTGTAATTTAGGAAATTTCAGTATCTCTGAACAGTCTTCGGTTGTCTAAACAATACAACTCGTTATGGTGGGGGTGCGTTCTTTAGAGAAATATTTATATTTTAATCTGTCCTTTATACACAGCTTTGACCTCTCCTGTCCAATATGACCTACTTCTCTGAAGCTGGTAGTGGTTTTTGAGGTTTCAGTTGTAATGTGTGGCTTCTTCCCAGGACTCACACAAGATTGGATGAGAGTCTTCAAATTTTTTGACTCACCCTTAACTGCAGTATACATCAATTCAGTGCTCTGGCAAAGACTATGAATTATGTTTATGTCTGAAGCAAGGCCGTGGTTAAGGAAAATAGTACATGTGTTAAGACCTTGTTTATTTCAGCAGAGGAGGTTAGAGTTGATCCATATCTGGATACAAATAATTTTAACCTAGGAGAAGTTATATTTTCTTTATACCATAAGCTCCCCTTCTCTGGTAGCCTAAATGAATCAGCACCACATCTGGGCATGGTGGCCCATGCCTGTAACAGCAGCACTTTGGGAGGCCATGACAGCAGGATTATTTGAGGCCAGGAGTTCAAGACCAGCCTGGGGAACATGGTGAAACCTCATCTCTACAAAAAAATTAGCCAGTCATGGTGGTCCATGCGTGGAATCCAGGCTACTTGAAGGGCTGAGGTGGGAGGATCACTTGAGCCCGGGAGGTGGAGGTTGCAGTGAGCTGCGATCATGTCACTGCACTTCAGCCTGGGCAACAGAGTGGACCTTGTCTCAAAAAATAATAATTACATTTAAAAAAAATAAGCAGGCGTAGTAACACAAATCTATAGTCCTAGCATCTCAGGGGGCTGAGGTAGGAGGATCACTTGATCCAGAAGGAACCCAGGAGATTGAGGCTGCAGTGAGCCATGATTGCACTATTGCAGTCCAGCCTGGGCAACAGAGGGTGAAGGACCCTCTCAAAAAAAACAAAGCAAAGCAAAACAAAAAGAATCAGCAACACAATCCATCTTAGGTTCCTGACATCCAGTCTTTCTATTCTTGGGAATTGTCCTAGAATCACCCAGTTGCTTCCTGGTCACCATATTCAATGGACAGTGAATGACTTGTTGACTATTCCACCATCAAAGAAAAATAATATTAATACCATCCAACCCCTGAAATGAGCCTATATTCCATGAAGTTAATTAGCTGAAACAAAGTCACTCTTCAAAAATGAAGTGATATCAAAAATCACCACCTTGGTTTTTGTCACTATTTTATCTTCATCACATAGCACTATACCTAGCACATAGTAGGCACTTAATATTTGTTTGCAAAAAGTCACTTCTATAAAAATTAATAGTCTGAGAAGCCTTGGACTTTATGATGCACCATACTAGAGTAAAAGACTTACATTTATTTTTTTTTTCTTATAAGAGTACATTTCACAGCTAGGGTTCTATTTCTTAATCTTGGCTGGAACCAAGGAAGTTGTTATCTGCCATCTGATCAAGAGAGAACCCATAGTCCCTGCATGGTAATTGGCGCGCTTTTTCTTATTTATATTTGCATTACAAGAAAACATGAAATAACTGTATCTGCTAAAACTGACCGAAAGAGATGGATTTCAGATGTGAGCAATGGAAGTGGGATTGGCATTCATCGTAGTGTAAATGCAGAAGTGCTTTTATCCCACCAAGTACTGGGTACACTATTCTGACCTTTTTTCAAGTTTCTGAAATATTTATGGAAGAATAATTTGTAGAATAATGAATATAGTTTTCCAGTGGAGCAACAAATGCATACTATATTTCTGTTTTTGTTTCTTATTAAATATTCATATGTATATTTTGTGTTTGCTTCATAACTGGCCATTTACCAGTGCTTAACAAGCGTAGACAGTCCCGCTGAAGAAAAATAACACCAAACAACAGTAAACAAAAAATCAGACGAATGAAAAAAGATATCTTATTTCTGCAGCGGTTACATTTAAAAAGTGCATTTAACATTTTTAATACAGTCCATATTTCATAAATCCCACATGTTGACATGTCCTAGAGAAAGATGGATGGGTTGACTTGGAGGTATGCTTCTATCTAGTTTTATGTGCACATCTGGCAGAGCTAATCTTTACTTCCCTTTAGCAGAACACAAAAATGTAATTCTCTAATAACTGACATAACTGCATCATCTTCCAATATGGACTGCATTATTAAATCACAGAGACAGACAAAACCAGACTAGTGGGGAAGCTTGACTTCTGCTTGATATCAGACCGTAAAATGCCTACTTACTGTGGCCGAAAGGAAAAAGAGCATCGACTCTCATTGCTTGGAATTTGGAACAACTTCTGAATTCACAGTCCCAGAGTGTTGTGTGTGTGCAACAATAACCGTGTCTTTGCATTTGCATATTGCTTTAGAGTTCACAGAGCATTTTTACGGACAAGCCCACACTGAGAATCAGAGCAAGGATTGCTATTCTCTGTGTATAGTGAGAAAATAGAGGCCCAAAGAAGTTTCCAATATAGTAAGAATTATTTCTGTAGGACTTTTAAATTGTATAAATTGCTTTAACACATGCAGTTACATTTTGCTAGTGTAACTAGGAGAATAAGTCATCTAACAGTCTTCTTCCTATCCCCAAAATACCCATTCAAAGAGAATAGGGAAAGGATTGCTTCCAGACTAAGAACTTAGGATCTTGCGAATGGTAGTCGCAAAACTTAGAGTCTTGGATTAGCAAAAAGTAGGGGATAAGGGTTTCAGAGAGCCGAGTCATTGTGCTTAAGCATATAGGAGGAATTTGAGGATGTTGTTGCCTCTAAGAGGGATGGAGCTGAAAGACACACGAGGGTAGGAGAGACAGAAGAGAGAATGGCTGAGATATATGGTGGCATGTATGCAAGGACTTCTAAGAGAAGTGATAGCTAATGTTTGTGTTGCTACAATGTAAATCTTTCCACTTCCCCAAGCAATATATTGTATGGTCACCATGCAGGCTCGTCAACAAGAATTCCGTTTCTTCCCTGCTGAGCACTGCTTGAACTTCTTGTGATTTGAGTGAGGCCATGAGACAAATTCTGGCTAATGAACTATAAATGAAAGTGACAGGTGCTGGAACATTTTATTGCTGATGCAAGAGTTTCTAGAAATTTCTTATCCCTCTTATAGGGTGGCTACAAATATTTGAGATGATGGATTTTCCTTCATCCAAGATTGCTGAGAGTCTTTGAGAAGCAACACCACCCTGTCTCTTACCACCAAATCCATGATGGACATGTGATATGAGCAAGAAACAAATTTTTGTTATTCCTGGACCTTTTAGATTTTGGAGTCATTTGTTGCCACAGCATCACCTGGTGCATCCTGACTGACACATGCAGTGTCTTCATGTGAACATTTTGTTTGTGTGTGTGTTGTCAAGGAAAGTCACTGTGCTTCGTGTTAGCGTCAGTTTAATTCAAAGTTAACTCAACAGCAAGAAACAGAAAGTAACAGAAACTCAGCAAGGGCAAGAAATGCAAACCTGATATATCCCATGAGAGTGTAAGGACCCTGACAATCTGCAGAAATTTTAAAAAGTGCTTTGGGCTTTTCACAAAGTATAGAAAGGGGTTTTGGAAAAACCTATTTGAAGTTTTAAGGATCAGAGAGAAATTAACAGCTATCTTTGATAGTTCTCCCAGTACCATCTTCACGTTAAAGAAAAGGGTAGGATTTTTTTTTCGTATGTTAGAGGAGGAAATTAAAACTCAGATAAATAAAATGACTTGTATAAGGTCATGCAAATGCTAATAAGCAAAGCCCAGATTACTAAACCATTTGACCACACGTGTAGTCGTGTTTCAGCCCACTCTTTTAAGAAGTTTTCAGAAAGCCAATGAGCTAATAGCTTGAGTATGTTACAGTTTGACCTTCATTTCAGCAGGACAGACAAATCATTGACAAAACGGTTGCAAGAATATCAGCCCTTTTAATAAGTTGTCCAGTAATATGATATTTTTATTATTATTCAATGAATTGATTTTTATGGAATTGGCTTTCAGTGAATTTATTTATCAGCCAGTTTTCTGAAGGGCAGCCCAACACTATATGCTGTAAATTTTATTTGCTGTAATTAACTTCAGACACTTTGTCTCCTATCTTTCCTAATTTCATCTCTTTCTCTGCCCTGTTTATATTTATTGGATGCTCTGGTATATAATTATTAGAAGTTTCCCTTTACTTTAAAAACTGTTGTTTCATCTTTGTGTATATCATTAATTGATGACCCCATCATGACCTTAATTGCAATTTACATACTTACTTGCTACAAAGTTAGAGAGGTTAATTAGATTATTCACTATACAGGTAGATTCACCGTAAGTTTCCATTATCATTTTTAAAGCCAGTATCATCCACTAAACATCAATATGTCATGTGATGTTTTAGGAGCTTCAAGTAAGGTCCAGTTGTGTTATTCTAATTAACTATGTTGTACGTCTCTGTTTAATCGTAATATTCTTTTCTGTGGAAGTAAATTCTACCTCTGGATCCTACTTAACAGTGTTCCTGGCTGTTACTAACCCTTCCTCTGATTCGACATTGGAATGGAAGCATTTTTGATGTTCTATTTATGATGTTAAATTTACAAAGAGGTTTGAGACATTTTGAATTATCTCGTAAATGTGCAATCTTGCCTCACAGTTCAATCTGATCATTTCTTTTAAAATATTATTTAAATTTTCATTGCATCATTTCTTTTACCTATTCAGTGGCATTTCTGCTTCTTTATTTGTTAATCTTCTGAAATAGTCTTAATCTTTCATACTTAAAGCGCCTCTGTTTCCTCCATCCGTGCAACTAAATTTTCCTCCAGATTCAACTCTTTTCTCCTCAGGGATGTTCCTGAGAGTCCCCTGACCTTTCGAGTTACTTCTTTTCAGTGGCTGGTGTTAGATCCACAGTTCTCTAATCATGGGATATTCCACCTAAATCTGTGTACTCCTTTAGGGCATAAAAGAGAGCAAAATTTCCCACCTGGGGGGTAGCAACATGAGAAGAAGGGAAAGAGCAGAGTTAACCTTGGGGAGAAAAATGAGACATAAGGTTGGCTGGGTAGACGAGGCAGCCAGAGATACAGCCTCTGTTGTTCCTGCCCACTGCCTTGGTTTTTAGTATTATCCTTTCCACTCGAATCACTGCAACCCACTGCCCTGTTGCAGGAATGAACATGTGACCCAGGTGCAGCCAATCAGGGTTTGCTCTTCCGCTGTGTTGGTCATTGGTCCAAGGTGGACAAATGATGCAAAAGCTGGGCCAGGTAGAGAGATTTCCTGCAACCTTGCTAATCAGGTTAGACAGCTTCAGACATGTGAACTCAGAGAAGGCCAGAATCTGTTTTTCTTTCTGGACTGTCTGAAATGTGAACTGGAAGAGGCAGGGTGGGGAAAAAATCAACCCAAATAAAATTAGCAGTAAAGAAATCTAGATAAAAAGAGCATTGAGCTGTATGATGTTCCAGAGTCAGTTTGACTTCTTGGACGATGATTATTTTATGATTGTATTTGATTGTGTTGTATTATAATTATTGTTATATTTTTATTATAGTATTTCTTGTATTATTGAAAGAATAAATCAATATATAAATGTGTTGGAATTGCTGGACAGCAAACCATATACATTTTATGTGGTTGACAGAAATAAGCTACTTGAAGCTGTTGAGCTTGAGCAGAGTGACAAAAAGATGTAAATGCTCCATTAGGAGATTCAATCTAATAACAGTTTTTCAAGATGAATACTCCAGTGAGAGCCTAGGCAGGGCTGAAAAATACGTGGCCCATACCCTCCACCTTCCCCTCCTATGCCTGTGGCAGACATTGCTAATCAATCATGGCACTCTTACCCACTGAGTCTGAGCTGGTCTTACCATCCTTCTCAATGAAGTGCTCCAGGCAGTGACTATAGATGATCAGAGCTGGCACACAAAATGAAACCCATTTGCTCTCCCAAGCTCACAGGCAAGGAGAATAGCCAGGAGTCTGAGCATGAATTAGATATAAGGTTCTCAAGATTGGACCTAGGTGGGGAGAGAGCAAAGGAAGGGATAAAACCTAACGTTGACAATATTAGTTTGCTTGGACTGCCATAACACAGTGCCACAGGTTGGGTGGCTAAAACAACAAACAGTTACTCTCACAGTTCTGCAGACTAGAAGTCCAGAATTAAGGTGTTGGCAAGATTGGTTCCTTCTGAGGGCTGTGAGCAAAGGGTCTGCTGCAGGCCTATCCCTGGCTTGCAGAGGGCCAGCTACGTAGAAAGCCTGTGCATCTTTACATCATCTTCCGTCTATGCATGTCTGTGTCCAAACATGCATACTCCTCTTCCTGTAAAGACTCCAGTCATACTGGCTTACGGCCCACTCTGAGGACCTCGCTTTAACTTGATTCCCTCTCTAAATATTCCATCTGCAAATAAAGTCACATTCTGAGATGTTGGCGGTTAAGACTTCAACGTCTTAACATTGAATTTGGGGGGACAATTTAACACATCACACTGGGTGCCTACCATGAGCCAGGCATGAGCTTATATACCATTATCCACTGGAGCCTCAATGCAACCTACATACTGGGTACTTTTATTCTCCCTATTTTACAGAGCAGGAAACTGAGGCTGAAAAATCTTAAGAACTGTATTAAAAGTTACACAGCTGGAGCTGCTGTATAGCAGGATTCAGATGTAGGCTCCTGCTGGCTAATTGATATAGTATAAAAAGAAGGGAACTTGGTTATGTGTTAGACATAAAGGAGAAATTTTTTTAAAAAAATTAAAATCACCAAAGACTCTGGACTTCATTTCTGGAAAAATGGTGATGTCAGTCTTCCTGCTTAATATTTCAGTGGCCCCCTATTCCCTGCAGGTTAAGATGTAAATTATTTAGTAGGAAAATCAAGGCTGCTGATGGTCTTAGATGCCTCATTAATTCTGTCTCTAGCTTCTCTCTTCCTGGCCCCTTTGGTCCAGCAACACTGGGCAATTTATTTGCAGTCTCCACTGTAGGGAAACGGAGAGGGAGAAGGCTTGGAGAGAACAGAGGATGATGGGGAGGAACAACCTGTGCACTAGGTCTCATCCTTGTTGTTTGGAATTCTGGCTACTTTTAGCAGTGAGCAGTATAATTACAGTTTAGTCACCTAACCTGTCTGATTCTCTCTTTTCCCAGCTTGGCCAACATGATGAAACCCCATCTTTACTAAAAATAAAAAATTATCTGGGCATGGTGGTACGTGTTTGTAATCCCAGCTACTCCAGAGGGTGAGGCAGGAGAATCACTTGAACCTAGGAGGCAGGGAGGTTGCAGTGAGCTGAGATCGCACCACTGCACTGCAGCCTCGGTGGCAGAGTTAAACTCTGTCTGAAAATAAATAAATAAATAAATAAATAAATAAATAAATAAATAAATAAATGAGATCATGTTTGCAGAGTCCTCAGTGCAGTGTCTAGCACTTGGCAGGTACCCATTGGCTGTATGGATAACAACCATTCAGTTTGGGATATTTGGAGTCTAACATAACCAATGGCAACCAAAGAGACAAGTTCCTTACCAAGCCAGAAATGCAAGACCAGGATGCAAGTGGCATTCCTGGGGGGTATCAATTCTCTGTTTCTTTGCCCCTTTTCAGAGGCTTTATGTTCACCCCCAGGAGTGCACAACCATCTTCCTGCTCTGTTCCTATTTTCCATTATACTTACCAGGAGTTATGAATTGAACCAGGATGTCTTAGGCAGCTTCCCCTCCTGCTTTAGCAATCAATAAATTGCCATTTCTAAAGGTGAGATTGTGAATTCTTAAGTCCAATCTGCAGATATTCTAGATGACCCATATGTCTCCTGACATTGCTGTATTCATAGATGGCTTCTCAAAGAAACCATTATTAATGATGTAATTAGTATGAATGGCTGCAGTATATATCAAGCAGATCATTAAGGTGGAGGTGGGGATGTAGCCATTTATATTAAAGATACGTTTTATGTTCTGAACCTAAGCAAGAGAAAGAAAGTACTTAGCTTAGAAATCTCGCTTTGCTACACTATGGGTTTTCTTTTTTAAGTTGTCCTAGACCTTCTTTTTGCTTGCTTAATGCTACTTTTTGTTGGAGCCCCTGGGAATTTGAATGAGTTAATAAGGCAGATCCGTTTGTAAAAGAGTATAATCAAGTAAATCACAGCCTTTAAAATCACAAATTTCAAAATCCAATCAACTTAATTAATGTGTTGGTTCATAGACATTGTAAAAGATTTTATTTGATTGAACTAGCCGCTTTCTCTTAGACACCCATCTGCAAGAATATTTACTTATAACTTGTTGTGTAAAGGGATCTTCCTAAACGGCACACTGCCATATGTAACTGCTCAGCTTACCTTTAAGAGAAAATATTGAAGTAACACCCTCAAGCTGTTCTACTCTGTGTTCAGAACTTTTCAAAGCTAGATTTCTATCTTTGTAGTAAGTATTGAAACCTTGCCTCCCACATCCAGGCTGTTCAAATATGAGATAAAATAGTTTCTAAGAATGATAGAGTCCAAAAGCTTTCTATAGTTCTTATAGATGTTGTGAGCTGAAAATACATGGGTTAGTGAAGAGGTTTTTTTTTTCCTTTTCTTTATTATTATCTCTTCTTTCCCCCTAGGAATTAATGTCCTTTGTAGTAGCCAAAATGTTAAATGTTTTTAATAAAAGCTGAGACTTAAGTTAGAGGGGAACATCTTTACCCCAGGTACAAATGACGTTGCTACTTGCCACGTTCCAAAGCGCAGAGGAGATGGGGAGATTGTGAAAACTGGGGAGTCACACACAAGGAGGGGGTGTTTTTTATTCTTTTGACAAACTGATCCTGTTAAGCATCCACTGCATAGCGGTGGCTGCTGTGTTATGCAAGCACCTGTGATGAGCTGCAGAAGAAGAGAGGCGTCTGATGCTGGACCGAGCAGAGCTACTGCAGACAGAAGCTGCTTCCGAGGCCCCTTCTGCTCACAGGGCGTGCTTCCTGGCTCATGTGCAGTCAGCCATGCTGCAGAGGCCAGGGACCCAGGGAGCGTGGCAATAAGTATGTGTCCAGCTTTCCAAACTCTGGGTACTGCGAACCAACTGCAGCTCTGAGCCTTGCTTAACCAGGGCTAGGGACCTGGCAGCTTCTTCCAAAGTCACTTGACAACAGCTGCTCTGCTCTCAGTCAATGCAAGCAACCACTTGTCTACAAAAGGAGTAAGGACAGTAAAGTCTCTGTCTTCAAGGATCATACTCTATTCTTATTATTAGTGGCTACAAACTGTTAAGTACCTACCATTTGCAAGGAGCTGTGTTGATGACATGTTGCATGTACATCATCTCTTACATTATCATAAGACCTCAAATATGTTTTATTACCTCCATTTTGAAGAGATTAAAAAATAAAAAAAACTAAATTGGCCAGGTGTGGCGGCTCACACCTGTAATCCCAGCACTAGGGGAGGCTGAGGTGGAGGATCACTTGAGCCCAGGGGTTCCAGACCAGCTTGGGCAACATGGCGAAACCCCATCTCTACTAAAAATACAAAAATTAGCTAGGTGTGATGGCACATACCTGCAGTCCTAGCTACTTGGGAGGCTGAGGCAGGAGAATCTCTTGAACTCAGGAGGTGGAGGTTGCAGTGAGCCCAGAGTGCTCCACTGCACTCCAGCCTGCATGACAGAGCAAGGCTCTCTTTCAAACAAACAAACAAACAAAACAAAAAAACCCTGCAAATATTAAGTATTAAATCGTAAAGCTGAGACCGCAACCCAGATCTATGTTATTCTAAAGCTTTGGTTGTTTTCATTTCAATAATAACTGTCATGTTTTAGAAAAGCAGCAAAACGTTTATTTAATATGAAATCTCCTGCAGAAACTGATACAGAGACAGATCAAACCAGGACTGCTCTGACTGAAACGGAAGAAGGAAAGTCTCAAGCTCTGACTGGACCGCCTCCTCCTTCCCTAATTCCCAGGTAGTAAATTCCCAGTGACTGAGCCATCACTTCAGAAAACTAGAACTGTGGTTTTTCAGATGTGGTCTCCAGTCCAGCAGCGTCAGCATCACCTGAAAACTTGCTACAGACGCATGTTCTCTATCCTCGTTGCAGGCAAACTGAGTCAGAAGCTCTAGGGTTTGGGTGTCTCTGAATTAAACAAGCCTTCGGGGGGTTGCCGAAGCATGCTCATGAGTCAAACGAAGAATTTACAAAACCCATTTTAATAACAGCTGAGTTCTGTAGTACCTTTCAGTATTCGTAACAGTGATTCCTGGAGACTTTCTTGACCAAGTCCAGGATGGTGCATTAGATCTAGTTATGCATTTTATTTTTTTATTTTTTTTAATTTTTTTGAAATGGAGTCTTGCTCTGTCATCCAGGCTGGAGTGTAATGGCACAGTCTCGGCTCACTGCCACCTCTGCCTCCTGAGTTCAAGTGATTATCCTGCCTCAGCCTCCCTGGTAGCTGGGATTACAGGCCCCTGCCACCACACTCAGCTAATTTTTGTATCTTTAGTAAAGACTGTGTTTCACCAGGTTGGACAGGCTGGTCTCGAACTCATGCCTCAGGTGATTCACCTGCCTTGGCCTCCCAAAATGCTGGGATTACGGGCATGAATCACTGCACCCAGCCTTAGTCATGCAATTTTTATTTAAGAGAAATTCAAGAAATGGATCCTATTTACTCAATGCAACAATGGAGAACGAACGTTGACTTTATTAACCCAGTAATAAAATAAAATGATTTCTCTTGATTTGTTTGCTGTCAAGAATCACAAACCACATGGACTTGAGAAAAGTGAAAGTTATTAACGAGATTTCATGCATCAAGGATACTGTTGACTGTCCAGTGAAAGCATTTTGTTTTTCTTTTTTCTTTTTTTTTTTTTTTTGAGACGGAGTCTCGCTCTGTCACCAGGCTGGAGTGCAGTGACGTGATCTCGGCTCACTGCAATCTCCGCCCCCAGGGTTCAAGTGACTCTCCTGCCTCAGCCTCCTGAGTAGCTGGGATTACAGGCATGTGCTACCACGCTTAGCTAATTTTTGTATTTTTAGTAGAGACGAGGTTTCACCATGTTGGCCAGGATAGTCTCGATCTCTTTACCTCAGGTGATCCGCCCACCTCGGCCTCCCAAAGTGCTGGGATTACTGGCGTGAGTCACTGCGCCCGGCCCAGTGAAGCACCTTACGTGTGTGTCACCATTGAGAAGAAAGGTTACCAAATAAATTTTGTCCCGCTATTGATTGCAAAGACATTCCAGTTTCCACGATATGAAAATGTAGGCCCAGCGTGGTGGCTCACACCTGTAATCTTAGCACTTTGGGAGGCCAAGGCAGGTAGATCACCTGAGTTCAAGAGTTTGGGACTAGCCTGGTCAACATGATGAAACCATGTCTCTACTAAAAATACAAAAAAATTAGCTGGGCGTGGTGGTGCTCACCTGTAATCCTAGCTACTCAGGAGGCTGAGGCACAAGAATCGCTTGAACCATGCAGGCAGAGGTTGCACTAAACTGAGATTGCACCACCGCACTCCAGCCTGGGCAATCAAGTGAGACTCTATCTCAAAAAAAAAAAAAAAAAAAAAAAAAAGCAGGAAAGAAAAGAATGAAAATGTGAAGAAACGTTTGCTTTAGAATCAGTGAAATACGGCAAAAATAAAAGAGATGCTTCCGAAATTTTGTTGCATTAGGTCACTTAGCCAGTGTGGTCAGGTGTCTGTGGAAGCAAAACTGTTTCTTTGTAATCAATTTAAAATAAGACAAAATGAAAAAAAATGCTCTTGTTCATGATAATTTTTTCCATTTTCTGCTTTGATTACCTTTCATATACTGATAAGTCTCCATACTTGGTTGTATTGTCCAAGTTGGATTTTCCCTGCAGCTTCAAAATCATCATGTCCCTCACCAAACTCATGAAGTTCCTTTACATTGTTATTGTTGACTCTGCTGTTCTTGTTATTGTTGGTATACTCTTTAGCACTTCTTCCTCCTCTATCTCTAATTCTAGTACTTGGAAGGAGACTATAGAGTAGCGATTACCTGTAGTTTGAGAACTGTGTTATCTGCGAAGATGTTTCAAAGTGTGGTGGGGTTATAAAGGGCTTTGATGGTGGGACAGGATGGCATTGAGTAAAGTAAGTTGACAGCTTGACATTTCTCCCTGGCCTTATGGATTCATTGTGATTTCAAGAAGCCGAAAAGATATGGTTGTATCATCTGTGGTCTCCATGAAAACTAATGGTCATTTTCTAAACTTTGCATCATCTTTTCTGGCTTTTTCTATCCCTGGAATCATTAATCATGTATATTAGGTGATTTTCCTATATCTGTTCACAGACACAAAAACACATACACTTTTTTTTCCCCCTTCAGATTCTGCCATATCACCATAGAGGTCTTCAGGAAGTTAGTAACCCTAGTTTTAGAAGGGTTTGGTTGTTTTTGCTGTCTTTCCATAGTCATTTTTTTTTTTTTTTTGAGACAGAGTCTCACTCTGTCACCCAGGTTGGAGTGCATTGGTGTAATCTTGGCTCACTGCAACCTCTGCCTCCCAGGTTCAAGTGATTCTCCAGCCTCAGCCTCCTGAGTAGCTGGGTTTACAGGCACTCGTCACCACACCCGGCTAATTTTTATACTTTTAGTGGAGGTGGGGTTTTGCCATGTTGGCCAAGCTGGTCTGGAACTCCAGACTTCAAGTGATCCACCCGTCTTGGCCTCCCAAAGTGCTGGGATTATAGGTGTGAGCCACCACGCCTGTCCCATACTCTTCATTTTTATTACTGCATCTTATTCTGTTTGGGGTTTTTGCTCGGGTGATTGATTTGAGGTGTTTGCTTGTGTGTCTGATTTGGGGAAGAAGTTCCCAGGTAATTAGTGTAAAATTTTTAATAAGTCTCATAAGCTTTACAATTCTTTCCCTGGAGGACAGGTTTTATTTAGGATTTAAGAACAGTAGGCAGTAGTTGTGACATTTTGAACATTTTATTTCTTTACCCAAAAAATAATTAACTTTTGTAAAACCAATAAAAAGAAATCAAAAGAAAATGAGGGACCACAATGCTTTATGGGTTTGTGTTTCTGACAGCCTAAGTCCTGCTCTTGAAAGTAAGTTACCCAGTTGGCAAGATACAATGAAGAACTGAAGCTGTTTGAAAACTTTTTCATTTTTCTGTGAAAATCCAAACTTGGAGGAGAAAGAGCTTACTGATGTCAACACTTAGAAAGCAATGTTCTCTTTATATAGTCACTTACTGTCTTGGGTTTCATTTTCGGTTCGGGGGAAATTAAATTCCCTTGCAATTGCACTCTCTGTCTACCGAGAAATTTTATCTCCACATTGTTTTTACTTGCTATTTGTCCTCTGGGTAAAATACTGTGTCCGTAGGGTTAGAAGTGCATTTTAGAGGTCTTTTGGTTCATCAGGCTGTTCCTTGCAGGTCAGTATTTAAACTATTTCTGACCCAGATGTCTCCTGTATTCTAAGATCCTAGTAAAAAAGCTGGGGGAAGGGAGACCATTGTAAGTACACAGCAGCCTTACTTTGTGAACTCATGCCTTAGTTAAAAGATTAACCAAAGAATTTTATTTCACCCTATTGTGTTACCAAACATTAGATCTTATTGCTTCTAACTATATGTTTATATCCTTTATTCATCCCTCTTTATCCCCACCTCCCCAAAAAAGAATTACTTTAGCATCTGAATTCATTCTCCTGCGAAGCACATAGAAACCTTTAATCACTTACTTACTGTAGGTATGGGCACACACAGCTTTTCTATTTTTTAAGCCTGTCCTTCCACTTAGATTGCAAATAAGTCTTCAGGGAATTGCATGTGTTCTCAAATTTGATTGTATTTTTTCCCTTACAGACACAGGTTGGTTAGGGGGATATCACAGTGGACAAGAATTCCAAAAAACCTGGCTTCAAATCTCCATTCTATTACTGTAACATTCAGTAGATCCCATTGTTACTGAAAATATCGACTTCTCTGTGAGCCACCTCTGTCTTTGAGCCTTTCCATGAAAGTGAGTCTTCTCCCACCGCATTCTTGCCCCCGTTAGCCCCATGGCTTGGTTTGACCAATGAACTGTGAGCATAGGTGATGGATGTCACTTTCAAGTGGAAAATTTACGAGTATGCATGTGCCTCATTTTGCTCTCTTTTCCCTCTGCAGTAAGGCCAGTGATATCTTAGATATGACGGCTCTGTCAACTTGGATTTCCAGAAAGAGGAGAATGTGGAACAGATAACTTTGAGAAATGGGCTTTTAGCAAGTGGGAAAATACGCATGTATTTTGAGCTGTGTGTTGGGGTCTTCTTGACTGCAATGTTACTCACCCTGTCATGAATGATGGTTGTTAGTATTTGCAACATATACATGTCGAATTTCCGACTAGTTTGTGGAGGAAGGGAAGAGTGCCAATCCATATCTTTAAGCCCATCCTCAATCCACCAGCTTCCACCATGTAGTCCAGCACCTACTAGTTGTTTAATAAATTATTGAAGAGCTGTATTGAAATTGGTTTGTGTAATCTTGGAATAGACACTTGAGTGGTCAAAACCAGCATTTTTCCAAAGGATGGGTGAGATTTTAGGAGTTCTGTAAGTTTCTTTTAGGTGGTCTACAGA
Organism: Gorilla gorilla gorilla; assembly: GCF_029281585.2. Classification (NCBI taxonomy): domain Eukaryota; kingdom Metazoa; phylum Chordata; class Mammalia; order Primates; family Hominidae; genus Gorilla; species Gorilla gorilla. Next base: position 10,549,380 of record NC_073242.2, read on the forward strand.
CACAACAGGAAACAAGATTGAATCATAGGGTGGAGAAGTTTTTCCTTTTTGAGTTTTCTTTTAACACATTGTATAGCATTCAAAACAAAATTTCTCATAGCCACATATTTCAGTGGTTACCTGTGATAACTAGAATTCCAGGAGACCAATGTGTTTATATTTGTACAGTTGCTTACCATTTATGGTTAATAATAGTAGTGTCCCACTTATACTAGAAGTTGATTTTATAGATTTTCTTTTAAAGTAAATTGTGTTTAGCACAAAGAGTACGATAAAGGAAAATAAATAATATAGGTGGTAAGGTGAAAATGTCAAAACCTAAAGGTATGGCATATGATTGAAGTTTGGAGAAACACTGCTGTAAGCCTTTTGGTACCCTAAAATATTGTTATGAAAACCTAAGGAGGCCGGGCATGGTAGCTCATGCCTGTAATCCTGGCACTTTGGGAGGCCGAGGCAGGTGGATTGCTTGAGGTCAGGAGTTCAAGACCAGCCTGGCCAACAAGGTGAAACCCCGTCTCTACTAAAAATACAAAAATTAGCTGGGCATGGTGGTGGGCACCTGTAATCCCAGCTACTTGGAAGGCTGAGGCAGGAGAATCACTTAAACCGAGATGGCGGAGGTTGCAGTGAACTGAGATAGCACCACGGCACTCCAGCCTGGGCAACAGAGCGAGACTCCATCTCAAAACAAACAAACAAACAAAACCAAACCCAAAGAATGTTTGAATGGGTTGTGAGGATGGTAAAGTGATAGATGTAAGGAATCATTGCTTTGGTCATCGTTTATTGTGTTGGTGTTTGTAACAGTCTTTCCTTCCTATCTAGGGATTTATCTCCATCTTGTCTGTCCCCAGTTTGCTGAGATTTCCGTATGAATAGCATATTCCAAGTGGAGAAGAAGGAGAGTGCCTAAATTCACTGTCACCTTCTGATTTAAGCTTTTTTAACCTACGTACCCAGTCTCTGTTCTGTGTGAAAAGTAACTGGAACCATTTGTGTAGGTGAAAATAGCAGTTAGCAGACTCAACAGAACTCTAAATAGGAGGGATGAAGTCAAGGGTATGAAGTGAGCATGAAGTGAGAACCTTGAACCGACTCTTGCTTGCTTGTGACTGTAAGTGTTCCCTAGAATTCGTGTGGACTCACCTGGTTCTTGTGTCTCAGAACCTTCAACACTGTGAACGTTTTGAGGACGGGAGTTATATCTGATTCCCCTTCATGTTCCCCGTCCCTTCACAATTGTTTGTTGACACCAGGCGTTCTTCCAATATCCATCCATTCATTCATTAGTGACTTTCAATTAAAGCATACTCATGTCTTCCATTACAGGTGCCAGTGCATCCATTTTTATTATTAATAGTGGCTACAATAATATTTGTGGCAGCCACAAATTATAGAATATGAATCATGAATCCTGCTAGCACTTTATGTTTATAAGAACAACTGCTTGCAGCAACTTAGCAAGGTGGCAATATTATCTCTAAAGAGGAAAATGAAACTTAGAGTAGTTAATCTACTTGCCCATCGATATAAGATACAGACACTAAATATAGGTCTGTCCAGTTCTGAAAACCCAGAAACCCATTTGCCTTTTCTACCTAATACTACCTTGTTGATGAAGACACACACACACACACACGCACACACACACACACACACAGACACAGACACACTAGAGAGAGAGAGAGGAGAGGATAGGGGAAGATATATCAGCTACATAAACTTCCCAGTCCTGCCTTATTTATTAGTCTGTGATGGTTAGTTTTTTCCAGTGCTCCAGGCATAGCATTCCTCAGCACCATTGTTCCAAATCACTGAAGCTGGCAGCATTCCTTTCCTTGCTTAATCTCTGCAAGTTTCAACAAATTGTTAATGTAATGTTTTCCTTGAACATACTTAACATTAACTTTCATTCATCTGAACGTGAAACGCAACACTCCATGAAGGTGCAATCTGTCTTCAATCCAGTGTCTCAGCAAATTCCTGCTGCCCAAAATAGAGCAAAGGTTGAGCTAGCCTAATGTAGGGTTGGCATATGATACCATTATAGTTACTTAGTGGACAGCAAGGCCAGCACTGCTTTTAAAACAACCCCTGCTCATTCTTTTCTTCCATTTCTTTCCAGCAAGTCGGTTTTCTGAGAAGGAGCTGTGGCTGGTTGTATTAACATTTGCATTTTGATCCTGCTTACTGATGCACTAAAAAAAAGAATCTTCTGTGTTGCCTACTTAGAATTTTCTGTTGTATTCGTGTGAAGTTGCCAGGTGGGCAACATAGATCCCATTTCTTAGTTTCCTTTACAGCAAGTTGAGTCTTACCCAAGTCCCCAAAACCCCTGTTTGGTGATTGCAGACCCTCTTTGCACCCCTTCCCTTGGCGATTTTATGCAAAGTTAATGGCCTTTGGCCAAGCAGAACTTCCCCAGAGCTCCTTCAGTTCTTCACATTTTTGACAGTAACACTTTGTAATGAATGTATTTTAGACAAGGCTCTTCGACTGTAAAGTACTGGATCTCTCTAAAAATAACTCACTTGAGAAGGGGGTTATTTTAAGGAGACTTGGAAAATATCTTAAAATACCCAAAGTCTGAGGCCAGTCATGGTGGCTCACACCTATAATCCCAGCACTTTAGGAGGCCGAAGTGGGTGGATCACTTGAGGTCAGACGTGTGAGACCAGCCTGGCCAACACGGTGAAACCCTGATTCTACTAAAAATACAAAAATTATCTGGGCGTGGTGGCACACACCTGTAATCTCAGCTACTCAGGAGCCTGAGGCAGGAGGATCACTTGAACCTGGGGAATGGAAGTTGCAGTAAGGCAAGATTGCACCACTGTACTCCAGCCTGGGCAACAGAGCAGGGCTCTCTTGAAACAAACAAAAAAGCCTGAGAGTGAAGTACAGTGCTATTTGTAGGGGTTTGTTAGGAAGCAGAAGTATCAGAAATGCATATTCTCAAAGCCTCCCTGTCTCTCTCTCTCTCTATTCTGCTTCAGGGTCTTCTGTGCCCCCGTCACCTGTCTGATTTCTGTCTCTGCTCATTTCTCACCACTCACTCTCAGTCTTTGCTCCTCAGCTATTCTCGCGTGTGTGGTGCTGGCTCCTGCTCTGCTTTTGCCTTGATCTAGTTTTACTTTTAATTGCAAAAACTACAATTACTTTTCATTGCAAACACTGCAGTTACCTTTGCACCAACCGAATACATGATCTTTCTCTTCAGAACTTGTAAAAGACTGCCCACCTCACCTGGCCCTCCTAGATTCCATTCACAGGAGCTCACTGTCTGCAGAATGAATTGCCATTGAAACAGCTCTATCACCTCATTTTGCAGGCAGTGGAGTGAGTTTACAGGAAATGGACAAGCTCACAGGGAAGCAAAGACTGTGGAGGGAACACAACTTCTCCCAGAAGAACACCGTGGGAAGTTTGGTTTCTTGTCTTAAATTATTGGGTGTTGGGAAAGAAAGCCCCTAGAGATCAAACTCATATAGGTCATCTAAAAATACACGATCAAGTCACAAAAGCACAAGATAAAAAGAAGCCTTTCTTTATCCCTGTACCATGCCTTTACAGAAACTACCTGATTCATCAAAAGATCTTTCTTTTAAACCTGAACTCTAGTAGCTGTGTGATAGAGAGGTCTCTTGTCAGTATCAACAGCTGGGGATCTATATTGAGCTCAGAAAGTGGAGTTCTGAATCAAACCAAGTCCATGAGCCCCAAAGTAAATTTAGACCACAAAGAATCTCCTCTCCAGTTTTTATATAAGGAGAAAAGGAGAACAACAGCCCTTTTCCTCCAATAGAGCATTGGCCAGAGAAGCCCAGAACTGCACTTTATCAATGTGGAAACTAAAATATCTTTTCAATGTAATTTCTGATGAATTTTCATTTGCATTTATCATGAAGACCAAAATGCATGTATCATCTGGTGAGAAGTATTCTTTCAAGGTATCTAAAACTTATAATCACTAATAAAAATATGCTTAATACTTCAGGGCCAATGGAGTGAATTGTCTGGGGAATAGTTTAGGTAGTCTGATAGGGTCAGCTGTCACACATAGAGGGAGCAAGCTGTCCTGGAGAATGAACACAGAGAGAACATGATAATTAACCAAGTGCTATGATGTCTTCTAATATCCAAAAGACAGCTCTTTATATGGGTTTTCTTCCTTTGCATAGTACTGGATCAATAGATAGATACTGGATCGATTGATAGATAGACGAACAGATACAAACATATATAGATTATGGACTGAGATAGAATGATCTATAATTGCTACCTATCTCTCTTGTCTGTCTGTCTGTCCTTTTTCTTCAAAGTAAGCTTCACTTGCGTCACTTCTGCATTTTCTGTCACAGACAGCATTGGTCATTGGTCATTTCAACACAGTTTCATAATATGTCTCTGTTTCCAAGGGGTGGTCTGTTGTGCATTTGAAATCCCCCAAATAGCTCTGTGTTCTGTGTGACTTTGACAGTCAGTCTCATGGATGGGTGAAATGAAGTTTTCTCTTTTGTTCCATTCAGCCCAGGTGGCAGCACTTCTCTAATTCTGTCAGAATGCCTTCCTGAATTTGTGCCTTTGTTATCTTTTGGTTGGAGTCCTGGGAATCTGTCTCATGTTTCTGTTCACACCTGCTCTCCATCCCAACTAGAGGTACTCGCAACGTGTACCCCCAAAACAAGAAGTATTTCTGAAAACACTTGCCCCATTTGGGGTTCTCAGTGCAATTTCATGACAGTTTTAAACTGACACTTTCTCTCACTTTATAACAGCAGGCTAGAGAAAAATAAGAAACTGATAGCCTCAACCTCACTAAAACATTCATGAATTAAAATTTTGTAAAAAGGTTACCAACAGATTGTATCAGTTTAGTTCATTTTTTTCTATTATCTTTAAAAGCCATTTTCCCTGTGTTTGTAATTTTATTTTATCAGTTTAGGTAGTAGTCCGGAATAAGACATGTCGGGTTTAATTCTCTGCCACAGTTCTCAAATGCATGTTTCATAAGTAGCGTGTGGCTTTCTCAGCTAAAATTAAATGTCTGACTGTCTCCAAATGTTTTCTATCTAGAATTTGCAACATACACCCTTCCAGAACTAACAGAGACTGTGAAAATTACCACTAAACAACGTCAGTCTAGTTCATCCTTCTTACCAGCTTAAAATGCTGGCTGTAGATAAATACATCTTTAATAAATAATCTAATGACTTAAAGAAATAAAGTCTGGTCCTCTTTTGCATAGAAGTTCAGTTCAGAGAAGCACCAAATCAAAAAAGATGATCTATATTAACAATATCCTCTAGTTTTATGATGTTCTAGGAATCAAAGAACAAGTCCAAACGTCAGAGACCAAATGTGTATCCCAAATGTTATATCTCCAGTGGTTCCTGATTCCCAGAATCCCCTGGATAGCTCTAAAAAATATATAAAATTGGTTCCATTCATGGTGATTTACTAAATATGGAATGGAACTAAGCGGATGGGAGAACTAACTGGTTTACCCTCTTCCTCTGCCTCAGCCACTAGTTGTTATTAATATGTATATATATGTATGTCTATTCCCCTACTGGATAACAGGCTGTCCATTCCTCTCATGACCTCTACAAGGCAGCTGCACATGATTGATGAGAGGAAGGATCTATGTTCAGAAAATTTTTTTAAAGGAGGAAGTGGAGGAGAAGAAAAAAATGGAGAGTCATAGATCCTTGACAATGCCAGTGTTTTGTGGAAAGGAGGCAAAAGTACCTGATGGAAGAAATAAAGGAAGAGTAAAGGATACTCATGTGATTGCACAAAAGTGGACTACATCTCAACAGTGAGGAATGAGCCCTAAGACAGGTTGAAATCCCAGCTCTGCCACTTCCAAAATGTGAGACTTGAGCAATTTGTTTAAACGTCTTGGGATCAGTGTTACCATGTGTAGAATGAAGATCATGATAGTACTCATCCTCTTAGGTCATCTTTTTGTAAAATGTTTTTTTAATTATGGTGGGTACATAGTAGGTATATAAATATTTGTGGGGTACCAAAGATGTTTTGATACAGGCATGCTGTGTGAAATAATCAAATCATGAAGAATGGGATATCCATTGGTTTGGGAGGCCGAGGTGGGCAGATCATCTGAGGTTAGGAGTTTGGGACCAACCTGGCCAACCTGGTGAAACCCCATCTCTGTTAAAACTGCAAAAATTAGCTGGCATTGGTGGTGGGTGCCTGTAATCCCAGCTACTCAGGAGGCTGAGGCAGGAGAATCACTTGAACCTGGGAAGCGAAGGTTGCAGTGAGCTGAGATCATGCCACTGCACTGTGCAGTTTGAGACTGCCTCAAAACAAAACATAAAAGAGTTTATCCTTTTTGGTACTAACAATCCAAGTACACTCTTTTAGTTATTTTTAAATATAAAATTACTACTGAGTATAGTAATCAAATAATATGTATATTTTTTGATGTATAGCAATCAAATAATATGTCTTTTTCTTTCTTTTTTTTAAAGTCATCAACCATCCCTACTTTCCCCTCTTTCAGCCCCTGATAACTATCCTTCTACTGTCTATGTACATGAGTTCAATTGTTTTGACTTTTAGATCCCACTAATAAGTGAGAATATATGATGTCTGTCTTTCTGTGCCTGGCTAATTTCAGTTAACATAATAATCTCCAGTTCCATCTTTGTCATTGCAAATGACAGGATCTCATCCTCTGCTATGTAATCTGGGGACGGTATTTCAAATGCACTTAGAACAGTGCTTGGGCATCATCAACGCCATGTAAGTGCTGCTGTGGTCATTGTGTTAGAAAAGTGCCCGGTAAATTATGCTCTATGAATGCGAGGTCTGTGGATTGCTCCCAAGAGCGTGAAGACCCACAAATGTACATGAGAGGTGGGAGCATTTGAGATCATAGATGAGTTTATAGGATAGAAAGAAGATTGCAGGTAATATAAAAATCAGTGGAAGAGTGGTGAGAAATGATTAGGGAATTTAGGTGACATTTTTTTTAAAAAATGCATTTGCTGAAAGAAAGCGAAGAAATTCTGCCACAACTCAGAATGCAGCTGAAATGTCCGTGTGCCCAGCCCTGAGCTCTCCACACCTTCCTGAATGCTGGCAGCACCTGACGAAGGGAGCAATGGGTGGGGCTATTTCTATTTGGCACATAAGAAAACCATTGCTGACAAATAACTTGCCCAAGCTGACACAGCGACTTTAGAGATTTAAACCCAGGTTGTTTTCCAGAACCCTACTTCATAACTTCTAAGATAGAGTAGAAAATATTTGCATTCCCCGTCTCTACTAAAAATACAAAAATTAGCCTGTAAGCCCAGCTACTCAGGAGGCTGAGGAGGGAGAATCGCTTGAATCCAGGAGGCAGAGGTTTGCAGTGAGCCGAGGTCGTGCCATTCCACTCCAGCTGGAGTGACAGAGCGAGACTCTGTCACAGACACAAAAAAGGAAACATTTGCATTGACTGGGGCGTGTCCCGACACAGATTAAAACATGATGTGGCTTCCCACTGCATTTAAGAAAATGGTCAAGTCCAGAAGTCCAGGTCGGGTGCAGTGGCTCACGCCTGTAATCCCAACACTTTGGGAGTTCAAGGCGGGCGGATCACTTGAGGTCAGGAGTTTGACCAGTCTGGCCAACATGGTGAAACCCCATCTCTATTAAAACAAAAAAAATTAGCTGGGCTTGGTGGCACGTGTCTGTAATCACAGCCAGTTGGGAGCCTGAGGCAGGACAGTTGCTTGAACCCGGAAGGCAGAGGTTGAAGTGAGCTGAGATCATGCCATTGCACTCCAGCCTGGATGACAGAGCAAGACTCTGTCTCAAAAAATAAAAAAAGTCTAAGTCCTTTACATGGATTACAGAGCCCTGCAGTTTCTGAGCTTATCATCCATCTGTCCCTTCATACCCTATATCCCCAATTCCCTGGAGCTCTTTCTGTCTCTCAGACACCAGCTACCCTCTGTGTCTCACCATGTCGGATCCCTGTGTTATAGGTAACTTAAGGTCTGTAACTCTGCTAAACTACAGGCTCCACATGGACAAGAGACCAGGCCAGGTTTTTGCTTTTCCTCGGTGTTTATATAATGCCTGATACTTGGCAGTTATTTCAAAAAAATGAGGTGAACCGAGTAAATTCCACACCATATTCAGGACCAATCTCTATTTTGCCAAATCATGCATCATAATTGAGGTTGTAGCCAATGGCGTTAAGAATGCTTACAGTCCATTGTGGAGTTTGCACCCATGGCCACCCCTTTGGCATCAAGCTCTGACTCCAGCAGTGATCACCTGCCATCCTGAAGCTGCCATATGACCCCTGCCCCTCCACGACCTCTCAGAGCATAGCTTCCCCTTGGATGGCGGGAGGTGAGGAGAGCAGTCAGAGGTGAAGGCTAAAGAATGTGGAGGGTATTGAGTGCACCCCAGCCCCTGACATTTCAGCTTGTTATGTGGCTGTGGTAGTAAGCATTTGGAATCAGCTCTATAAATTATTTAAGTCTCATAATTCAGTCCATAGTAAAGATTTATTGCAACAAACTGAAAAACAAAGTACAGACACAAAGGAAACAGAACATGGGTTCTGCTGTGAGTTACACGGTACATAAACTTCTCATGTCCGTGGGAGTAACATAAAAAGAAATAGGTTATTTTTAAAATACTGAAGTGTTTCTGAAAGAGATAATTCAGCTCTGAGTTTCTGTGTGTGTACATGTGTATATACATGTGTATGTGTGTATACTATATGTGTATAATACGTGTGTATGTGTATGATACATGTGTTTGTGTCCATATATGTGTATGCACATGCATCTGTGTGTATGCATGTGCGTGTCTGTATAACGTGCGTGTGTATAATACATGTGTGTATATGCATGTGTATGTATAATATATGTATTATGCACATGTACACGTGTATAATACGTGTGTGCATCTCTGTGTATGTGTGTGCATATGTGTATGTGTGTATGTGTGTATATGTGTATAATACATTGTATATGTGTATGATATGTGTGTATGTGTGCATATATATAATGCGTGTATGCACATGCATCTGTGTGTATGCATGTGCGTGTCTGTATAATGTGCGTGTGTATAATACGTGTGTATGTGTGTATGTATAATACATGTATTACACACGTACACATGTATAATGCGTGTGTGAATCTGTACACGTGTTTATGCATATGTGTATAAGTGTGTATGCACGCACGTGTATATAACGTGTGTATGTGTGTGTATAATACGTGTGTGAGTGCATATGTGTGTATATGTGTGTATATGTGTGTGTGTGGATGCGTGTCCGTGTGTATGTTTGCGTGCATGTGTGTATAACGTGTGCGTGTGTGTGTGTATAATACATATGTGTATGCATGTGTATGTTTCAGGGTTTTCTTGCATTCCATTTTCTATTTAGCAACAGGCATTTTCTTCTTCCCTAGGCATTAAGGCCCTCTTGGCTCAAAATTTTCATGAAGCATGGATACATTACAATTTTTACATTTTTAGTTGGTTGTTTACGGCCATTGGTTGGTCTGTCAAGAGCACGAAGTCATCTGCTTACTATACCATCTTGGGTGGAAAGGAATGAGTTTATGTTTAGAGACACCTGGATGTAGATTACAACTCCATCTCTCACCATCTGTGAGATTTTGAGCACAGCTCCAGAATGCTGTCAGCCTTAGTTTTCTCATCTTTGAAATGGGAAGAATAAACGTCCATACCTCATCAAGCAAGTGTCAATTAGAATTATCTCTACAGATTTCATCGCCCATGGAGGCTTCATGCATGATGGTTTCATCTTGTGCTGTCTCTCAACATTTACATGAGTGAAGTATATCACACTTACATATTTGAAGTATGGAAGCCTTTTCTTTGCAAGAGGAAACCAAAAGCAGGCAGGAGCATTTTGTTAGTAAATAATACTGGGGCCATGTCCAGGTGTGAAGTTAACAATGAGAGAGATTTTTTTTGCCCATGTTTTGACCATAACCATTTGAACTATGTTTAGTCTTAATAGCTGGGTGGCCTTGAACAAAGTTAATTTGCCTTTCTGTGCTTCTGTTTCCTTATTTATAACATGAGGATGCTCATAGCATCAACTTCTAGGGTTGTCGGAAGGATTAAATGAGTTAATACTCATAAAATGCTTAGAACAGTTCCTGGCACATGAAAGAAAGGTTTATTTGAGTTTTTTTTTGTTGTTATTGCTGGTGGTGGTGGTGGTGTTATTGTTCATGTTCTTACGCTGAGCCTGTGTGGTGAATTGGAATGTATCTGTGAATAATTCATTTGCTATTTAAGCACGTTCAAACATCCCATCATAATATTCAAAGTCAATATGTCTATTTCTCTGTAGTTCATCCATGAATATCCTGTTTCAAGTTGCCATCATCTCCCCCTGGAGCTACCACAAAATCCTTTAGGGATCCTTCTGTAACCTCTATCCATGCTCCCATCAAGGAAAAAGATTTTAAAACATCTAACCATGCTACCACTATCCGCTCTCCCACTTAAAACTGTTGATTGGTTTCCCGTTGCTCTTAGGATGAAAGCAAACATGATTGCATGGCCTTGGATGGTCTGGCCCTGCCCTTCTCTCAACACTCATCTGCTTCTCCCCTTACTCATTATTTCAGAGCCTTTTTAGTCTTTTCCAGTTCTAGCAATGTGCTGAGTGTCACAGCAGATGGTATTCCCTCTGCCTGGAATTCTACCTTTCTTGACCTCGTCCCACCAACATCACTATTCATTCTTCTGGTCTCAGAATCTGTATTGCTTTCTCCATGATGCCGTTCCTATCTTTCGTGTAAACTGGGATCTTCTGTCTACGTCTAAGACCCTCTCCTCTTCCTTCACAGCACCCAATGCCATTCTTAATATTCCACTTAACATGTTATGCTTGTTGAGTGTCTTCGTGTGAGCTCCATGAATGCACGGAGCTACATATGTCTTGTTAACTGCTACATCCTCAGCATTTTGCACATGGTAAATGCTAATGAAAACATTTGTAGAAGGCATGAATGCCATTTGAGATGTTCCCATAACGTTCATTAGAACTAGAAAGACTTCCTGATATCCCTCCCATTCACCGACATCATGTATAGCTGGGTGCTGTGTTGACAGCTTGGCCACTGCATACTTCTCACTTGTGCCTGTCACCCTGTATTGTAAATTTCCTATCGACAGGCTTTGTGTTCCCTGTTAGACTGTCTCTTTCATGTCTCCCATCCTAGTGTCTAACATATGTATTCAATAAATATGTACAGAAGGAAGATAAGAAGAAAGAGAGGAAAGATCAGACTTCGGTCCAGTGAGGACAGAATCGCTTGTTCATCTCTTCTGTCTAAGCCCATCCCTCTCCCTGGGCTCATTTTAGCAACACTGCAAGTCAAGAGAAGTTTCAACCTGGAAATGTCCCACCTAGCAAGGCCAGGGCTGCAAAATCAAGAAAGTGAACAGGAGGTTCCTATTACCATTGGGGAAGACAATAACACAGAGTCCAAGAGGTCAAAGGGTGCCTGGCCTATGTCTGCCCCTACGACTCTTCCTTAGCCCATGACTCTCGACCTGGAATGACAGCAAGTTCATGTCTAGTTAAGCAAATCCAGAGAAGACTTTTGTGTATGTAATGGAATGTTCAACTCCTCAATTATGCTGTGAGAGGCTGAGGGGGAAAAATAGACATTTTTGCAAAATCTGTTTCTGGCAACTTTCAGTAAGCTAAAACAGTTAAGCATACAGAATTTTCTGTTGTTTCTGCAAAGAGATAATCTGTTACATGGAAGCTCATTTGCTTATTTGAAGTAAATACTGCTTCAGACCCAGTAGAGATTAACACTCATGGATGAGGTGGATTGAGAAGGAAGAGATATAATACTTCACTGTTATATTTACTGTGTTAAATATAAAGTAGGGATTGATGTAAAATGTTCTGGAGTTCCCCATGTGAGCCTAAGTGATGAACTGGGGTTTATTTGCCATCTGGCTTTTAAGCAGGGATTTTTTTTTTCAAGTCAGAAAAATGGCACCTTCAGAAATATTGCGTTACAGACATCTGTTTATCAGAACTTTGCCTGAAGGAATTATTCAGAATGTGCTTAAGGTTGTACTTTACCTGACATATGGAAATATAAAGTTGCATACTTGATGTCGGCATATATTTGTCTACATAAAATCAGGTGTCATACTTGAAACCCGGAGTGCTGGAACTTGGTAGGTGGTGCTTTTAGTACCTGGGATATTCATTGTTCTACCTCATGTGGTTCTTGATGTCTTCATTTTTTGGAAATCATTGTGTGGAATTACATGTGACTCATAGTTTCTGTATTGAAGCCCCGTTTTTGTTTCCACTGTGTTCCTTACAACTGAAATGGAAAGCTACTCTTAGTTGATATCGGTTTCATGGCAAAACTCTGTTAGTAATTTCAAGTTTGTCTAACAAGTGAATATCTGGAGCTATCAAGAGGAAAGTCTTCCAGGCCGTACTCAGAAGACCCAAGAGGAAAAGATGGTTTTGCCAGGTGCAGTGGCTCATGCTTGTAATCCTAGCACTTTGAGAGGCTGAGTGGGGAGAATCACTTGAGGGCAGGAGTTCAAGACCAACCTGACCAACATGGTAATACCCTGTCACTACTAAAAATACAAAAATTGGCAAGGTATGGTGGCATGCACCTGTAATCCCAGCTATTCAGGAGGCTCAGAGAGGAGAATTGCTTGAACCCAGGAGGCGAAGGCTGTAGTGAGCTGAGATTGTGCCACTGCACTCCGGTCAGGGTGACAAGTCAAGACTCCATGTAGAAAACATGAAGAAGTGGTTTCCATACACATCAAGTTTTAAAGGAACCTTTCAACTCATCATGTCATCAGAACCAAATAAAGCTTTAATATTATCCATGATTGTACACTGTTTTCCATCTGTTCATTTATTTATTTATAGATTGTTTCTTCAGACATTGACTAAGCTGCTACTTTATGCCAAGTATTGAAGATGTAGATTCTATTCTTTACTTGTTCAGGGCTTACAAGGGAGCAGAGAAGATGGACATAAACAAAATAGTTACACATCAGTCACCATGATTGATGCGTAACTTGAAATGAGATGAGTGCTCTTGTGAAATGAAACAAGGTTTTGTGAGCATCTGTTGGAGCAACCTGACCTAGGACTTCAAGGGAAACTTCTTGGAGGAGGCGACTCTGAAGCCATCATAAGTGACTTCACTTGTTGAGGAAGGGGAGGAGTCTTTCAGATGGCAGGACAGCCATATACAAAGATCTGGGGGCTAGAGAGCTCATGCAGCATTGCACAAGCTATTTAGAGGCCAGTATAGCTGCCGCCAGGGGAGCTCATATGGCCAGGAGGGCTGACCGTTCCTAGAGAGGTCAGCAGCCCTTACAGCCTGGAGTAAGGAAGGTGGTGCTTATAAAGCAAGAATGATGGGAAATCATTGCACAGATTCTAACATAGAGGCCAGTTCTGTGCTCCAATTAAAATTGACGAAAGATCCCTGAAGTCTGCCATCATTGCTTATCTGTCTTTGAATTCTCTAGTGTCTAGTGGACAGCAAGTGCTGGTAAAATAAATACATGACGTGGGGGAACCACTTCAATAGGATGTGAGCTCGGAGTGAGTTCCAGAAAGGTACCCCACAATCACTTATCCCAGAAACTGGTGGGGAGGTTTCAGTCAACCTGTATAAATGCTCCTGAGGACTGTCCTTTGGATAAGCAGGTGTTCTCTTTACCTAAAAAGAGATGTCTTTCAGAAAGTCTTTAAGGGCAGCAGAGCAAGCACTGGGAGGAACTAATAGGATCTCAAAAGAAAGAGGTGAGAGGCAGAGGGCTTAGGGCCTTTCAGAGCTGCTGCTGCTTAGCCAGAAGAGGGAAGCAATTGCATCCCCAACAGGCGGGCTGTAAAGGAAATGCAGCTCATTACTTGGAAAGGGTGGTGAAGGTGGGAGCAAACAGCTTCTAGATCAAGCTGCCAGGGAGGATGTTTAGTAATTAAAGGAGGCTGGCACCATTTGGAGGTACAAGTCTGCAAATTCAAGGTTCACATCCCAGGGAGTGACCACGTGGTCACAAAACACAGCCTACAAATGCCCCCACCTGAGGTCACACAGAGATAATCTACCCCTATGGGGGCTGTGCGGGTACAGCAAGTCGGATGCTCTTATTCACCACCCCTACACCTAATAGTGCAGTTCATTCTCAGATCATTTTTAAAGGAGAAATGAAAGCTCTGTGTCTGTGTGTGTATGTAGGCACCATCTTAACACATTGCATGCACTTTTGATGCACATGTGTGTTCTAGACTGTCATTCACAGGGACTTCTGCTGTTGAACCTGTTTTCTGTGAGGCACAAGTGGTAGGCTTATGAAACCCATCCATCTTTAGGCCAGGTGCACTGGCTCATGCCTGTAATCCCAGCACCTTGGAAGGCCCAGGTGGGAGGATAACTTGAGGTCAGGAGTTTGAGACCAGTCTGGCCAACATGATGAAACCCCCTGTCCACTGAAAGTACAAAAATGAGCTAGGTGTGGTGGTGGGTGCCTGTAATCCCAGCTACTCGGGAGACCGAGGCAGGAGAATTGTTTGAACCCAGGAGGCGGATGTTGCAGTGAGCTGAGATCATGCCATTGCACTCCAGCCTGGGTGACAGAGTGAGACTCTCTCTCAAAAAAAAAAAAAAAAAAAAAAGAAAGAAAGAAAAACCCATACATCTTGTACCTGAGGACTGTTTGGGGAAGCAGCTGCTTTTGCCCATCAGTTTCTCCTTGGTGTTCTCTACTCACAGGGATCCTCGCCTTGCACCTGCTGGGAAGGCCAGTTCACCTGCCTGGGCTAGTTGTGTTACACAAAGCTGGAGGAGAATGAAGTCAAAGTGGCTAATTTTTTTAGAGAAGAATTGTTTTGGTCTGCGTTGGGTGAAGTTTCTCTCTATTACACTTTTCTACAAATTCCCCTGTTCCCAATTCCCTCAGACAACAAAACTACAATTTGCTGGATAAACAAAAGCAGTGGGGATGAAGCCTCCCTGGCAGCCAGTCTGTCAGAGGTGCTGTGCTTGTTAGCATGGTAAAAGAGTTAGAGGAATTTTTCAAGTTGTACAAAATTGAATTACTTAATAAACTTGGTGTAACTTTCTTCCCTGGGAGTCAGTGTTGTTAAAACATCTAAAAAGACTATTTTGCGGCATTAGCATTTTACAGTTGGTCAGGGTGTTCAAATCCTTTATTCTTTATCCATTTTTTTTCTCAATAACATTTGTTCCTTAGCCCTTTCTTCCTAGCTAACAGTCTCTGTAACTGTTTAAAAAAAAAATAAAAAAAAGAATGGCTGGCCTCAGTAGGTCATGCCTGTAATCCTAGAAGTTTGGGAGGCAGAGGCAGGTGGATCCCCTGAGGTTGGGAGTTTGAGACTCCCAGGCCAACAAGGCAAAACCCCACCTCTACTAAAAATACAAAAATTAACTGAGCATGGTGGCCCACTCCTATAATCCCAGCTACTTGGGATTCTGAGGCAGGAGAATGGCTTGAACCCGGGAGGCATAGGTTGCAGTGAGCCAAGTTGATGCCACTGCACTCTAGCCTAGGGTACAGAGTTAGACTCCATCTCAAAAAAAAAAAAAGAAAAAAAAGAAGTGTAGATGTTTGGTTATCCTTTCAAATCATCTAGCTAGTAGCTTGGACTTTGTGTTTATTCAAATTTTCCCCATTTAGCAACATTGCCCCCACCATCACCACCAAAAGGGAAAAAGTAGACAGCGGGCTAATCATCCCTGTTAGAAAGAATTTCTCTCAAATGCCTGAGGCAAGTTTGCATGCCATGGATGGAAATGGTATTTTCAACTGACAGACTGAGCCGGTCCTGCCTAGGAAACCTGCTGCCTTGGCACGGTGGTATTAGTGGCTGAGGGCTGTATGTTTATTCCCTGGCCCTCTGCTGATCCCTGGAAGCAAAGTGAGTGTCCACAGGCTTTCTCTGTAATGACACTGACTTCCGTCTGCCCTTGTGTTTCCAAGGTGAGCTTTGTTAGGTGCCAGGCTGCAGGGTCCTTCTGCAGCATTCTGAAGAAATCCTCTGCCTTCCTCTGGTTGGGCAGAATGCCCAGCAGAATCAGAAACAGTGAGCTCATCTCCACCTGATACTTTGTCTTGGATGGAACACTTTGCTTTATTATTAAAAAAAAATTATAATGCCTCACTTAGGGCTGCAAGCAGTGTTGACGTATTCAATAGCGCATTGGAGAAAATGTCGAAGCATATTTGCAGAAGGTGCCCATCCTATGGGCAACCCCAAAAAGCAATTTATTACCCCCCCAAAATATACATTGTCATGTGGAGCGGAAGGATTAAATATTTATGTCTGTTGGCTGGGGTAATAAAATTGTATTCAATTGTGTCTCAGGCACTACCTAATGACTGTTGAAAACTCGGTAATAACACTGAAACTCATAAAAAATACAGGATAAACAATGCTGGAAGAAAATTATGGGAAAATAGCCTCTGGCCTGTGGAAATGCGACTTTATTTTGAAATAATTTGAAATAAGAGTGTATGCATTAAAAGAAAGTGAGTTTATATAACCGCAATCTAATCTCTAGAAACTTTTCTTTATGGTTTTCTCCTTTGTCAAGTTAAAAACAAGGGGTACATCAGTAGTGTTTCCAGTAAATCCTGATAGGTTTGGATTTCCTTGAGGACAGGAACAGCCTTTTCTTCATCTCTGAACTCTTGGGACTTAAAAAGAGCCTAGTTCAGAGCAGACTGGGTGCTCCATAAATATTTGCAGAACTTTTTTTTTTTTTTTTTGAGACAGAGTCTTGCTCTGTTGCTGAGGCTGGAGTACAGTGGTGAAATTTCCGCTCACTGCAACCTCTACCTCCTGGGTTCAAGCAATTCTGCTGCCTCAGCCTCCTGAGTAGCTGAGATTACAGGCACCTGCCACCCCACCTGGTTAATTTTTTGTATTTTTAGTAGAGACGGGGTTTCACCATGTTGGCCAGGCTGGTCTTGAACTCCTGACCTTAAGTGATCAGCCCACCTCAGCTTCCCAAAGTGCTAGGATTACAGGCATGAGCCACCGCACCCAGCTTACAGAACTAAATTTAAAACGTAATAATTGTTTATGATCTCCATGTCATCTCCGTATTCCAAGGATTCTCAACCAGAGTGATTTTTGTTCCCCAGTAGGCGTTTCGCAATATCTGTAGACATTTCTGTGTTTTACAACTTGGCAGGGGAGTATGTCCTCCTGGCATCCGTAGGGCAGGGGCCAGGGTTGTTGTTAAATATCCTACAGTGCACAGGATGGCCCCCGAAGCAAAGCGTTTGTAGTGCTGACAGTTGAGAGTCATCTTTACCGATGTGTCTCCTTCAGTATTCCCAGTGCCCAGGGCTTCACTCAGAGAAACAGTGCATCGAGCTGTCCTTGAGAGAATGGTGGTATCCATGTATTGGTTTTCTAGGGCTGCTTTAAGAAAGAACTAAAGACTTGGTGGTTTCAATAACAGGAATTGATCGTCTTGTGTTCTGAAGGCTAGAAGTCTGAGATCAAGATGCCAGCAGGGGTGGTTCCTTCTGAAAACTGGGAGAGAGAATATGTCCTATGCCTCTCTCTTAGCTTCTGTTTTTGTTTGTTTGTTTGTTTTTGTTTTTGATGGAGTTTCACTCTTGTTGCCCAGGCTGGAGTGCAGTGGCATGATCTTGGCTCACTGCAGCATCTGCCTCCTGGGTTCAAGCAATTATCCTGGCTTAGCCTCCTGAGTAGTTGGGATTACAGGCATGCACCACCATGCTTGGCTTATTTTTTTTGCATTTTTTAGTAGACATAGGGTTTCGCCATTTTGGCCAGGCTGGTCTCAAACTCCTGACCTCAGGTGAACCACCCGCCTCGGCCTCCCAAAGTGCTGGGATTACAGGCATGAGCCACCATGCCCGGCCAGCTTCTGTGGTTGGCTGGCAGTCATGGGTGCTTCTTGCTTGTAGATACATCACCTGAATCTCCACCTGCATGTTTACATAGGGTTCTCCCCGTGAGCATGGATGTCTCTATGTCTCTATTTTCCCTTTTAGTGAGGACATGGTCATATTGGATTAGGGCCTATCCAAATCATCTTTACTTGCTCTTCTGCAAAGACCCTATTTCCAATAAGGTCACATTCACAGCTACTGGGGGTTAGGACATCCACATGTTTTGGGGGGGAACAATTCAGCTCCTAACAGTCTACTTCTCTGCATCCGTGCAGTTCAGATCTATTATCTCTGCTCAGCATTGTGTTGCCTGAGATCTGGCATCTGATCTTCCCTCTTCCAGCCTTTCGGGTGTCCTCTCCTGCGGCTCCGGGCAGGCCTGCACCCCCAGCGTCTGACCATGCCTTGGACCTGTCTTGTTCATCCAAGTTACTCTGCCTTTGCACTCTTCTAACCCCGATGTGGGTCTGTCTGCCTGCCTTCTCTTTCCTCCCAGGAACCTTTGACTTTTTCGCTGATACCTGTGGCTTCTGGTGTGACCTCTTCTGGAGTTTCTCCCTGGCATGCCCAGTCCTTTAGGAAGGTATTTCCGGGTTATAGCTGACAACTCACTTATCAGGTTCACCTCCCAAACTACTTTTCAGAGTGCCAAGCATGTCTTATCCATGTGCCTGGCACAGTGCTGAACCCCCATGAGTTACGTGGAAATGGTTAATGAATCCTATCCTATTTCTTCCAGAATATGGCCCTCTAATTATCCATGCAGGGTCCAGTTGGGATGACGAGGGCAGGCTCCAGGGTCAGAATGCCTTGTCCTCAATCCTTGTTCACCTCATTGACTCACTGTGCAATCTGGGACCAAGTGCTTACTGTCTCTCTGCCCAGTTACCTCATTGATAAAGGGAGATGAGGTTGTGCCGGCTTCACAAGGCTATTGTGGGGACTAAATTAGTTAATAATTTTGAACAATGCTAGGCACATCCTAAGCATTCATGACTGCAGCTGCTAGGATAATTTGGCATAATCTGTGCTTCCCCCCAACACACTCTCTCTGGGGGCTCCGTTCTTCTGCTTCTGAACATGCTTAGACTTCCATTTCTGTAGGAGGTTCTTATTGTTGCTATAACAAATGATCACCAATTTAGGGGTAATTTAAAACAACACAAATGTATTTTCTTGCAGTTCTGGAGGTCAGAAGTCCAAAATGGGTCTTGCTGGAGTAAAATCAAAGGTCAGCAGTGTTGCATTTCATCTGGAGGTTTTCTGGGAGAATGTAGTTTCCTCCCTTTGCCGGTTTCTAGAGGCCACCCAGATTACATGGCTCACGGCCCTTTTCATCTTCAAAGCCAGCAGTGTGGCCTTCAGACTCCAGCCCTGGCTTCTGGCATCACATACCTCCTTCTCTGGTCTTCCTCTTGTAAGGAACTTTGTGATTACTTTGGGTCCACCTGGATAATCCTGGGAACTCTTCCATTTCAAGATCCTTAATTACATCTGCCAAGATTCTTTTGCCAGGCAAGGTGACGTATTCACACCTTTCAGAGATTACGATGCAGGCATCTTTGGCATGAGACAAGATTCTGTCTATCACACTCTCTAAAGGCGTTCCACCTGTGTGATGGCTTTATCTCCAGCAAACATGCATTCACATTCAGGCTCGGCTACCTAGAAGCGAGGGACATGTAATCTCCCCAAGCCTGTTCTCTCTTTTACAAAATCGGACAAAGAAATTATCAAGTGAGGATAGAGAAGTCGGAATCCTATGTGCCTAACACGTGGTACATGCATGCTAACTTGTGGCTGTCACAATGACTGTTGTTGGTTTCACTTTTTTTGGTGTTATTTTCTCCCAAGTGTGGTTCTTCCCTTATTACCTGCAGCCATCAGTCTTCTGTTGATCTAAAGCAAGGTGTGCAGTTGGGGCTGTCTGCTCGGACCACCCTCGTATGACTGAATTTGCCTGCATATCGGTTCCTTTGCTAATTGTGTTTGGGCAGGATTTGCTTTTTGTTTGCTTAGCAAACTTCATGAGCCATTTCTGATTTCCAATAGTGCTCCACAGGCAGATCTCTCTTGAAAGGTGTTGTTTGTTTGGTTTGTTTGTCTCCTGTTCATTACTCTTACCTCTACAGGCTACGAGTCTCCTAGGAAGGGATGTTGTGCCTGTACGTCCCACCCTGGACCGCGGAAAACCTTGGGAGCGTGCAAAGAGATTGGGCATTCTAGCGGGGCTTTGATGGAACTCTAGGAAGTAGAAAAAGCAGACTCAAGCAGAAAATGGGAAAAGAGAAATCCTAAGAGGAGTCTCATTAGATGATTACTTCATATTTGCAGTTCAGGCATTTTCTCCATAGTTCCAGAATCATGTAGGGAATTGGGCACAGAGAATCTTTTTAGGTGCGAAGAAGTGAGTGTCTTTTCCACTCCCCGTCCCCACACCCATCTTCCTATTCCCCTTCCACACACACAAAGAGGAGAGCTTTAACTTTATCTCAGGAATTCTGTCCCCAGGTTCAATGTTGGAGTAAAATCAAGGACTTGGCTCTGTGCCTGACTGGGTGATTCCCTACTTGTGTTAATCACTCAAAGAACCCACATGCTTTTTCTTGTAGTTCTGGAGGTCAGAAGTCCAAAACGGCCCCTACTGGGGTAAAATCAAAGCCTCAGCAGGGCTGCATTTCTTCCGGAGGTTTTATGGGAGAAGGCAATTTCCCATCTTTGTCGGTTTCTAGAGGCCACCTGGATTACAAGGCTCATGGCCCTTCTCAGCTTCAAAGCCAGCAGTGTGACTCTAAAGCAACATCATTTCCTAAAGTAAAGGAGAGGAGGCCTGGGAAGATTACACAGCAAAACCATTAGATCCTACATCTCAGAATGAGAAGGTTGTTTCCTTTTCAGTTGACTTTGGTATATCTAAGCTTATATCCAGAAGAATGCCTCCATTTCATGCTAGTCTTTATACCTTTGCATTCCTTGCTAATCTCTGTTAGTAAAGAGGAAGGAGGGTCAGGCGCAGTGGCTCACACCTGTAATCCCAGCACTTTGGGAGGCCGAGACAGGCGGATCACTTGAGATCAGGAGTTTGAGATAAGCCTGGTCAATGTGGTGAAACCCCGTCTCTACCAAAAATACAAAAATTAGCCCAGCGTGGTGGTGCATGCCTGCAGTCCCAGCTGCTCAGGAGGCTGAGGCAGGACAATCGCTGGAACCTGGGAGGTGGAAGTTGCAGTGAGCCGATAATCGCACCATTGCACTCCAACCTGGGCAACAAGAGTAAAATTGTGTCTCCAAAAAAAAAAAAAAAAAAAAGCAAACTGAAGACTTGAACCTTGGGTAGTGCGTTAGTTTCCCAGGACTGCTATAACAAAGTTCCACAAACTAGGGGGCTTCGGCAACAGAAATGTTTTGCCTCACACTTGTGGAGGCCAGAAGTCCAAGATCAGGGTGTCAGGAGGGTTGGTTTCTTCTAAGGGCTGGGAGGAGGAATCTGTTCCTTGCCCCTCCCTGTGGTTGCTGGCAACGCATGGTGCTTCTTGGGTTTTAACTCTGTCAGTGTGATCTCTGCCTTCACCTGCATGTGTTCTTCCTGTAAGCATGTCTGTCTCCGTGTCCAAATTTCCCCTTTTTATGATGACATCACTCATATTGAACTATGACCCATAATGACTTAATTTTGTTACCTCTGTAAAGACCCTGCTTCCAAATCACGTCTCACAGATCCTAAGGGGATGGGCTTCAACATCTTTTGGTGGGAACAAAGTTCAATCCAGAGCAGACAGGCAATTCTTTTTACCTGCTATTTAATAACACTTTTATTTGTATTGTGTTTATTTTACCATGCATACCTACAGCAAATAATTTTGTTTCCACTTATAGAAAAGATCTATTTTTTCTTCTTTTTCAGTAAATGAATTTACTTTTTAAAAATCTCAGTAAAGTGATTTTAGGAAAAGTCATTAACTGTATCGTAGTACAGGTGTTATTCAGATGTGGCCAAATATAGAAGATACAGTGTAAGATTTGGGCAATACTTGGTTCACCAATTCTTTGAGGCTTGGGAGTAGAAAGAACAAGAATAAAGATGTTAAGCAGAGTAAGATGCATTCTTCATAGATTTGTTTTTGTGGACCATTTCTTTGAGAGAGAAGTTTTCTTCCTGTGAATAAATGTGCTGTTGCTTTTTTTAGCTCTATCATTTATCCTTAGTAGAATTTCAGAACTTTACGTTTGAGTTCTATTTTCATGCCATGCAGAATGAGGTAAGTAATCTGAAACTTAAATTCCCACGTGGAGTAATTTCTCTAATGTGGAGTTTCTCAAACTTAAGGGTGCATCAGAAGCCCTTGCTGGCATTGTTAAAATGCAGGTTGCTGTGCTCAGCCCTAGATTTTCTGACTGAATAGCTCTGGGGCGGAGCTCTGTAATTTACACTTCTAGCAAGTTCCCAGGTGATGTGGATCTCAGAGTGGGGACGGTACATTTTGCGAACCACGAGGCTACTGAAATGAGGTGTCTGTTCTCTCTACTGAAATGAGGTGTCTGTTCTCTGTGAGTAAAGATTTTTCAGGATCCTTTCCAGCCCTGCGGCTCAGATAGATCAGACTGAAGCCTTCTGGGTGGGCTAAGATAACTAAACTAAAGACCTTCTGAGATTTAGGTTTAAATTCTTTTCTCTTTGTTTCTTTTACTTTTTCTTGCTTGCTTTCTTGCTTTCTTTTTGTGTGTGTGTGTGTTATTACTATTTATTTTTTGCAAGGTCTCACTGTGTCATCCAGGCTGGAGTACAGTGGCATGATCATAGCTCACTGTAGCGCCCCAACCTCCTCAGCTCAAGCAAGCCTCCTACCTCAGCCTCCTGAGTAGCTGGGACTATAGGCACATGCCACCACACGTGCCCGCCTAATTTTTTTTTTTTTAAGACAGACTTTGTCCCACTGTGTTGCCCAGGCTAGACTCAAACTCCTGAGCTCAAGCGATCCTCCTGCCTTGACCTCCCAGAGTGCTGGGATTACAGGCATGAGCCACCAAGCCCGGCCTAGAGCTCCGTGTTTCTGGTCCTCAGTGGATCTTGGGCAATACCTCACCTCATCTGGCTGTTACCCAACACTGTGCTTTATATTCTACTTCCTGTTTCTGCAGGGTGAGAATGGGCTTCTGATGGGTGGAAAAGAACCTGGAAAGGGCCCCAGGCAGGAAAACCATTATGGAAGCAAAGTCTGTCCACCCACCAGGCTGCTGGGAGGCTGAAGAAGACCCGGTTTTTTTGTTTGTTTTGTTTTTTTTGTTTTTCTTGTGGGTTACTTGAAAAACATTTTTTTAAGTGCAAAAACAGGGTATCTGAAATTATTATCTATCCACCTGTTTAACTGTTATAAAGTAGCACTTTTAATTCATTTCCATAATTATAGCCTGTGTCATGCTGTGCAAAAGATTCAACTGGGGATAAGGAGAATGATCCCATTTTAACCCCCATATGAACGTGTAGCCCAGGCCAAGAGCAGCTGCTGTCTCTTCCTGCAAGCCACGGTGTTGTTTGAGAACATCTTTCCTCTCATATCCCCCACCAGACCCTGAGCATGTTACCATCGGCCTTCCTCACACCCCCACAACCCTTGGCCCCATCATCTGCAGTGCCCGATGCCGAGCACTGAGGCCCAGTGCCTGGTGTTGAGGGTATCTTTTGAAGGAGAAGTTATAAGTCGGTAGCATCCCCAAGCCTTTCCCAGAGCAACTCAAGCCCTGAGGCCACCAGATTCTCTGGGCAGCAAGTTGGTGTCCTAGAAGCCCTTGGTAAACCTGGCTCCATGCCTTGCTGGGCCAGGCTCTGTCCTCCCCAGTGTACCCTCCTAGCCAAGCGTCTGGGCAGCCAGCGGTTAAGTCCACCGTGGGAAGCTATTGAGTCTGAAACACACAGTGACAGCAGGCATGCAAAACTACTTCCCAGCCCTGCATGTGGCATAATTGTATTTTCAGGGAGGGCCAATCTATTAGCAAGGTGCCAGTCTCAACTGTGTAACTTTTATAAAGGAAACACTAAAGGCCTCTTGGGGTGAAGGATATTATAATTATGGATGATTTATACTCCCCAGCTCATGTATACATTGCACTTGATGAGAATGTTCTACTTGACGTAGCCAGAAACATTAAGCAAAAAATACTGTTGCATTCTGGGTTAGAAAGCCATCTTTTGTTTTATGTCTAATCTATCCAGTGCTAAAACATTTGGAATGATACCTCTGCATGCTGCTGTGAAGGAAATACAAACATAATGAGTGCATTTCTGATTTCAGACCAGATCATCATTTCCTTCTAAAATAGCTCAGTGAGTTTAGCATATTTATTCGTTGGTGGAATGTTTGCTGTGTATTGCGGTACAAAAGCAAAAGAAAATAATCATTATAATTATAATTTCCGGGCTAGGAGGGACCTTAGTGATATATCTAGTCCAGGTTGTCCGGGCTTAAATTACAGGGTCGGCTGATAAGTATTCTACTTTTTATGATTCAGAATCTACAAGTTAAAAGAGGAAGAGAGAAGAGAAAAGACAGTAGTAAAGGAGGTACTTTTGCATTAATAAGAACACAGACCTAGGTGTCTCACCTCCACCTCCTACCTGAGCCACCTTTGATAAGTGAGAATCTCTCTGGACATCAGTTTTCAGCTCCAGAAGAAAACAAAAAGAAAAAAAAAAAACCCAAAACAGGGATCAAGGCCAGGAGCAGTGGCTCACGCCTGTAATTGCAGCACTTTGGGAGGCTGAGGCAGGAGGATTGCTTGAGGCCATGAGTTCAAGATCAGCCTGGGCAACATAGCAAGATCCCATCTGTACAAATAAGCTAAAAATTAAGCTGGTATGGTGGTGTGCACCTGTAGTCCCAGCTACTTTGAAGGCTGAAGCAAGGAGGCAGAAGCAACAAGATCGCTGAAGCCCAGGAGTTCAAGGCTGCACTGAGCCAAGATCACAACATTGTACTCCAAGCTGGGCAACAGAGCAAGACCCTCTCAAAAACAAAACACAGATGGATAGGATTGAGACAGCCCTCACTCACATAACTTTTAGAGCAGTAAATCGGATAGTGCATGCATACTATTATTATTACAGCACTATTGCCAGGCAGCAAGCAGGCCCAGGGTGGTGTAAGTCGGCTTTGCTCATCCATAGATGAAGGATGCAGAACATTCCTCAGTTGACTAATGTGTGAACTGCACACTGAGAACTGGCCTGCGGTCCTCCAGCTAATTAGTGGTGGAGCCGTGCTCTCCAGACTCGGGGTCAAGGCACTGGGGCTGAGCTGCGGCTTTCATCAGGCTCCCGGAGACCCACTCCCTTGTTCTCCTAGCAGCTGGATGAAGCCTGTGGTCCTCAGCATTTCTACTAATTCCCTCAAAGAAGGGCCTGGGATTGTTTCCCTTCTCTGTGTTGCAGACTAGGGAGCTAACTGCGGTTCCTTTCTGCAGGGAGGAAGCTTGCTCTACAGATTAGAAAGGAAACACGCAGCTTCCCAAGCATGTCACTTCTGAACTGTTTAATAAATCCACATAGCCCGTTTTCTTATTTCCTTGATAACTTTTAAAAAATTATTCCTTAAACAAATGACTTCCTACTACAGCCTAAATCTAAAATCTAAACAATAAGTATTTTTTCTAAGTCCTCACCCCCACACCCCCCTTTTTTTTTTTTTTTTTTTTTTTTTTTTTTGACACAGTGTCTTGCTCTGTCACCTAGGCTGGAGTACAGTGCCATGATCTCAGGTCACTGCAACCTCTGCCTCTCGGGTTCAAGTGATCCTCCCGCCTCAGCCTTCCGATTAGCTGCGAGTACAGGTGCGCACCACCATGCCTGACTAAATTTTTGTACTTTTTGTAGAGACGGGGTTTTGCCATGTTGCCCATGCTGCCCTCAAACACCTGGACTCAAGTGATCTGCCTGTCCTGGCCTCGCAAAGTGCTGTAATTAGAGGTGTGAGCCGCTATGCCCAGCCTTCATTCCTTTTTATAGTTGAATAATTCTCATGAACTGGACATGTTCCGTGAAAGGGCCGTATATGCAAAGTGGTCCCCAAATGCTGAAGTTGCTGAGAAACCAAAGTACAAGGCAGAAAAATCCAGTTTGACATTAAAAGCTATTTTACTAGGAAAACTTAAAGACAGCTGTCTTGAGTGGCAGGAAGACAGAGCTCCACACTGCTACTCCCCAGACCCAGGGCTTATATACCTTAGGGAAAGGGCATAAGCGCTGTGTACAAGACAACTAAAGGCAACCCTCCAGGACAGGCAAAAATGATCAAAGTTGACATGTTGTTATACTAAGGACTGGAAATAAAGTAGGAATCAGGAGGCATTTACGGAGCTGGCTGGGACTGATCAGAAGTCAATATGGCAGGTTAGCATCCAAGATGGAGTCACTCTTGTTTCCACAGGATACCATAGTTTGTTCATCTGTTGATGGACAGTTGAGTTGTTTTGACCTTTTTGCTATTATGGCTAATGCTTCTTTGGACCTCTGTGCATGGGGTGTGGATGTAGGTTTTCATTTCTCTTGAATATAACCCTAGGTGTGGAATTGCTGGGTAATGTGGTCAAATACACCTTTGGTTAATGAAATAAATAGCATTTTAGTTGTTTTTTTTTTTTTAATTGTCATTCTACTACCATCTCCAGGACCATTAGTGGCACACATACCACAATTTAAGAAATACCATAAACCATCGTGACCTACACACTTGTAAGGCCTTCCATCTTGCAACGCTATTGGCCCTTCTGGCTTGTGTTTTCCTGGATGGTCATCACGACCTTACCTGGTCATCCTTTTACCTCTCATTGGCGGCAGTTATGCCCATTCCTACTTAAAAACTCTTGCGTAAGCTCGGTTTACTTCCAGCTTTTTTCTACCACCCACTTAAATTTTTCCCATCTTTGAAGGCTGAGTTCAAACTTCGAAGTTTGAATTTGTACCCTGATCTTGTTTTTTTATTTGTTTGTTTTTTTTTGTGTGTGTGTATAAGACGGAGTCTCTCTCTGTTGCCCAGGCTAGAGTGCAGTGACACAATCTCGGCTCACTGCAACCTCCACCTTCCAGGTTCAAGCAATTTTCCTACCTCAGCCTCCCAAGTAGCTAGGATTACAGATGCATGTCATCACACCAGGCTAATTTTTGTATTTTTAGTAGAGATGGGTTTCACCACGTTGTTGGACAGGCTAGTCTTGAACTCATGATCTGAGGTTATCCACCTGCCTTGGCCTCCCAGAGTGCTGGGGTTATAGGTGTGACCCACTGTACCCAGCCTGCAAATGATTTTGTCCACAGAGTGGACTGAGTTTCTGTTCTTAATTTGTATTTAAAATAGAAAATCTCAGTGGCCACCTTGGTCCCTGCTCTCACTGCAAAGAGTCTGTCCCAGTTACTGTTAGGGACTTATTTGTAACCAAACACTGAACAGAGGATGTCACAGTTAGTGACTAACCCCATCTGGTGAAATCAGTATATGGGATTGCACATGAAATGAAGAGTTTCTGAGCTTGAGTGTAGCTCTATATCTTATAAAGAAATTTACCAGTGCTTTTGTCCTTGATGTGTTTCATTTGGGGAATACATCCATTTCTGTCTCCGCCTTCTTTAAACCTGAAAGGAAGAGAGTTGGTAGAAATACTCTGTCCAAAGGAAGATCAATGCTAACAATGTTCATTTTTCTAAGTGTCTCTTTCTTCTGAAATAGAAGTTAGGAAGCTCTGACACCGGCTCCCTTCCTGCCTTCTACACCCAAGTGGGAGTTAAGATGTTCCAGATAGCATTTGCTGTTTTGAAGGAGGGTCTGTGTGCTGTGTGATGAGTAGACTCTTCCCCTTTGCTTCGATGGGAACCTCGGCATTCCAAGTGGACATATTTCATATCCTCAGGGCTTGTTCTCCTCCTCTGTGGATCTCAGTAGCAGACCTTCAGCTGCCTCTTACAGAAGAGGGCCCTGGGGGAGACATCATCCTTTGTCAGAAATCCTGGAAAAATACCAAGAAACTGACACAAGTCGAAAGAGGGACAATGGAGTCCTGGGTATTATCCCTTTAGGGTGTTCTTACTCAACCTAAGTCTCAGGGTAGCCTACAGGAGAGCCACTTACGAATTTGTTAAAAATGCACATTTGTGGCCAGGTACAGTGGCTCACGCCTGTAATCCCAGCACTTTGGGAGGTCGAGGCGGGTGGATCGCTTGAGGTCAGGAGTTCGAGACCAGCCTGGACAGCATGGTGAAACCTCTGTCTCTACTAAAAATGCAGAAATTAGCTGGGCATTGCTAGCCTGTAGTCCCAGCTACCGGAGAAGCTGAGGTAGGAGAATCATTTGAACCTGGGAGGTGGAGGTTGCAGTGAGCTGAGATTGTACCATTGCAATCCAGCCTGGGTGACAGAGCAAGACTCCATCTCAAAAAAAAAAAAAAAAAAAAAAAAGGAAAAACACATTTGGGGACTCCACCCCAGGCCTACCAAATCAGACCACTGGGCTTGGTGCCATTGTTTCTGAATTTTTAACAAGCTACCTGGGTGATTCTGGGGCCCACTAATATTTTTGAACTGTAGCTATAGGAAGACTTCATATATGCAGAGTAAAATCATCTTAAATCCAATCAAATTAATTGTTAATTAAATTAATGTCTGCTTGGGCCCTAATTCATAACTTTCATGTTGCAATTCCCTCCTGATATCTAGAGGCATCATTTAAAGAATAACCAGGAACATAAAAATGAATTATTTATCTTACCCAAATCTCATACCCTTCTCAGTGAAAATGTGGTTGCTTGTCACTGAGCGTCCTCCCCAATGGGCATATCTCTGGTCATTTCAGAGAAAGAAATCATTCTCTGCCTTCTGAATGCAGACAACGTGAAGCAGCAGTCTGACGTTGATATTATGCTTAATAATTAATCTTGGGCATAGGAGTATGCAGGAGCATTGAACAGAAGCGCACTCGTCAATAAACAAGTATTTTCAGTGCAACACATGCAGGCTTGGCCCTTACCTGATGTAACAGATGGAGGAGAAAGTGGGGGTGGGGAGGAAAGTGGCTGTGATCTAGTTACGCAGGGCCCTATTTCAAACACCATTTCTCCATTTAATAACAACAGCTAATGATTTTTTGTGTGTGTTTTTGAGGCAGAGTCTTGCTCAATCATCCAGGTTGGAGTGCACAGGTAGGATCTCAGCTCACTGCAACCTCCGTTCTTGGGTTTAAGCCATTCTCCTGTCTCAGCCTACTGAGTAGCTGGGGTTACAGGCACGTGCCATCATGCCTGGCTAGTTTTTTGTATTGTTTTTTTGGAGATGGGGTTTCACCATGTTGGCCAGGCTGGTTTTGAACTCCTGACGTCAGGTGATCCGCCCACCTCAGCCTCCCAAAGTGCTGGGCTGGGATTACAGGTGTGAGCCATGGTGCCTGGCCCAAGAGCTAATGTTTCTTGACCAATTCCTATTTATCCTGTTTACATGTATTAATTTCTCCAAATTAATTCCTCAGAACAGCCCAGCAGTTTAGGTTCTCTTATTAGCTCCATTTTATAGACCAAAAAATGAAATAAAGCTCCCCCAAACTGAAACATAAAGGGTTTTTTTTTAAGTAAACTTCTCAGCATCACACACTAATAAAGAGTAGACCTGGGATTTGAACCATGAAATCCCAAGAGAGATACAGAACCTACTATCTTAGACATTTCTCTACTTTCTGTGGCTTGAAATCTGTTTTAAAGGAAACCCTGGTATCTTCGAACAAATATCTGGAAATTCCGTCCTTTTTGTTGATGGAGAGATAAAAATCCAGATTGATTCCAGATCCATAAGACATTGTAATCAGCACTGATATATTGTATGTTATAGATAAGGAGAAAAATTTCCAGGAGGCTGAGTGACCTGGCTAAGATCATTCTTTTTTTTTTTTTTCATTATTATTATTTCAATAGTTCTGGGAGAACAAGTGGTTTTTGTTAAATGGTTAAGTTGTTGAGTGGTGATTTCTGAGATTTTGGTGCACTTATCACCTAAGCAGTGTACACTGTACCCAATGTGTCATCTTTTGTCCCTTACCCCCTCCCACTTTTCCCCTCTGAGTCCCCAAAGTCCATTACATCATTCTTGCCCCTTGGCATCCTCAAAGCTTAGCTCTCCCTTATAAGACAGAAAATATATTTGTTTTTCCGTTCCTGAGTTACTTCACTTAGAATAATGGCATCCAACTCCATCCAAGTTGCTGCATAGGCCATTATTTTGTTCCATTTTATGGCTCAGTGATATTCCATGGTGTAGGTATATTTTCTTTATCCACTCATCGATTGATGGGCATTGAGTTTGGTTCCTTATTTTTGCAATTGCAAATTGTGCTGCTATAAACATGGGTATGCACATGTGTTTTTTATATGACTTCTTTGCTTTGGTAGATATCCAGTAGTGGGATTGCTGGTTCAAACGGTAGTTCAGCTCTTAGTCAAGTTCACTCCTGATATTGTTATGATACAATCTCTGTCTTCTGCAAGAAACCAGAGTCCTTTCTACTGTTTCTCTTGCTTCCTCAGCATATAAATGGCTTGTTTAAGTTGATACGAAAAAGTTAGATGTGTCCTAGACATTAAGGGAGCACCGAGTCCACAGAGGCTCTTGTAATTGCCAAGGGGTACCGTAACAAATGACCAGCTAGTGGCAGGCTTGAAACAACAGAAATTTATTCCATTACTGTTTGGGGAATTAGAAGTCTGAAATCAAGATATGGAGATATTAGCTCCTTCTGGAAGCTTTGAGGGAGAATACATTTCATACCTCTTCCCTAGTTTATTTTGGTTCCAAGCAATCATTGGCACCCCTTGACTTGTGGCTGCATCACTCCAGTCTTTACTCCATCTGCACGTGGGCTTTCCCTCTGTCTCTGTGTGTGTCTTCTCCTCCTCTTAGGAGAACACCCACCCTGAATCCAGGATGATTCCATCTTGAGATCCTTAACTTAGTTACACCACCTGCAAAAGCTTTATTTCCAAATAGGGTCACATTCACTGATATCAGGGATTAGGACTTGGACATAGGTTTTTGCAGGACACTATCTGGCTAGTCTGTAATGACTATCAGAGAATGGATTCTATAGTTACTGGATAAGTTTGCCCTTGTTTGACTGGAACACAGTATCTCAAGTGGTTGTGGTGAAGCCCACAGACTTTGGGGCTCAGCAGGTGTTGGTTTGAGCTCCTGCACCATTCATTAGCTTTGTGACCATTGATAAGTTTCCTAAACTCCCCCAGGCTGCCATCTCTTCATTTAGGAAATGGTGATATTAATCTTAACTAAATGCATGAGTTTTCTATTCTTTGTTACAAATTACCCACACACATTTAGCAATTTAAAACAGCACACATTTGTTTTCTCACAATGTCTATGGGTTAGAATTTTGATACAATTTAGCTGGGTCCTTTGTTCAGGCTCTCACATGACTCCAGTGAACCTGTCGGGTGGGTTGTGTTCACATCTGGAGGCTCAAATGGGGATAGACATGCTTCGAAGATCACCCAGGTTGTTGGCACAATTTATTTCCTGTGACCGTAAGTCTGAGATTTTTGGATTCTTGCTGACTGTTGGCTAGAAACCATGTTTACCTTCCAGAGGCTGCATTCAGCTTTCTGAGGTCACCCATAGTTCCTTCCTACATGGCCTTTGCCATAGGTCCTCTCATAACATGGCAACTTGCTTCTTCAAGCAGTGGAGAAAGAATAATTTATGTATATACATAAATTACTGTATATATATATATTTTTTTCTAGGATTGCTTTCAATCAATAGACAGTATGGCAGGCAGAGGTGATGGAAAGTTATACCGTGATAATGTTCATATATATGAGCATATATATGTGTGTGTGTATATATATGAAGATGTATGTTGTATATGCACACACACAAGCACACACACATGAACATAATCACCATGTAACTTTCCATCACTTCTGCTGCATTCTGTTGGTTGGAAGCAAGTCCCAGGTCTACCCATAATCAAGAGGAGGAGATTATGCAAGGGTGAGAACACAGGAAGTCAGGGATCATTGACAGTCACCTTAGCATCTGCACACCACTGAAATATTGTATGAATTAGAATATACACAGAACTAGCAAAATGCCTAACACCTTGTGGCTATTTAATGTATATAACTGCTGTTACCAACTGGCAGCTGGTATTACTATTCAGGTTAATCACTGCTCAGATTTTAGCATCTACAACTTTCTTCACACAGGCTGTTCCCTGTGCAACTTCAGGAGCACCTTACACACAGGGGAGGATGTGAAATGGAGCCTGGGGGGTAGGTGAAATTCAGTGGTTCTTGCTACAATGGAGAGGTCTGAGGCATTGGCATCGATCTCAGAAAGACCTGAGCATCCTACATTGATATAAACTATAACTTATTCAGATATTGGAAAGCACTGGTTTTCAGTTCCAAGTGTCCAGTGGTAATGGCAAGTTTTGCGTGCTGCAGCCCGTTGCAAGCCCACTAAAGAACATCTGCCACCCAGCACAGCAGTGGCTGCTGGTTTTTGCTCTCTGCAGTGAGCACTTCCAGGCTGTCTTGCCTCTTCCTGAATTTGTGGGTGGTTGCTAACCTTTTAGCTCATTTTCTTCGCTGTGTTTTTCCACATTTAAAATCTTTTATTTTCCTGCGTCTGTGTTTTCATTTCCAGGAGACAGTTGGCTTTTTTCGTGTGTGTGGAATAAATGAACATGTGATTCTTTTACTTGCTGACTGTTGAATGTGAAATGTGCAGCCACCTCTAAGCCAGGTGAGGGTGGAGTAAACTTAGGCCATGTTTTGGGCCTCACTGCATCCACCACTCCAAAAACTGGAAAGCCTTCTGAGATTTTAAACATTTTCCAGTAATTTCCTTATTGTATGGTGACTGTGAGTAATAAATCAGGAAGTCAGCGTTCATCACAGGTGGGATTGTGTCATGATGGTGTCACAGAGCACATCATAGTGAGCATTTCCATTTCTAGGTGTACTTTGGGAAGTCTTAAACAAGGGGGTCTATATGTCTGTATTTCCTTTTGGCCATTTTTGATAATGACCAACCAGAACATATCCAAATCAGATGATGTAAGGTGCATTTAATACACAAACTACTTATAAATCTGTAGGCAGTGTATAAGCAAACCATAGACAGTGCAGTGCCCTCGGCTGTTTATACAAGAGCTGTTATTACCCCTAAGCCTAGAAGGCAATGAGAGAAAGTGATTTGTAGAATTCCAAAGGAGATAGGAAAGCAGCTGGTCCAGTGTGAGTCTGAGAATAAATAACCTGGTCCCTGCTCCTGGTCTTCAGTTGCCCGCCTGAGCTCTCCATCAGCCCAGCCCCACAGGCTGCTAGATGTGGTATCCTGGCCAGGTGTGGTGGCTCATGCCTATAATCCCAGAACTTTGGGAGGCCAAGGCGGGAGGATCATGTGAGGTCAGGAGTTCAAGACCAGCCTGGCCAACATGGTGAAACCCCATCTCTACTAACAATACACAAATTAGCAGGCATGGTGGGGAACACTTGTAATCCCAGCTACTCGGAAGAATGAGGAAGGAGAGTTGCTGGAAACCGGGAGGTGGAGGAGGCAGTGAGCCAATATCACAACACTGCACTCCAGCCTGGGTGATGGAGAAAGACTCCATCTCAAAAATAAATAAATAAAAAGATGTGGTATTCTGTTAATCATGGCTGACCATCTTCCAGGGCAGAGAGCAGGGTGGAATGGGATGGAGAGTGAATCAGCAGGGGAGCAGGGAAGATGCATCAGATATACCTACACACCCTTTACTCTTTACCCCTTGACTGCCATTTTCTAGCCTTTAAAGAACTAGAAGGCCAGCAAAGTGGTCAGGATCACAGATATCAAAGCTTAATTAATAGTTAGTCTATTTTGGAGTCCAATAAAGGCTTTGCCACCTTCTAGCCATGGAACTTCAGGCAAGTGACTGAACCTCTTTGAGTGTATTAGTCCATGCTGCATTGCTATAAAGAAATACCTGAAGGTCAGGTGTGGTGGCTGACACCTGTAATCCCAGCACTTTGGAGGCTGAGGCAGGCAGATCACCTGAAATTAGGAGTTTGAGACCATCCTGGCCAACATGGTGAAACCCTGTCTCTACTAAAAATACAAACATTAGTCAGGTATGGTGGTACATACCTGTAGTCCCAGCTTCTTGGGAGACTGAGGCATGAGAGTCGCTTGAACCCGGAGGTGGAGGTTGCAGTGAGCTGAGATTGTACCTCTGCACTCCAGCCTGGGTGACAGGAAGACTCTGTCTCAAAAATAATAATAATAATAATAATAATAATAATAATAATAATAATAATAATAATAGCAATAATGCCACCTAAGACTGGGTAATTTATAAAGAAAAGAGGTTTATTTGACTCACAGTTCTGCTGGCTGTGCATTTATGGCTCCAGCATCTGCTCTGCTTCTGGTGAGGCCTCAGGGAGGTTCACCTCATCATGGGAGGCATGTTGGGCAGGGGAGAGGAACACGCAAGAGAGAGGGGAGGAGGTGCCAGCCTCCTTTAAACAACCAGATCTCGTGTGAACTGACAGAGTGAGAGCTCACTCATCACGAAGGGGATGGCAGGCACCAAGCCGTTCTTGAGGAAGCCACCCCCATAACTCATATATTTCCCTCCAGGCCTACCTCCAACATTGGGGATCACGTTTCAACATGAGATTTAGAGAGGACGCATATCCAAACTGTATCACCGAGCCTCCATTTCTTCACCTGCAAAATAATGAGGTGCAAGTACCTACCTCTTGTCCTTACTGTGATAAAATATTTCTACCTTTATTCTTTTTTTAAAATTTTATTATTATTATACTTTAAGTTTTAGGGTACATGTGCACAACATGCAGGTTTGTTACATACGTATACATGTGCCACGTTGGTGTGCTGCACCCATTAACTCGTCATTTAGCATTAGGTATATCTCCTAATGCTATCCCTCCCCCCTCCCCCTCCCCCTACCCCACAACAGTCCCTGGTGTGTGATGTTCCCCTTCCTGTGTCCATGTGTTCTCATTGTTCAATTCCCACCTGTGAGTGAGAACATGCGGTGTTTGGTTTTTTGTCCTTGCGATAGTTTGCTGAGAATGATGGTTTCCAGTTTCATCCATGTCCCTACAAACGACATGAACGCATCATTTTTTATGGCTGAATAGTATTCCATGGTGTATATGTGCCACAGTTTCTTAATCCAGTCTGTCGTTATTGGACATCTAGGTTGTTGGGGTTTTTTTTTTTTTTTTTTTTGAGATTGAGTCTTGCTGTCTCGCCTAGGCTGCGGTGCAGTGGTACGATCTCAGCTCACGGAAGCCTCTGCCTCCCGGGCTCAAGCAATTGTCCTACCTCAGTCTCCCAAGTAGCTGGGATTACAGGTGCAAATCACCATGCCCAGCTAACTTTTGTAGAGATAGGGTTTCGTCCTGTTGGCCAGGCTGGTCTTGAACTCCTGACCTCATGTGATCTACCCGCCTTGGCCTCCGAAAGTGCTGGGATTATAGGAATGAGCCACTGTGCCCAGCCTATCCTTCTTTTTAGTGCGACTAATGGACTCCACATTTTATTTATTTATTTATTGTCTTACCCACCCTATTCCAATGTGAATGTAAATTTCCGGGGGGCAGGGATTTTGATGTATTTTATTCACTGACATAGCTCTAGCATTAAGACTAGTTGGTGGCCTAGAGGAGGCAATACATAAATATTTGGGGGCATCAATAAATAAGATAGTGGCTACAAAGGGCTTAGGGTAGGGCCTGGAATGTGTTAACAGCTTGATATTTGAGCAAGTATTTGGTAGTAAATACACCAAAGTTGATTTTAAACACCCAAACACAGACAAGCAAAGAACGGGAAATCCCCCAGGTAGGGATGATATTTAGAAATAGGAATAAAATAAGCCTGGCGAAATTACCTTTGGTGAGTTCCTTGCAAGGTTACGTGATTTAAAAAAAAAAAAAATCTGTAATTACATTTCTCTATGTAATTTTGTTTTATCATCTATTTATTTATTTACTTTTGCAATTAATTTATTTTAGGAACCGAAAGTCATCGTTAAGTCCGTAGTCCTGGAAACCGTGTCAAGCCTCAGATCTCTGTCTATGCTCAAAAACCTCAATTTGCTGGCTGGGTGTGGTGGCTTGTGTTAGTCCCAGCACTTTGGGAGGCCGAGGTGGGTTGATCACTTGAGGTCAGGAGTTCAAGACCAGCCTGGCCAACATGATGAAACCCTGTCTCTACTAAAAATACAAAAAACTAGCTGGGCATGATGGTGTGCATCTGTAATCTCAGCTAATCCAGAGGCTGAGGCAGGAGACTCCCTTGAACCTGGGAGGGGGAGGTTGCAGTGAGCTGAGATCACACCACCGCGCTACAGCCTAGGCAACAGAGCAAGACTCCATCTCAAAGAAAAAACAAAAACAAAAACCCTTATTTGGCAGTGACTGGGTACACAGAGTTGTGCAAGAGGAGACCCGCCTGCAGAAAGTACCCATTGGGATCCTCACCACACAGCAGGCCTCAGAATTTCCCCTGTCTCCTGATCGGTGTTCAGATGTAGATAGTAGGTTCAGTGGGTTGATTAAGTTAATGACATTTGCAGCGGCATTATAGGCTGCAGGCCAGGGAGAGGCTTTCTGGAAAATTGCAGGGAGAAATCCTGCAGGCTCTGCCTTTGAAAGATAATGCGAGTTGCATGCTGGGGCTCTCTCCTCCCTTTGTCTTGAAGGTGTAGAAGACACAGCTTTGCGGGCTGAGTAAACATCTGTGCATGGTTAAGGTAAAAATGCTACTTAGCTCTTCTTCCCGTTAATTCCTTCAAGAACTGGTGAAAGAGAACACACATCTTGGAGACTGAACTTTTAAATGCTTCTGCTGGGTCTCTTGAGTTCTTAAAATTATCGTTTTGATCTTTCTGTCCCATGCAGATACAAAATACATAAACAGCCACGTGACTCTTTTTATTTTTCACTTAGAACCTGCACATTCTCCTAGCAGGTACTCCCTCAGGGCCTGGGTTTTGTTGTCACTGCTGGAATGCAGTTGCTCCTCCTTGCCTTACTCAGGCCTCTGTCATCTTCTCAGACAGCTTTGCCAAGCACTTGCTACTCAACCACCCATTGCTATTAACCCTTCGTTACCTAAATCCGCCCACCATTTTTCTTTTCCTATACCGATGGGCCTCAAGCTTGAGTTTGCATTAGCTTCCCCCAGAGGGTTTGATCCCCTAGAGACTTAGAGGGTCCCTACCCTCAGAAGTTCTGAATTGTTAGGTCTGGGTGGGGCTCAGGGATTTGCTTTTTTAACGAAACCCTAGGTCCTGCTGAAGCTGCCAGTTCCCATCTGTACTAAAAATAGAGAAATTTGCCAGGTGTGGTGACACACACCTGTAGTCTCAGCTACTTGGGAGGTTGAGGCACGAGAAACGCTGGAACCCGGGAGGCAGAGGTTGCAGTGAGCTGAGATCGCACAACTCCACTCCAGCCTGGGCAACAGAGACTCTGTCTCAAAAAAAAAAAAAAAAAAAATCTGAACATCTTGTGTTAACAGGGCGATCATCATTTTCAAAAATGTTTCCTCTCTTTCTTTCCACATGGAAGCTCCATGTGAGCAGATACTTCTTTGTTTTGTTTTGTTTTTCGTTTTTGCGTCATTCACTGCTGTGTCCTGTGTGCTCGAAAAGTACCTGACATATAGTAGGGGCTTAATAGACATCTGCTGCATGTTGAATAATAGTGAGGATGTCAGCATCACCTGCTGCCCTTTGGGGGAGCAGATTTTAGGGCGCTGTAGCAAGGCTCATTATCTCTATAAGTCAGTGCCCTATGTAAGGCCTGGAACCTAAAATCTCCAATCAATGTTTTTGTTCTGTTGAATTAAGCCACCACCCTAAAGAGCCAGAAGCCTAACACTGAAGGAAATAGAAAATGTGGATCTCACAACACATCATTTCAAGTGTGTACATATACTAATAGCATACGCTAAACATCATCTAAACACTAAATATAATGATATAATGGCATTGGTCATAATCTTGAAGGTAGTTGCGTCTCCGTAAAGTTTTCCAGTGAGCTGCTGTTCCGCTGCTGCTGGCTTCCACCCCCAGCCCCCAGTCCTCTAGATTTATAATTTCCCCAACTTGGGTTGAAGCCCCAGATGACTGGGAGCTGCTTCTTTCCTTTGGTTCCCTTCAGTCCCTTCAGCAGATGGCACAATTCTTAGTGTGTGTGATTGGGGTTTTCAGCCTTGGCTGTGCATTGGCATTGCATGGGGAGTGTTAGAAAAGATTGATGTCTGGGTACTGCCCCTGAAGATTCTGATTTAATTGGTCTGAGGATCCCTGGGCATCCAGATTTTTAAAAGCTTACAGCCAAGATTGTGAACCATCAGATCAGGGACAAAGGGGATCTGGAGGAAGACGGGGTGGGGAAAGAAAAGAGGAAAAGAGAGTCCTGATTTCTGGAGCCAACGAAGGGCCCTGAGGAAGCAGAGGTTGTTGCAGGATAATGAAGGGGTGACCTGGCAGCAAAGAGCTCAGGACATGTTTGAGGAAAGAACGTCGAACTCAGAAATAAGACTGCTTTCATGCGTTAATTATGCACCTCTTGTCTTCTCTAATCATTTTATCCAGGGTAACCTTGTTGGCCCAAGGAAATTATAAATTCCTTGGGATCAGCAATGTGTGGGACAGTTACCCTGTAGCTCCCAAGGTCTCTAGCAGCCTTTCATTCATGTGGGATTCTTCAAAAGTAGCCGTCAAATGACTGAAAAACTGAGGTCAGAGTGGTAAGTAAAAGATTAAAATGTCTGCCATTCAATCACAGTTGCATATGTGTGTGTTTCATCATTTCAAATTGTTTGGTTTCTTTCCACTATGAAAACACGTATGCACACAGAAAAAGAACAGTAACACACACAAAAAAATCAGCCACTTAAAACCACCACCACCACCACCACCATCATCGCCACAGAAACTTAGAAATGGAGCCCAGTAGAGCATCAGTTGTCAGATATCGGGGCTTTAAGTCCCCAAAGCAGATGTCATCTCATGTCATTGGGAAGTAAAGATGTTCACGGTGCAAGCGTCATTCACACACACGCATGCTTGAGTTCCAAGGGAGCAGACGTGAGCCAGTTAGGAAGACGCCAGGAAAACACCATGCTTTCCCCACTCCCCAGTCTAGTGTTTCATTCACAGGCCCACATTGCAACTCTTCAATACTTTATTAAACACATCTCTTCTCCTGGACACCCTGCTACCTTCAGAGCAAACACATTCTACTCTTTGAAGCCAAGTGTGTTCTTAACTGCTTGGATCCTACCCTTTATCACAGAGAAGAAGTTATTGCTAAGGGTTGAATTAGAGATAGGAAACTGGGGAAGCTGTGGTGAACGGAAGAGGGGTCTACCTTGTTTTTTCATTCATAATGTGAACATAGGCAAGGTTAGAACCCCGGTGCACGTCACCATTGTCAAAATGACATCTACAAGCAGTATTGATGCCTCCACCAGGTGAACAGCAGTTCCCTGGTATATATCAGAAGCGTGCTTTTCTGTATTCTAAGCAGTTTTTGACACAGTGCTTTGCTTTATTGCAAGCCACAATATTTTCAGAAGGCTTAAAAATCCAGTTATGACTGTAGCTGTGAGGGAAGAGGTCTGCATGGGGCCAGGGAAATTTAATTTTTAGCTTAAAAAAAGTACCACCAAATTCAATTTTTCTCACATTTAGGGATTCTCAGAGTTATATCCAGCTTGCATAACTAGTGTATTAGAGAATGTGTTACTACAGGGTTATTTTTTAACACATTTATTATTTATGAAATGCAGAGGAAAATAGTTAGAAATGATCGTTTCAGGGAATATCCTGTAGCTTTTTTTATTGTATTCAAAGAAGTTGCTCATCCTGTTTTAATTCAAATATTAAAAGTTAAATCTCTTTTCATCCTGACCTACATTTAAAAAACACTGCTTTAGCCCTTATGGAGGACAGAAAATGTGTGGAAGGAAAACATCCAATATGCATTCCTTACCCCATAGTTCGTCAGGAATCAGAATGACTGGCAAACCTGTCCAGGAAGTAATAGGAAAAACAGAGCGAGATCTCTCTCTTCTCTCCACATCCTTGCTTATCCCCTCTCTCCCAAAACAAACCAGCCCTGCTGGTTATGGTGGTTTACTCGGCCTGCTCTTGAATGATGAGAAGCTCCATGTGAGCCACTCAATCTGTGCTAGGGAAATAAAGAGGAGAAGAGAGATATTATCCCATCTTTGATAAGGGATTAACATTGCAAATATATTGAGAACTTCTAAAACTCAACAACAGAAAAGCAAACAAGCTGACTCAAAACGGAGCAGAGGATTTGAATAGACCTGTCTCCAAAAGATATATACAAATGGCCAATATGCACATAAGAAGATACTTAACATCACTAATCATCAGAGAAATGCAAATCAAAGTCACAATGAGATACCACCTCACACCTATCAGGATGGCTATTTTTGTTATTGTTGTTATTGTTGAGAAACAGCCTCACTCTGTCACCCAGGCTGGAGCGCAGTGGTGTGATCTCGGCTCACTACAACCTCTGCCTTCTGGGTTCAAGTCATTCTCCTGCCTCAGCCTCCCAAGCAGCTGGGATTACAGGTACCTGCCATCATGCCTGGCTAATTTTGGTACTTTTAGTAGAGATGGAGTTTTACCATGTTGGCCAGGCTGGTCTTGAGCTCCTCACCTTAGGTGATCCGCCCACCTTGGCATCCCAAGTTGCTGGGATTACAGGTGTTAGCCCCTGTGCCTGGCCTAATTCCCCATTTTTAAAATGGGTTTAACATCTTTTTATATGTTTATTGGCCACTTGATCCTCCCTCAGAGAGCTATACGGTTTTCTCACTTCATTCAGTCTATGAGCAAATGTCATCTTGTAAGAGAATGTTCTGGATCAATCTTAACTGAAATAGCATGTTCCTATCCAATACCCCTGCCCCCTCACCATAGCCGAGTCTTCTGTGTATTTGTATGTATGTTCATATATATATATATAGTATCCCACCCCCCTACACACATACATGTATACTTATTTCCTATCTTCTCCCTTCTGGGTTGTAAATTCTTTGGATGTAGAAATCAGGTTTTGTTGGTTTGTTTTTCATTGCTGTATGCCTAACATGTAGAATAGCAGATATTGAATAAATATTTATTGATTTATATTATAAAAGTTGTAGTTTTAAGAAAAATTCAGAACACATTGACATTTCTTTACTAGTAACGCACTGTGTAGATATGGCATGATATTTTTAACCTATCCTCTCTACTGATGGGAATTTAGGGGTTGTTTACTCTTTGGTGCTACCAAAAAAAAATCTATCTGTCTGTCTGTCTGTCTCTCTATCTATCTATACACACATGCACACACACAAACATATACATAGACACGTATACATACATACATGTGTGTGTTTATATGTGCATGAACCACTAAATGCATAATAAACGTCTGCTACCTTGGACCAGTGTCTCTGCAGCATATAATCCCAGAAGTAGCACCTACTACATCAATGAGAACACTCATTTTAAGGCTGGGGACATTTTGCCAATTTGTTCACCCAAGGGCTTTGTCAATTCACACTGCTGCCACCCTACAATGGACAACAAATCCCACCCCACAACCACCACAATGCTTTGTCTTTGCCATTTCCTATCCCTGTTTGAGAGATGAGAAAACTAATGAGAGGCTCACAGAGTCAAAGTCAGACAGTTTCTAATTGGTGGGTCTAACCCTCACTCTTGCTTGTGCAAATCTCTTTGCTGTGGTCTGTTTCCTGTGGTCTGCCACAAACTGGGTAATTTATGAAGAAAAATAAGTTTACTCAGCTATGATTCTGGAGGTCGGGAAGTCCAAGAGCATGGCACTGGTATCTGACAAGGGCATGGTGTAAGGCATCACATGGCAAGAGCACATGTGAGAGGGAGGAGGCGAGGAGTAAGCAAGAGAACCAGGGGGCTGAACTCATCCTTTTAATCAGGAATCCACTCCCAAGATAACTAACCCACTCTGGTGAAAACTAACTGACACCTGCAGTAGCTAACCTCCTGCAACAATCCATTCACGGGGTCAGAGCCTTCATGACCTGATCATCTTGGTTTTTGTTGTTGTTGTTTTTTGTTGCTGTTTTTCTTTTTTGAGATGGCGTCCCATCTGTCACCCAGCCTGGAGTACAGTGGCATGACCTCGGCTCACTGCAACCTCCACCTCCTGTGTTTGAGTGATTTCCCTGCCTTGGCCTCCCAAGTAGCTGGGATTACAGGCACGCACCACCACCCCTGGCTAATTTTTTTGAATTTTCTGTAGAGACAGGGTTTCACCCTGTTGTCCAAGCTGGTCTCAAACTCCTGACCTCAGGCTATCCACCTGCCTCAGCCTCCCTAAGTGCTGGGATTACATGTATGAGCCACCATGCCCAGCCCAGATCATCTCCTAAAGGACTCACCTCACAATACCATTACATTGGCAGTTACATTTCAACCTTGGAGGAAACATTAAAACCATAGCACTTCTTGATGGTTTACATCCTTAGGAGGATCTGCTTCCAAGTGTCTTACCCATATAGTGGGTGAGTTAGTGCTGGCTGTAGGTAGTAGGCCTCACTTCCTCTTCTGATGGGCCTGTCCACAGGCTGCCCAAACATCTAGCCCCAGGCATCTTTCATGGAGAGTTGCACCAGATACTTAAGTGCTCAGACACATGTCTCAACTTCCACTAATCTCTTTTTGTTAAATTTGTTTCTGAGTTGTGTGAAATAAATATAATGTAAAATTTACCATTTTAACTTTTTATTGCACAGTTTGGAGGCATTAAATATAGTCACATGGTTGTGTAACCATGGCCACTATTCATCTCTAGAACATTATTCGTCTTGTAAAACTGAAACTCTGTATCCATTAAACATTAACTCCCATTATGCATTCCCCCAGCCCCTGGCAACTACTATTCTCCTTTCTGTCTTTATGAACTTGACTGCTCTAGTATCTCATGTAAGTGGAATCATTCAGTATTTGTCTTTTTGTTACTGGTTTATTTCACTTAGCATAATATCCTTAAGGTTCATCCGTGTCATCACATATGACAAGATTTCTTCCCTGTGTAAGGGTGAATTACATTCCGTTGTATGTATAAACCACATTTTTCTTATCCCTCCATCTATGGATAGACACTTGGGTTCCTTCCACGCTTCAGTTACTGTGAATGATGCTGTGAACAGGAGTGTACAATACCTTTCAGAGTCCCTGATTTCAGTTGTCTTGGGTATATAGCTGGAAGTGAAATTGATGAATCATAGGGTAATTTATTTATTTATTTATTTTTTAGTAACCGCCATACTCTATTCCATAGCACTGCATCATTTTGCATTTCCATCAGCAGTGCACAAGGGTTCCAATCTGTCCACATCGTTGCCAACACTTATATTCAATTTTCAGAAATAATGGCCATCCTGGCCAGGTGCAGTGGCTCATGCCTGTAATCCCGGCTCTTTGGGAAGCCAAGGCAGGCAGATCACCTGAGGTCAGGAGTTCCAGACCAGCCTGACCAGCATGGTGAAACCTTGTCTCTACTAAAAATGCAAAAATTATCCAGGTGTGGTGGCAGGCACCTGTCATCCCAGCTACTCCGGAGGCTGAAGCAGAAGAATTACCTGAACCCGGGAGGCAGAGGTTGCAGTGAGTCAAGATCATACCACTGCACACTCCAGCCTGGGGGACAGCACAAGACTGCGTCTCATTAAAACAAAAACAAATTGGAAGAATTTAAAGGGGAGTGGGGAAGAAGTATGGTCAGAACACTTTCCAAACGAGTGTTCATTTTCTATATCCAAAGTTTTCATGCAGTGTTTACCTCTCTTCATCTTAAGAAATCAGTAATTGGGATTTCATTATTTTGTTTTGTCAAAACAAAGTTATTGAACAACAAAATACCAGTGTTTGAGTGATTAAAAAACAACAACATGGTATTGAAAAGCCAAAGTAGCTATCACTAAAGTTAATGCTCATCCTCTCAGCCCACCAGCCAGGAGTCAGGGAGGGGACACGATTGCACACTGGGCTAGAGCTGCTGTCCGAGAGGCCTTGAGGGTAGGCGTACGACAGCAGCATTTCAGAGGCAGTTGGCAATGCTCCTCTGCCACCCATAGTGAGACAGGGAACTTCCTGGGCTTCTGGTACAGAGTTTTCCTAACAGTACTTGCATACGTAGCTGCACTTCCTGGTCCAGGGATTCTTGCTATAGAACTACAGAGCGGTAACTTGAGTCGCTGTGAAAGCACCTCTTCAGTCAGGACTGAAGTTGCTGCACTTGGGATTTTCTTTTTCATGATGTTTTCCTTTATTTCTTTTATCAATACAGAATATTTTACATATTTATGTAATAAATATGTGAGTATATTTTACATATTTATGTAATAAATATGTGAGTATTTTTTACATGCAGAGAATATGTCATGATCAGTATTTGAAAGGGAGACCTGCCTTTCCATGTTTATTGCAGCACTACTTAAAATAGCCAAGACATGGAATCAACCTAACTGTCCATCAGTGGGCTAATGGACAAAGAACATGTGGGATATGTATGCAATGGATTACTATTTGGCCATAAAAAGGAATTTTTTAAAAAGATAACAAAGTCATGTCATTTGCAGCAGCACAGATGGAACTGGAGGTCATTGTGTTGTGAAATTACTCAAGCACAGAAAGACAAGTACCATATTCTCACTCATATGTGGGAGTTAAAAAATAGGGTCTCTAGATTTTTTTTTTAAAGGAAAAAGCTGTGAGGCCCTTTGCTCAGTTCGGAGGATCTCAGAGGGAAAGGGGCCACGCTTCGGGTATCACTTGAATGGTCAATTTAAGCCACGTGCGGTGGCTCCTGCAGGTAATCCCAGCACTTTGGAAGGC
This sequence comes from Gorilla gorilla gorilla, assembly GCF_029281585.2. Lineage (NCBI taxonomy): Eukaryota > Metazoa > Chordata > Mammalia > Primates > Hominidae > Gorilla > Gorilla gorilla. Next base: position 10,594,356 of record NC_073242.2, read on the forward strand.
GGAGGCTGGCAGATGACTTGAGCTCAGGAGTTTGAGACTAGCCTAGGCAACATGGTGAAACCGTGTCTCTACCAAAAATAGAAAAAAATTAGCTTGGCATGGTGGCATTTGCCTGTGGTCCCAGCAAGTCGGGAGGCTGAGATAGGAGGATTTCTTGAGCCCAGGAGGCAAAGGTTGTTGCAATGAGCCAAGATTGTTCCACTGCACTCCAGCCTGCGTGACAGTGAGACCCCCATCTCGGAAAAAAAAAGAAAAAGAAAAAACAGCTTATTTAACCTATTCGAGTGACCTTGAGCTATATGCCTATCTGGCCTAATTTTCCCATCATCGAAGTGAGATAATAATACATAGCTCAGAGTGTATGGTCAGAATTAGGGGAGGCAGCAGAAGTAATGTGTTTAGTGTGGTTCCTGGCATGTAGCAGATGTTCAGAGTGGTAGTTTCAGACGATGTCTCCAAGTCTTTGATAGTTTCCCTTCAAAAAGTAGAGCTTCATCTCCCTCCTCATGAATAGAATAGAATGTAGCAGACGCAATACCATGTGACTTCCAAGAGTAGATCATAAAAAGGAAATCTTTCTCTCTCTCTTCTTGTCAATTTTCTTTTGCAATAATGAACGATTATTGTCTTAAGCCATTACATTTCAGGGTAATTTGTCTCATGGCAGTAGATAACTCACATCTTCAGTAGTATTTGCAGCCAAAATCTGTTATCCTTGAATATTCAAAAATCTGTGACTTATCCCCATTGTGCATGTACACACAAGCACACGCTCCCCTACATACTTTGCTGACATCTTATTCTTAAATGTAATCTGCCTTATTCAAAGGGTGATTAGGAGGTTTGAGAATCAGTGTGGCAGCTAAGCGAGACATCTTCCTTGTTTTAATCAGAAGAATGGAAAGTGCTTTGTAGAGGCGAGGTGGACTGTCAAGCACAGAGCATGCATGTCTCTAAGGCATGCCACAGAGTTTATCTGGGGCCAGGATACCTGTGGTCTAGATCCTAGACAGGAGGGATGCTAGCCTGCACATCGGTTGCTAATGGAACCCTTGGGTTTGTGTGACTGGGGACCAATCTGTGCCGATGTGTGAATATGTCTGCTTTGCTTACACTCAGGCAGTGACTGCATATCTGGGGGTTAATGAGCTAAGTTTGGATAATGGCAAGAGGGTGTCTTGTCAATGTGGAAGAGTATTTTGCCTGCATCAGGCTGACTGCGGGCATTTCCTTAGATCTGAGGTTCACTTTTTGCTCTGGGGGTTCAGCTCCTGTACACTTGATGGACGCTGGTCTTAATTTGGTGTGTTGCAGTCATTGCGAGCTGTGTAATGACTATCCTTATCAATGTGCAAAGAATATCCTTAAGGATATTCTTTTGAATATTAAATTAGAATAAATTAAGGGATGCTGGATATTAAGCTAAATCATAGTTGAGTAATTGCCTTCCGGTTTATGCCGTTAAGTTTGTTGGAAATGCAAGATATTTGTTTTAATTACCAAGTTGTTGAACCAACTCTCAATGAGCATAGGCACAAACACAAACAAATAAAAACTTTTTGGTGAGTTTGTGAAATGTAGATAACACCTAATTAGATGCATTTTGTTAGTGCCTCTCCTATTATCATTACTTTCTTCCTTCATCCGACATTGAGTAATTGACTCCCTACTATGTATCCAGAAACATAAAATGCTCTGGGGAGGATATTAAGGGCTACATTTTTTTTCATTGCTTAATTGTTTCCTATATATGCCAGCCTAAGCACTTGACATCCCTATAAAATATTCACAGAAGCACTATAAGGTAATTATGACTATGACCGCTATTTCACAGATACAAAACTAAGGCTGAGAGAGGATAGCATTAGATTAATATTAAAACAAAAACTCATACAGCTAGAGGTAGGGTAATTCCATACTGTATTGGTAATTCAAAGCAGATAAAATTGTTGCCTCTTGAAAGCCTGTGCCCAAAACGCTTTAAAGAGGTTCTTTCCGAATGCTCAAAAACAGTGTATTTTAAAAGCTGCTCTCTGAAATTTTTAAGATCCACCAGCCAATAATTTTACCTTTAAAATGTTATCAAAAATGATATTTTTTTCCAAATTTTTATTCTGGAAAATTCAACTGTGTGTGTAAGAAATCAAAATAGTATAATGATTCCCTGAGTACTCAGATACCCACATTCAACAATTGCCAACTCACGACCAACCCTGTTTCCTTTTTACCTTCATTCCCACATCCCCTGAACAACCACCCCACATGCACAATGGATCTTTTGAAGTAGATACTTTTCTTTGTTGGTATTTTAGGAAAGTCTTATTAATATAGAGGGTTTTTTGGAGTTTTCTATGTGTTGGCCATTCAGATGTCAATGAAAAGAGTCAAACTCTGTAAAACTGTGAAGGTATTTATTCTGAGTGACATATGAGTGACACAGATGTCAGGAGATCCTGAGAACACACGCCCACAGTCCTCAAGGCACAGCCTAGTTTCACACATTTTAGGGAGACGTGAGGCATTAATCAAATACATGTGAGATTTACATTGGTTGGGTCTGGAAAGGTGGGAGAACTGGAAGAAAGGGTATGGTGGGGTGGGCTTCCACGTTATTGACAATTGGTTAAAAGAGTTATTATCGATAGAAAAGAATGTCTGGGTTAGGATAAGGGGCTGTGGAGACCAAAGTTGTATCATGTGGATGAAGCCTCCAGGTAGCAGGCTGTGGAGAGATTAGATTGCAAATGTTTCTTTTCAGACTTAAGGTCTGTGTTGATGAAATGCTGGTTGGCTTTTCCTGAATTCCAAAAGGGAGATGGGTATCATGAGGCATTCCTATCATGGTCTCAATCAGTTTTTCAGCTCAACTTTGGAATGCCCTGACTGAGAGGAGAGGTCCATTTAGATGGGTGGGGGTGGGGGATGGGCCTTAGAATTTTATTTTTGGTTTACACAACTCTGTAGAAATGGGAGCTAATTGTGATACGGATATCCCTCAGTTTCTGCTTGCTTTTTAGAAGAAACTGCAATCACATACCTTAAAAAAGGAATCTACATATAGAAATTTTGAACTATTCAAGTTCATTGTTTAAAAACAAATTTCTGGATTTACTTTCCTAGTGTAGAATATAATCTGTCATTGTCCAGATTAGATCATTGTCCTATAAATATCACGTAGGTTGCAGATACAATAATCCTGCCCACATCTTTAGCCTTTGTATTTTTTGGTATCGTCACAAGGAAAGTGAAAATAGTAATTGAAACCAAAGCCTATTGTTGGCAAGAAGGTTAAGTTAGCATAGCACATAGAGCATTACCTGGAAAATAGTAAGGGTCGGAAAAATGTAACTGTTACACTGTTGCTGTTGTTATTTTTGTTGTTCTTGCCATCATTTTTCTTGTCTGAGAAATTTCTAAGTCTCATCCATAATATTAATAACGATTAAATAAGGTAAATGCCTAACATTCTAGCATTACCGGACACTGAATTATTGTATGTTTTTTCTCTTCATTTTTTTTCCCTCTGGCTACGTGTGGTGGATTTAGTTGGACTGTTTATAGGAGGACAGTCTAGGTTAAAGGGCAGAAAATTGTATTTTTGGTAGAGTTGGGGCTTTGCCATGTTGGCCAGGCTGGTCTCAAATCACTTGAGATCAGAAGTTTGAAACCAGCTTGGCTGTCACGGTGAAACTTTGTCTGTACTAAAAATCCAAAAATTAGCTGGGCGTGGTGGCTTGTGCCTGTAATCCCAGCTACTCCGTAGGCTGAGGCAGGAGAATCACTTGAACCTGAGAGGCAGAGGTTGCAGTGAGCCGAGACTGCACCACTGCACTCCAGCCTGGGTGACATAGTGAGACTCCATCTCAAAAAAGAAAGTAAAATAAAAAATGGAGAATGGAGATTTTGCTCAGGAATGCACTGTAACTGTTCTTGTAGTCATTTTTCTTAGAGATCCGCCTTGACATGTGACGAACTCTGGAATATCAATGCTACCATGGGTTTTGTTATTTTCCTGTCATTTTACTCCTGAAGAAACAGTGGCCCAGAAAAATTTAGCAACCTGCCAAGGTCACACCACTAATTAATGGCATAGCTGGAATTAGAACTCAGGCCAATGAAGAGAAATATAATTTATTAGGTTTTGAAATTTGATATATAAAAACCATAAAGGTTTCCCTACTTCTCAAATATTGCAGACATGAGTGTAATATGAGTCATTATTTTGGGCCAATTTTGCTTGAAATAACAATAAATTACCTAGAGTCACAAATAATGTATAACTTGGTCCAAAGTTTTAGGTAGCTTTATATATGTGTGTGTGTGTGTGTGTGTGTGTATATATATATATATATATACACATATATATATAGCTATATATAGTAGACATCTGTTTTTATCTGGGTTAATGAATGTGCTCTGCTTTGCACAGAATTTAAATAGTTTCAGAATTTTTCTTTCTTTTCTTTTTTTTCTTGTCTTTTTTTTTTTTTTTTTTTTTTTTTTTTTTGAGACGATGTCTTGCTCTGTCATGCAGGCTGGAGTTCAGTGGGAGTGATTTCAGCTCACTGCAACCTCTCCCTCCCAAGTTCACTTGATTCTCATGCCTCAGCCACCTGAGTAGCTGCGATTACAGCCGTGTGCTACCATACCTAGCTAATTTTTGTATCTTTGGTAGAGTTGAGGCTTTACCATGTTGGCCGGGCTGGTCTCAGACTCCTGGCCTCAAATGATCGGCCTGCCTTGGCCTACCATAGTGCTGGGATTACAGATGTCAGCCATCGTGCTGGACCAGAATTTTTCACTAAGAGGATATCATATAGCTGGTGGAAGATACATGTCAAGGCTGTTTGTAATTTACTGCATATTATTCAATTTCACTCCATAAATGCATAATTTAATCACAACTCTGATTTAAATGATATAGTAGGAATGACATGGGTGGAATTTAAAGTTTGTATAATTTATATCATCCGTAGTACTTTGAAAAGGCACAGGTCAGCCTGGCCTACAGGGCAAAACCCTGTCTCTACTAAAAATACAAAAATTAGTAATCCCAGTTACCTGGGAGGCTGAGGCAGGAGAATCACTTGAACCCAGGAGGCGGAGGTTGCAGTGAGCCAAGATCACGCTGCTCCACTCCAGTCTGGGCAACAGAGTGAGACTCCATCTCAAAAATAAAAATAAATAAATAAATAAATAAATAGGTACAGGTAGGTTACCTCTGGCTATCACAGGGGCTTGGGCATGAGTCCTTGTTGCTGCCCATATAGGAAGGGGCTGCTGTGAGTTGCTCTGACCAAGCTAGGTTTTGGGAGATGCTTAAAAGCAAAAGCTCAAACTACATTGCTCACTTCCCATCCGACAATTCCAGGAACTTAACAATTCAGGACCAGCTAAAGCTCCTTTAATCTTCTCTCTGTCCACACAGCAAAAACTGACAAGTGAGTGATGACAATGATGATATAGGTAAATATTGATGAAGGGAAGAATAATTCTCTGTACTTTGAATGAAATTCCTCTAAATCTAATTCATCCTCTTGGAGAGAAGCAAAAAATTGGGTATTCAGGGACCTTATTTGTATACTTCTTTTCTTTTTTGAGGCGGAGTCTTACTCTGTCACCCAGGTTGGAGTGCAGCGACGCGATCTCGGCTCACTGCAAGCTCCGCCTCCCGGGTTCACGCCATTCTCCTGCCTCGGCCTCCCGAGTAGCTGGGAGTACAGGCGCCCACCACCATGTCCGGCTAGTGTGTGTGTGTGTTAGAGATGGGGTTTCACTGCTTTAGCCAGGATGGTTTCGATCTGCTGACCTCGTGATCCATCCGCTTTGGCCTCTCAAAGTGCTGGGATTACAGGCGTGAGCTACCACACCCGGCCCCCCTTACCGTATACTTCTATATGTGTATGCAAGCCCATGTGCGTGTACGTAAGTGTGGAGGGAGAAGTGGAGGTCGGTAATTAAACAGGAAAGAGTCTTAGTTGGAATTTCATTTCAAGTCTGCTGTGATATGGAGGCAAGAATCCTCAGGAAATCCATCAGCAGACTCTCAGTCCATGCATGCATATGTATATATTCCCTTCCTTCCCTCCCATTACCTCCCTCCCTCCATCCCCTCCCATTCCCTTCCTCCCATTCCCTCTCTCCCTCCCTTCCCTCCCTCCCTCCTTCCTTCCTTCCTTCCTTCTCTATGGCTTCCAGCAAGAAGATTAGCCATGTGGAAACTCAGTTTTCTCATTTGGAATATTAGGAAATCCCTAATTTAAAATAAACACCAAAGTCCTCTAACATACTGTAAAAGTGCTGTAAACTTTTGATCTATTCTTTCTTCCCAGTAAGGGGACCCTGCTGGTGGGTTTCCTGAAGGTTCTCGCACCTGTCCACCAAGAGACTTGAAATTCCAACAGGGACTCTCCTCTACCTACTGAATTATGCCCCTCCTCTGCCCTTCATACCTGTTGAATATTATAAGAATGGGTTTATCTATAAAGCAGATCTGTCATAGTAATAGAGCTGATGGTTAGGAAAGGTGGATAGACAGAGAGAGATTGGATTTGGCTTTTGAGAATGTGGTAACTATACCAAGCAAGAGGTAGAAGGCAGGTGAACTCATACTCACACTACTGGAGGACCTAACAAATAAGAATGAGCTGCTTTTTTTTCCCCCTAACTCTTTCCCATCTGGAGTGCAGTAAGTGCAATCATAACTCACTGTAGCTTCAAATGCCTGTGCTCAAGCAGTCCTCCCACTTCAGTCTCCCAAGTAGCTGGGAAAGGATGGGCACAGTGGCTCACACCTGTAATCCCAGCACTTTGCAGGGCGGAGGTGGGCAGATAATTTGAAATTAGGAGTTTGAGAGCAGCCTGGCCAAAATGGTGAAACCCCATCTTTACTAAAAATAATAATAATGATAAAAAATTAGCCACTTGCAGTGGTGCACGCCTGTAATCCCAGCTACTTGGGAGGCTGAGGCAGGAGAATTTCTTGAACTTGGGAGATGGAGGTTGCAGTGAGCCAAGATGGCACCACTGCGCTCCAGCCTGGGTGACAGTGAACCAGGATCCCACCACTGCACTCCAGCCTGACTGACCGAGTGAGACTCCATCTCACAAACAAAAAACAAGTTGCTGAGACCACTGGCACACACCACCACACTCAGCTAATTTTTTGATTTTTTTTTGGTCTCATTTTGTTACCCAGGCTGGTCTCAAACCCTTGGGTTCAAACCACTCTCTCCGTCAGCCTCCCAAAATGCTGGGATTACAGTTTTGAGCCATTGTGCCCAGCCAGGATGAGCTTTAAGAATGTTGACAACATCTCCATCTCCTGGGAGATGAAGCTTCCTAGTGAGACTGTCAATTAGAGCATTTTCCTGTGGAAGCATCAAGAAGACAGGAGTAGACTAAGGCAAGTGATTGGGTGATCAAGACAGAGTGGACTTTTCAGTGCAGGAGACGGTGCTAGGCAGAGTTGAGTGGATAGAGAGAAGGATGAGATGGTGTCTGACTTGGATGTGAACTTGACACTGGGGCATCTCTTTGGACAAGTGACCATTTAGAGACTCTCTTGAGAGACAGACTCACAAGCAGGGAAAAAATAAGGACAAATGGTTTTTATATATTGTCTCCAAGTCATTCTCAGAAAAGACGGCTGACCCTGAACAGGTTTTGAGGAGGACAGTCCTTCTACATGGGTGTAGTGTGATGCTCGCAGTTTGCAGTATACAAAGTACACAGTTGTGGTACCGACAGGGCTGGCATTGGAGATTCGACATCACCATGTGCTTTTGTGACTTGTTTCATGGCTGAAAAAAGCAAAATGGATCCCCCAAGGCTCTTCCTACGCAGACCCAAATGGGCAAGCGGGGAGAAAGCTCCCTGAATGCCTTTATGTTAGATGCTGTTGGGATTCAGAGCAGGTCCCCAGTAGTGAGCCAATCTGGGTACTCATTCCTTAGCTGCTGTGATACTGGCTTGCTAATGGCTATCAGCTCTCCACTCTCCACAGACCTGCGCTTGGCCAAATGGCAACTGCTTTGCCTATAAGGTTATAGAGTCCCCCGAAGAGAAAGCCAGCAGTCAATGACTGATCAAGGTGCAAAAAGAATAGCCCATTTGTCTTAAAGAGGTTGTTAAAGCAAACTAAATATGGCTTGAAAAGGACTGCATACTTCTATATTTGAGTTCTTGTGGATGAACTGTCAGCTAGCTTAATAGACAGACAAGACTGAAAATCTAACTTAAGAGCATGGGCCTGTGGGCCGGGCATGGTGGCTCACACCTGTAATCTCAGCACTTTGGGAGTCTGAGGCGGGCGGATCACAAGATCAGGAGATTGAGACCATCCTGGCTAACACGGTGAAACCCCATCTCTACTCAAAATACAAAAAATTAGCCAGGCGTGGTGGCGGGTGCCTGTAGTCCCAGCTACTTGGGAGGCTGAGGCAGGAGAATGGCGTGAACACGGGAGGCGGAGCTTGCAGTGAGCCAAGATTGCGTCACTGCACTCCAGCCTGGGCGAGAGAGTGAGACTCCGTCTTAAAAAGAAAAAAAAAAAAAAAAGTATTCGCCTGTAACAATAGCTGAGTCTTGGTCAATCACAGCAGCTGAACTTCAACCACTCATAGACTGTTAAGTGTTCAAAAACTGTGTTCAAATAAGGCAAATGCTGAGCTGTAACCATTCTAGCTTTTTCTGTACCTCACTGCTGATTTCTATACGTCACTTCCCTTTTTTCGTCTATAAATTTGTTCTGACCATGAGATATCCCTGGAGTCTCTCTGCATCTGCTGGGATTCTGGGGGCTGCCCAACTCACGAACTGTTCATTGTTCAAACTCCTTTAAGTTTAATTTGGGTGAAGTTTTTATTTTAACAGGGGACCACCAACATTGCAAAGCCTGAAACCTGTGGCTCAGGCCCAGGCTAGACTCTACTTAAGACCACACCCTGGCCAGGCACAGTGGCTCTTGCCTGTAATCCCAGCATTTTGGGAGGCTGAGGCGGGTGGATTATGAGGTCAGGAGTTCAAGATCAGCCTGCCCAACACAGTGAAACCCTGTCTCTACTAAAAATACAAAAATCAGCCAGGCTTGGTGGTAGGCACCTGTAATCCCAGCTGCTCAGGAGGCTGAGGCAGGAGAATCGCTTGAATCCAAGAGGCGGAGGTTGCAGTGTGCCAAGATTGCGCTGTTGTACTCCAGCCTGGCAACAGAGCAAGACTCTGTCTCATAAAAAAAAAAAAAAGAAAGAAAGAAAGAAAAGAAAAGAAAAGAAAAGAAAAAAGAAGACCACACCCTTGCTTGGCCACTTCCCTGCCTTATATGACTTATCTCCACATACGTGACAGTGACTTTGGATCAGAGTGATAGTAACCAGGAGTGGTCACGTTCTGGTATATTTTGGAGACCTCTTAGGAAATGTGTACATTAAGAGACTGGGTCTCCTAGGTCTCAGGTGGAATCTTGAGCCTCTGTCTAGTTTTTGTGGGGGTCTGGCCATGCATGGCAGCCTAGAAAGTGCAGGAACCCGGGCTGATTTCATGGTTCAGTACATGGTTTCCTGGGCAACCTTTCTGCCCCTTGACATACATGGATAAACTCCTGTTGCCATAGTACCCTCATATGGGTGTGTCTCATCTATGCCAACTAGAGAATAACTTGAGGACTGGAGGGCTTTGGGTATGATTTGTCAGAATCCAATTAGCAACTCCAATTGATAGGTGATGGCTGATTCCTGGGTAGCTATGAATTTGCAGCTCTCAGCTATTCTGTCTGTAAGGATGAAGGCATTCTGAAAAGTGGCTGACTGATGTATGGAGTACTCTTTGCTCCTCCTGGGTGAAAAGGGTCGTGACTTTTAGCAGCTCTTCTTCTTATCTTAACATTCGGAATCCCGTGTTCTAATGCATTATTCAGGCTTTGTGAAGACAGAGCAGGGGTCAGCTCTGCACCCAGCGTCCCTTTGCTAGGGTCAGGCAGAGGTAGGGGCACAGTACATAGGGATGAGAGTATGGGGAAAAAAGGGCTGTGACCTCAGACTGCTTAGGAAAGCAAATTGGCAGCAAAGTTCCAGCTCAGCCACTTAATCTTCACGTGTCCTTGGGCAAGTCATGTGACCTCTGTTAGCCTATTACGATGGTGATAATGTGTACACCAGGGGTCTCAAACGCAGATGCTTACCTAGGGCCAGACAGTTAATGTTATCAGTCAAACATGGCCCATTGCTGGTCTGAACAACCTGTGCCATTTCTAGATAGCCATACAGGAATGTAGATCCAGTGGTGCCAGATTTTATCGTTTTAAAGAAAATATGGATATTTTGATTTTTTTTTTTAAAAATGGGAAATCTAATTCTCATTTTTGGAAAACACTACATGACCATATAAAGCCACATCTGTGACTCATGGGCAACCAGTTTGCATCTTTGATGTTTATTTTTGTATCAGAATCCTCTGGTGCTGGCCAGGCTCGGTGGCTCACGCCTGTAATTCCCAGCACTTTGGGAGGCCGAGGTGGGTGGATTACCTGAGGTCAGGAGTTCAAGACCAGCCTGGCCAACATGGTGAAAACCCGTCTCTACTAAAAATATACAAATTAGCTGAGGGTGGTGGCAGGCACCTGTAATCCCAGGTACTTCGGAGGCCGAGACGGGACAATCACCTGAACCTAGGAGGCAGAGGTTGCAGTGTGCCGAGATCAAATCACTGCACTCCCCACTAGGTGACAGAGCAACACTCTTGTCCCCCACAAAAAAGGAATGTGCTGGTGCTAACCCTAAGCCCCTAGGGGCATTTACCATTTCAAGGCATTCTGGCTCAATTTCCACAGGTGTCTTTTGGCCTGAGGTCTTTCTGGAGCCTCTGGAGCCCCCTTTGCCTACACAGATGCTTCATTGGAAACGTGAGGGAATTAAAGCACCCTTTCCCCAGCAACCTTCAGTGGGTAACTCAGGATTTCCTTTACAAATAACCCAATTTTCCTTGCCTCTCAAGTGGGATAACTCATGATTAGGGGTTGGCAAGTGTTTACAGTAAAGGACCAGATACAGAGAGTATTTTAGGATTTGGGTGCCATATGGTTTCTCTGATAACTGCTCCACTACATCCTTGTAGTACAACAACAGCCATAGACAATAACATATGGGTGTGGCTGTGTTCCAATAAAACTTTATTTATGAAAATAGTCAGTGGGCCAGGTCTGGCCAGCTGGCCCTGTACTGGGCCTATATTGCTTATCTGTGCCATAAAGCAAGCTCTACGCTTATTTCCTGAGTTCTGTGATGAAAATAAGCTGTTACCCACTATGGTAACTGGCTTGGTAATGGGCTTTCTGCATAGCCTGTTTTCTCCTCCTTGTTTTACGTCTCCCATCCCTACTGGTGTTTTCCAAGAACCTTCTTTCATAAAAGCTTCTTGCATTTAAAACCTGTTCGCCAAGAACCTTTTTTTCATTTTTTTGAGGGGGAAGGTAGTAGGGGTTAGGATCTGGTTCAGTCACCCAGGCTGGAGTGTGGTAGTGAGATCACAGTTCACTGCAATCTCAAACTCCTGGGCTCAAGTGATCCTCTTGCCTGAGTCTCCCAAGTAGCTAGGACTACAGACTCACTGCACTCTGCCCAACTAATTATTTTTAAAATTTTTTGCAGAGACAAGGTCTCATTGTATTGCCTAAGGCTGGTCTCCAGTTTCTGAACCTCAAGCAGTCCTCCTGCCTTGGCCTCCCCAAGTGCTGGGATTATAGGTATGAGTCGCCACATCCAGCCCAGAAACCTTTCAAACGTTGTTATTTGGCTTTATGTTTGGGAGCCATTTGAATATGTATTTGAATCCCAGCCTGACCAGTTTCCTAGCCATGTTGCGTTGAGCAAGTCACTTCACCTCTCTCCTTGCCTCAGGCTCCTCATCTGTAATTGAGAGAAGGTCTGTGCTTTCTCAGAGAATAGTTAAGAGGATTTAATGAGATAAGGTCTGTTAAACTGTTAGCACATAACCTGGCCCATGTTCAAGGTCCAATAAATCACTGGATGTGGTTTCAACCCTTTATGTGAAGGATGCAGTTTATGGCTGTCTTTTAGGAATTGGCCAAAATGATGAGTCAGAAGCTCTTCTTATTTTTCTGTTTTTCACCTTGATTTTGGAGTAAGGTCACCCTTCCCACAGGTAGGGTGTGATTTAACAGTCTTTAAGAGATAACATTATGAAGACACCTGGGTGCCTGAGCCTTTTGCATCTTAATCGCTCTCCCTGGTTTCCTAAGAGAAGGAACAGATGGGAGAATGGAGACTGGCTTCAACTGGCCGTATTTCATCCGGCTGAGAACATATGTTCTTGGGAAGGATGTAGGAACACACTGAAATAGAGCGAAAAAGAGATGTGAGATGAGAGAAATCCTCCTGAAACATGAATGGACTTGGGTTCCTGTTGCCCTTCCTTGCAGCTTGCTGCCTCCTGCCTTGCGTAGAAGGAAAACTGTTCCTGGTTCCAGACAGAATGGATTTAAGTTCTGTTCTGTCATTATCTCCTTGGGAAAGCTATATGACTTCTCTGAGCCTCAGTTTGCTGAAATCTATTTATAAACATTTACTTAGGTGGCTTTCTTTTTTAGCTATTCATCTGATTACATTTTCTCTTGCTCTTTTTGATTTTTTGGAGATGGAGTCTTGCTCTGTCGCTCAAGCTGCAGTGCAGTTGTGCAATCTTGGCTCATTGCAAAGTCCACCTCAGGGGTTCAAGCGTTTCTCCTGCCTCAGCCCCCCAAGTAGCTGGGATTACAGGCTCAACCCACCATGCCCAGCTAATTTTTGTATTTTTTAAATAGAAACAGGCTCTTATCATGTTGGACAGGTTGGTCTCAAACTCCTGACCTAAAGCAATCCAGCTGCCTTCACCTCCCAAAGTGTTGGGATTACAAGCATCAGCCACCATGGCCTGGCCTACATTTTCTCATTTTCTTCTGCAGTTTGAGAAGGAGTAGAAAACAGTACAAAATAGAAACATGCCTTTTCAGCCAGGCATGGTGGCTCATACCTGTAATCCCATCAATTTGGGAGGCTGAGGTGGGAGGATTGCTTGAGCTGAGGCATTCAAGACCAGCCTGGGCAATATTATGAGACCATATCTCAAAGAAAAACATAAAATAAAAATTTTAATTTAAAACAAACAAAATAAAGCCAGGTAATGAAAACAAACTCTGACATCTTTCTGCTACATGTCCTTTTCTTTCTCGCTTTCTTTTCTTTTCTTTTCTTTTTTTTTTTTTTTTTTTTTTTTTTTTTGAGGCTGAGTTTTACTCTGTTGCCCAGGGTGGAGTGCAGTTTATCTCGGCTCACTACAACCTTTGCCTCCTGGGTTCAAGCAATTCTCCTGTCTCAGCCTCCGAAGTAGCTTGGACTAGAGGCGCCCAGCTAATTTTTGATTTTTAATAGAGACAGGGTTTCACCATGTTGGCCAGACTGGTCTTGAACTGCTGACTTCAAATGATCCGCCCGCCTTGGCCTCCCAAAGTGCTGGGATTACAGGCGTGAGCCACCACGCCTGGTGTTGTGTCAGTCTTATCAGAAACTCCCTCCTCCATCATTTGACTATGTTTTGAAAGGTTAACTACTCCATTCAACAAAAAATGCCCATACAATCCAGAAGAGGAAGTATCTTTTCTGATAATTGTAGCATAAATCCTAGAGAGGTGATTTGATTTGTGTCATCAGTCTTCTGTCCGTCTATAAACCGATTACAGTGACCAGAGGGACAGCATCCTCTGACTGTCAATGAGGAAGGGAGAATGGGTTATACCATCATATGTTGTGTGGACGAGTTGGGTTGCTATGGAATGGGGTAGTTTGAGACAGTTTCTTAAAGGAAGGGATTCTCGATTAAGAAAAGAAATTCGACTCTATGGAGTGTGATTTGTAAAAGGGAGAGTAAGGACAAAGCTATTGTCAAGGTTTCTTTATCCTCTGAAATGTAATTATTGACATTTTTTAAAACATGGATAGGGATATGTAACTGATGCCTTCCCCCACCCCCCTGTAAAGTCTAACGTCTAGAATAAAAGCTACAAAAGATAAATTCCAGGATATAGAAACTAGCCTGTAAGAAGCACCTTCATCAAGAGACAGGCTCAATTCACAAAACAAACCCATAAAGGGAGAAGAAAGACATATACCAGTTAGTTTTCAATCTTCGCTCACCTTTTGTACCTTCCCTTCAGTGAAACAGGCCTTGTTGATGGCTTTTACTCATTCCCTGCTGTATTAGCTGGCTAGGGGCACCATAACAAAATACCACAGGCTGGGTGGCGTAAGCAACACAGATTTGTTTTCTTACCCTTCTGGAGGCTGGAAATCTAAAGTCGGAGCGTTGGCAGGGTCTGTTTCTTCTTGGGCCTCTCTCCCTGGTTTACTGATGACCATGTTCGGGGTGTGTCCTCACTTGGCCTTTTTTCTGTGCCTATGTTCATCTTGGATATCTCTTTCTCTTTTTCTAAAAATGGCAGTCAAATTGGATTAAAGCCCCAACCTTATGACCTCCTTTGACCTTAATTACCTCCTTCTAGTTCCTACCTCCACATATAGTCACGTTAGGAGTTAAGGCTTCAACTAGGAATTTTGAAGGGACACAATTCGGTTCTGGGAATTGTTCATTTTCTTCTGCATTTGTGTGTGTGTGTGTATGAGCAGAACATCTCTTTACCTGGACAGAATGCAATTCCAAGCCCCTCTGTTGCTGAACTATTCTCCCTTTAAAACTGTCTTCATCCTCAACTTAGGTAGCTCCTTCCCTGAGTACGTTTTTTTTTGTTTGTTTGTTTGTTTGTTTGTTTGTTTTGGTACAGAGTCTTGCTCTGTTACCGAGGCTGGAGTGCAGTGGTGTGTTCTCTCCTGCTACAACCTCTGCCTCCTGGATTCAAGCGATTCTCCTGCCTCAGCCTCCCGAGTAGCTGGGATTATAGGCATGCACCACTACGCAGAGGTAATTTCTTTTTTTTTTTTTTTTTTAAGTAGCCATGGGGTTTCACCATGTTGGCCAGGCTGGTCTCAAACTCCTGACCTCAAGTGATCCACCTGCCTCAGCCTCCCAAAGTGCTGGGATTACAGGCATGAGCCACCATGTCCGGACAGCACATTCTTCGTCTTTGCAGAACCATGCTCCCCTCTGCATCTCACAGCCTCATGTACACACCCATTGCTTTATCCCATAGAATCACAGTTAGTGGTGTGGACCTCTGTCCCTCTGTCCACCCGCCACCCACTACCCACTACACCAGCATGCACTGAGAACAGGGTAATGATTCAGCAGTTTGGTATCCTAGTGCCTGGCACAGATTAGATGTTTGATAAATGTTTGATGACCTGAATTGGATTGAAGCTGAACAAATAGAAATTGCATTTGGCAATTATTTCCAGGCTTAGAAATGAATGTGAGTTAGGAGACTTATTTCCATCACATTAAGATAATACAATATATATCCAGGTGCTGTGTGCTTTATGTAGAAGCTCTAAATCTCTCTCAAGGATGCAGAAAGAGGTGAGGTTCAGGTTGAGTTGAAGAATGAAAAAAGAGTTGCTTAGGAGAGCAATGCTGGGAAAGGGAGGAGATTTGGGGCCATGTAATAGGGGTAGGTGAATTTCACTTAATATTGTGGCAGAATGCACTATCACAACAGATGCTAAAGGACTACATTACCTTCCTCAGCTCTTTCTTTTTTATTTCTTTCTCTGTTTTTGTCTCTCTTTCTCTCTTTGTTTCCTTTCACTCTCTTTCTTTCTTTCTCTCATTTTTTTTTTTGACATAGGATCTTGCTCTGTTTCTCAGGCTGGAGTGCAGTGGCATGATCACAGCTAATTGCAGCCTCAAACTCCTAGGCTCCAGCGATCCTCCCACCTCAGCCTCTCAAGTAGGTGGGACTACAGGCACATATCACCATGCCCAGCAATTTTATCTTATTTTTTGTAGAGACAGGGACTCCCTATGTTGCCCAGGCTGGTCTTAAACTCTTGGACTCAACAAATCCTCCAGCATCAGCTTCCCAAAGTGCTGGGATTGCAGGTGTGAGCCAATAGGCCCTGCCTAACTTTTTTTTCTTAACCAGTTGAGAAAAGGCATGTGAGTGAAAGAAACGTAATAGAGTCACCCATCTTTCTGAGGGGTCAGTTTCAGCTGTCTGTAGGCTGGATAATGGAGTCATTGTCATTATTGTCTGAGGGTATTCTGGCTAACTCTTCCTACCTAATAAATCACCCTAGTATAATGGCTTAAAACAATAAAGTGCATTTATTTTACTCAAGAATCTCATAACGGAGTCAGCTCACTTAATCAGGAGCTTTTATATAGTTACATAGTGGCTGAGTCTGGTGTGGTTTTTCACTCATAAGTCTGGGCTGGGAAGACTCATAGAGTAGGAGGAGGAATATTGGGGACTACTAAGATCTCTCTTTCTCTCCTTGTACCTTGTTCTCATCTCTCCATGTGGTTTTTTCTCATGGTGATTTCAGGGTAGTCAGCCTTCGTAAGTATAGTATCACTTTTGCCTCATGGATTCAATGAGTCACACACAAATGTCCACCCAGATTCAAGGAGAGACTCCACACTTCTCTCTTTTTTTTTTTTTTTCTCTTTTGAGATGGAGTCTCGCTCTTTCGCCCAGACTGGAGTGCAGTGGCATAATCCAGGCTCAGTGCAACCTCCGCCTCCTGGGTTCAAGCGATTGTTCTGCCTCAACCTACTGAGTAGCTGGGATTACAGGCATATGCACCACCATGCACAGCTAATTTTTGTATATTTAGTAGAGTTGAGATTTCACCATGTTGGTCAGGCTGGTCTCGAACACCTGATCTCTTGATGGGGGCATGGCAACGTTACCAAAAAGCATATTAACAGGAAAGATAATTGTGGCCACTGTTGAAAAAAGTGGTTTCTCATACGTGGTTGATCAGATACATGTACCTTTATCTTTCTGAAAACAATTGCTTTGTTCCTTCATTTAATATTTCCCCACAAGTGCTTTGCAGAGCACATAGTCATTGTGAAGGCTCAGTGTGGCACTCTGAGAGAAGGAATCCTTCACTACTATCACTGAGATGAAAGAAAAAGAGTAGGACCTTTCCCTGCTACGTTTCTGTAGATTTTTGGTTCTAAAAGAACAAACTTAAAGGTAAAGCTCTTGTGTGTGCAAAAAAGTATAACTCCAGTTTTGACGAAGTAGTTAACTTAGACCTGTTAGAAACTAAACTTGTTGGGCATGGTGGTTCACACCTGTAATCCCAACACTTTGTGAGGCCGAGGCAGGAGGATTGCTTGAGCCCAGGAGTTTGAGACCAGCCTGGGCCACATATTAAGACCCTGTCTTTACAAAAAATTAGCAGGTGTGGTCATGCACACCTGTAGTCCCACCTACCTGGGAGGCTGAGGTAGGAGAATCACTTGAGCCTGGGAGGTCAAGGCTTCAGTGAGCCATGATCATGCCACTGGACTACAGCCTGGGCAACAGAGCAAGACTCTGTCTCCCTCCTCCCTCCAAAAAAAGGAAAAGAAAAAGAAACGAAAAAAAATTATCCTTGGTAGGGCCGGGCACGGTGGCTCACACCTGTCAGCTCAGCACTTTGGGAATCCGAAGCGGGCAGATCACGAGGTCAGGAGTTCAAGACCAGCCTGGCCAACATGGTGAAACCCCGTCTCTACCAAAACACAAAAATTAGCTGGGCGTGGTGGTGCATGCCTGTAATCCCAGCTATTGGGGAGTCTGAGGCAGGAGAAGGGCTTGAACCCAGGTGGTGGAGGTTGCAGTGAGCCTAT